>NC_090698.1:50074283-50699283 GCF_040954835.1 Lepisosteus oculatus | reverse complement strand
TCACTTTATCTATTATCTCACGGGCTAACCAGAAGCCATGGCTGACTGCAGAGATCCGTGCACTGCTAAGAACACGCAATGCAGCATTTAGATCAGGTGACAAGAAAGCCCTTAGGACTGTGAGGGCCAACTTGTCTCGTGCCATCGGGAAGGCAAAGCACAACTATGCAAAGAAGATTCACGGTCACTTCTTAGACACCAGAGACACTCGGCACATATGGCAGGGTATCCAGGCCATTACTAACTACAAGGCTACTCCATGCGCCAGTGACGTAGATGCCTCCCTTCCGGATGCTCTGAATAAGTTCTATGCGCGATTTGAAACACTAAATACAGTGCCTGCAAGAAAGACCATACCTCCTCCCGATGATCAGATGCTTTGCCTGTCCTCAGCTGATGTGAGGAAGACACTAGAAAAAGTTAACCCATGGAAGCCTGCTGGACCTGACAATATATCTGGTCATGTGCTCAAGGAATGTGCAGCACAGTTAGCTGATGTTTTAACAGACATTTTTAATATCTCCCTGTGCCAGGCACTCATCCCTGTATGTTTCAAGACCACCATGGTCACCAATGACGAAGAAGACTACTGTGTCCTGTCTCAAAGACTATCGCCCCATGGCACTGACACTAATGAAATGCTTTGAAAAGCTAGTCATGGGCCACATTAAGTCCAGACCCCATCTCTCTGGACCCCCTCCAGTTTGAGTATCATCCCAACCAGTCTACCGATGATGCCGTATCCCTCACTCTTCACCTTGCCCTGTCCCATCTGGATAAGAGGGACACTTACTGTATGTAAGAATGCTGTTCATTGACTTCAGTTCAGCATTCAACACCATCATCTCCCAGAAAAACCGAGCTTGCTGAATCTTAATGCCTCCCTCTGCAACATTATTCTGGGCTTTCTGACCGAGAGACCTCAGACAGTCCGGATTGGAAACAACATCTCTAGTACCACCATACTGAACACCGGAACCCCCCAGGGCTGTGTAGTCAGTCCGCTCCTGTTCACACTGATGACTCATGACTGCACTGCTAAACACAGTGCAAATTACATCTTCAAGTTTGCTAATGCCCAGTGGTGGGCTTCATTAGTAACAACGATGAGGCACCATACTGTACATAAAGGAGGTGGAGCAATTAGTGGACTGGTGCTTAAACAACAATCTCTTGTCTCTGAATGTAGATAAGACAAAAGAGATGATAATTGACTTCAGGAGAGCCTGCTCTGATCACTTCCCACTGCAGATCCCTCTCACCCCTCCTGCAACCTCTTTGCCCGCCTACCATCTGGTAGAAGGTATCGCAGGATACGGGCCAGCTCCTCCAGACTCCATAACAGCTTTTTTCCACAGGCTGTCAGGGTCCTCAACAAGCTCCTGGTACCTACTGCACCTTCTCCAAATCTTAGTTCTTTTTTGCCTAATATCAGGCATACTATGTGATGTATTCTTTGCACAATTCTTTGCACAAGCCTGTAAAGTAAATTGCACATTGCACTTTATGTACCCTGTACCCTGTCAGAAATGTCTATGTCTACATTGTCTATAGCATTGTCTTTTCAGTGCCTTGTCTGTATTCGCACCGTAGACCCAGAGAACAATATCTCACTCCTCTGTATACTTGTATATGGCTAGAATGACAAATCAACTTGAATTTGAACTTGAATTTGAACTTGATTTCCAGACCATTGACCAGCTTCACCAGCTAGCCTCCATCTTGGGTACCAGCTTGACCATCTCTTTAACCAGCTAGACAAACAACAAACCAGCTTGACCAGCTCGGAATCCAAACTGGTAAAAGCAGATTTTCCACTAGAGATTAATGTTATTAACATTAATGTGTCTTAAAGTTATTTATCTCTTAATTACTGTATAATGTAATTCACACATTTACTTCTTCACAGACCCCTTAACTAAATGCCCAGCAATTTTCATTTTCATCCATGGATGCCTCAGAATGTATGTATGTGTTTGTGTTGCTTACTAAAGGTAACATTAATAATTCTCAGTTGTAAACAGTGCTTAAAGTACTACATTAAAAGCATTTTATAATGAAATGCACTGAGAATTACTTCATGCAGGCCAGAACATTTAACCTTTTAGATTGGTTTCCATGTGTACTTTACAATGCTTTACTCTCACCAATATAGATAAACAGCAGAAAGTATGCCAGGGTCAAGAAATGTATTTATCATGGAAGTTCTTAACTGAAGTTCGGGAGGGATAATGACATACAAAGCCAATTTCATCCACCTGTTTTAAATAACAATCATTTCTCACTATTTTATACTGTATATATACAGTAAATCTCTTGCACACACCTTCTTGTCCAAACAACAGTGAAGGAAAAAGAAAACAACACAGAATGAAAGATATTGTAACAATATGCTACTTGTCTTGTATTTGCGTCACACATTATTTATCTATAGTTTGACTGTGCTCCAACAAAAAAGGAGAGAGAAAACAAGACAGACCAAAAGAAATATTCTACAGTACATCTCACATTTGCTTCACACATTTTTGTTTTATACATGGACCCTGTTCAAAACTACAAAACTAGTTCAAAACTCATTTTTTTCTCATGCATATTTCACCACAAGCTGAAAGACAGAAGGTAAAGACAATTTCTACTGTGTCTCTGTGCAAGTTTTCAAACTAAACAAGAAAACAGCCCTAAGACAGAAAAAAACCCAGTTTGTTACCTTAAAAACAATCCTTTTCACCATGAATTTGCAGGTCCAATAGAAGTAGTTTCAGACTTGAACAAAAATCTCTGGTTTCTCATAATCGGCCTGCTGTTTAATCTTTCTCTTCTCCTGCATCATTCCCACAACATTTCCCATTACTGCAATGTCTGACATCAAAGACTTGACTCTAGCTAGGATGCAAAGAACTCTCTTCAACCGTGGCATTGATTAGCAAAACGAAATACACTATTTTTTCATCATGATGCCAAATACCAAATAGACCCCTGGGCTGTCCCTACTGCCACCCAAAGAACCTGCCATTCAAGCTTGTCCCCCTCTGTTTCTCTAATTATTCACTCTTCACAGTGTGGCTCTGTCTTTCTACTATCTAGTGTCTACTATCCTTGCAGTTTCTGCTCTTCCTGCTCTCTCTTGTTTTCCCCATCCTACTGTTCATTGATTTAATCTCTTTCTCTTATGCGTCTATCCCTGTCATCCAATGTTACTCAGTTACTATTTCTTTGGTGACTTCAGCCACAGGTTTTGCTTTCTCAGACCCTGCTGCTCCTAATTCCATCTGCTTGGCCCGCACATCTCTAATGTCCTACCTCTGACTCAGTAAGCAAACATCCTACAGTTTTCATAGTCACTATCCCCAACATCCAACTGCCCAAAACATTTAATGGTGCCTTCTGCCCTGAGCTATCATTTGGCGCTTTCTAGTCCCGTTATCACCTCCTTGGCATGGGTCTGTCTGGCTTCCTACCTCTGCCTCAGTCAGCAGGTATCTCACTTTTAATATCGTCCTTCTCTTTTTCACATGATATCCAAATTTCCATGTTGTCCCTGTACAGTTTATTCCTTCTGCCTCTGTCTTTGTCTCTGGGTATTGGTGAGTTTTGTGGCTCATTTGTTTCTATTTGGGGTTCAGAGCCTCCTCATTCTATGGACAGAAGGCAACCCCTTAACCAAGTGGGTAATCTCAAAAGATATTCTACTTAAAAACACAATAAACATTCACAAAGCATCTGATTCTTGGATGTAATTCCTCATGAACTGGTATTTCCTTTTCAAGGGAGTCCTTTATTGCAAAACTCAAATATTTGGGGGACAAACAGGGACAAATACAGTATTTTATTACAAAATATACATAAATACACTACAGTAGAATCTTGACATCTGTGAATTTAACATTTGTGAATTTGCTTATTCGCGATTCAATGTGTCCAACAGGGTCTTGTATTGGAAGAGCAGAGTGGGATAAAACCAAGCCAATCTTTGTTAAGTGCAACTTTCAAATTAGCTGCGAAACAGACTAGAATGGCGAGATGAGTCTTGCTAGTGAGCCTCTCCCTGCCCTCAATTACCCACTACACGGTATTCTCATCTTGGTGCGGTCTTGTTTTTGGATTTTAACAAATGCTCCTGGTTGTGTTGGCAATCTGGGGAATTACAGACCGGAGATGACTTTACAGTTGTTGCTCTTTTCATTACAATGGGGCATGTTGATCACAGAGAATAAATTTAGACATCCACGCCATGTAGTGAAAAGGGCCTCATGTTGTTTAATTTTGTTGATTTCTAGAAGTTTGTGATTACTGTTGTTTCTTTTTAGTTGATCAATATTATTTTAATTAACTTATAGCCAATGCTTTAGTACCGTAATTATCATATAAGTGACAGTTACTTATGTCTTTTTAACCATAACACCATTTACTGTGATATTTTGTGATTACGCAATTGTATAGGGTTGGACCTAGTTACTGTGTATGCACATTTGGCTATTAGCAGCAGTTCTCTGCACTAAACCCTTGCAATGGTCAAGACTCTAGTCTAATTTTTTTTTACACTTGAGGAGGTCATCTGGCATATCCTTAAAGTATTTCAGACCTTTCTCCACAGCTTTTATGAAGAATAGAAAATGTGCTTTTGGTGTTACTTATTTACAAGTTGCATTTTCTGTTTTCAACTGGAACTTTGTTCCTTTAATTCTTCACTTTCAGTGAGATTTCTGATAAGCTTTCAAGCCACTCTTCAGCAAAATCCAGATTGTTGCTCTGCAGACAGATTGAATCATTTATTTATGCTGACTTTGCTTATCAGGGAGGGAGGTTGAGTGTTTGACTGAAAAGTACAAGCAAAGACACGGTTCAAACATGCTTTCTTTGTTCCCAGCTGACTTCAAGGGCATTAAACGAAAGATTTGGAAATTACAATGTTGAGACCAATGTTGAAAGATAAAGTGATGTTCAGCAGGTGCTAATTTAAAGTATTTGAGTACTTTGCTCCATTTCAAGGAGAAATTCACATGGATATCTGTGATTAATAAAATAGAATTGTTCCTGCTAGTTTTCCAGAGAACTTACCATTTCTTTTCTCCACAAACATGAACACAATTAAATCACTCTTTAAACTTGGTTGTTAAGTGACATTTGGAAAATTTCAATCCCCCAACAATTTAACACCAATGTATTTACTTCTGTTCTTCAAAATATTTTTCAAATGTTTCTTTAAAATTACCCTTCTAATTTATATTAAGGTTATAATGAAAAATTGCATTAAAAAAACATTTTTCTTCCTCCTCCTCTTATAATAATAATAATAATAATAATAATAATAATAATAATAATAACAACTGTACAGTATAGAATTGTTGGTTACAAAGCATATCTAGGTTGCCAGCATTAAGGAATGAACTCATTTCAAATTCAAAGCAACTGTTCTTGGCTCCTCTCCCTAAAAGACTGCTGAGCTCAAATCCAGCTGGCGCTGTAGGTACACTCTCCAGCCACATCTGTCTGAGTCATTTGGCATTTGGACTCACTTTTTGCAAATATATTTTACATATTCATATTATGAAGTTTACTCATTTTTAACAATTCAAGCAGACCAAACAAAGGTATGAAAAGACTCAATGAAAAACTACACAGGTTAACTATAAAGTAATAACAATAAAGATATAGCATTAAACTGTATGGAAGAAAAGGTTTAAGGCCGGTTTTAAAAGGGCTTCAGTGGTGACTAATTATATCAATGGAAGAATACAGCAAGTACATAAAGCTCTTTTCTACAGTGCTGGACTGTAGAAAAAGTTCATGACAGAAAGACGCTATTCATGTATTTTAATGAGGAAGCCAAGTACTGTAGGCATAAGAAAGATGACTGTTTTTATTGGTGTTCTTTCACACTCATTTGGCAGTTAATATGCTGTACATGTAAAAATGCATTTTAAGAACTTTATTATGTTGTTTCACTAAATAAACTATGATGTGATTAGAAATACAAGCTTATAACTACATAATGTAATTCTGTGAAAGCAGCAAGTTGTCTGATTCCATTTCATACAAATGAATCGATAAACCCCAGGCATACAGGTGCTAATGCATACGTTCTGTTCATGAATTATGGCATTTTTTCAGTATTGTATTACATAAGCATTTACTGGGATATCAAATATAATTTTAACATGTTTTGAAGCCTGAGTTGTTAATGTGAGGGGTATTTAGTCCTCTTTTAGTGCTCTTCCTAATACATTCAGCTTTTACATTTTTGTAAATAAAATTATTTCAATAATGGAATTTTATTTACAGTACCTGAGAAGAACAATACTCCGTCCTTACCCCCCTCTCCATATAAGTAATCCATGCAACATTTGTCAAAGGAATAATTATTGGTTATACTGATGAGTGGAACTGTGTAAATCATTTATAAAATGTTCAATCCCAAGAGAAAATTACTTGAGATTGACAGGTCTGCACCATTGTCACAGTTTTCGTTTTAAATTAAGATGACCTGAACAGAGACATTTTTAACGTGGCATCTTCAGGCAGGCAAAGAAGAAAATAAACACATTACAATTTGTATTCATACAATGGTTATTCCTCAATTTTCGTAACAGAATATTTTGGGACTGGTGAACTGACAAATCTTCCTTACCATTGAGTGTGTGGGTGGAGTTAGAGCAAAGGGTGTTCATTCTCCCAAAATCACCAAAGGAATCCTCAACAATTATGAAAAAGCTGAAGTAGCTTTTGTGAAAAGTTAGAGTGCATATACTGTATAAAATTCTTGAGGTAAAAACGGACCTGATAATATAACAATATATAATACTTAATCTTTCCTTGCCTCAAAGCTGTAACGTTGCTATTTTTAAAGAATATATTCATGACATTCAGCCCGCAGATTCTGTCCAGATGCTGTGCAAAACCCGTTAAACTTCACCGTCTGCATAAGCACATCCGGAAAAAACATTACCAGTTCACTAAGCAACAGGCATGTGTGTCTGCCATTGCCTGGGGTCTTGAGCAGGCCCAGATGGGCCTAGTGTGCTGTGCAATATGCGCATGTTTCACAGAGAGGACTAGTCATAAATACACTGCACAGTGCACTGTCTAAAGAACACCATGTTCCAGAGTGTTAAATGTCCTCCATGTGCTGCCACAGCTCCAGTGGAATCAGGTGCAGCTAATTCTGTTCTCCTGACCCTGTCCATCAATGCAGTAGGATGCATTCATCCAAATTGTCCTTTGCAAGTCCACTGTACAGTGCGGTCAAGGTTCTTGAAGTTCTTCTGCCAAACTAGAAACTGATATCCCTATACTTCATTGCTATATTTCAGGCACTGCTACACTTCTCCTGCTTCCTGTGCCTTCAACTTACATGATGGGTCAGCCACAAGTTTTTTTTATATTTATATCTTTATACATGTCTTTAGAGCTCATTGAGTAATATAAACTACTGGCCATCATGACCATCAGCTAAGTAGGCAAGCTGCTGGCTGTAATGGTGAGAAAAGCTTTCCTTTGCTTAGTACCAAACTTGTGGTAGGCTTCCCATGATAATGAATCACTACCAGAACAGGCCAGTTATCATCATTCCCTTTAGACCTCTGACAGCTATGACAGACACAGAGCAGCCTGCATATCTACTTTGTACTTTTAATGCACCCTGTTTGTCAGTGTTGGAGAAAAGACACCTGAATCAGTGTTATATCTAAAATTGTATGTGGCATTGGATCACAAATGTTATCCATCTAAAATGTGAGACCTTGGATCTCACACCTCCTAGATGCCTTCAGACACATCATCGGGTTTTGTTATGAGCTTGATTTGACTCTGCAACTTTGGTGAACATTTGTACTTCTGCACTGTACACTACACTCTCTCCCTCACAGATTCTGCTAAATAAATATTCCAAGTTTCATCTTTTGGAGCTTGGGGTCCAGACATTGCTTCTGATGAGACACATGCTCAAGTTCCTGATAGACTGGGTATTACCCTATTGATGATGATGGCATTCCATCCTTGAATGTACTGTAATGCTCACAACCTCTGCTCCCTGAAAAGTAATGCAGCCATTACAATTTTCAGGTCCCTCACAGTTAATAATAATAATAATAATAATAATAATAATAATAATAATTGCTTACACTTATATAGCGCTTTTTCTGCACACTCCACTCAAAGCACTTTACAGGTAATGGGACTCCCCTTCACCACCACCAATGTGCAGCATCCACCTGGATGATGCAACAGCAGCCATAGTGCACCAGAACGCTCATCACACATCAGCTATCAGTGGGGAGGAAAGCAGAGTAATGAAGTCAATTCATAGAATGGGGATTATTAGGAGGGCATGATTGGTAAGGGCCAATGGGAAATTTGGCCAGGACACTGGGGTAACACCCCTACTCTTTCCGAGAAATGCCCTGGGATTTTTAACGACCACAGAGAGTGTCATCCGAAGGACGGCGCCTATTTACAGTATAGTGTCCCCGTCACTATACTGAGGCATTAGGACCCACATGGACAGCAGGGTGAGCGCCCCCTGCTGGCCCCACTAACACCTCTTCCAGCAGCAACCTTAGGTTTTCCCAGGAGGTCTCCCATGCAGGTACTGACCAGGCTCACACCTGCTTAGCTTCAGTGGGCTGCCAGTTGTGAGTTGCAGAGTGATATGGTTTTTTTTCTTGTTTTTGTCTAAAAGGAACAGAGCAGCCCTAGTCATCCAGACTTCAAGAGAAGGTGTTGTTTGGTCCCAAAGGAGTGATTGGGAATAGATCTTAGTATTGTGTCAGGGAAGAGACGGTTTCCCATTTCTGACCGCATTACTTTTCAGGAAACCAAATTTTTGAAGACAACCAAATATTTTACTAAAAAGAATGTTGTCACATTTGTAGTAGTACAAATGTTTTCCAATATCATAATGGACAGTTTTATTTTGACATATTAATAAGATTGAGTTGAACGTAATGAAAAACATTCACAAGATCAGTATTTGTCTTCTCTAGGTGTCTGTTTTGGCAGAGTAAGGTAGAATGTTTTTCAATAGGTTGAAGAATTTTGGAAAGGAAAGCATAGAATTCATTCACCCATTTTCTAACCACTTTGTCCAGCAGAGGGTCACAGGGGAGCTGGAGCCTATCCCTGTAAGCAACAGGCACAAAGCAGGGCACACCCTGGAGGAAACACCAATCCACCACAGGGCTCACACACACAAAAATGCACAAACTCACATCAGGGTCAATTTTCGTGCAGATATGCCAGGGCCCTAGCACTGCAAGACAGCCATGCTGATCACTGTATGTGCCGTACAAGTGCTATTTAAGTTAATGTAAGCTGAAGTTAAAATGTATTCATTATTTATTATTTAATAAAAAAAAATATTGTGTATGTGGGAGAGAGGACTCTAAAAGTAATGATACCATCATTGCTGACTCCGAATTTCAGTTTTGACTACAAGTACTGCCGAAAATATAATAGAAGTGGTTAACGGAAGCTGCATTTAAGATATGCATCAGGCCCCATGAGATGATAATGCTGTTTCCTTGGAGTACTGGTACTTGATATTATCCATGCAGTCAACAGGCTCTTAGACAAGGCATGCAAGTCTTGAACAGAGAAGATTATCACAGGACTTAATCCAAGTATTACAAATTCTTTTAAAAAGTCTACCTAGAATTCTTAAGAATTTTTATGCAAAAAGAGTTTGAAACTAGCTACCAAGCCATCTTATTGAAGTTAAGATGAAACTGGCTATCTTCAAGAAACAGCTGGTTGAGTTTTTTGTATCACTCAGCTACTAACTACCACATAAGCTACTGTAGATAGACTGAATGGTATCATCTCATTTAAAACCATTCTTGTGTTCTTAAATTGTACCTGCACCCCTAAGCCATTTGGAAAATGATTTCTGATCTGTACACAACAAGTTGTTTTCAATAAGATGTTAAAATTTAATTCTCACATTCAATTTCAGGGAAAAATGCGATACAGAAATGAAGAAGACATTTTGATTTTTTTATTTGGTGGTCACGAGGCTACTAACTTTGAAGTTTTAAAACAGGATGTGCATGTTTTTATACTTTGCTTTTTATACTTTGTTTAAACATAATATGAGCGTCTGGATCATGCCAGAACCATGAATGAATGTCTTAAATGGTCCAATTACTAATTTATTTAGTACAAGCAGATGTATTTCCCAGGTCTTTATTTATTGAGCATTTAAAACTGCCTATAAAATCTGCAGTACTCTGTTTCTTTATAATTACTGTTGAAGAACACTGATATTGACCAGTATACAGAGATATTCTTCCTTTATGTAAAATACTGTAGGTTAAAAAGTAGGTCTGTAGGTCTGTTTTTTAAATACTGTAGGTTAAAAAACAGACTACACCTTTTGACTAAATTATTCCGGAAATTAAAGTTTGGTTTTGAGTAGGAGCAGGTTGCAATGCCAAAATATAATGTAGATTATTAGTATGAATTTTGAAATTAACATTATTGTTTTTTTAATTCTTAAGATACAGGAGACAATTGGCACAGAAAATTAACAGATTACTAGGGAGGCAAATTAAGTTTGTTTCTTTGGTTTCTTGTCAGTGTATAAGAATGAAATATTTGGTAAAAACATTTTAGGAAATGTTTCCTTTTGCTTAGTTTAATTAGTATAATAGTTAATAGCAGATTGTACCTGAGCTTAGTTTATGTGAAATGTGAACTAGACTTAACCATATAAACTTTCCCCTCAGACAGATTTAGCCTGTTTTCTTCTCACTCAATAACCAGGTTCTGTTTATTTGTATTATATGCAATGCCCATTTTCATAATGGTGGTTTCACATCTTATAATTTTAAAGATTTTATAACTAAAGAGTTGTAAGGAAGTTAAACAAGTAAAATTAAACAAGAAAAACACACGATTCCAGGAGATGATGACATTTGCACAATGTATTTGAATTTACTTTATTCCTTTTCACTGTTTACTGACAATTTCTAGGCCCGTCAGTGTTAGAAAAATGTCAAATGATGCAGGCTGGGTCAGGAAGGGCTGAAATTACATCTGACCTGCCACTCTTTATTCTTGTAAATAGACACACTGGGTGAATATTTGTTAATGAATCGGATAATTGGTGAAAGGCTCAGAAGGCACATTCTCTCATGGGTGTGATTAGTTATGTTTGGAATGTAAATGGCTGGGTTTCCTTGATATACTGTTAATAAAGACTCCCATGTGGCACTCCTTAAGTCATAGTGAGCTTTTAATGTGCGTAGACCCCTTAAGTCACCTTGTTTAAACCTAATGGAAATATAATTATCTTTCCCTGGTCTAACTGTAACCCACAGAATACTATATCTATGACTAGTCTGATACTTATTAGATTATTAGAGTTGTGTTTGTTCCCAATGAATATGGAAAGCCGATCAAATACAGCTACAGCAGATTTTACTGTAGTAGTATTGTGTGAATGTCTGAAACTCAGATAAAGAGTTTTTAATTTACACTGTGCAAAGAAAATATGTTTTATATGAAATATGATTTTTTGTGTGCTATATCATGGGACCATAGACTAATGTCTGATGGAACAGGTTTGTGCATGACAGTAATACATAATAAAAATGCTCATGATATTGAGGCAGAAACATTATAATCAATATTTACTTGGTAATTTTAGTCAAGGCCATGTACATAGAAAATCAATTAATTTAACTACTAAGAAATAAAGTAAAAATACAATGTGTAGTGGTTAAGCTGTAATCCTATCTAAACCTATAATGTGCAAAATGCAAATTGAGCACCATGTTTCTTTGTACACTTTGCAGAAGTGTGTCAAACACATGTTTTTCAAAGTGTTCAAGTCCTTCTCAATTTATTTCAGTTTTTCAGTGTGTCTTTAATTGAAAACTTTTAAAGTTTTTTTTTACATTTATTTAAAACTTTACATTAAACAAGATTGAAAGGAAATGGTTATCACTGAGTAGTTTAGGAAAAAAATTGAACCAACTTGGAACTAAACCTGACAGAAGATAATAAACACACTGGTGTTAATTTCCATGATTTAACAGCACAATTTACTTTGAACTGGAACACTTTGATTAAAAGAAGGACTGAAAAGACTCAGTAAAATAGCTATGTATAATGTTATGTATGCACTATTGCTTTACATTATATGTACTGATTTTGTGTACTTTCACATTAAATGCAGTACTCTCAAAGTATATTGGTACTGCAAAGTCAAAAATGTTATTTATGCTTTACATACAAGTAATTTGTGATCACAAAATTATTTGCATAATTTCATGTATACACTCAATTTGATCATATTGAACAAAAACATTATTTGTGTTCAAGCTAGTCATTTCAAGTGACCAAAAGTATTGGGACTAGGGTAAAGTGTAAAGTCAATATTTGGTTATCCCTTAGAGGAAATCCATGCACAAGTCTGCAACCCATTGAGCACCCAAAACTCCTTGTGAAATTATTTGAAATGCTTTGCTATAGACACTTTAAATTCCAGTCTGTTCTTGGGCTGTTCTGATTCAATTTGTCCTTCAGAATGCAAAATTCATGTTCAATTTAAATCTGGAGATTGACTTGTCTTGGCTAAGATTTTCCAGTTTATTTTCTCTGATACACTTTTTCACTGCCATAATTATTTACATCTACTATAAATTAAAGAATGAGTCAGTTCCAGAGATGGCTGTAAATACACAGGCCAGGCCATGTTTCACAGATGAGGTAAAGTTCTTTGGAGAGTCTGCTGTTCCTTTCTTTCACCACACTTTAGTTTTGTAAAGGTTTATCTTGATCTCATCTATCCTTAAAACATACTTCAAAGCAAAATCTGAGGTAATGTCACGGCCTGGGCACGGATCGTTACTAATGATGGCGGCAGCAGTATGAATACTTACAGTACCTTTACAGAATAATTTTGTCTGCTTATGAAAATATTTCCATTCTTATTGGGCTGCACTCCACCATACAGTATGACCAAAACATAAGTTCAATGCAACCATGAAATTCATCAGGAGAACTGGTCAAATGAATTTCCAGATTTATTCCATATGTTACATGCTGAAGAAATGGTTAAAATCCGAACACCCTGAGAATAAGCAAGTACTCAGTTTGGATGCTGTAAAGCATCCCAGATGATTACACACAATACAACACAAAAGGCTGCAGATTTAATGTCGATATTGTCTCAAAAGGATATGCAACCATATACTAACTTTTACACTCTGAAATTAACTTAAAGTGACTGTGTTCCGAGTATTTTTTGACAATTAAAATCACTGGGTTGAACACAAAGTATTTTTTGCTTTATTATAATTGAAAGTATGCAAGGAATTACTCGAAAACACAGTACATATTATAGTGGGTGTATCATTTATATCGATTACATAATCATATACTGTATACAGATTCATTCAGGGTTATTTATACAGTACTTTACAGTAGTTCTGACTTTGATGTCTCAATATTTCTGTGAGTGAAAATAAGCAACAGAGCTTTATTTATCTATTCTTTCTGAATTTATGTGTAAGCACCCTACTGTATATCTATCTAATTAATGGTAGAAAACCAGGTATGTTATCTCGGGAAGACTACTCAAATCACTTGAAGCCTCATTCTGATGTTATCAAAGGTATTAAGCAAAGGGACTTACTGTACTGTATATATTACATTTTTTTCTGGTAATTATTTATTTTGTGACTTTGTTTATTTGTAAAATATTTTATGGCAATTTGTATGTTGAATCATAGAAAACCTCTATTAGATTTAGTCAAACGTATATATGGTTTCACAATGGAACCGTATAATAAAGTATACTTTTATTTTTATTTTATAAGATTTGCTTGTAAGGATATTAAGAAAACTCTACATTGCAGTAATTTAGTATGCTGCACAGCTTTTGAAGGAAATAAACCTTCATAACAAGTGTTAACTACATTTTTCTGAATTTTATAATGGGCATCTATTTTTTTTTTGTAGTTTTTCCATCTGCAACCCCCATTTTTCCTGAAAAGCATCTGATTGTCAAAGAAGCCAAGTCTTTTTGTTTTTTACATAACATGGTGCCCACTGGTGGCCTGTGAGCTACAGGGTTTTAAGGTATTCACTTGAAAACATCTCTCCCCTTGCAGCACAAGTGCCGTATTTCATCCTGTAACAGTAGGTAGTATGATGCACACACACAATGAGGTTAAAGGGTAAAGCCTTAGCGAATACCATGGCTCCACTAAGCTCAATGCATGCTTCTATCTCTTACAGACAACAGCTGGAAATTAATCCTTAAAGCTCCTGAACCAATCCAGACACATTCATATTCCAGGTGTCCTTCAGTAACATTAGGCTGCGAATGAGATTATGTCTGCCTTTTTTTATATTGCTCGCTCTGTTGGCTTTACAGCAAAGGTTCCCTAGAGGCCTGTTCAAATAGGAAATCAAACAAGATAGCTGGTCAGACATTTCTTTCTTCATTTTGTCCAGGAAGCCAAAGGTAAACATAACAATTTTTACTTCATAAACGTGCGAGTAGCTGCAGTCTTTGTCCTTCGCTATGCTTCTGTTGTTTTATTTTATGTAACTATGGTAAGAAAAAACACAAATTATACAAGATGTTCTTGCCCCACCCTTTAGCATTTTTTTCCTGCTTTATTTCCTTTTTGGGAGACCAGAGGAGTCTGGTAAGTTACAAGAATTTCATCATTTTCTACATCTGTGCAGCCTGGCTTCTGCCTTTTAAAATGCACAGCCATTTGCTGGAATTCACCTGTGATCCTGAGCCAAAATCAGAAGCACATACTGCTTTATTAGGCTTGTCAAAAACCTGCATTTAGCATTGAACACATTATATACACCTAATGATAAGCAATGAACTAAATTCTTTGTTTCTATCTGGTTTTAATGCATTCAAATAAAATCACATGAATGCAGATGCATATTAGAACCTAAGACAAACTCAAAGTACTGTATCTATCCCCCTTAAAAAACTTTGATGCATTATTGTTCTTATGTTTTTGCTGATGCATTTATCCTAAGTGAAAAGCATTATGCTAATACAGATTATTATAGGCTTATATTATAAATACAATAATGTATATAACAAGGTAACATTTTCATAGTGTATAAATTGAAACACAAGGGTTTATAAAATGGAGGAAGCAGTATTACAAAT
Organism: Lepisosteus oculatus; assembly: GCF_040954835.1. Lineage (NCBI taxonomy): Eukaryota > Metazoa > Chordata > Actinopteri > Semionotiformes > Lepisosteidae > Lepisosteus > Lepisosteus oculatus. The sequence goes on along the minus strand of NC_090698.1, from coordinate 50,684,135 downwards.
GAAAAATGCAATTAAAATACAAAAACTCTCCAGTGAGAAACATCAGAAGCAAACAGCCCAGTGACATAGATCTGAGATCATAGTATAGTTTGAAAAGGTGAGCTTTTACGAGGAGCTGGAAGGTAGTAAGAGATGCTGTGCTCATATAGGAAAAGAGAGAGATGGTATATGTAGATGTAGCTTTGGGTAACAGAAAAAGAAGCCATATTGGCAGAAAGTGACAGTACCACCTAGTACCACTGGGTAAATCATGTACAGTATATGTGTATATGCAAAGTGAACTCGATAACACATCAATTTTAAATAAACATTTATGAAAAGGACAGAAAAAAAATTGTCTTTACTCCACATAAGCTTTATCAATATCACATATGTGAAAATATGTTAACTTTTAGTTCTTACTGTGTTAGTAATTTAAGAGACACTTAATAAAATTCTAGAAATACATCTTCATAGGGACGGTTTGGTTGGAAAAGCAAATGTGCATAAATGTGTTAACTTTGTGTTATTTATACAGTACCTTCCTTTACATACAGTATACAACAAAGCACTTGATAAAACGATCAAGGCAGGTTTTGTAACTGTCTGTTTACAACAACATCATTAAAGAAGTTGAGGCACTAGTCATTCATTTTTGAGATCTGAAACCATGTACTGTAGGTCACAATTTACATTAAAAACATCTACTTACAGTATACTTATTGAAACAAGCACATCATTTTAATAAACTAAAATAAACTCCAGGACAGTTTGTCACTTACACAATTATTATTTAATTATGTAAAATACCTATAACCTACTTGATAAAATATCATCTTTGTAAAAAGATTTATAGACATAATGTGATTTTATGAATATTTTGATCCATGATGCCATGTTACACTCTAATTCAGCTGAGTTTTTTTATCATTTATTTATTATGATCATATTTTATTATTTGTATTTATAATATACTGTTGTAATGTAAAATGATTTTGCAGAATACTTTTGCTTTTACTTTGAATGCACAATTTCTTTTCTGAAAATAATAAAGTGAGCACAATAAAAGACAGCCATTCTTGCGTTTAGTTCCTAAGAATTACATTATATGCAGACTCAGTTCCTAATTCAAAAAGATCCTGGCAGTTCTCATGGCTGTACCCAATTATGCAGGACCTTGAGAAGCACACCACATCAGCTATGGAGGTGGGCTTTCATAAAGGAGGGGAGGGAGGGAGATTTTTTGGGCTATAAATAGAACCAAATGAGCATGATGGTCTCCTCATATTTCTGGCTTTTCTTATGTTCTGAGCATCTCTTCTTCAGGAGTCAAAGGTAAAACAGCCAGTAAGTAGTTTCATTCTTAACTGGCTGCAACTGCAGACACCAGACTTCTGCAATGACTTACTATGTATATGCTTTTCTGATCCACAGCTCTGTGCAGAGAGGGATTTCATTGTGTGACTTCCTATTATCAGTAAATTAATCGCTTGTTAACTATGTCTACACATTGACAACACAGTTGCGTAGCTTGTTCCCAAACTCCTTCAAGCATTTGTATAAAAAAAACATGACTTCTGTCTTTGTTTTTCCCATCCCCACTGTTTACATTTGTTTCCTCTACTTTTTGTACAATGGAGGATTTGGAACATTCTGGAGAATTTGGATGGCTTTGTCAATGCATTTGATTATTGGGGCAGAGTGCTGGTTCTGTCGCAAAGGATCTGTACCTGTGGCTGGAATGTTGCCGGTTCAAATCTTGCAGACAGCAGAGGAATCCTACTCTGTTGGACACCTGAGCAAGGCTCTTAACCCCAGCTGCTCCAGGGGCGCTGTACAATGGCTGACCCTGCGCTCTGACCCCAGGCTCTCTCCCTATCCGAGTATCTCATGGATAGCAAGCTAGGGTATGTGAAAAGACAAATTCCTAATGCAAGAAATTGTATAGGGCTAATAAATTGATGTTACCTGTATGTTATGTTATTAGAATTGCGTCCATCCATAGTCTTTCCTGCACAAGGCTACAAAGATTTGGTTCTTTTAGTTTATCAGTGTAAGACATTATTTTAAATGGTAACTCTTCTTTGAGAAGCAGCCATTTTGTGTAATGTGATACCCAAAATTGAACATTGAATTCTAAATGAGGTTTATTATAGTGTATTATAAAATTTTAACATAACATCTATTAATTTATCTAGAGTTGGAAAAAATGAGGTGTCAAAATAACATAAAACTTTAACATACTTGAACAAACTTTAACATAAAAATATCTAACCATTTTCATAGGAAGCTTCTTCAACCTCAGTGTCTCTCATCCTATGGAGTGATTTCAAAAGTATTCAACCCTCTGTCCTTGCAATGTTTCCACCTTTTGTTGCTGTCAGAGTTTTCAATCCTGATATTTTCAAATAGGAATTAATATTTAGAATTTAAACAGTTTGCTATAAACTAATGAAGATACAGAAAATTCTCATAGTATGTAAATTATTTTTAAAGAATATCAGAATTATTCATAATTGCAGAAGCATTTAACTCATTTGCTACAACAACCTTAAATTATTTCAGATGCAAATATGAAAAAAGAATATGTTGAAAAGACATTTAGTGTAATCGTCTTTGTGTGCAATGAAAGTAGTTATCAAGGTTTAACTGGAGCATCTGTCTCTCTAAGCTTGTACAGACACTGTAGATATTGCAAATCAACCTACAACTCACAGATGGATACTACAAACCAACCATGAAGGTCAAGGATTTATTGAAACAAGTCAAGGATAAAGCAGTAGAGAGGCACAGAAGAAGGTTTCTTATTCCTTTGAGCATAGTAAAATCTATCAATAAGAAGTGAAATGTGCACCCCTTAGACATAAATGTATGTCAAAGTATTTCTTGGGTCTGACAACACCAGGTAGTGTAGATGACTGCTGTTTTTAATACTCAGTCTTAATATGGCTATGTACTGTATGGTGTTCATTTTATCAATTACTGAACGTGAAAACTGAGAAAACTGCTAACATGCACATACGTCATTAGAAATAAAAAAAAATTGGCAATCATCTCCTGCTAGCCATATTTCTGTGATTATAATTACATCATATTCATGAGCTGATGAAGCAGCACTTTCCATTTAGCACTGGTATTTTTTACAGTTTGCTCATGATACATTTTCGTCATGGTCTTGACATTTTGTTTTGTTTTTACTTTTTGCATCTCCACTCCCTTGAGCTGACAGGTCTTGACAGCTTGGCAGCTTCTGGAATGGAGAAAAATTGTTTGGCAATGTGATGTCAGGTGACAATCGTCCATTGACAATCTGCAATCAACTTCTCTGTTAGCTTCTCTAGGGTGGGGTCTGACAATTAGGGGTACATACTTCAATGAACGTGAGTTTTGCTGGTTTCAAGGGGGAAATGGATTTTATGACAGTTTTAACAGATGTAGTTTAGCTGTAGGGGTCCATCCAAGATGTTCCACATGTTGTATAGATTGTAAATCTCAGGCTTGAAGACCAGGTTTAAGTTGGATGTTTTACTGGGTAAGGGATAAATGTAGCTTGTTTCTAATGTGTTTAGTTTTAAGGCCTCCATCCCAAGAATTCCCACAGAAAGACTTTGTTTTTTTGGATATGTGGCCCATCATTTGTGGGATGCTTAATTAGACCTTGCATGATATGAAGTCATCTTCAGCAGAAGGCAATCTGGGAACACACCCCTGGTCAATCAATACTTTAATGTGCTAGACAATCCCTAATCGTTTAGTTAGTGCTCTGAATTTCAAAAGTAACACCCGTTTCTATCCTTAATTTTTCATGCCATATTCAGCTACCAGTACAAAATAAATGTAACAGACTAGATTCCTTAGTTGATAATGACAGACCACTGATAAACTTCAGTTCTTTAGTCAATTACACTCTGTCATTTTTGTCTTTAAAGAAAGCAAAAAGAAACCTTCTTGCAGCTCTTCTGATCTAGTAGAAAAAATAATATCCAATTTTGTTACCCTACAACAATCCGAGGTACTATAGGTAGTAGCTACAGTATATGCTTTAGCCACAGGCTGTTCTTGCTATTAAATTCAGACATAAAACCATATTCAAAGCTTTTTCTAAGTGTGTGGACACATAAGCATGTCACTTCATGATCATAAACAGATATTTGTTTCCTATAACGTGCAATGCTTCTTTCATATGTTGATCACCCCCTTCATCAACTAACCTTCTCTGCAGTGTTTTCTTCAGATACAGAGAAGGTCATTCCTAGTCAGGAATGGAATTATTTATAGAATCTTCTCAAATGTTTTGTGAGCGACAATTCATTTTTCAAAACGATTTGTACCCTATACAACAGTCTACCACTTGTGTTCAGACCAGGCCAATGATATCCCCTCAGTTCATACTTGGCTGAAGGCATTCTTCAGGGATGTTTTTTGTCACTGTTGTTGTTTGTTCTTTCTTTAGAACTGGCACAGGCTGTTTAGACAAATTATCAGCATCACTCCACTGAAATAAAAAGTTCAAACATCATATTTCACTCTAGGCTGATGACATTCTCCTGTTTCACTCGGGTATTTGCAGTCTAATTCTCCACATATTAAACCTAGTTTTAAACATTGGGGGTTTCTTTGGATATAAAATACATTTTTATTCAATACATACACCACTGAATCCCACTGTTATGACAACTTAAGAACATAAGAAATGATACAAACAAGAGGAGGCCATTTAGCCAATCTAGCACATGTGGTAGTTAATAGGTAATTGATCCAAGAATCTCCGCCAGCAGTTTACCTCATGGCTGGGTAATTTGATCTATTCTCCCACAAATCCTTGGGTAAAGAAATGCCTCCTGTTCTTGGTTATCTTGCACTGCATGTTACTCTTTAGTCACCATCTTGATTTTTAAATATCTAGACATAGCAGATATCTAGATCTCTGCTAAGTTTCTCCAGATTTGTAAACAAAATATACTTGAGGTCCTGCATAAAAGTAAAGTAGATTTGACAAGAAGGTCTTATTTACAATTTAAACTACATGGTAACATTTCCAGGTTTAAAATCCTGCATTAATCTCTTATTTTCCATACTGTGAAAATATCTAGGACAAATTATTTTCAAAATTTAGAATTGTCAACTATTTTTGGTAAAGTCATCCAACTGCTAAGTGTGTCTTTACATATCTCCCCTTGTAGCTGTAAACTCTGCAGTCACACACAGTGGAGATTGAGAAAGTGCAAAAACCTCTCAGCCTTGAGCAGTTTGTCTTTTAACATGTCTCAGGCATGCCCAGTCCAGTAAAGGATGTTCAGTACAAATTGAAGGACAGACATACACTCGCTGACAGCACCACATCTGAAAGTGCCCAGGAAAGCAAATTGCTGTCAGCTTGGGATGTACTGCTGACTCTCAACCATTCCCAACCTTTCCATTATCATCGCTCGGCCAATGGTACGCCATAGTTGGAGAATCCCAGTAACAGTCAGCTAGTGATGCAGCCCAGGGTCTGACCTGCAATTGTAGATCTTAAACTTCTTGCAAACAAGCTCTTTTATTGGTTGAACTGCATGTGGGTCCCCACTATTATTTTGATTATAACCTATTTAAGTTGGAGTTGGGGACCAGCGGCCTGGCTGATGACCTTACAGTGTTCCATAGTGTTCCACAGCATCTGGTGGCCTAGAAGGTCACCATCCATTTATTTTCAGTATCTGTTTTTTTCATTATAGTGTCATAGGCACTGGAAAGGCACTTGGGGGAGGGGGGAGGCAGTACTGCATTCTGGACTAAATGCCATCTCCATCTCAGGAGGGCACGCACAGGCCCACCCATGTTTGCTCACTCATGCATGACGTAAGTTATTGATTACACCCCAATTAACTTGGACAATGGTGGTGCAGATTGACCTGAACGGAAATTTGAGCAGCAAGAGAAAACCCATGTGGACGTGAGGAAAACAAGTTGGCAGAGAAAGCACCCCAGGCAGGACTCAAATCCAGGACTCAAGCTTTGAATAAAAAAAGTACTTACCACCATGCCTCCCCTGATCATACCACATTAAAGATATTATTGGGTTTCAAGCAGAGGATGTTTAGGACACATTTTAGTAGGAAACAAACTACAGATGCTTAGGCCTTATCTTTAATTTTCTGCTCATAAGAGCAGGTTTGCCTCCCTATCATTGCAAACATAATTAATTTTAAGAGAACAGCCAACTGGTTTCTTAGTAACCAGTAAAATGTCAGAAATGTGACACTGACCAGGAATACTTTTCACTTCTGGAAAGGTTTTCATTTTCCCACCCTCCCTGGTCTACAAGAAATGTTCATACTCTTGGTGATGTTTTTGACTTGGCCTGTGCATATTTCAAGATCTAGAAGAGGCCTATTTACTTCCTGAATTTTCCTATTTTATTTATCTTGGGCTTTGCTTAAGTATGTGTTGCCTTGGCACACTGATATAGCCTTTCATATTTACTCTAACCCTATTTATAATATACTAGAGAAAAAAAAGACTACAATGAGAATATGTATAGTTTCTTCTCTATTGACCTTCTTTCATCATCTAACATCAGTACCATTCCTGTTACCTTTATATGAGGACTGGACATGCCGGTAGTCCTGATTGGGATACAGATTGGAATAATACATTTCTCTACCTCTAAATACCTGGCACATCAGGTAATTTATTTAGAATTTATAGAATGCATGCAACACCATACCTGTCATTCCATATCATGATTGTTCCTTACCTCTGTCACTGATACACTCAACATGCACATGATACCCACCTCCATATTTTTTTAAATGTTTGTGATATGCATACTGTAAATTTATGTGTATGTGATCAACGTGCTGCTGAGTGTTAGTCGTGTGGCAGTATTTCTGAGTCCACAACTATTCCTTTGCAATGATAATTCTAAATAAAAGTTACTTTCAATCTTTATGGATGATACCTTTTGTTAACAGGTCTAATTACAGCCAAAGCAGTTACACAAATCTATTATACATGGCTTCATGGAGACAGATGCCCTTAAATTATACTTTGTTTAATTTATATGCTAAACTAGAGCAAATGAACAGCAGCTACCCTACCTGTAACTTGAAATTATATTTAGCATATTTTTATATCATGCACACTTGAAACCCCAGAATGTGAAATGGTGTACAAGAAAAATATAATATTACAAACAAAAAGGTAAAGCCATCAACGTACAGTATATATATTAATTTAAGCAGCTATGAAAGAATAGACACTTCTGGTACAATAAGCCTTTAGATGCCTTTTGAATTTAAATTCATGAATTTACTGGGGAATACAATTACCTATTTCATAGTATTTGTTGCATTCTTTCCTTAATTAGGTTTCTGATGCCATAGCCCTATAGAGTATAGAGTGCTGCATTGTTATGTGCGATACCAATAGCAAACCATTTTCTTTGCTGTTTAAATCTGGAATGGAAAGGTATATTTAAAACATAAAGCCACTACACTATAAATACAAAAGTTGCATTTTAAGAAACACTGTTCAGAAATGTAATATATCATTGTGTGCTTTTCAAACAGCTGTCGAATGTAGACATTGTTAGTCATGTATCATGTTATAGCCCCATAATCTCCTCATTGAAAATGAGCCCGCCTGAGCCTTGGCTGAATTTCAGTAACAAAAAATAATACAGAACATACATGTAGCAAGACATCTTTCTTTGAAAAAAGGAAGCACACTTGCATATGCACAGATTTACTATTAAGAGCACTTTTTAGTCCAGTTTCTATTCATGTTTAATCCTCTTTGAAGTTTATAAAATGTATTGATTTTATTAATGTACAATGTGTCTATCCATGCACTGAGAAAAGCTTTCCTGTTAAGCAGTGGCTTTGACTTAAAAGGTTAAGGCTATCATTGTTTCTTCATTTTCTTGTTGATATGTATTCATAGTTGTTATTTTTGAAAACAATTAACTGATGAGCAGATAGAAAGACTTGTAATTTTGATTTGTAAAACCCATCAACTTCCTAATCAAGTAGAAATAAAGCATACCAAATGTCTCCTTGATCAGTTTGGAAATTGCTGAGATCATTATCCTTAAACATGTTTAGTTGCAAAACTGCATGACTATTTTTTTTTTACAAAAATAGCTGCAATGTATAAAACACAAAATATATTGTAAAACAAATGTTGCAAATATTTGTGACCTACATTTCTTTAAATCTTTTTAAAAGTTTGATTTAAGAGGATAATAGTATAAACAGTGTGTTTTTGGCATTGTGTTAAGGGTTATGATTTTTAAAATTATATTTTATATTAATGCACTTTCACAACATTTATTCCTCAAGTAACAAATTGATATCAGTGTACTTGTTCTACAAAACATTTTATAGTTTATCCCCCTTTGTGCTGTTAACATACTGACAGATCTGTATAGGCTTAATAAATTGCATAATTTTGTTCTTCATTTGTAATTAGTTTCCATTAATGAAACACATACAGTACTGCTTTAACTTAATTAAAATATATTAAATGACAGTCAGAAGTAATAACTTAAATTTCATGGTAAGTTAGAAGTATAAAAGGCATTTAGTAGGCATAGTGATATTGTAAAGTCAGTCATCCTTTCAGTTAGAAATGATACATGACTTTCAAAAGCATTTTATAATGACTTTAACAGCTGTACAAGAGTTGTAGATTGTTATTCTTAGATGTATTTTAAAAAGCACAGTCTGCTTTGGAGGCCTTGTATTTAAAGGTAACCTAAATTTGTTGACCCGCATTTACTACTGGTATAAGAAATTGCCTCAATATAGTGTTTCTGCTCATAAATTTGAAGTTTTAGTTCATTGTGCTTCTGTCACATTGTGGACCTCATGGCACATTTTGATATAGGGTTATGAATTGCATCATACACTGGTCACTTTGTGTGTCTGTGCTGCAAAGTTAAAAAAAACTGAATGACAAACTTCTTACTACAGTTTAAAGAGTGCTAGTTAACTGAATATTCTAAATCTTATTGTTATAATGTGTATCAGTTTAATCTGTAAACTAAATAGTTCTCATGTGAGGTATCAAGCGTTCAGAATTAAAACTTCATAATGGCATTACATGTACTTATAAAATAGACTTTATTTTTCAGTATGCCTAAGGTTAAAAAATAGTCTTAAGTCAAAATATTTGAACTGAAAAGTAAACTTAACTATATATTTAGTATATTATACAGTCTTAGATATTTTACAGTCTTAACTTAAAGGGGAGGGAATATTTTTACATTTTATGTATTAACCTTCAGTGAAATTAGCAACATATACTTTTGAAAGAAACTATTCATTTAGCTGTAGACTTACATCAATTATAATGACAGTAATAATATGCTTACTACTCACAGTGGTTTTATACTAATAGTAAATATATTAAGTTATTTTATCCCATAACATTATGTCAATTTTGCCCTAAGAAATAACTCTTTATAATTTCTGATGAATTAAAAAGTTATAGATACTGTAAATGAATGATATACTGTAGGTTTGCAAAGATTCTACTTCACAGACCATGGAACTAACTAGGGATGGAATGGTGACAGAAAACAGTGCTATTCATCCCATGAAATGAATGAATGAATAAAATAAAGTTCATGGGAAAGCTGGAGCATGGGAAAAGCGATCCTCCCTGCTTTCCGGAATTTCTTGACAAAAGAGTAAGGCCATTTAAGAGGACTGTCTGTCCTCCATCTTTAAAACATTTTTTTTCTGGAAAAAAAGTGTTTTTTACACTATCTATGTGTTCCTGTTTTTATTGTTGTACCTTTTATTAAGCTAATCCCTCCGTTTTCTTCTTTTCTCAGACAAAAGTAACAGTTCATAATTATGAATATATTTTCTACTGACTGGCATCGTAAATAGACCGATTACCGTATAAAGGAAAAAAAATACACTTCCTCTTCCTGATCAGAACGGCTCTCTTTGGAGCTTTAACAAATGAAAATTACAGTGCACACAGCACATTAAATCGTTCGACCGGTAATAAACTTTGATTGGCCACTTGGAGTTGGATGTTAAGTGTTTCAAAAGTCACACAACGTGAAAAATGTCAAATGCACAAAAACATCCTTAAACTGTAAATGTCACCATTAATTACGATATAGAAATAAAGGCTATGCACAAGGGATTTATCTGACTGTAACGCAACAATTTTCTTAAAGGTATATGTACAGTGGTCTTCCTCGGAGGATAAATAACGTCATTGTTATTTAAAATAACTTCGGTGATCTTTGCACTAAACTGTCAAATGTTAATGGCTAGTTTACCATGCAAATATAAAGTAATACACAATGAAATAAAAAAAGCAAAAGATTTATTAAAAAATGAACAATAATCAAAATCATATTATCAATGGCAATTCTATTTTGTTTTTGTTTCATGCTCAAACATCTCAAGCTATGTTTCATGCTATTGAAAATTATTTAAATTTTATCTTCAATATAAAGGATACTTTTTTTTATGCATTTAGCTGTCCAAACTCAAAGCTTATACTATAAAGCCTTTGATGTCTTAAATTCCAGCAAAAAGAAAAGGCAAGACAGAAACATCCATAGAGAGCTTTGTAAAAGCAAAACCATGTGGGAAATGGATGAATTGTATTATTTCTTGAGGCAGAACTGACTCAAAACTTGTATGAAGCTCATGGTTGCAGGGCCTTAAAGCTTTATAACTATCTAACATACTGAATATATTTATGTGAACCTGGCATACTAGAGACATGCATCTAGTTACAGTATATACTAAACATGTGAGTAATACATGAGTTTCACTATATTGGATAATTCCTGGTCCTATTTCATCTAGAGCATTTGTTTAAGGGGAAAACTGAGAAGAACAATAAACCTCTGAATTACAATAAGTGTGTGTGTCTGTTTGGTTAATGGGCCTAGACAGTATGTGAGGCTTCATAGTGTCATTCCCTATCTGCTGGAGACAGATTGCTTCCAGTGTTATTCCTTATCTGCTGTCTGGAGACAGATTACAGATGACTATTGCAAATGACCAACAGACAAGTTTGTGTATATGAGTTTTTGGAACAGTTTTTTTTAGGTATACTTTGGTGTTAGAGAGCAACTCACCCCCAATTAGAATAAGTGGACTTCACAGAGTGAACAACAAGCATGCCCTTTTATCTAGTTCTAGTCTAGAGGGAGACTTCTTGGCATTTGTGAGAAGACCAAAACATCCAGAATAAGTCATGCTAAACCAGAAGATTTGTGTGTCAGAGGAGTGACCAGGGAAGATCAGAAGGAGGAGGAATCCTCTTGGTCATTCCTGGAAGGCCATCAATAAGATAAGAGAGTTAAGATCCTGAAGAAAGTCCAAATGTAGTAGTTAGACAAATGCAGGACATAAAAAATAAAAATAAAAACAAATAGTGTGACAAAGTTTGTAGGAAGAGGGTTTTAAGCAGATAACGCAGAAGTAATCAAATCCATTTAATCCAGAATTGGCCATTAATGTTCTCACCGAACACATTGAACCATCTTGACATTTTATGAAAGAAAAGCACAGGGACCAACAGCGTCTTTAATTAGGGATATAACACAATGAAGATTATGCATGCTATCAGAAGCCAGGCACCATTAATAAAGTCTGTTTGATGGTGCTGAAATAATTAGGTCATGAGATTTATTTTCAAGCAAATCAGTGAGATAGGTCCGGCTCTCACAAGACACTCTTAAGGTGCGAGTCCCTAGTCTTTTTATAGTAATATGGGTATGATAAACAACCCTTCAAAACAATTTTCATCAATGGCCAAAAATTGAAATAAAATTATGAAGGTGTGCAATGAATGACACATTTACCCTTTGTCGTGTTCTGTACTTCCTCCTTTAGCTCACACAGGGGCATAGGCACCAAAACAAAGACTGGAGATCTGACAGAAATGTCAATTGTGCCAATCTAACAGCAGAAACGTCAGCAAAACATACTACAGAGATAGGATTGGAAAGGCTTCAAATGTGAGGATGCCATTTGGATCAGTTTTATGTAAGTACCTTGCGAAAGTATTCACACCTCAACAAAGTTCCCCCTTTTGTTGCAAAATGCCAGGATAACACTTTCCAGTAGGAAAACTCAGGATGCTAAAAATGATAAGCTGTATATACAGAAGGTTCTGACAATAGTAAGTACTCAACCCATTTGCTATGGTGACACTAAATAAGGCACAAAATGGTAGTTTGAAAGGTCACAGATTTGTGCAATAGTCTCTGTTAGTGTGTAATCAAAATGGTTAATTTGACTTCATAGCACATGTATCTATCTCTATAAGTTCCTTCATAGGGATAGTAATATGACAAAAGAACCACAAAAAGCCTCTGAAGTTAAGTCAGGAGAGAAACATTCTGGTCTAAATATAATGTGTGACATCTGGCACAAGTCCAACAACATATTACCCAGCCAGTACCATCCCAACTGTCAAGCGTGGAAGGGTCAACATAATGTTAAATAAAAAGTTTATTTTTACATACAATTAGATAAATTACAAACTATATATAGTAGAATTAAATTAACAAAGAATTTTACTGAATCATAATTGCACTACTCAAGGAAAAGAAAGCTTAAAGCAATGGGTATCCTTTTTTATCGTGATGTGTCTGTCTAGTACTGAGCGATTAACCAAGCTGTAGGTGAGCTAAGAGGTAGGTAAACACAGATGGTCAAAGGGTATTTCTGATTTACTCTAGTTAATTAACTTCATGGTCGATTATTAGAACCATAATAAAGAATAAACATTCAACAGCCATAAAGCCCTGTATGAATACAGATACAAGGAAGGCAGAACGAGGAAAGTAGGAAGAAAATGAAGGGGTGACAGGGCGAAGAGGGAAAGTCATTAATATCATCCCCTCCTTCAAATCTGATCCAAACAAGGTGACCTTTTACTGATGAATATTATATATCAGGGTCTAGATAAATAATCAGAGCATTATTATAGAGATCTTACTATCTTGGTTATTTTAGGAAATTCTGATATTATGTAACCCTCAGACTGCAAATGTACTCTTAGTCTGACGATATACTTCCTATTCATTTTTGGACAGCCATGTTGTTAAAAGGGAGAATAGTTTACAGTATTTTTAGAATCCATTTTTAGGATACATTTTTTTTTTTGTTTTGTAGTTTCCAAATTAAAAGGCAAGTATTCTGGATTTTCTAGGTCTGTAGTAGAAATGTGACTGGAACGCAGAGATTTGTACATGTTATTATGTTAAGTGCCATCCACCCACTTTCTAACCGTTTCATCCAATTTAAGGTTGCAAGGGAGCCTATGCAGTATTTAATTGTCTTCTCAGTCAAAATTGGAGCTTAATTTATTACTCTAGAACTGTAGTGCTGGAGAATTAAAACTCCTATGCCTCACATTTCTTTTACGCTTGGGTTATTTCTTGACCCTAATGTTCTGTAACACTATGGCAAAATATTAATTCAAAATCTTATTCTGTACTATGTTTCACAGGATTAACCCATTCGGTTCATAACAGTGGGAAAGGTCCAGCATTTAATGTCTCAAGATTTCTGGGGCCTGTAAAGTCGACCAGGTATTTTCCACCCATTGTGATGCTAAAAAGAAGGGGAAAGCTGACCTCACAGTAAGATTGAATTCTGGTGTATTGCTAAAGGCAACAACAAAACATCAACTTATGCCAACTATAGGGGCCACATTTCCATAGACATCTATCAGTATTTACTGAAGTCAGAAACTATTATACTTGTGAAGTACATATGAAGATACAGAATACTCTTAATAAAGGCTCAGTGTAATATCTTGTGTGGTACCATGGGGGCAGTTGACACCACATTGGGCATGGTCAGGCTCCCATCATCCCCTGCCACACACAAGCTCTTGTGTGTTCCTTCATTCTTAGAGGAGAGTGCATGTAAGAAAGTGGTGATCAGACTAACCCCCTCATTGGGTTAACAGGATACATAACTCCATATTCCATTACATCTGGGCCCATTACCTTCAGAGTCTCAAGCTCACCCAGTCCATCCTGTTGTCCTCACTGCTAGAAACCTCCTGCTCCCCAAACACCAACATGAGTCTCCTGCTCCTATTCCATTAGGCCACCATTTCATACTCAACCAGTGCCTCAGACTCAGAGGTCCGCCTCCAGCCCTTGAGATCCTCTTCCCGATGCCACCAGGTGCGGCTACACAATACACACACACTATCTACATCACCGAGTCTCTTTTACACTACACACCGTGCCGAGACCCAACACACTGTCCCTCCCTAACACACACTCACACCCTTAGGTTGTGAACTTACAGATGCCAGCGCACCTCACACCGTTCCCAGCCACCACTACGTTACACCATGCAGCGGCCAACGCACCTCACAGTGCAGTGATGGCTGGGCACAGTCTCCTAGAGGGTGAATCTAGAGTACATTTGTACTACTTCCCCAGTACAAATGTATTTTCAGGGGGAGGGTCCCTCTCCAATACACACGCACACGCACACGAGAGCCCTACTCTTACACCCTAGCAGGATACTGTCCCTTTAAATCTTTCGATGATCTCGTAAAGCTCCGTTTCCTCGGTCAGTCTCTTCACAGACCGACGTTTTCACTCTATTTCTCTGAGGCCATTTCCCTTACAATCCCCTCTGGGGATGTCGTTCTCCACCCCCTCACGGGGTTTCTACAGCGGCTAATCAAGTGTCTTTGCTCACTCATACACGGCAGCACGCTTTTCTAACATCGCCCCGACTAGTAGTAGCCTCCCACACCCGCTACTGTCATACTTCAGCCCAGCTCTCTCACCACTGCAGCAACCGCAAGACTGAAATTCTACTAGATCTTTCCCCCTTTCTTTTCCAAGAACTATTCGGGCTAGTTTTAAACCACTTTTACACCTGCCGTTCATTCATGTCAGGTGTGGTTTCCACTGCAACGCGTCTCCCTTAATCTGGGGCTCCGCCCCCCACATCAGACACTCCCTGCATTGTACTACACTTGGTATGGGAGTACTGTATAAGATGTAGATAAGAGCTGTGTGAAATGTAACAAATAATGAATTATAAATATTGGAGAAAAAATATTTGAAATTGTTTATATTTTAGCTGTTAAACTAAGTATTTCAATAAATGTGGGTATTTCTTATGTTAAGATTTTAATTGTAACTATTTCATTAAGAAATGTTTGGAGACAGTTCTAAAAAGTACAAAAAAGACGCTCACAAAAAGCATCTACACAGAAAGACTTCTCTGTTACATTTTTAAAGTCTGAGGTCACGGTAATAGCAGAACAATATAATTTCAGGGTCATAAGTCAGTGTAGATTTGGTAATAATTTTGTACAAAGCCGGAGTAGCTTTATACCTAGTAGTCATCTTCACCCTCTTATTACATGTCATTTTATATGGATTGGTTCCATTGAAAATCAACTTAATTTTCTGTGCAAAAAAAATTCTTTGCTTAGTTTTGTTTTTCTGTCATTTGTCAAAAGTCAAATTTAAGTCATATGGAAACATAAGATTGCTCTGGCTACTTAAGACCTTTGTTATTAATTTAACTATGCTGGACAAGACTGCTCGTCTTTGCTGAATAGTCATTTGAGATTATCATTATTATTCTTTTTAATATTAGGCTATTTTAGGTTATTACTCTCTGTTTAAAACATTGCATTACCTCATATCCCAGTCAGGTCTACTTATATAAATATAATGGAAAATTCTGTCTTCCTGCCAGCCTCCCATATTAAAAATATGCTGCTGATGAAGTCTGATAAAGAAACCTGTCAGATGTGTAACGAGTACTTCTTAGGTTAAGAGAAACATTTTTCAAAAGACCTCAGATTAAAATCTTTGCCAACAGGAAACACTTAATCTAAAGGCATTTCCTTAGGTAGCACAAACTCTACTAGGAAATGTTAGGGTTAGCAAATGTTATTTTCGACCTTTTCTCTCCATGGTTAAAATGGATTTCTTGATTTTCCCCTCTTTGCAATACACTATATTTAGTTACTATATTTTGCAATTCATGTAGTTTTGTAAGCATGTACACAGTATTTGGAAATGTAAATCAAAGGCATCAGATTAATGGCAGAGGAATTTCACAGGGGATGTCTGTAGTATTACCACAGGAACATTACTATCTTGTGTTTATGCCATAAAAGACTAATTTACCAGGTTCTTTCAGTTAGGTGAGCAACTGTGATATCAGTGACAGGAAAGCCACAGCATTCAAACTCACAAGGTTTATTCCAACAATCAGTCTAATGTAACTTAACAAATAATACACCAGAAGAAAGCCCCACAGCTGACACATTGTGTCTCTTTTCTTTTCCTTTCGGCTTGGAAGAAACCTTTACCTATTCCTGTATGTACTGTAAATGTTAGTGTTAACTAGAAAAGTGAGTATGCAAAAATCAAACTATCATATATTTTTTCTGCATTGAATTCTGAGGTGACAACAATCTGAGGATTTCTTCTTCAAGCAAGATTGCATTCAACCTTTACACAGTATACAATGTTTATATATTATAGTGCATATTATATGAAGACAAGTGCAGGTATTAATAAACACATTTATAGCTAGTCTAATAACATTGAATAGGTATTCATAACAAAGGATTAATAAATTATTCATCCACCCATCCACTTTGTAAATGTTTCTTTCAATTCAGGGTCTCAGGGGCGCTAGAGCATATCCCAGAAAGCAACGGGCGCAAGGCAGGTACTGTACACCCTGGAGGGGACAGCACTCAATTGCAGGGCAGAGAGACACAAACATAGACATGTGTGTTTGTGTCTCTATGTATACTTACACCAGGGCCAATTCTCCCAGAAGCCAATTAACCTACCTGTATGTCTTTGGCCTGTGGGAGGAAACCGGAGCACCTGAAGGAAACCCATACGAACACAGGTAGATCTCCATACAATAGGATCCCAAGACCAGAACTGAACCCAGAATCCCAGCGCTGAGAGGCAGCAATACTAACCACTATGCCACCCTGCAACCCCTTTGTACATGATTTGGACCTTATTATAAAATGTTATTGTTCTAGAAAAAAAATATAGATTACTATGTCCATACTGTAAGTATGATTGGCATGTATTCATTCTTAGTATCAGAAAGACAAAGGTTTAGTTGTGGACTCAAAATCTCTATTTCAATGTAATGGGCAATTTAATGTAATGTGATTAAATGAAAAGTGAATGAAAACCGTATGCTTTCATTATAGTATGTTATATTTGGTAGAAGCCAGAAGTCACCAGTTCAAAGTAAATAATATCAAAACCAAGATATTCTGGGAAATCAGCAATTGAAAGCAAAACTTTATTTTGTAAGATGCCTTTGGTAGTACGTTTTTATAAATGGTATTGAATTCAATGGAATCAAAGGCCCTACTTCAGATAACAGTTAGGGGAGGACTTGGATGAATTGAAGCAAGATGGACATGTGAAGAGCAATTTGAACTGTGATTATCAATGATCTTACAGTGCAGTAATGATTCCAGGTAGTTGGGCCAAGATCAATATCCCCTAGTTGAAAGCCCAAAGTCCAACAGCAATCCCACCTACACTAAGAAGAAGAAGGAGATGATGATGATGATGATGATGATGATGATGATGAAAGAGCCAATTACACAAAAAGTTAATCCACTAGCACTTTGAACATAGACTGCCACAGCTCAGCACCTACTGTAACAGTAGGATTCTTTAAGTCATCCTTCAAAACAGGATGAACTTCACAATACTGATCCGTTATTGGCAGCTTGTCATGTATAGTTCTGGTAACTCCAACAGCATCTTGGGAAAGTGTAGTTTATACAAATGAAGAACCTGCATTTACTTGTAATATTTCCTAATACTTCTGATTTTGTTTATAAACAATTAATACTTTAGCAATGATAACATTTTTACATTTAATTTAATCATCTGACTCTGATCATTTCAGCATTATGTGCAGCAAATATTTGTAGAGGAAATGGGATATGAGCACATTAAGTTAAGATATGGAGCTTGCGAAGATTCCTGTCACCTACAGGTATGGTGTGGATCACAGGGAATACAATGAAATGCATGTGCTGATGAGAAGAGCTGTCACTACATTCAGTCAGGGAAATATCCCAGAAGGTCAGTAATGACGTGTAATCTTAGAGCCCTGTTGTGTAAATCCTTTTATATAGAGGAACAGCATAGGTCTCTGTTTTGTCTATGTTTTAGCTATCAACAAAAGCCTCCTTTTCTGGTTTCAGACTGCTTGGTCTTTTCTCACTATCTTTCAGGGGCATGCCATTGAGGATAAGAAGTCTTTTGTATAAAGAAAGTAATTTATCATGAAGCCAGGAAATATTTTTCAAAGAATAATAAACAAAGTATATAAAAAGTAAACATTGTTTTTTCAAATCATGCATGTTTTCATTTTGTTGAGTGCTACATACTACTGCTGTATAATTTTACACATCATGAACAGGAGAAGAACATGGCTCAGAGACAATACAGTATATACTACCCCAAACGAATGCACTGCTGACTATGCAAGTGTGGTGATTGTGCTATTGAGCCTTGCAGATTTCCAAATAGGCTGTGCTTTAGTGTGAAAGGGGAATCCCATAATATAGTATCACAAAAAGTAGACAGGCCAGGTATTACAGCAGCTGTAGACAGTAAAAAATACTACAAGGAAGATTTGTGTAAAATGGAGCATTGTCACTGACAGCAAGCTGATGTGTTTTACCATACATGTTGAAGTGCAATCTAATTAAATTATGATGCAGTCATGTAATAATGCTTGAGAAGAATTTCAACTTGCCCTATTGAAAACTGTCCCTTGTTATTCTCAGAATGCACAAAAGTTACAGGATGACCCTAACAAAACACATACTGCCAAATAAATTGATCTTCAAATTGATTAAAAAACTACTTTCAACACACAAAAATGCTCATGAGAGCTAAGAGCTAGACATAAAAGATAACTCTCCTTATCTATCTTCTCTTTTACCTTTATATCCCATAAAATGTGTTTGGTAATTAAACCAACTATTTGCAATAAATACATAATACAAAGGTACTATGGCAATTGCGACTAGATGAATCAAAGAAATGGCTCGTCATCTTCATAGTCTCTGCAGGACAGAAAAGAATGATAAAAACCATCAAGGGTTAATAATGTGATGTCTAACAATAGGTTCAGAAAAGTCAGTAAAGGTTTATCTTTTAATGGTTTATCTGCAAGCAAAAATGTGCGGTATTTTATACCAACTATACACATATTGCTTTTCCGGGACAGCAATGTTATACAGGTAACTAAATAAACATTTAACATTGTTTCGCTTTTCCACAATAAATGTTGCAGTGACAAAAATAATAGCATTCTTAGTACATACTGTACATATATCAGGAAGCAGATTTACAGTACAAGTACAGTACATCTATCTACCTACAATACTTTACCCTTTTGTCCATATTTGGTCTACATTGGGTAGTAGTTTTCCTAAATTGAAAATAGAAAAAAAATACTTCTATCATTTTAACATAACAATCTCTTTGAACACAATTTTAATAATAATACTGTAAAATTGTTTGTAAAAGCTGTTTCTCATCCATCACTTTTTCTTGGTAGAAGGGTTACACTTGTATATCAAAGGCGAAAAGCTAAGTGATTAATATCCCTGATACCCATAATCCGATGTGGAATTTGACTTTGTGTTCTCTCTGTTATTTTAAGGATTTTCTTTCTTATTTTAACATGCTAAAAAATACACCAGATGTTAGTAAAAGATAAAAGATTTGTGACGATGAATTACAAGAAGAAAGGGGCAAAAAGTAAAAATCTTAAAGGTAAATGCCCAATTTTTTGTCAGCTGGAAGAAATGTATATTGCAAAAGCATACCTCACCATCATGGAGGCTGAAACTGCATATACAAATATTTGTATATATTTTTTTTATTTTCTAAGCTTCTTTAAATATCAGAAAATAAAAAAATTATGTACAGAAAAAAAAGCTACGTACAGTAGTTTCCAGTCACTGTCCAAGAGCTGATATCAAGGATGAGGTCTGGACATATATTAAGTACTTAGGAAAGGTTTCACCTGAGAGAAGTCGCCTCAGCTCATCTACCTTTTTTGGTATAAAAGATATCAGATATCAGATTCAACAACATGACTATGTAGCTTGCTGTTGATGCTGATACCCTGGCTTCTTGCCATGTCTACCTGCTCACCTTCCCTCTCCTGTGAGTGATTTTCTGTGGAGTGATTTTGTGTAACTAACAGAGAGAGGTAATCTGAGAAGTAATAACTTCATTTCTCTTTCAGGAAATGAAGGTCATGAAAATAAAATGCTCCCTTTCTGTTCAAAATGCTGTCATTATCAATGAGTGACACCAATTCACAAATAGCTGAATATGCAGAGAATCTACATTATGACAAAAGAAGGTCCAGGAAGCTTTGAGGTTGTAGCCTGTAAGTCCCTGGCTTCCACTTAGGGCTTTACTGCACTCTAATATTAAAATTGTAAAAGTGAGTGATGGTAGAGGGTGAGGTTCATGACACAAGTCCTCCAAATAGATGCCACTAAACAAGACACGTGGCATTGAACAATTCCAGATAGATCAAGCCCTCAAAAACAGAAAGTTGGGACCAGCACTGTCAAATTGTACATCAGATGTACAGTACGGCCTCTGCAATCAATGTGGGTAAGAAATGTTTGAAGAGTGCTGGGTGTCTATCCCAGAAAAGATCTGAAGAGTTGATCAGAATACTGGGTGAATGCAGCCCATCAAGATTAGACATTCAGAATCCCAACAAGCCTTTGTACAGCATCACAGTCAGGGGAGGAAAGCCTACAGGCCTTCAATGTCAAAAGCCTGGTTAGGGAAGAGGCCAGTAAATCTTCAGGAATGATGGCTGGCTTACATCTCAATAGAATGGAACAAGTAATAGGTTTATTCCATGCTGAAAAGAGAAGAATGAAAACACAACGTCTCAGCTGTGGAGCCTTCTTCAGGCGTGAGAAAGACAGGGCAGTAAGCAAAGATAATGCCGCGGGAGAGAGCTGGGAGAGAGGAGGAGCGAGGGGCAGGAAGCAGGGGACAGAAATAGAGGCCAATCAGGAGGTGTGAAGTCAGGACAGGTGAAGAGATGTGTGAAATGAAACCTACAATGAATAGAGAGAATTCAGACGAAAAGTAGTCTGTCGTTAAGAGAAGGGGGAAGGTTTGATCCTAGCTGCAGGATAATTTTAGTTTCTGTAGTCTTTCTGAGTATGTATGAGTTTGGAAGCACCAAAGGAATGTGGTTGTTACGGTGGGAGTTCCTGCTTGAGCTGATGGTCTGAGGGGTGTTCTTGGCTCGGGCAAAGGCCCTGTCAGTAACACTGCTAGGGTATCCTCTGTTGATGAAAAAGGAGTACATTTTGAGGGCTTGGTTCTGGAAATTAATGTTGTTGCTGCATAATCGTCGTAGCCGAAGGAACTGTAAAAAAGGGAGAGACTTTTTAGTGTGTTTGGGGTGAAATTAGCTATACAGTAGATAGCTGTTTGAATCCGTGGGTTTGTAATAGATCGAAGTAGAGAGTCGGAGGTAGTTAATGGAAAAGTTGATGTCTAGAAACGGAAGAGCAGTGGAAGATATGTTAACCGTATATTTGAGGGACGGGTGGAAGTTGTTGAGATGATGCAGAAAGTGCTCAAGCTGGTCGTTAGAGCATGTGGCGGCACCGATGCAGTCATCAATGTATCGCTTGTAGAGGTCAGGGACATAGCCAGTGTAGGAAGCGAAGAAGCGTTCTTCTGCCCAGCCGACAAAAAGGTTATTGAATGAGAATGTATTCAGTGTGAGAACCAATTCTGCAAGGTGTACCAGGGTGTGGGTGGGTGTGCTTGAGGGCTGTAAGGCCGTCATTATGGGGAATGATGGTGTAAAGAGATGTGATGTCCATGGTAAAAATGTAGCATTCGGGGTCCTGAAATTGGAAATCATTAAAAAGTTGGAAATACCCTGAACTGACCTGACTACCCACCTGAACTATTTCATCTCAATAGCATGGTCAGGAGCACACAAAACCATTGTTTGTAAGGCCTGACACAGTATGGGGCAGGATTACAGACAGCTGAGAGGAGTAAAGACCTGCCAATTGATGCTTTCAGGCAATACACTGTTAAGCCTTGTGTTGACTGAGATCCACAAAATCTTAGGAAGACTCCTCTGTCCTCTGTGACTTCTGACAAATGTCAACAAATGCCAGTCCAACAGTATGACATGGGGTGGATGATAAGTGCCAAGTGAAAAGCTGCAGGCGCACAGGGAAAAACTAGTTCATCTTCCATCCAAGGAGAAATGACTCACAACTGGGCATTTGCAAGTCATTGCTAAGGCAAGATGTGGGTGTTTTGGTGATTAGTCTCCACCCACCCTAGATGATTGCACTTGGAATACTCTACAAAACTGGAGAACAGAATAAAGTGCGAACCTGCAGGGTACTCTGAGTATGTTCTAACCCAAGACAGAATGATCATATAAATAATTAGCCAGAATCTTACAGCTACAGCTGGTGCAACAAGAACAAGCCTTGGAGCCAGACTTTACATGTAAGCATGGCAACCACTCAGACATTCGAAATGCCTAACAATGGGAGATTCAGAAGCTTGTCAATGGCTATGTGAAGACAATACTTGTATTGAAGATAGGTGTCGAAAGTTAAGCACAAGAGCTGCGCAATGATGTGCTTTCGAAGTGCATTGAGATGTCAACCGAGAAGCATCATCAGGACTGCATCAAGCATGACACTCTGACTGGTAACGGCTGCATTTTGAATGGAAGAGTTATGGAGTTTAATTTAGTCTGTATTTATTTTTGCAAAGAAATCTGAGATGTCACAGGCAAGGCACACAAGAAATTAAATTGCTAAATAATGTATTTTTATACTACAGTACCTACCATGATGCCTTTTTACAGAGGCTTAGAATTAAATTTATATCCTATTACCACAGCACGTTCCTTTGACCTCCAGCATAAAAATATCAATGTTAGACAATCATTACAAAAAATAAAACATACCTTTGGCCATTTTTTCACAGTTGAGGACACAAAAAAAAGATCAATTACAAGATAAGATGAGCTGTGTCTCATTTTACAAGAAGTGCTCCCCTTAAGTACAGTATCAAATTCTAGACTAATGACATTGTTCAACAACCTCAAGATGCACTGGCAGCAAGCTTCTGTCTCACAAGAAAGATGTTTTAACCCACTTCCTTCGTTAGAGTATATATCAATAACTATATATCAATACAGACTGTATCTCAGTTGGTGAAAACCTCTTGGACTAAATACTCCTGTGCATGGGTCACTGGGAATTTTTGTGGATTAGAAAACATGCATATTTTGGATGGGCAAGGCTTTTGTACAGTATACACAATTGCAACACCAGTCTCAGTTTTCCAAATAGCAGTGAGCAGTAATATTTTCTTTATAATCATGTATGTTATTGGCACTTAGTATTTTAGTGAACTTAATTATATTGCAGCACCATTACACTCCACAAAGGTGAGCAAGGGAAATGTTTTTTTGCTGAAAAAAAGTCAGTTTTGTACCAGGGACTGGCGCCCCCTGGTGTTCCCGTATGACCATACCACTAGGACAGTCCCTCTCCTAAAATGTTTTTGGCTGGAGGGATTGACAACTGAAGCAAAGATCGGATAGTGGAAAACAAAGTTAAAAGTACAATGCTTTATTCACCATAACAAAGCTAAATAAGTAGTGTAAAAATAAAAGTTAATGTTAAAATGAATAACTTACAGACAGAAATTGGCTAATTACAGTTGGATTCTTCAAGTTAATAAAAAAATATAAATCTTGCTACCATTTATATACTTTATTAAAAATAATAAATGCAATTTTTAAATTATATTTTAAATTAAACTATATGAATGTATTCTCAACACACAGATATGACTACTCTGCTAATCCATAAGATTCCAAGACATGAAGTGAAAAAGCTGAGATATTGTTCATCCTCCATTTAGAGTAAACTTCACAGACCTCAGAATCTTTGCCAAGAAACAGGATTTAAATACTTCAAAGGCTCCTACAGTACGTCCATAGCATCACTCTCACAAACAACACAGAGACGAACAACCACACACATTAGATAGCCCCATCTAGCCAGGTGAAATACTATGTCAAAATTCTGTTCTGACTGTTAAGTATGACTTTAGAAGCACAGGCTAAAACTGGGAATTTCAAATAATGGCATCCATTTCAAAATGCACTGAGATCACGTTAATGGTACCGCATTTAAAGCCATCAGTTTTCATTACATATGAGCTCATGTTGCTAACTGCTATAATGTGTTTCTTGCCAAAGGCATCACAGATGGAAATTTTCTCCTGATTACTCATTAAATTATTAAATGACTTAAGTGTTCATACAAATGCATACTGTTAAAAATGTTTAAATTAATTGGACTACCTGATTAAACAATTTTATCTCCCAGATTTTAAACGTAAAAACTGCCATTTCTCTCTATAAATGGGGCGGAGCAGTGGCTCTATGGCTAAGGTGACTGGAAGGTTGCCGGTTCAAATCCTGCAGCTGGCAGAGGAATCCTACTCCGTTGGGCCCCTGAGCAAGGCCCTTAACCCCAACTACTGTACAATGGCAGACCCTGCACTCTGACCCCAAGCTTCTCTCCCTGTCTGTGTGTCTGTGTCTCCATGGAGAAAAGCTGGGGTATGCGAAAAGACAAATTCCTTAGCAAGAAATTGTATAGGGCTAATAAAGAAACATTATTACAACATTATTAAACCTCTGAGGACTCTTCTTCATAAGAGAAGAGATGATTTCACCATCCAGTCTACATCTCTCTTCACTGGGTGTGCATAGTCAGTGAAGGGTTACAGTAGGGAGCTGCATCAGTGTACAAGCTGCAGAGGAGCAAGTCGAGGTTAATTAACCTACTTGCTGTTTAGTAAATGGAGTTACTGAACATGTAATTATATTCATCTTGAGTTTTCTGTGCTTCTCCTCATTGGACAGCTGTTCCTAAGGGCTTGTTAAAATAAAGTCTGGAGGCTCAGCCTGACCTGATTTTTCCTTGCTAACTCATGGGAATGTACTGCTCCCCTTTTGTCCTCAGCCAAGTATGTCAGGCCTAGAGACATGTTATCTCTCAGAGACAAAAGTCACCTCGCACATCACATAACATGGTTATTTAACAGCAACACCAGGGACTCCCAGTATGACATCACAAAAAGAAAAAAAATAACTCAGGCAAAAATCACTCCTTCAGTGTATTTAATGTTAATCGGAAACAGACTTGTTGTGAAGTAAATATTTTTTATCTAAAAAATAGTGGAGGATTTAGATAGTGATAAAACTAAGATGCAAAGCAGTCCTTCCTTTCAATGCTCTGGATATGTTTAATTGTTAACGTTTTGAAATACTACCTTTTTGTATAAAACCCCTTTTGCTTTTTGTTCTTACAGCAGGGGTTTACACGTCCATACCTGGAGGGCCAGAGAGTTTCTGGTTTTCTTTATACCTGAATCCTTAATTAGCTGATTGAACTCATTGTTTGCCTAATTTGACAAGTTGAAGCCTTTCCATATTCTTAAGAAACCAATGGTTTAAAGAAACCTACAAAACCTGCGGGACAGGAGTTGCTTTGAGGACCACAGCTGGGTACTGTACTTCTGGTTTACAGCTTAGTTCATACAATTTGCCCCTGGACAGTCTTAGTGTATTACTAAACACGATTCTTCCTGAAATCTTTACAACACTATGCAAGTAAATAATACATAAAGTATTCATAATTATTTTATAGCATATTCTAAATGACACAAGAATAATTTCACTCATGCGTGGTACAAATCAGTTTACCATACTAAGCTAACTGGAAAAATTTTTATTGCATTATTAATAGCAGTTCATTTTTCAATATAAAATGGGTAATGTGTGTTGCTTTTAATCAGTCCACATCGAATTTTGAAACATTTCTGGTAATTCAATAGATCTAAAATAATTCATAAATGCATGTCTGGAGCTTATTTCTAATACATAAATCAGAGAGATCCAGGAAGACAGCCCACTCATGTTCCAGTGGTTTAAAGCATGAAGGGATGGCAGATATATGCTTGCAAAGCACTCAAGGGTGCTGATAGATTTGACAATTCATTTGCAAAGTTGTGTCCTCCATGTTCCGTACTAACAAACAGTACTTTAGTGGTTAAGAGCTAGACTGGATTGTCAGAATGCCTGTGCCCCCACTGACACTTCCATCTCCATTATAATGTTTAAAGCACATTAGCTTTAGGCCCCTTTTGACAACAAACAAAAAGCCAAAGGGATTTATTAATCAAAACTTCTAAATATAATGTCCAAAATAGTGAATACATCAGCTTGGGTGTGATAATATCACTACCTAGCATCATGTTTGTCCCCTGTGTACTCATTCTTCTGCAGTTCTTAAAAAGCATACTGTATAACAACCTCTAATTCACTGTTGTGCAAAAAGCTGAGATATTGTGCTTTGCTTTGTTTGGCTCTCTTTGTATCCAATATTTTCCCATCTTTACACAGAGATGCAGTTATTTGGAGATCTTCTACTGAAATTGTTTCCATTGTTTGTTAAGCTCACAGTTAACCCAGATAGGTGTGTAGCACAAAAACAGTCTTAGATTTATATATGTGTAAAGAAGATTAACTGATGTTTAATCAGTTAAACTGATGACAATGATGACAAAATAATACCTGATGATGAGTCAATTAAATTTGATTAGTGTGATTGATTTGTTTTTCAAGAACTCTAAATTGACTACTCACTTACCTTGAGTTGCTGGGAAGACTCATATCAATGTGAATTAAAGGTTATTTAATAATAAGCTTGGTTTCTTCTCACAAAACTACATTAAATTAAACCAACGGCTGATGTTTGTGAGAGTGTCATTACAGTAGAGAACGTGGAAACACTAAGTAAATGTTGGTGCTCATATCATACACATAATTGTATTCCCTGATTGTATTTAAAGATGTCTTAAAGGTCACAGGAGTATGTGTTTGTGTCATATTCATTGGTGTAAACAAAGCATATAGCATTTGTTATGGAATGTATTACATAATTTTATTGATGAAGAGGATGATAATTGTTGCCCATACTGTGTATCTTACATAGTTGTGTTCTCAATAAACGTGTTATCTTAAAACCCACATCTTAAGGGACAACTTGTATCACAAGACAGCACAAAAAGGCCATTAAGTCTTTGTGCCAACAGTCATCATGCTGGCTCTGGCCTACTGGACGTCTTCTGTAAAAATGGTAGGAATGCCGCTGGAGTATTGTAAGCGTATCAAATTCATCAGACCTTCAGAGGGGGTCTTAGTACACGGGAGGTACTTTGATGTCTCATGTGCAGGTTTTAAAAGACAGGAAACTATCTGCCAGTGTTTTTAAGGCTCTATGTTCAGTAGCACTAGACAAAAAAAAACAGAAAGAATACTGCAAGAAATCAGTGAAAATGCAAAGACTGCAGGACTGCTGTAGTTACTGAATTATATCAGTGACAATTTAATGATTATCTGCTGTATCAGAGCACAGTTCATGTAAATGCCTTGTTTTTCTATCGTCCTTTTGCATTATAGCAGATATTACCCTAGTATATTTGAAGCAACGGTTCTAAGGGTTCTTATTCTCCTATTTATTATCCAGTAACTCTGACTGCAACCATTATTGCATAAGCAATATTCTGTGTATTCACGGATCCCGAATAAACGTAACGTGATCTACAATAGAAGCAGATGTAAACTGTAAGGTTGAGGCCACCGGTGCCTTTCTGGAAGTTAAGTCACGGAGCTGTTGCAAGGGCACTAATGGGGTGGAGGAGGGATGCAAAGCTATAAACACCGGGGAAGGTGTGTTTGAAACCTGATAGGTCTGTTTAAGCGAGTGGAAGTGGGAGATATTTGTCTTTTTCACGAACATTCGTTTTAAATTCCAAAGCTTTTTTCATTATTCTAAATGTGATCAATTGAAGAGATATCCCCACACATTACTACAGTATGTTTACGTTAATTAAAAATGAAAATAAAATTCTGACATGAGGGATAAGATTAACTATATGGATGTTAACACATTTTTATTTTAAAAACAGAACAGGAAATGACAGATACCAAAATACAGCACTTACGAAAAATAGTTGCCCAGTTTAAAAGTAAGAAAGTGCTATCACAGTGGCTAACAGGGCTGTACTTGTATTTCTGAAATATGTGCAATATGTCTTATGTTAAGATACATGGGCTTGGAAATATTATTGCTGTGCATTTTCTTAATTCCCACAATGCAAACTAAGGGGCAAACTAACTCCTTGTTCTCAAAGGACTCTCGATAGCTTTTATCCGTAAATTGGAACGAATCCTCTCACGCTTTCTTTGTAAAAGTAATAAAAACGACGTTTTCACACTTTTTGTCAAAATTTACCTTTCTATAAATTTATTAAGGTGATTTTAAAATTTTAATACATAAAGTGTTTAACGGCAGATTTGCTACAGTGCTTTACATAGTACTTACATTTTGTGTCAACTCATATATTATGGAAATAGGCTGACTGGAAATTAGCCTCCACCCACCTTCCCACCTATCTGTACTAATTCTATAAGCATCTAACGATTCTCTACTTGAGGCCAGGCATAACGGTATACTGTATAGGGCATGTCTGGGTGCTCTAGTGCTCTCTACTGCTCACTGTGTTCTATATACATCCTACATACTGCACTGTATGTGATCTGTACCGATCTCTCTCTCACTCACTCTGTCCCTTTCTCTCCTCTACTATTCTCGGCTCTAATTCTGTGCTGACTTCTGAGTTTTACTCCGCGGGACTCAAGCTCATTCATTCGGAAACTTAAATCTCATGTCAGAGGAAAAAAGAACTGCAGTTACCGGGATATGGATGTAAAAACCAACAGACAGCACACAAATAACACATAATTTTGTGTACGTTTGTGGGAAAGCGAACTTCTTTGAAGGATTTCGGCATTGTTACTCATAACATCAAGTTGATTTAAGAAAGCTGCCCTGAACAGCTGTAGGGACTATGCATCTAAGCAGCCTTTGCAGCATTTTGTATCAATTGTGTTTTTTGACGGCAACAGGTAAATACCTACATTTATTTATGCATTTATACATTTTTTCTGAATATATTTAATGGAAGTGCAAAACTTTTTATAAAATTTACATAAACCAAATTGTGATAGTGAGTTAGGAAGTCATGAAGAACATTATATTTCATCCACTAAGGAATCTGGGGAAAAGGACCAATAAGCAGGTGACGTGCCACCTGGTGTAGCTACTAGAAGAGTCTTTGAACGACTCTTCAATACATCCTTACAACATCCGATATTAAAATATTTTTTTTACTACTAAAATAATTAAATGCTTTCTACCCGATCCCGACACAGTTGTTATTTTCACACTTTCTTATTTGTTCAGGTTTACAGTTCTTCCAGGATTCAGAGTCCGATATAGTTTTCCCGGAGGTTTTACCAGACACGAGTCCGCCGATTCCTGAGAGATCAGACGGTCAGGAGAGAGACGCCAGTGCTGGCAGCAGCTCTCGGGAGGTCCGCTCCATTTCCAACTGGGAAGAATACGAATCTCAAGAGTTATACCACTGGGAACCTCCAGGACCGCAAACGCTCGCTTCCTCGGCTCTGAGGCTCAAAATCCCAGCTTTTGGCAAGGATTTGTATCTCATTCTAAAAAGAGACAGCCGATTTCTATCCCAGAAATTCATGGTAGAAAAACGACTTAAAGCACGAAAGGCGTCTCTGCACAATTCACCAGTTCCTTCCTCCTCTAGCACAGAAAGATCATGTTATTACAGCGGGACTGTTCTCAATTACGCAGAATCCATTGCCTCCTTCAGCACCTGCGTCGGGCTGGTAAATATAACCCTTTCGTTCATGAAGAATTTTGACAGGTTGTAGTTTTCGAAAATTGTGTTGGTTTTATCCCCACACCACAATATTATATTATTTCTTATTCTCGTAGCTAGTGATCTTTCACATTATGTATGCATGAAGGACCGTACTGTACGTTACGGTACAAGAGAGACGTGTACTTAATTCAGGAAAGTATCAGTTATGCTGTTAATTTAACAGATCATTTTACCCAATACCATTAGATGTGGAAAGACACAAGGTGTGTGTTTTATTTTCAATGAACTTAGAAATGGCTTTCAAATCCATACTTAACACACATAAATACCCGAAAATGTTGAGATTTAGCACAATGTCAAATAAATAGTCACGAATAATTGAGTTATTCCCCTTACTTAATTTGTATTATTTGTGTGGTTTCTTTTGGAAATAATTATTAGTTTTACATTCACATCAGTGAACTTAAATTACATATCTGAATAAGGCTACAGTAGCTTGTTCAGCCTCTTTCACTACAGGAATCCTAGACTTTTATTCTCTTTCTACTTAGGTTCTTTTAAGAAGGATACTGCTGGAGGGATAACAAAAATAGCCCAGTGTTTTCTGCTAGGTAAAGCTCACTCACTAGCTGAAACTTGATGACTGTTCTTTTCACATCAGTGGTAATTGGTACAAAGGAAAAAACTGAGGCAGGTCTCCACAGGCTCAAAGAAAGTGATATCCACCAGATACCAGTACTGGGGTTTCCTGTGAGGATCCTGTGCTTTTATTATACAATCAGACTGTGGCCAAGAGAGCTGGTTTAGTGCAATAGAAACAAGTATTACAGTACTTGAACCCATGTATTATTACTTAAGCATTTACCAGCCAACACCGAGTCCTGTTGATTTACTACAATGGCAAACCTTCAAATCGTTTAATAGAAGGGATGTTGTTCTAAATTGATTACGTGGAGGACAGCTTCCCAAAACCTAGTGTGTTTTGACCCCAATGCAGGTGATATTGATTAAGCAAGGTTAGCCATACAGGAACAAATGAAAAACTTACATATTTTTAATTAGTATCTTCTTTTTGATGTGTTTTAAAGGATTTGTACACAGCATGACTGTGGAAAAAGTGCTTCATTGTTTGAGTGTTTACCACAGTTTCTTCTGTGGATTAAAATGAACTAATAAAAAATACAAGCATGATTTTTGTTGTTTTAAACTGTAACTCTGATGCACATATACCTATAGCAGCCTAACCAGTAACAGCAGTAGCCTAAAGGATAATCAATTTAATAACTACTCTTTTTCCAGAAACTTGGTGTGCAGCTGCCTGCAAAACTTTAGCTCAATGTCTGTGTAAGACTAGGCAAAGCAATTATACCCACAGTCACTGCATTTATATGAATGGAACACTTTATAATACCTTGCAGACCTCACAAAGCCAGCTGCCCAGTTTCTACACAGCAGTCTTAGACACAGGTTGAGGAGTTTACATAAGTTACCTAATTCTTTGCTCATATTTTTCAGCTTCAAACAGCAGGGGATCTGGATTGCTTGGCATGTTTGTTGATCTTAATTAAGGCAAAGTACCTTAAATGTTACAGGTGTGAATAGCTGCATTTTAGAGCAAATTGCAATATTATCAAATGAATGCTGCAGGGGCATGAAATGCTGTGAAGAGTTTTGGATCATGGGCACATAGACAATGTAAAATCATATAAAAGCCTCAGTGTACAATCATTAGTGACCTCCTGAGGTTTATAGTGAGCTCCTGTGGTTTTCAAGGTTTGGACATCTTCCCAAGACTTTTGACTTGAATCACTGACTTGCATTAACTTAAAGCAGCACCCCTCTGTACTGAACAGCAAAAAGAATACATTTTAAATGTGGATGGGTTCTTTTTCACATTCTGCTTTATTCCTCAGTTGATAAAACTACAACGATGTCCTAATTTATTTTGAAACTACAATTGTTTAAATATTTTGAAGTTTGGGAAGTGTCAGAATAGATTTTATAATTATTTTCTTAGTTTGGGCTATGAAAAAAAACAGATTAGGTCAGTTTGAATAAAATCAGGGTTTAGGTCACTGCAGTTCTTTGGTTTCTGTTTTAATTGGTCTAATGATATGTTCTTTCAGTCTTAAGTAATTGATCAATTAGTTTTGATTTTTTATTCACACAAAATATTATTTTGTTTTGAAAAGCTGTCTTTAAAATCAGGTGGTATCACCTTGTGCCCTGTACTGGCTTATCATGTAGGATGAAAGTGACTGCAGATGATGAATGAGTGAATATGTCCAAAACAAAAAAGGAGAAACTGACACATTCAGTCTTATGACAGATACTAATCAGAAGTGTTAATTTAATGTATTGTGTAAGTACATGTTACAGTACCTTAGAACGCTTGAATAGAAATGATATTCATTTTATAATATCTCAAAGCACTTGGAAACACTGCACATTATAGTATATAAATAAAGCATAGCGATTCTTTTTTATACAATCAAGAATATAGATTAAATATAAGCAAATGAAATCATCTACTATTTAAAGACAGCTTTAAAATGTGTGTTTTGTAGTGCTTGAAGATGTCTGACATTTTGTAGATTGTTTCTTCAGTGAAAGTGTAACTCATTGATTTTTTTCTCCCTCTAGGTGGCCACTAGGTCACATCCATGTGCTAAGACAGGTTATGACAGGCTATAAAGTTACACTTTTATGGTTTTACAGCCTTTGACTTTTGATCTCTTTTTAAGCTTTAGAAATATAGTAGTATAAATGCTATTTGCATGTTCCTTTGAGTTTACAATTTCTGTGATCTACATACCATACGTACAATAAGAACTCAAATCTGTTGACAGTTGTACAACTCCTGATTCCTCTGCAGTCCAAAGCAACTGCATTTAATTTCCAAGTAGGAGTTTAATGTATATAGGCACCTAAATATACTGGTGAAATGCAACTTCAATATGTCAAAAACTACACTTACTTGCAGTGCACCAGAATCAATTAACTGTTGCAGATATCGCTTTCCAGTTGGTTGTTTAATGCTGTTTTTATGTACTTTGTCTAGTTCATTGGAAAATACTTGAGTATTCATATAAAGTGATAAGTTAAATGCAAGCAAAGTACAACCTCTGTTGTATTATCTTTTTTGAATATCCAGTGAATTTCTGTGAGATCTATCAGTCTGAAGAAGCTTTTTTTCTTACTTTTTATCCAAGGTCCTATTAGGCATAGGTTAAGGAATAAAAATGACAAGAATAAAAATATAATTAAAGGAAATTGAATAAGTATATAAGTCTAAGGGTGGAGCACTGTTTACCATTACTGCCTCTCAGCACTGGGGCCCTGGGTTCAATTCCAGGCTAGGGGGGATACTGTATCTGTGTGGATTTTGTATATTGTATGTTCATTGTATATTCTATATTGTAATTTCTTCTGGGTGCTCTGGTTTCCACCCACAGTCCAAAAACACAGTGGTAGGTTAATTGATTTCTGGGGAAAATGGACCCTTTGTGAGTGCGTATGCATATAGTATGTGTGTTATATCTGTGTGTCTGCCTTGCAGTGGACTGGTGTCCCATCCAGGGTGTACCCTGCCTTGTACCCATTGCTTGCCAGGATAGGCTCTCACTCTACTGTGACCCTGAATTGGAAGAAGCAGTTAGAAAATAGCTGGATGGGCATAAGTATCAAAGCCTATATAAGTGTTTTCTACTATTACAGCATCTTAGCATCTTTGAGTTTGGGTGAGAAGAAACCAAGCTTGCCATTCCATTTATAATTTATGAAACATTTTTAATTTTTAAAGCCATCTTTAATTTATTATGAGCATACCCAACTTTGAGAAATGGACTTGTACTGTATATGTTTTGAAAGGAAGACCTTTAAGATGCTCACATGTTCATAGCAGCTGACTTTGACCTTCACACCTCTTGATTGGCCTCTCTTTCTGTTCTGTGCTCCCACCTCTCGCTCCTCCTCTCTCTCAGCCTTTGTTCTCCCGCTACTTTACCTTTGCCTACTGCCCTGTCTCTCTCACACCTGAAGAAGGCTCCATGGCCGAAACGTTGTGTTTTCTTTCTTCTTTTTTTCAGCATGGAATAAACCTATTACTTGCTCTTTTACAAGTTTACTTTCAGCATTGAGAACTAACTTATATTCTTTTCAACTGTTGCTCTTACAACACACCATGACAAAGTGTTCTTAGTAAGGCATATATCATGTGTACAGGTGTCTATATCCTTTGGAATATGCTAAATAAAGTTGAGCAGTTAAATAAAATTGAGTGTTAGTCAGGTTCCAAACTTAATGAGCTTCTTTTAATTACAGAAATGATCTACTGTTTAGTCTTTTGATGTTCTGAGTATTAAATGAATTTTGAATAAATAAGCCTTCTCCACAGGTTTTAAAGTAACTAATCTCAGTAATATTCCTTTCAGACATCAGGTAATTCTCTTAGGTATTTAGGGATTACTTACTGTGCTTTGTCTTTACTGCCTCATGAATACTTGATTATAGATCATTTAAGTTATTGAAAGTGGCATTGAAATTTGGTAATTCTACTTGTGCACGGCAGGAGAAGGTTGTGTGGGCTTGTTATTTGTATTAACTGACCTGTAATGTAAATTTCTGGGCCTGTTTAAGTTTCCTAAGGCTCATGACAGCTCCTGGAAGTTGATGGAAATTCTGCAGATCTGAAACAAAGTGCACAACATACTGTACTACATTATACACGTACAGTTGTTGCAGTAATGTTAAATGTTTTCAACAAACACAATGATATCTTTCAAAGAAGAACAAAGCACAGTAACACATAGGTGTTAGGATTTTCCCCTTAGAAAGTTGTATTTTTATCTAATTGCTATTTAAAATATCTCTACAATATTATTTGGTTTGACAGTTTTTAATATAAGAAAAATGTTTCATTTTAAAAAATATGGTGGTGAAGTGGTGGACAGCACTGCTGCCTCTCAGCTTTAGTGTCATGGATACAGTTTTGGACTGGAGTCCAAGTTCACATCATCTATCCATGTTTTCTCCTAGCACTCTGGTTTCCTCCCACCTTCCAAAGACATGCTTCCAGGACAGGCTTCAGTTGTCCGTAACCCTTAACAAGAACAAACTGCTTTTTGATAACAGAGGTTGATTTAAATATAAAACATTTTTTCATGTTATGTTGTTCCTGACTTTCCAGTTGAAACATCTGCAAGCTAGATTTCTCAAGACATTTATATGAATGTTTGCTGTAGTCCTGGCTACGCCATTAATCATGTGTGGACAGGGGATTAGAAATGAAAAGTCAATGCTGTTTTAAGTATTTCAGTAATCTACAAATGAAATAAATCATTTTACTATTCAAATTAAATAATTGCAAGTTTTCAAAGGTATGTTAATACCTTATGCATTTCAAAGAGACAGAATCTGCCAAGCAGTGTGTTTTTACCTGAAGCCCACTCAGTGTTGGCTTCTCTTCTTTAGGATGGTGATGTTATTAAAGTAACCCCAATCAATATCAAGCCTATAGTCAGGATGTGAGATCATTTATGTTGTACTAGCATGTCCTGAGTTTTACCTTTTATGCACTAGAAAATTTATACAAGATGACATTTCTTGTATGACAAAGATTGAAGAGACAAAGGCATGTGTTTAAGATATATTTCTGTGACATATCTTATCCCTGAAGTCATCAGGGAAGTCAAGAAGATTTGAAAACAAACTCTCCAGTCAATGAGGTGAAAAAAGACAATGAAGAAGCTCTGTCCAGGATTTAGATTTGTTTTATTGAGTAACCTAGAAACTGACAATTTCTGGCAACAAATAAACAAAACCAGCATGACCGCAATGCTAGTGAACTTCATTAACAAACAGTCAATGAAAAACACTCCAGTAAGGTCCCATGCAGACTTGTTTTTGGCTTTAAAACGTTTTTTTAATTATTAAAATATGTTTCATCCTATCCTAATGACATTGGCTAAAGAAAAGTAAGCATTTTATTTTAGTACTAACAATTACAGTGTGTGGAAGCTGGAATAAAGAAAACCTTTAATGTTCTTTGTATAGTGTTTTGTGGTAGACCGCAAGAAAAAAAAAAACATTCGGTTTCCCTTGCTTAAGAGGGTATTAACAAGCACAACCAACCACTGAGCTTCCGGGCTTTAAATTAAGAAAGTTTAGTACGAATGGAGCTGAAACACTGGAAATTACATAAACCCACATACAGTATTTAGCATTACATTTTTTTAACATGATTTTTCACTTTGGACTGTATACATGCTGAAGTCACCTAAGTCCTAAACTCGTCCAAACCAACCAGACCATATTTTAACAGAAGTTCAATTTAGTCACTTGGAACACTTGGAACATAGACATTTAACTCCCCCTTGCTTCCAACAGTGATTTAAGCACATAATTGAGTTGAATATACTGCATTGCCTATGGACTTTAAGGCCTGTACCTTGTTGTTCAAAGCAGAAAAAAATAGCAAGGTACATAACACAAGAAAAAAGCTTAATCTGAACCTGTGAAAATGTTTATATTATAGTTTATTTTAAAAATAATTATTTCTTCTTGAATTCAATATTGAAATACAGGCAAAAGAAATAAAGATTGCAGATTTGAATAATGATTTTAATAATGATAAAAATACATTTTTATCCATCCGTTTTGTAACTGCTGCATCCAATTTGGGGTCGCGGGGAAGTCGGGGCCAGTCCCTGCAAGCAACAGGTGGAAGGCAGGTTGCACCCTGGATGGGACGCCAGTCCATCACTGGGCAGACAGACACAAATACAGACATGATATTCTTGCCCTAGGGCCAATTTTTTTGCAAAAGTTGATCAACTTACTGATATAGTATGTAAATCGGAACTCCCATGGTAAAACTATGAAAACACAGGGCATACTATACTGTACATCCAAACTCCATGCAGAACATGTCTAGAATTGATCCCAGGGCCCCAGTGGGCCACTGTGCCAGCTTGCATTTTTATCATTAAGTACTGTATAATAATATTTTCTCAAATGTTTAGCATTGGCTGATTTAAGAATGCTATTTAATACTTTATGTGAATATTCTTTATTTTCCAGATGGGGTTTATTCAGGTGAATGAGGACTTTTTGTTTATTGAACCTCTGAATGACACACTGGCTATAACAGGCCATGCTCACCGTGTCTACAGGAGAAAACGCTCTATGGAAGAGAAAACAGTGAGACAGAACACACAAGACTATTGTGGCATTCTGCCTGGTATGTAAATTACTATACATTTACAGTGCATGGATAAAGGTGACATTCTTATTACTATTATTATAGAAAAGATTAGTTATTGTTTTATTTAGTAAAACTAGGAAATAAATGAAATTTATGTTTTATGTTATTTTTTAAATTAGCAAATGAATCATCCTGATTCGGATTCATTTTTTTTTTGTTAGTGCCTTAATTAAACTTTTCTAAAAAAAAAAAAACATCCAATCACTGGGATAATGTTCTAAAAATCTGTGTTTTGGTTGCCCAGCTTGTGACATTTGATGAGAATTAAACAAATTTCAAAGAATAATATCCTGATTACTGAATGAGTGCACTTCTCGCTAAAGTATAAGGGTCTTTGAAATGCAGATAAAGTGGTTGTCAAATTAAAACATCTTGATTAAAATGCTATCCAAGAGCCTTCCGTGAAGTATCATAATGAGACAGTTTTGTTTTTTACACAAGATTATTCAATTCTTCCATTTACATCTGGCATATCATTACACATTCCTATAGACATTCATGCAATTAAACATTACATCATGTAATTGAAGAAGAATCTCATACCTGCTTAGTTAAATGAATAGTAGGAAATTCAATATGGACCATTGAAAATAATCAAAACACTGAACTTCTTTTCAAGTATAGAAACATTTTTCCTATTTCTTTTTATTGTATACATTGATAAAAACTGACAAAACATAAAAACATTCAAGTTTTACATGAAAATACTTGCAAAGATGCTATGCATTAGAAATGTTGACATTGAAGTGTATGTACTGTATGTGTTTATGTTACCTTGACATTATCCACACTGCACTGTTCTGGGAAATACTGTCAGTTTGCTGTCTTTGGTACATTTTGACTGGGGTTTTTGACTGTGAAGACAGTATTTTAGTGTACACATCCTTTCTTGATCTAACCATATTACAAAAGAATAAGATCACTTTATTAGCCATATACAATTTCTTGTATTAGGAATTTGTCTTTTCACATACCCCAGCTTGCTCTCCATGAGACACACAGACAGGGAGAGAAGCTTGGGATCAGACCACAGGGATAGCCATTTATACAGGCCTCTGGAGCTGTTGGGGTTAAGGGCCTTGCTCAGGGGCCCAGCAGAGTAGGATCCCTTTGCCAGCCGCGGGATATGAACCCGGCAACCTTCCAGCCACAGGCATAGATCCTTAGCCACAGAGCCACCACATTGCCAACAAAATAACAAATTAACTGGTGTGTTTTTTTCTATACTGACTGATTACAGTTTATTGGTTTGATTTGGAATTTGCTAAACAAGAAAGCCTGATTTACACATTGTCATACAGTGTGCTGTATCTTGGTACTGATCTCTCTGATGTTCTGTAACATAAAAGAAAGCTTATCACTACAATTTCTTGCAAGTTTTCTGACATATGATTCTCTGACATATGAGGGCCCCTGATTGGCTCAACAAGTAAAGGCACTTACTCGAGCACAAGTTCAGTTCTGTGATTCAGGTATCGCCTGAGTCATGTGAGCAGGGTGAGACAAGTCAGCCAGGACTGTCTTAGTTTCCGGCCATTCCAGGCTTGTGGTGTAGGCAAGTTACCCACCTGTATTCCAATCAGTGCTGGACCTGAGATATGGAACTCTGTCATGTGTAACATGCTAAAATATGAGAGGCTAAATGTGGGCTGGTCAGTGGGGTCAGCCAACATTTCCTCATTTTGCCTTGGGTGTGGCTATGAGTCGAGATGTGAAAAACACACATATAACAAAAAAATAAAAAAGTTGCAAACTTTAATAGAAAAATGTACATGTTATTCAATACGTCTAGCTTTAAAGCAGTAGATTGAATATGGTATATTTGTTGATCAAACAATATGAATGGTATGTTCTGGGACAGTGAATAATACTACTAGACATGTTTTATACCATTAGCCATATTTTACAGAGGCCTCAATATATTTTATTTGACTATTTTGCCAGTTAAGATAAAGCTCATACCTTTTCACACTGCTGAAACCGCGTACAGGGATCCACCTCATGGTGAGGTCCTTTGAGGACAAAGTGGCATTAAGTGAAGAATAAAACACTTTACCATCCTCTCAGCCACTAACTCGAATATTCTGTGACCTACAAAAACAAACTCCCAACATGTGACATCTAAATTGCTTCCATCTAAAATGTGCTTGCATACACATATGTGTTTTATGTAGAAAATGAGTGATAGTTACCCTGCGGATGCTTGAGTTGATTCTTCCTGGAATTATTTGTACTGTAGTCAATGTAATCTGAGAGCAACGATGCAGATGGATGTGACAGTCCCAGCATGGTGACCCTCTTCCTTCTGGGATGCGGACTGGCCCTCAAATTTTGCTTGTCTCTCTGAACTAGTGTGCTGATTGTTGAAACAGAACATTTTATTCTAAAGACAGCTACTTTTATTGACAGTCTGGCTTCAATCATTTTGTTAGTAACCAGGCAGTCTCCATCACACAAGAAGGGGCACGGTTCTGTCTTTCACCTTTTATACAGATTATTAATAAACATTTGTTCATAGGTTTAACTCAACTTAATCTCTCTGTACTTTATATAGAAAAATAAAAATTGGGTATTATATACTATTATATTTTGTATATTATATATTGTTTGTAATATTATATATACTATTTTGTTTTTTTTAATTAAACTGGGTTTATCTACAGCATGGAGATTTAGCTCAGCATCCTGGAGTTGTGAGACTGCAGTATAAAGCACCAGCACACTTTCTTTTATTATCTTTCTTTTTGCATGTGATTTCTCTTAGAATGCCAATTTAAAGTAAAATTTGATCCACCACAGAAACCTGGTTATTGACACTCATAGGCCCTGATCCCATCATGGGTCTTCTTAGGAGCTGTAAATCAGCTCACAATAAGAACTTTGTTTCACATACTGGAAACTCCTTCCAGATGTCTACAGCTTTTAATTCTACGAGGTGATGTCTCACTATGGCAGGGAATGGATAAAACTCCTTTTTCTCTAAGGAAAGGTTTAATGTTCTTAGAGAAAATGTCATCGCTAGCTAGAAAGTACAAGATAGAGTAGGTTGAAATGAAGGCTGCACCAGTAAAGCAATTTTTATTATGTAAGGAAGAATGACAAAACATTTATGTTATGCAAACTTCAATGCAAGGTCAACCAGTTCTGTTGACATCAACAGCAGCTGAAATGCCTTTTTCTAAAATTATACTTAATTGTCCTAGAGGAGAAAAGGAATGTGATAAAGACTTTAACTACTGTTTGTGCAACATCAGTTTCAAAGGAGACTTGATACACTTTTGCTTATTATTGTCAATTAAATTCTGCAATCAGTCCACATTATTGCTATTGTAAATCCTGAGTGAAACTCCTGTTTAAGAGTAAGGTTATTTAAGCCAATGACATTGAAGATATATTTTTCCTTGTGATGGCTAATAACAACTATTAGGAAAAAAAATAAAGACTTTGCTAGAAAAAAAGTTTCCCGGCTGAAAATGGCCTTCTCTTTCTCTGTGAGCAGATTAAACAATATTGTGCCATTTTTGAATGGTACAGTATATGTTGTATTGGGCATATATTGAAATTGTATGAACATTTAAAGTATTCATATATATGCATACTTGTGTGTATATTTACACATATTTAATATGTAAACTAATTTTGTTATCTTTTAATAACTATTAAACATTACTTGTATGTTTAAGAAAAATTAAAAAAAAGTATTTTAAGTGTAGTGAGAAAATGAAAAATATTGTATATTTCAGAACATATCCAAATATAGTGTAACATAATATATTCATCATTTCACTAAATAAAAAGGTAGGTACCACCCTCACTTGGATACAGTTAAAGTTGTAGTACAGTAATTTTATACAATAAATATTAAATTATAGCCCACACCAATATACTGTACTTATCACAAAAGGCATTGGTTTAGGCCTTAGCAGCAGTGTTAGAGTAATAGCTGAACTTTCTTTAAATTCAATTTACAAAGTGTTAATGGAACAACACTCACTTAATTGTTTCTGATTGCTGTTGCAAAAGCTTTTGTCTTTCAAGGAAAGCTTCATTCACTGTTTTAGTGTTTTTTTATTTAGACAAAATATATTTCTGTTTTAAAGTCAGTCTGGAGAGGAGCAGACACATAGCTTTCTGCGATTACATGAGTAATCGCAGTCACTCATATTTAGCCTTTAATTTGTAAATTTAATGTGCTTCCAGCACAATTCCTTTGAACTGTTGCTATTTTATTGATTTCATGTCATATTTATTTTGAACGTATTGTATATCAAATTATACAATATATTGTTTTGAATTATTTTGTAAGTAAAATTGTCATTTTTTTATACATGTGAATCCAGTTCTTTCTAAGATGATTTAGCTGTAGTCACAGGATCTTGAAGCTGGCTATTGTTTTTGAATTATTTAATTAAACAGCCTATCAATTCTTGATTTTACTGATGCACCCAGTAGTTATAACTTGGAATAAATATAGTTTAATTATATATTATACCTCTTACTAGTTTAGATGGGAATTTCATAATTATTTTTTCATCTTGCAGAAAAACAGAAAAATAAGAACAGAAAATTGACAGAAAATGGAAGAGGAAAAAGATACTCCTATAAAGTACCTCAAGATTATAACGTGGAGACCTTAGTTGTCGCTGATCCTGCCATGGTCAGCTACTATGGACCAGAAGCTGCTAAAAGATTCATTCTCACAATTATGAATATGGTGAGCTTTTATAAAGAAATTATATTTTAACACTTTAATGTTAGAAACCTTTAAAGACTGTATGGGAAACATTTGACTTTTGTCTTAGCTGGTGTTTCATCCTCAATTTCACATTTGTTATTCATATGTGTACTTTTGATGGTCCTTTTTGCACTCCTCAAGTGGCTATTTTTAGCTCAGACGCTTTGTGTCATTTATCATAATTTATATCCAACAGTTTATTATTATCTGTCAACCTTGTGTCACATGTTTTTGTTCACAATATCACTTCTAAACCTAAAAAATGATTGTCTAGTTAAGACATACACATTATTAGACCATAAGTGCTAAGAAATGAAATCAGCAGTGTAGTGTAACTCATTTTTTGTTTAGTTACCCATAAAGTTATTTGTTGGAATGTCAAGTTGATAATCCACATCCCACAAGGGGAATTTACAAACTTTACACACTCCCCAGCGTGGGAAGCACTCAACGTAAATAATTTGTATAAATGTTTATGGATATGTACACACAAGTGGGATCTACTAGTGCTTCTTTAATTCATCTTTTCTCTTTATACAATGAGTTACTATCTTTATTTCTCAAGTCTGCAGTATTTAGTCCATGGAAATTTATTTGTGTTCAGAATATATGTATTACAAAATTTACTGTACAGTACATATAATAGATTAGGATAGGTATCATTATTACCACAATTAATTTATTATTACAATTTAAACAGTAATTACTGTTATTTAAAGAAATGCACCCAGTTCAGCACATTATTTCTAGATCAAGGCATAGAATAATTAATTTTACCAACTTTTAACAAGCTGAGATTAAGAAGTTGATTAATTTTGTAGGGAATGTACAGTAGTATATAAACATAACTGCCAACTTCCTTTACAAGATTTTACTCTTTTCCTTACAAGTTTTCCTTTTCCTTTAAGTTAGGTACAGTAGCTAAAGGAAATGTGAAACTCAAGTAAAGTATATGTGACTATTATACTAGCAAAGGCCACAGCCTCAGGAGCTTAATG
This sequence comes from Lepisosteus oculatus, assembly GCF_040954835.1. NCBI lineage: Eukaryota > Metazoa > Chordata > Actinopteri > Semionotiformes > Lepisosteidae > Lepisosteus > Lepisosteus oculatus. Next base: position 50,641,254 of record NC_090698.1, on the reverse strand, counting down.
TTCAAGGATACCTGCTGAGTTTTAATGAGGCTTATCTATTGTGCTGGCAAAAAAAGCAATAATATTAGCCCAACGAGATTATGATTAAACAATTTTGATTTTTGTTCTCATATAATGAGGTGTTATAGAACTAAAGTGTTTTCACCAAATTCTTATTTGGTTCATTAAGTCATATAATCAACTGAAAGTAATGATTAAACTGAACCCTTTTTCTACTTGATGTAAGTGGTTCACAGTGTTACAGAGGGAAGTATTCTTTGAATGAATTTGAACTTGGTGATACAATATGGGTTTTGAGTTTTAATAGCAGAGATCTTCATATATAGAACATAATGAACCTGTAATACTACCTTAAAACTCACAAGAGTGGTCATATAACTATATATTGGTTGCAATATGAAGTGTTGTCCATTAGTTAAAGCAATTACATAAAGGTAGTTTTCATTTTAATTGCTTGTATTTTATAACTTTAATCATATTAGTCAGCAGTATCACTTAGTGTGGTGGTCCCCAGCCCTGTGCCTTGGGTACCACTGTGTCTGTTAATAACAATGCCAGCATTCACACCTTCAGCAGCCTCTCCTCAACATAATACTTTAGGTTTTTAACTTATGAGGAACACACAGAGGTAACAACGACAATGTATCAAATACTCCCCTTATTTTTTATTTCTGCAGGGGTCAAATATCTTGCACTTCAAACAAAAGATCTGAATGGAGGAGTTTTGAAACTCAGAATCTGGCACAGGGTTGATACTAATCGCAATTTGCATTAAAAATGTACAGGGCACTAAAGGCTAATTTAAAATTTGCCCCAACCATGAAATTGAAATCAATTGGCCTGTAATTAAGAACTAAACTAGAGCAAAATTCAGAAGACATACAGTAGTAATCCCTAAGGTCTATGGTTTAGAAAACCATATTGCATATACTGTATCATCATAGTAATGTACTAGTTCTTGTGTCATTAAGCAAATGTGGCAGGAGTCTTATATTTATTAAGTCAAAAGAAGTAAAAGTTGAAACTTGAATGAGTATTAAATATAAGCTGCAAAAAGAAAATAAAGAACAGATATTTAGGGTTCTTTAAGGTTGTAAACAGAAATGGTAGAGATGTCTGGCTAAAATGCTTTGGGTTTTTGTTTTTGAAGGTGTATATTTTTTATGAAAATTTGGATTAAATTAAATAACTATGAGAACAAAATACTGAGCTTTAAATATGTTTATTTCTAGGTTTTTAACCTATTTCAACATAAGAGCCTTGGCATCCAAATTAACATTCGATTGACCAAGCTTGTGCTACTTCAGGAAACACCGGTAAGTACTGTATTTTTAAATATTTATTTTGCCTCTTAGGAACACAGGAAACATTTAATAATGGCTTTAACACATATAATGCCGTATATAGTGGTCAAAAGCTGACAAAGAATGGATTATGATATGGTGAAACGATTTGTGTATTATATTATATGACAAATATTAAGTCTGGTCTCTAAAAATCAATTTAATTATAATGTACTGGCATTTACTAATACTAAAAAATAATGACTGTATTGGAAGAAACCATATTTGTAGATATAATGAAATTTTACATTACAGATACAACAAAAACAAATCTGCCCACTGAAATTGCATTTTCTTTTTACAGATACACAGTTTAAAATTGGTCACACCCCAGCAATCATTACTTTGTTGATGTTTCATCAGCTTTGATAATATAGAGAAGACACTTCTTTAAATTACACTTCTTCTGATGCTATAATTGAAATTGAAATAAATTTAAGAGGTTGAAAACCTTTTGCCTTGACATGTTTAAATATTCTGAGAATTCTGATCTTGCTTGTGGTGACTAATGACATTGAATCAGTTGGTTCTGTCTCCAGCCTCCTTAAATACCCATTGTCAATCAAAGTGTCTGTGTACTGTATAATACTGTATAACTGTATTATGAGGTAGTTATACAGTAAGTTATACAGTAGTTATACGAAATGAGGCAGTTATACAGTATTGTATAACACCATTAGTATAATACTGTATAACTGTATAACACAATACTGTATAACTGCCTCATTTTCGGCTTAGTCTGGTTGTGGGGTTTATAGATATGAGCTGACACGTGAAAAATAAGCAACTGGCTATTCGAAATGTTATGTGTGTATCACAAAAAAACAGGAAAATTGAATTCTAAATTTGTAAAAACATCAGCTATACAGTATATTTGCTGTTTCCCTAACCTTTTCAAATCATTTGTGTATGATTTTAATCCACACTTTTTTTCACAGACAGACATGTACATTGGCCATCATGGGGAAAAGATGCTGGAGAGCTTCTGTAAGTGGCAACAGGAAGAGTTTGGTAGGAAGAACATCCATGTCGATTTTTCTACAAGATGGAGGGATGACCTACCATCTGTTGATACTGCTATACTTATCACAAGGTATGGGGAAGCACTTGCTGGCTATGGTGTTGATTATATTCATTATAATTAAGAGTAAAAAAAAATATTAAAAAATATTAAAATGTTATTCGTTAATTCATGACAATATATTAAGGCATTCTTTATTACTATTGATAAGTGACCTAATCAGATCTCATGGTAATCAGAGCTATGATTGTTATTCATAAATAAATATCAAGGGTTTGAAAAAACTGAACAAATGGGTTTCACTTCATACCTATATATATACATAATGGTATCACTAAGCACCATTATGTGTACATATTTTGGTATCAGGTGAGACTCTTTTGTATCAGGGTTTTTTACTAGTCAGGTACTGTGACAAGTACAGGGTAAATGTTATGATTAAGATGGCCTAATGAACACAACCTACAACATATCAGAGGTATATTTTAGGAATAGTATTGAATTTGTTTCCATTTGTATGCAGGTTTTTGTAATATATACCCTATATATTTGAAATATATACCCAATATATTAATTAAATACAAAAGATTAATAAAAAATTATAAACTAGTTAAACTGTCACAAAAATTATATCTAAAATAATTGTTCATTACTGTTAAAACATCAACACCTAAAATACCATCAGTAGCACCTATTCAGTACTGAAGGAAAAGGAAGAAGAAATTAAGAGAAGGCTATACAATACAATACAACACAGTAGCAGAGCACTGAAAATTTCTTACAATGTACGAAACTATCACAAAACAAGTTGTTGTTATTCCAGGGAGACTGGAATGCATGCACTCCCTTCGGCCGAACCATTGCTCTGAAAATGGGTGAGGATGGCATGAGGAGACTAAAAATATTTGCATGTAGTGCCCCGCCAAATGACGTTTTTAAAATAGAAATAGAAATATGTACATTTTAATTGTGCCAGCTGTTGTACATAAATATTTTGGCTAAGCACCATTTTGTTCATCTTTCTCACACACCTCCCTCCTACCCATCTTCACCCTTAGAGCGACTTCCTGGCTCATTCCCTATGAAGCAGGGGGATGGTGGTCCTGTCAGCCTCAACCTTATGATTAGGCTGCTATTTTATCATTCAGCCGAGTTACAGCAAACACACTTTTAATGTGCTGTGCTGTACCTATACATTTTGTCACCCCATCTCATTAAACAGACTTTGTCCTAACTATTGAAATGACAAATTGGCATCCACAGCTGCCACTGGAACTGGCTCAATCATTTTTATTAACAATGTAGCACTAGCAAAAATAAAAGGAATTCTGAAGTCTACATACACTGTAGCATAACATTTTGTCTGCTTATATACAAGAAAATGTTTATTGGATGGTGCTTCATCATACATTACAATGATCCAAAACATAGAGCCAATGCAATCAAGAAGTTAATCTGAATATCTCCAGATCATCAAGTCAAACTCAGAATTTCTATCCAATTGAGTATTGAGTAAATACAGTACATTAATTACATAATTGCTTATTAAGAAATGATGTCAGAACATCCCAAGAAAGAGCAAGAACTCAAAGTGGCTTCAGCAAAACATCTCAAATGATTACACAAATAGTGTAGTGAGTTGATTGGGTTGCATGCTTGAGTAGCATGCAGTTATTGCCTCAAAGGAGAAGTCAAGCTTTGCTTGACTTATGCAAGCTAGTCAAGCTCTGACTTTTATGCTCTGAAATATACTTAAACTAAAACACTTGAAATCCCTATGTTGAACACAAAATACAGTATGCTTCCATTTTATTATGATACAATGTATGCATTGATTTACCAAAAGATAAAAGATATATTATAATATACTTTATCATTGAAATGTCATGATCAAAAAAACTTTAAAGAAAAAATAACAGTTTTGACTTTATTTTGCTGAGGGCATTCACTATCGGTTGTCATTGAATGATTTGGTTTCCTATGATCACACAAAGATATGCAGGTTTGTTTTAGTTGGTTATACTAAATGATCCCATTTATCCATGGCCTTGTGATGGATGGGTGTCACATTCAAAGGATAGAGCAGTTGTTTATTCTCATTCTAGCTTGCTACCCACTACAATGTGCAAGTTGTGCATCTTGAAAATGTTATAGAAAATACATTTGTTTTGCTGTTAGTTCTGTGCTGACATGCTTTGTGTATTCTTTTAAATAGTTGTAGTAGTTCTGATATTAATATGTTTGCAGCTTTTTTTGTTGTTGTGATGTGTATCTTTTTTAGGAACTGATTACCTATTTAAGATGTGTTAGATTAGAGTGACTACTTAATTTGACCTAACCTGCTTTGCTTATATGGGCATGAAACATTGCTGTCTACTGACTGATCTGGTTGAATAAAAGGATTATTATTTTGGAACTGCTTAAACATATCTTGGCAAAAATACCTTGAGGGTTGTGTTAAACATCAACATCAAATTAGTTTTTGTAGTCTAAACAAAAACATTCTAGTGTCCCGCGATAGACTTTGCAGTAATATAAACAAATCAGTCAAGTCTCCATGCCTGCTAACAGCTCCATGTTTTCCACCATCATGTTCATGATTTTCTGTGACAACTATTGGCATCAATAATGGCTATTTGCATGCTCAGAAACTATTGGCAAAGGAACCAGTTTGAGAAATAAATCAAATCACCCTATATCCGGTTGTGCAGTAGATACCTCTGTTCCTTAGATTTTAATAGAAATTAAATATTTGAGAGGTTTTGTGGAATGGTCTGCTGGCATCGAGCAGGAGTGAGAAAGCACTTTCGTCAAATATTAAGATTTATGCTGCAACAGCTTGATTTGGTCCCATTTGGTGTTTCTACTATTATGTTTACTTTCTTAAATACTTTCCTAATTACCTTTTTAGTAGTAATTCATGGTGGCTCTTGGTGCCCATGTGTTAATTATGAATTTCAAATGTCTGAAATTCTTGACGCAATGTTATTATCATCCAAAATGCTACATGATACATGATTTCCTTGAGCTTATTAACAGCTTTTGTCCCTTATGACCAAGAAATGTACTGATACATGTTGATATTGATTTTAAAACCAATAGACTTTGTTTTTTGTTCAATGGGACATTTCACGCTTTACTCTATATTTCTAATATTGTGGGGAAAGAAAAATGAAATGTACGTGAAAAGGTTGTAAAAATGTATCCAGGGAACATTGAGAATTGAGGAGATATTGTGCTAGATCCCAGTCTTACCAGCATGTGACCCTTGACATCAACACAAAGCCAATAAGAAAAATTGCTGCTGAAAGAACTTCCTGATTGTGGCTTTCTGATTTGCCCCTCTGCTGTGACTTAAGGCATGTACACTGGTTAATGTCATCTGAGAACTGTAGCAGAACTCCAATTGGTTGTTGTTTATTAAGTTCACTGCCTTTAGCATTGACCCTTAAATGTTAGTGTTTAATGCACTTTGTCTCCCAATTAACCTTAAATCAGTTTTATGGCTAGATGAATGTTACAACATCCTTGCTAATCCCATACACTTTCTGTGCAGTGCCACTGAAGGAGATAAAGAAGCCTTGTAGTTGTTCACTGAGCCATACAAATTATGTGTAAATGGGTCAGATAATCATTGCAGTTTTGTTTTGGGACTGCTTAAGTTTGTCTTCATATTTCAGGAAAGATTTCTGCGTGCACAAAGATGAGCCATGTGACACTGTAGGTGAGTTAACACCAGATGTTGTTTCATTCTTTTGATAAAGATTATTGCTAAATTAAATTCTTCTAATTTCACAGGAAAGGGCTGCCTTTATTGATTAAAATACACATTGCCCTAATGTGCATTTTAGATTTTGTTTCAAACTATCAGGGTAAAATAAAGGCAACACATTCCCTCCCATTGGTGCCAAGGTGCAAATGGTTTTCAACCAAAGTACATTTTGGTATTTGTTTTTAAAGTAATCTGCTCACAGGAAGAAGCAAATATATGAATTCTCATTTCTATAGCTCATTAACAGTCATACTAGTTTGTTTTTTTTACCTTTTGCACCCGACCAATTAGATTGACAACCTTATTGTTGTTTCCTCTATGTTATTAAAAGCATTATATCAGTACTTTTATAGATCAGCAGCTCTGGTATGTCCTTCTTTGGTTACATTTATTTGAATAATTTCCTCACGGGTACTCAGTTATTAATATTAATACTACAAATGAAAATACAGTGAAATAACCTTTATTAAACCATCACATTACTTTGAAAATGACACTCCAAAATTTAACTAATTACAATTCATTCACATGACAGTAAAAAATTCAAGAACTATTCTTGAATTCCCATTTACTCTTGGGAACAATTGAGTTTAACAGTATTTGGTTTAACAGTAACTTATTTTAACAGTATTTGGTATACCATTAATTGATAGTTAATTAGTATATGATGAATGTTAATAGTATCTTTTCACAAATATTCTCAAATAACAGCTCATACTGTATATAATAAATGTCAAAATATTTAAATAATTATAGCACTGACATATGTTATATTAACAAATAACACTGACCTTCAGAAATCTGGTAGCTACAGACCCAGATTCATAGATTAAAATTAAATATCAAAGTATCAAAATCAAACCTTATATAGAAAGACAAACTTTAATATCACTGTGAATAATTCGTTTTAATCAGATGATCAAAACAATCAAATAAATGACCATTGTTTTAAACCTAACTTTACCTCATTAAAGCTTTATAATGTATAACTAGATTCACAAATGGTTTTAAAACACACTGTTTAAAAATGGATTTATTTAAAGGGTAAGTTGGTACCAAACCAATCAACTAGTTACATCTTACTATTTCCATTTTACGACATAGTTAATTCTTTTGATTGTTTCAGGTAAAATACCTTAAAGTTAAAACTTGTAACTGTTGGTAGATTGTGTGTTTTGGGCTTGGTGAATGATAGAAATAAACAAAACAATATTTTTCAATGAAACTGTTTTATACTAACAAGTATAGAGCATAATAATAACTTTTGTTATGCTCTTTAACAAAAAGAGAAGATTTGTTATTAGAAGATTTGTAGAGGTAATAAATAATAAAATGGAGGAGTTTAAAGTAAAAACATAAACCCCTTGTGAATCAAAAACAAGATTTTCAATAAAAGAAACCATGCATGTTAGAACAAAAATTTAGATGTATGGAATACATTGAAAAAATGGGTAAGAAAGCTGTAGCAAAATTGAAAAGCAAAGTCAAAAAAGAATTATTTATGTGTACACTAGAAAATGTATGTTAAAAATGAGAAACTGTGCGTAAAGAATAGTTTTGACTGAGAAAATCATTTGAAACTTTGCTATATAATATTGTGATAGTCAATATATTATGTAATTGTGATCATATATTACATATATATAAAAATAAGCATTGTACTTTTGTCTAGTAAAACTAATTTATAACCTTATTCATAAAAACAAAACAATATTTTTCACAGATATGTATCCATAAAAACTTGATTTTGCTTTTACCAGTACAGGGCTTGGATATTAATGCTTTACTGAATATTGTTTAAAGCCTCCTACTTAAACAGTAGGGTAAGGTTCATATACAGAGTAGGACTACAGTCAGAATTTCAGTTAAACTTTGACATTCAGTAAAATTAGGGGCACGTTTTATTTCAGTAAATTGTTACTTCATTCTTGTCACGAAGCGTAGTTCTGGACCCTATGCAGACGGTATTATCTGGAAGTAAGTGGAAAAGGAAGTCAGGGAGGAGACGACGAGGATCAGGAGGGGTTGACAGACAGGGGGATGTGATGATGGTGAACTGGGGCTCGGGGGGCGTATCCAGGGCAAACAAGTCCAAGGATTCTAGGGGGGAAATCCGGGGCGAAGTCCCAAAGTCCAAATGGGGTGATCAAGCCGAGATGTGACAAAACAGAGTTTAAAACCAGAACGGGATCCGGTAGAGGGATGGTGAATAAAAACGGGATAACGAGGCCAGGCGTTTAACCACGGTAGAAGGCCTATGCCCTCAAGCCGCGGATGTAGGGCGACTTGATGGTAGGCAGGGCTCTGTCTTCCGATGCAGAGCCCAGAGTAGCAAGAGTGCCCAGCTTAAATAAGGATTGGAGGCAGGTGCATGACATCATCAAAAATGAGAAAGTGCCAGAACGTCCTTAAGAGGAGGGATTAAGATGGTAACAAGTCTAAAGTGAAAAACTTGTGGGTGATATCTGATTCAGGCTTGACATTCAACCCACATGTGCAACATATTGTCAAAACATCTTCATCTCACTTTAGCATTATCACTAGAGTACATCCTATGTTATCGCTATCTGTTGCTGAAAAGCTGATCAACACATTTGTCTTCTCTCGAATTGACTACTGTAATGCTCTACTTTACTTTCATCACATTGCTCCTGTCCTGAAGTTTACTACTTCAAAATCCTCACGCTCATCTATAAGGCTCTGCATGGCTTGACACCCCAGTACCTGTCTGAGCTCCTATCGTCCTACTCCCCACCTCGCAACCTTCACTCTTTTAATTCTGGTCTCCTATCTGTCCTCCAAGCCCGTCTACACTCTATGGGTGGTAAGGCCTTCTGTTATGCCCCAAAGCTGTATAACTCTATCCCCACAGATTTCAGAGAGTCACCTTCTCTAAACTCCTTCAAATCTAGACTCAAAACCTTCTTCTTTAGAAGAGCCTTTATTTAACTGGTTCTGTTCTTTACTCCTCTGCTCCTACTATATTTTGTACTCCCATCTACTGTCTCTTCTCACTGTGTATTCTCATTATGCAGATGTTGTGTATTTTTTATTATTTTTGTCATTCTGTTAAGTGCTTTGAGAAGCCACCTTCAAAGGTGTTATATTAAATAAAATTTATTATTATATTAATTGTAACAGTTTTCATCTGTGTCATATTGGACTATACTGCATGTTTCAGTATGGCTTAAGGTTTGGATTAGTGTTGTATCTGGAAGAGGATATAGTCTTGACATACCTATATAAGGGTTAAAACTAGTAATCCCATCAATCAGGAATGTATTTATAGTATGTGTATATTTTAAGATTTTCCTTAAATATAGATTATCTTAAATTCACATTTTGATGTGATTTATGGTTTGTGTTAAAAAAGCTTGTCGTATACTGTACGGTGAGATTTATGTCTGGGATAGGGTGCTGGATATATATTAAGTTCTGTGAATAGTAATATTAGTTGTAAGTCGTAAAAATGTTCACTAATGCAATCTGACCATTGTCTTGTGCCTCCATTCAAAGTTTGGTGTCATGTCTTCACTACATTTTTGGTTTACTTATTCACTCTTTTGATACTGTTTTTGTCAATTTTTGTTTGCTTTTTCTACTATTATTGAAAGCATAGTTTTTCTAGCTTGGTATTTCTTGGTGTTGCCTCCTAAAATCTCTTAAGTGGTTCATGAGCCTGGGATCTTTTTTGTCTATTCCTTCTGATTGGTGTCTCTAGCAAGCCTCTGCTTTGGAGAGGATAGATCTGAATGGCGGTCTCATTGCTGTGATCTGTTGGACCTAGACAAAAATTTGATCTTGTCACTCAGGCAATTAGCTACCACTGTTTTCCCACTTTGCCTTTTCTCGTAAATCTTGTCTGTTTTGAATCTTTTGTTTTTTTCTCCCTTACTCATAGAGTTCTACAGAATTCTGTGGTGGGAGCTTTACTATTTAATATTCACAATAACCACCATCATAGACTAGTTTCACTGCTAGTTTTCCCATTTTTTACTTTACTCAGTTAAACCCTTTACTCTGCCTATCTAATGCTGAAATACAGATGCCATTTGGACAATTGGTTAAATATATGGTTTACTAATGGAGCAGGCATTTCCATCTCAATTTGAAAGTTGAAGACAGCTTTTGTAGCAAACTGAAACAAAATATACATGAATATCTGAGCCAGTGCATGGCAGACTGGTAAATTAGCTTCTGGGTCTCTAAATCTGGAAAGTCTGAACTACAGTATAAGCATCTACAGTAAGTGAATTATCATGCCCTGGAGGAAGAAGATAAAATATGATAACTACTAATCCATAATTAATCTGACAAGGAGGATACTTAGGTAGAAAACTAATGTGAGATCTAATGATTCAGGCCTTCTTACTCTGCCAAAGACCAGGCAGAACACAACAGACAATAGAGCTTTTTTTGTGTGCGACACCACAACTTTGGAACTTACTGCCCATATCCATTACACAGAAGACTATAAATGTATAACTTTGGAAATCTCTCCTAAAGACCTAAATTTTAATGAAAGTTTTAAATCTATAATTTAATTTTAGTATTGGTTTCACTAGGTTAATTTGTTGTGCATTATTTTTTTCTTTTTTGTTTTACTTTCTTAGTTTTACTTATTTACTTACTTATTTTACATATATATATATAATGTGTGTGCTTTTGCTCATAAATCGAATTATATTTCTATTATAAAACCTTTACCAATAGTTTACTGAAGGGCATTCTGGATATCATTTGTAGACATGTGATGAAATATTGCAAAAAATCTTTGACAGGAAGTTATTCTGTTTCTTGAAAATAATAACTGATTCTGAGCTGTGGAAAGTTAAGTCTTTGAAAAAATTGGTGTTTTTTTATGAAGCTTTCATATGATTTTCACATAAGGCTTTCTATTCTATGAAGTAATAGGTCATGCTGACACACAATATTCATAGACTGCATGTTACCCCATCTTCAGGCATGTACAGTAGTTATTGCATTGGAAAGATTGGCAAGTTTAAGGGAGTAACATTTTGTCTTGAATTTTGTATGCATGTTTCCTAAACTGCATTTTATACTAATTTGTAACAGAGATCCAGTAAAAACCTGTAATCCATTCACTGAAGTTACCTCTTTCGGTGTATTTATTTTTAGGTCAACTTCCCAAGTTTAAAAGTTATGCATAGATACTGGCTGTCAGAAAACTGTCAGCAGCAAATTTCTCAAAAGGCTGTTTCCTGAAGCACACTGCATATTTAGAATTGTTAGAAGGCTATAAATCTACTGCAGCTCCTCAGTGGTTTGAATGATGAATTGAGTTCAGTAATGGTCAAACTGTCATTCAGTAAAAAATTACAAAGTGAATAATTTCATCTTACAGTACTCAATAACTCAATGCAGAGTCCTTTGTGGCTTGTTTATAATTTACAAGGAATTATCAGATAACAAGCATCAGCACATCTTGTATTGCAGTTTAATTGTTGTATATCTTTGAACAGAGCTGGTCTTTTTGTATGCAAATGGTCTAGAAGCATTTTATAATGTTCACAATACAATGCATGCCATATTCAGTCAGATTGTATTGTACACAGAGCTTTTAAAATATCTTTTGAAATAACTGTGGGTAAAAATTAATTACTGTTTCACTTAAGTTGAATAAGAATATTAAGAAGGCAGCATGATCAGGTTTATTTTTATTTGTTGTAATTTTAACCTACATTACTATACGAAAATGCCTTTAACTTAAAAAAAACAAGTATGCATGTTGAATACTAATCTGTATTTAAACTGTTTAAGCTGTTAACAGTTTTAACTGCTTTAGAAGTACAATATTTGTGAGGCATTCTCATACTGATATGAGATACTTCCAAAGTCTGGGGTAACTGTTTAAAGATCATACTAAGCAGTCTTCACAGAATGCATACAACATGTTTAACATTTATTTAGATACAGTTGTTGGAAATTCTGCTTTTAAAGTTTTAAAAAATTGTCTCTTGCAGCAAATAAATATTAGAATAGTTGCTACAGTAATTTTTGCGTGGAAGTACAAGGTGAATGTTGCTAAAATAGTTTGACTTTTTTGTAAATCTGTTAATACAACAGTTCCTTTACAAGGATATTCCTTCTTCTCTATAGAAATAAAAAAAATCACATAGAGTAACCATTATGTACAGTCACATACAGTAGTTAATTGTGGTTCAGTATGGAGATGGATTAGAGTCATCACTGCACCTTGACCAATAGGTCTCTTACCCATATTATAAGTCTTACTACCTACTACCAGTCTGACTATTACCTATTGACAATGGCCTTCTTCTATGAAGACACCTTCTTCTATTACCTTCTTGTATGACTATTGCCTTCTTATATATCAGTTATTATACTTATCTTTATGAAGATAAATGATTGTACTGTAAGTCACAAGTAAAGATAATTAAGATTGAGTTCTTTGAACATATTTTACTCTACAGGTTTTTTAATGGTTTTCTCAGATCTTCATTTTACCGTATTTTTTAAGCTTGCCCCTTAAGTTTTTTCTATGATGGCGGGAGAATTGTTGTGGAATTTAGAAGCAGTAAACTGAGTGCTGAGTATGAAAGGATTAGCCTTAGACTGATGAATAATCAGCCTTTTCTGTCTTTTCTGTTTTTATTATACTTACAAAGGTACCAGCTTTCTGTATCTGATGATTATGTTATACATTCCACAATATGAGACAATCACTTTTCTGGCATCTTTCCTACATAAATATCTTTCTTGTCAGATTAATTATGGATAAGTGGTTATCAGATTTAATCTTCTTCCTTCAGGTCATAGTAACTCACTTGCTGTAGTTTCTTATACTGTATTTCAGGCTTCCCAGTTTAAAAAAAAAAAACAGAAGCTAATTGCCTGATCTGTCATGCGCTGGCTCAGATATTCATGTCTTTTATGTCTCAGTTTGCACCAAAAGTAATCTTCATCTTTCATAGTGAGATGGGAATGTGTGCCCCATTACAAGGATTAAGAGTTTCATAGTAGTAATTGAGATACAATTGAAAGAAAATGCCAGTAAAACATAACCTTGTTACACTAAAACCAAATGAGCAAGTTGGGCCAAACGATGTCCTGTGTTTTTTTAACTTTTCTTCTGTTTATATTTCAGTAATAAAATAATGCATTTTCCATGCAAATTCCAAAAGCATCTATACTCATGCAATAGGTATGTATCTGCAAGTAGAATGTTTAGTGCCCTGTGTGTGAGCAGAGGAACTTTAAGATCCACTCTAAATTTCACAGGGATTACAAGTAGTTGTTTTGTTTAGCATGAGAGCTGCAGAATTCTGGACATGCTGAAGCCTATTAAGAACCTAAGCAGATACAACAGCAAGTAAGACATTACAGTAATCTAATATTGATGAATAAAGACATGGCAATTTATCAGTATGCAAAAGAGCAAGTACCTTAACTTTGCAGTGTTATGCAGTTGGAAAAAATGTTTTTAACATACAGTAGGCTTCGAATGACAACACAATGTGAAAAATAAACACTAAGGTTTCGAACATTGTTCAAGGGTTTAATTTCAGCACTGTTGACAACAACACTGAAATCACCAATACAGCAATGCTGATGTTGGAAGCCAGTAAGCATGAATCTAGTCTTATCAGTTTAGCTTAACAAAATTCTATAACATAGCTTTCAAGTGCAGAAACTATACCTTGTATAGTTTTGTATAGATACTCATCTAGTATCTGTGAACTACCATGAGGTATTGGGAAATTACCAGATTTAGCACAGCCAAGATTTATACATCCTGTAAATAAATTTTAAGAAAGCATCAGCAAATTATTAACTTCCTTAACAAGGTTTTTATTCTGTACGCTAAAGACCAAGTTCAAAGATTCAAACAGCTCATTAGATGCAAGATAAAATCACAGTTGAGCTGCAATGAATGGGATAAACTAGAACAGAAGTTACTAAACACCAGACCAAGTGCTTTCAGCACAGCTTTAATCTGCAAAACTAAATTTTAAGAAGTCATTGATAAGGTTAGCACAGAGTGCAGAGAATCTAGGTTTTGAGTTAAAGCACAGGAGGTTCCAAAGCATAGTTTACCAGCTCAATCATTTAAGTAGCATTTTCCAAGTAAAATGAGAGAAATTTTAACCTGTGAGAGCAGGCATGGGAGAACGTGAGGTCTACAACTGATTAATAATATTGTATGTCTTATTGTGTGTTTTCTTATGAACAGTTGCTTGGATGTGCTACACTGTTTAATAGTGAAATATATTAACTGATATTAGCACTTTAGTTGGTAAAATAAAGGACTGTTGGTGTACTGTGACCCATATCAATAAGATTGACATAGAAGGAGGATCTAGCAACCATATGGACAGGGGTCACCAACCCTGAGCCAAAAGGGGTTGGTGTGTTTGCCATTATTCTTTTTTGGCTGAATTGAAGCAGCTTAACAGCTTGCTGCTGCTTTTCAAGTTCCCAAGCTTTTAAGAGACTTAGCAAACCTGCACAAACATTGGCCCTCCAGGATCAGGATAGGGGATCTCCACTTAAAGGTATCTCTGTATGGCAGCTTATGTTGTCCATAAGAAAACAAGGTTTAATAATATCTATAGCAATTTTTCTTGGTCCTGGTCCTGAGGGAACCATGTGTCAGTTGGTTTTCATTCCAACTGTGCCATTATTCGCAAGTGATAATTAACCTGACTGTACACTAGCTGCAGTAGTATTTACAGAAGACTTCATCATACAGAACTTTATGGGAATAAAAATGCATCCAACACTCACAATGAGTATTAGTAGTATTGAAACTCAACAGTGACTACTCACTCTTTAGTTTGATATCCATTAAAAATCCCATTTAATCTTTTGAGAGCTGAAAGCAAATTTAAACATAGATTTAAATTTATGTTCAACCCTCGGAGAGAGAAATTAAATTTAAACCTTAAATAGAAAATTGAAATCAGTTTGCTTGTAATTAAGAACTCAACTGGGGAGAGAAAAACAGTGATTGACAACCTGTTCTAGTGCTCTCGTGTATCATTAGTTTGAGCTTGCTTCTGACTTGTGGTGGACGTCCTTGTAAAGGACGACTGTGGAACAGGAATGACAATGGAGCTGTTTAAGTGCTTTTTTTCCAAAATAGAGTATCGGCTTCAACAATGTGTCTGGTAGCTTGTTTCATAGTCCCACACTCCCTTGGGGCAAAGAAATGCCTCCTGTTCTTGGTTTTAAATGCACTTTCACATAGTTTCCACTTGTGCCCTCTGGTTCGTGTTTCACTGTTCATTCTCAAGGAATCGGCTGTTTTGCCTTTGTCAGCTCTTTTGAGAATTTTGAATACTTGTCTCAGGACTCTTGTAGTGTTCTCTCTTCAAGACTAAAATAGTTCAGTTCCTTCAGCCTGTCAGTGTAAGGTTTTCCAATCTAAATAAAACCTGGAACCCCTCTGAACATATGTTTTCTATTTAAGTATTGGGATATTTTCCTGTGTGAAGGTACCCAAATGGCAGTCTCAAGACATGGCATGTTCCACACATTACAAAAATGCAAAGGAAAACAAAATTAAACTACGTGGAAGTGTGTTCTTGTGAATTCCCAAATTGTGCATAGTGGACATATTTACAGTACTTACTGTTTTGTAAGTTTACATTATGAAGAAATAAAACCACTTGCATTCTTGGCTGAAATACAAATGGTCCTTATGTAGGAATTTCCTTTGTAGATGTAGAGACACTCAGTTCAGATTTTTTTAATTACACCGAGATGAATAAGTGCGCTGATAAAGAAATGGTTTAGAAAATGTTACTGTTTGAAGAGGTTTGAGTGACTCCTCTGCTCTTACAAACTGCCCATTGCAATTATTGATTTTGATACTGTGTAAATTTGTTTAAATCTAATCAAAACCAAAACCAATATGTGTTTATATTGTTGGGATATAGTAAATAATATAAAGTATATATCTATATACAGTAGTTTGTTGCTTTTGTGTGAATCTGAGATCTTTGTCATTGATAGAAAAGATGTAGAGATATTAGTATAAGCTGGTGTGACCTTTTGATTTGAGGAGTATACGTATCTAATTCTTGCCTGTTGTAATTCCTAACAAAACCAAAAGGCTCCTGGTTCCACAAACTGCTAGTTCACTCAAGTCACTGTTTCTGAGCACAGTACCCCTGTGATAATAGTAAAGTTGATCTTAAGTTCCTTCAAAACCATATAAAATCTTTCAAAACATTTCTCATTCCTTGTGTTTTTTAATGTTCTTGAATGTACTACAATATAGATCTTTTGATCATTTCAAGGCATAGACTTCATACAGAACCTTCTGCTACTGTGCTTTTCATCTTTGGGACAACCTCCTGGTTAGGATTAGGAATGCTAAAGGACTAAATTCTATTAAATCTAGATCTTAATATAATGCTTATGGTTCCTTTTTAATCCTGAATGTACTCTGGAATACTTTGGCAATAATAACAAATTGCAATGGAGTGTTTCCCCAGTACATGGGATGTCATTACTAATTTGTATATTGTATATACTAAGACTAGTCACTGACAATCATTAAATATTTTCTTATTACGGAGAAATCTCAGTATTGAGCCAGTAAAAACCAAGAAAAAATATTTTTTTTGTTATTATTTATATGTTTTCCAATATACAGTATGAAATAAATGTGCAAAATACTCAAAATGCACACACAAGGACATGAACTCAACACTTAAATTAAGAAAATCTCAAAATTGAGTAGATACAATGAGATGTACAGTATAATTGCATGTTAACTGCATATATCATTTCAGTAGTCTCACATCTCATTCTTTCAGGGAGTTACCTAATACCTTATTTTAACACTTGTTTTGAATAGAGTCCACTGCCTTTATACAGGTGATATATGGCCAGTAGGGGTCACCCATTACACTATGAACAATCAATCACCCATTACACTGTGAACAATCAAACAATCACAGTCATCTTCAAGGAAAATTGTTCCTGTACCATTGTTGTAGTACATTTTGTATGTCCGAAAATATATGTTGTTTTTGCAATATATATTGAAGTTACCACTCATGTTTATAAAATTACAATTCACAAACTCTTTGATTTAATTTAGTTTAAAGTATCATTTATGTCAATACATTTATGTCAAGGGCCAATGTCCATAACTTATTTCGATGGAGAAGCAAATTGCTCCTGATAAATTTCCATTGTTTTTCAGTTAGGAACGTTCAGTGGTTTAGTTACAGTATTGATCAGAATGTAGACTCAGAACATTGTAGGTTTACTATATATTGTTATTTGCGATTATACTATTGGGTGGCACTGTTTAGCCTTCTACTGTATTTCACTAACACAGTTCTTCGTCTCCTCCAAATAACTTGGCAAATTATTGTGTTGCTTTGTCTCGGTCAGGGGGGCAGAGTAACTAATATTTTTCCTGTCAAGCAAAGATGGAAAAGGAGGTGAAGTAAGTGGGAGAAAATAATCCAAATTCACATGAGATTACTTTTTAAATCGTGTCCTACAAACTGTTGAATATTGTTGTTTATCATTTATTGCATGGGTTTCCAGGCACAGAGCTGACGATGAGGTGATGCATGTGGTAAGCATCATGAATAAGCTTAAGTGTTCTTGTGTTGTATATTGTATTGCTGAAGTTTAGCTGTTTTTTTTTATTTTAAAGACATTGTATTGTGCATGCATAAATATAGAATTAGAAGACAAGTAAGTCATTAAAGCAGTATACAATTATAAATACAATAAAACGTTTATGGAATATATATTTATGAAGTTAATAGGGCACATTCTAGAATGAAATATTATTTTGGTGTTTTTAAATGAAGAATATAATAATGAATGAGAATCAATAAGAAACTGATAATTACATAGAAAAAATATATACAATATTGATATATACAGGGGTGTAAGATACAACGTTTACTTGCTGTTTGCATTGGATTTATTAAACGCTTAAACAGTACATTCAATTGTTAAGGCCTTATTCTCAGTAGAACATTGATAATTTGTGGAGGCTTTTTAATTTAAGAAAATACTGGTCATGAGCTTTGGTGAATATGTTGCATTTTCATACACACTGTAGTTCTGTATTACTACTGCTACTGTCAAGAACAGAGCTAGATCAGGATTTACAAGAATCAGTTTTGCCTGATACATCTGATATATCTTCTCACATATCTTACATTTTGCAGAGTACACAGGTGTACAGCACATGTAGTGCTTTAAAGTCTGTTAGCTATGAAAGTTGTAAAAAGATTGATGTCTAACAATAAAAATTTTAAAAAGGTTATTGTGTTAGGGTGTAAGGGTGAAATTTAAAATATTAAATTTTAAAATATAGTTTAAATATATAATCTCATATTATCTCATTATTATTTCTTTGTTCGTTGCAATTATTATACTGTATTGTAATATCTCGTAGAAAAGAGAAGCAAAATATTTAAGCATCTTGTTGACTGAGGTAACGTACAAAAATTCCATGCTTAGAACATACTGTATATCCACTCACTATACTGGGCTCATATTAAGAAATTCAAAATGTTGTTCAGAGAAAACCTTGCTTGAATATGCCATGATTAACTTTTTCTGTCTTTCATTTATCATTTCTACCTTTGTGTGAACCAAGAAACATAATATACTGGCTTGTCATTAAACAGCAGCCAAATGCTCAACCTTCTTTTACTTTCCAATAAAATACTGTCTACTAAAAAACAGGTTTATTCCTCTTGGTTTAGGTTTCTTGGACAACACCCCAAACCAACAGCATGATTTAAAACCAATTGAAGAAGTTCACAAGATTAGTCATGGGAAATACCTTAAAGGCACATCATATCTTACATTCATGCAGTTACTTTTACATACTATAAGTTGTAATTTGAACAAGAGACATAATATATTAGAGGTCTGTGATCACGGCTTGTCTGTACAACTAATAAAAAGGAAGGTTAATGGATTTGTGTTGCTCCCTTTTACAATCAAATCAACAAGTTTCACAGCCAGTTTCATTCTGATTTTTTACCTTTTATTCTAAAATTATGTAGAATTTACTGCTGCACAGTGGAAAAAAAAGACTTAAATGAACATAAACACAGGCCATTTTGTGCTGCTGACAAATGACCCCATTATTGACAAGACATCTGGAGGTATTAGAAGTCATATCTGGGTTTTCATTTTGTTCTTCACAGTTGACCACTGTTGTGATCTTTAATAAGTTTTATTATTAAGATAAACTCAATCAAAAAACACTTTAGCATTTTAAATTCAGTATAAAGAGCTTTTAAGATTAAAACAGTGAAAATATTTACTCAGTGTTGTTCGTTTTCATCTGAGATTTACAATGACATTACATGCTGCACATCCTTCTTTTTTTTCGAAGAGAATGATAGTAAAGAATAAAGTTCAAAGTTTATGATTAAAAGAATCCACTTTAGGGTGCAAGACTGAAAATGGTGCTATTCTCATCAAGGTAAAATACTTTTTTAAATGTGATAGTAATTCTAATTGCACTAGTCTACAATGATTGTGAAATATCTTCATTGCACAATATTGTTCCATAACTAAATTGTGTTCAAACAATCATAAGTCAAATGTCTTAAAAGTAGTAAGTCCTATTCATAAGACCACCTTTATTCAGCAACCACTTGTGCTATACTGCAACTTTAAATCCTCGTAACGATATTCACATTTTGTAGAAGGACCTCTGTCCCTCAAACGTGAGGGGGAGGAACAGCTGCCCACTGAGCTCATGTAAGGGGTAGGTTGCCTTCAATGGACAGGGCTCCAGAGAGGAAATAGGAAACAACCACAGACGTGTCTGCCCTGCTGCTAAGGCATGTCATGTCAGTCTGCATCTTAATTAGGTCAACTGCTTCAAATGGAACTTCAGAGAGTGCAAGTCAGTGAATAAGTTGAACAAAAAAAAGGAAGTGCCAACAATTGAAGACACAAGGGTCAAACTGGACAGGTCTACAGCACATGGCAGAATAACAGCTGCTATATGCATTTGTTGCAGGGTGGAGCCAATCTAAGACAGGTTTTGGGTAACTTAGGTTTAGAGAGGTGAAGTGGTGTAAAACGTATAATGAATTAACTTGTGCTGAATACAGACTTGGGAGGAATGTCCGCTGGTTAGAATAGATTTTCTGATGCTATCAACGACATCACACCAAGTGCCGTGTTCCCATAAAGATTTTAATAAGTTTTTAATCAAGATCAATTTATTTAAAGAGTATGGCTGGAGATAGTAGATGCAATGCCTGTAGATCAAATTTTTAGAGCAAAACAGAATCAACAGATTATAGTCAGAATAGTGAAGAATCAGTACAACTATGGTTCTGAATAACACATTTTAAGTATTAAAGCAATTCAAAAAGGGAAAAACAGTTAACAATATATATTGTTAACATTTGAAAAGCCCTCCACTCTAGGGGAAAGCAGGAATATATAATTGAATTAGGGAAATATTCACAAGGACTGTAACCCAAAGGGCTGTCTAAATTGTGCACAGATATGCCAGAGAATAACATACCACGTAGTTCTTAATGAATATGCATAAATAATGGTAGAGTTCCATGTAACAGAGTAAACTGGGAGAAGTCTTAAAAGAGCTTGTTGGTATGGTCTTAAAAGAGGATGTTGGTAGACTATAGAGCTGGGCAAAGCAGTCCGCTTGTACAGTAAGTATACAAAAGAATTCTTTGCAATATGAGGCATTGTGCTGTTCGAAATAAATGAAGAAACTGGACTATTAACCACATGGAAAAATACTTTGAAATGAAGCAGGAGTACAGTGAAAATAAATAAAAAAAACATTGAAAGGATTTTCATTTTAATACCAACAAGTTAAATTATCCAGTTTAAACAGCTGAAGTCTTGTTTACTGTGCTCTAAAGGATAGATTAAATTGGCAGCAAATCATTATATGAATGTGTTCATGAGGAACAACATCAGGTCAAGAATTAGATGCATTTGAAGATTTTTATGTAGTGCTTAAGCACAGTATAGTGAGATTTTTCTTAACCTGCTTGGCTGACAGCCAACCTCTTTGCTGTGGGACAAGGAAACTAGGACCCCCAAAAGATCCATGTTGGAACTCAGCACAAATGGGAACCTTTCCTTAGAGGAAGAGAAATTCATTAACATAATTCATAATTGTTGTAGAATCATATTGTAATGTGAGTGAGTATCAGACAATTATAGGTCTGATTAAAAAAGAGATAATACACAGAGATAAAAATCTGTCAGTGGAGATAAGATTGTTGTGTTTCTCAGATTCCGTCTATACTTAGCACATCAGGATTACTACGCAGTTTACTAGGCAGTGGTTATATTGTAATAGAAAATGGAGCGAGAGAGTATTCCTGTCTAGCATCACAATGAAAGAAACATATTCCGAATTTGTATTGTTGGTGCAGATAAAGGATATACAGTACTGCAAAATGCAATTAATAATTGATGTCAAATCCCAATTTATGTAAGCTAGTATAATTGCATTCATCCTAACTGAAGCCCTTCTTTACCTTCAAGGGAGAAGGAAGAATGTCCAATCAAGGTCATTTTAAAGGTTAGGTAAGATCCCCTTTTCAGGCCATAAAGGTTCATGGGGGAATGGCCACCATTTTTCTCAACCATCCAACACTGGAGATAGAGGTGATAGGGTCAGCATCCTAC
This sequence comes from Lepisosteus oculatus, assembly GCF_040954835.1. Taxonomy (NCBI): domain Eukaryota; kingdom Metazoa; phylum Chordata; class Actinopteri; order Semionotiformes; family Lepisosteidae; genus Lepisosteus; species Lepisosteus oculatus. Next base: position 50,619,449 of record NC_090698.1, on the reverse strand, counting down.
TCTGGCCAGCCTATTACCCCCCAAAGGATTAACCCCCAGAACTCATTTGGAAAGCAGGGTTAGACCTGGGAGCCACCTGGAAGGAATTGGAGCAAGCTACATCACTTGCCCCTACCTGGGATTGAACCTGGGACTTCCCAGTCAGGAGCTAGACACCCTTGCTGTCTGAGCTACCAGGGCTCCAACTATCTCAAAGGTAAATGTAGAAAATTAAAAAAAAACACCTACGATTGAAATATGGCATCTTACCCCACACAAAACCTCTTTGGTCTGGAGAGATTATGGAGGAGGGAATTGATTCAATGCAGTTAAGGCTTTGGCAATTACTTTAACATCTGTATTGAGGAGTAAAATGGGGAGATATGAGCTACAGTCATGCTGATCTTAATGTTTCTCTAGAAATAGTGACATTGAAGTTTTATACACTGTAGGAAATAAGACTGAATGTGAAAAAGATTCAGTAAGCATAGAATTCAATTTGGGGGGAGAACTGGAATTTGAATCTTTAATAAATCCTATCAGATAGACCCCATCAGGGCCGGGTGATTTATCAATTTGCATGTTGCCTATTACAACAGGAGTTTCATCTTTGGTGCGTGGCTCTTAGAGAGAAAAATAAAGATGGAACATCATTTGGAACATCAAAATGGAACATCAAAATGTACATGTAAAAACAACATAAAGCATTGAAAAGAGTTCAGAAATTGCAACATTACCATGAGCTGTTCAAAGTCAGGGCTGATGTTTACTTGAATACTCATGGCAGAACTTTGGTTAAGTGTATTGCATACAACACAGAATAAAAGCAAAATTTGAAACATGTTTGCTAACACCAAAGAATGCTGATCTTTAATATATTAAAGAATTTAATAAAAAATTACATTAAGTCAATTTGTTTCATATCTTGAAAGAGAAGGTCAATACATACTGTATTTCACCAAAACAGTTTTTAAAGCCAATTAATATTCAGCTGTTGCAAATCCAAGAACATCAAATGAACTGCCAAACCTCACAAGAATAAAGGAAGGCACTGAATATACATTGGAGAGAAAAGCAGATAGAGCTATTTTTCATTAGCGAATAGTTTCAGATTGGTGCCTTGTCTCCTGAAAAGGTGTCACATTATCAATTATGGTTTCACAGCTCTACTTATTCAAAACTGTTTTGGTGTGGTGTGATGTAAAATAGCTACATGATATTTTTCAATACTGTATGTTGGCTATCAATTTATAGAAAATAATACATTGATTTTAAAAAGTAGCAATAAAGGCAGGTTTTTTCTATTTTCTTTGACTTCAAGAAGTTTACACTTGGATCAGTTTCTAGAAGTTTCTAGACGTTTACACTTGGATTAGTTATAGGAAGCCAATACATGTCAGGACATAGATATATAGAGCAAGAAAAAATGCTTTCATTTAGCATGATGTTGTGTGTACTAAGGAGATACAGCTGTTTCTTACACATGAAATTAATAAGCATGAAACAGACATGAAACTAACTTCTTTTAAATAAGAGGGTGATTTACATCAAGTAGCCTTTTTATTGAAAAGCTCAACTGTGTTTAATAAGGAGTAAAACCACACCGCATTAATTGCACTTTTGATGTATTAGGCAGATTTTGAAGATTAAAGCTCTCTTTTATCCTGAGAGAAAGCAGCCTGAAATCTGAAGCTTTAGGTGCAGTAAGTGCCAGAGTGTGATATATGTAAACTCGAACGAGTAATGGTGTATGGAATTTCATACATCCTTATTTTTGCCTGTTTTCACTCAGAATGACTTTTCATTGAATTATTTTCCTTGTATTTTTTCTTGAGTTACTTCTTGGTCATGGGAATTAAAATAAATCTGATTTGCCAATCTGACACAGTTTAAAATACAGCAAGGTTGGAACTGAAATTAGAACGCTGGAACATTTTGGAGAGGTACCAAGCGATTACTAGTGTCATGATATTATATAGTGAAGCAATGAAGCAGTCAAAGATTTTAATAGTAGAATTTTGTACAGCATCATGTACTGTATATTAACAACACAAAAAGTAGTCAGATTGCAAATTAGGGATTTCACAAGAACACCCTTTCAAAATCCTGTTATTTTACCAATTTAATGAGTGCTAAGCCCATGAACCTCTAGTTAGTGTGTAGTTGATTGAACACACAACTTTGTATAGGACTATTTTAAAAAAGTACTGCGGCAAAATATCAGGTGCATGTCTGAAGCAGGTTTAAGTGTTGAGAGTGACTGGTGTGGGACAAATCAGACGTTTTAGCTAAAATCTGAGAAGCTTCGATTCAATTGAAGGAGTAGTTTCCATGACAGAAGAAGTTCAACTTGTGAGGAAAAAAAATGTCAGTTGTGTTACAGTCTTACTTTACGCATAAACCTTAGTAATCATCAGTGTTAACTGTGTGTTAACTACAGTGATCCGTACCATTTTCAGAACTTTTTTAATCATGAGTTGATTTAATGGGCTACATATTTACAGAAAAAAAGAAATGGTGATCAGATGACCAGATTACTTTATATCTACACTATAGATTTCCAAACACTGGAAACGTATAGAACACAATTCTGCCAACTTTTGAAACTGATTGTAATTGAAGACTTGGAAGCTGAAAAACTTAATAATAGGCACAAATACTAGGACAGATAAAGTATTAAATTCATGGCAAAAATTGGAGTCCTGCATCAACCTGCATCATCTTGTCCTGACAAACACATCCAAAAACTCTTCAGCCCTGATTGAATTTTAAACTTTGTACATTTTATCAACAACCAGAGCTTTTTCAGTTATGCTCCTGTAAAGTTGCATCCATAATCTTTATCTCTAAGCAGGTTCTAAACTATGTACAGTATGCTGCTCCTGCCCATAAAGTATGAAGCCGATTAATAATAATTTTAACTTGTATAATTTGGATTGGGTGTTCAACAGGAAGTGTACGCTTTTCAATTGTATATGATATTTTCATATACATATATGAAATATAGGGTTTGTGCATCAACCAGGATGGCTCACTTTCATTTCAGTGTTTGGCTAATAAACCTAAATATATATGTTTATAAATAAATCTGTTTTTGTTTGTTGTTTATACTATTATCATTACTATTTTTATGTATTTTGCTGTTATTAGCAGTAGCTCTAGCTCTGTTTGGAGGTGTGGAATTAATTTTTTAATGGTCCAAAATTGAGTTCTTTATTGTACCTATTATATGTACCATTGCTCAGAGTAAAGTCTGCACTTGACATTTCAAACATTACTAATCTAAAGGTAGCAAACACTTTTTTTACATTCTTGTTAGAGAACAAATAGTCCTTTACTGCTTATATAGAAATTGTCTGTTTTTTTTGCAAGAACTTTCACAGAGATTCAAGAGACAAGGAAGGAGATTCAGAAGATGTTCTAGCATGTTCTAGCATTCATCACTGATTGGATATTCAGGATCCAATATCTACATGAGAAACAGAACTCACAATTTACCACAGTTTTCAGTTTTTAAAGTACTGATCATATTTATTGAACACAGACATTCAGTATATCATATAAGCAATTAAACATTGTTCTTTGTCATTTGATAAACTGTATTTTGATTCAACTTTTTTATAGGAATCGCATATCTTAGTGGAATGTGCAGTGAGAAAAGAAAGTGCATTTTGGCTGAAGACAATGGGCTCAGTCTTGCTTTCACAATTGCCCATGAGATGGGTCACAAGTAAGTGAATCTTTTTCCTGGAATGCTGGATCAGCATTACATATTTTTAATGGTAAATATATTGATATCATTTGTTAGTATTCTTGTTTCCAAATGTGCAACATATCTTAAGGGAATTGCTGATGGATTAAACACGTTACATGAGATACATTCTTTTGTAATCCTAAGAAGACTTTTCACACATGGTTTTAACTCAGACATTTTTGGGATACACAGCACAACTAGGCTTAAGTTGTCTTCAAATATATGCTAAACTTTAAAACAAGCAAGGGGGAAATATTAATCTCCCCATCTCTCATAAGCAGCAACAGACATAGTGTCCTGGGAGCAGTTGAATATACATACGTATGTGTAGGTACACACACCAGCACAGAACAATCTTAATTATACATTTTATGTAAAATGGGCATGGAACCTATGATACCAATAATTACATTACACATGTTTTTGCCTCTACACTCATGACTCATTCCCATCTTTTTGTTTAATATTTAAATTCCCTTTGTCAGTGGAGTATCACAAATTAATAGATACTGTATACTGTACCTAAAAGGAATGTTAAATTCTTATTGGTTATATTTTTTCTCCACTGGTACTGTATACACTGAGATGCTATGTTGTTTGGTTAACTGTTGGTGAGAATTTTTTGAAGACAAATTGCATTTTCTTGTGAGGTTAGTGGTTTATTGAGCAGATGTTTGGGTGGAGGTGAAATTCTCATCTCGTACTTCTGCTTCCCAGTGCACAAAAGCTCAAAAATACTTATACATTGAAAGTGATACCTAGCCCATGAAAATATCAGTGTCTGAACACCTTTCTGGCAGCAATGTACTAATACTGTAAATGCATGAATTTTGGTATCATTGAGCTACAGTGTCATGATCTTGGTTTAGACAAATATTTCAGTTTGAAGATGAAAAATATGGAAAAGGTTCAGTATAGCTGGACAAGTTTTCTTTTACATATTCAGACGAGATTTGCATACTGCAATAAATGTTGCATCTGAAGCCTCATAGAGACAAATATTATTATTTCCATTGTAGTATTAACTAGAATAGAAGTTTGTATTTTTCTATAATATTAAAGACTTTATTAATATACTGTAGGATCTCAGTCACAAACACAACAGATTGCCACCTCAAATATAAAATAGAATATCCATAATATATTGTTTTAATATAAATGGTAATTTGTTTGAAAAGTACTCAATCAATATACTCAAGCAAGCAAAGACGTTTCAGAGATTTTCTGTTTTACTTGTACTGATTTAATGTACAGAGGATACTATAATGATTTTGTGCCTTACCACCACCGAATTATAGTTGTAAGGCTATACGGTATATATGTATATATGTAATATACTGTAACGCAACGGGGGCTCAGGCGGGCGCCCTTGCCGCATCTGGGCGGCCTCATCCCGACTGGAGGCTCGAACCCGGGACTTCCGCGTCTCTCTGCAGCGACCTAGCCCCGTGAGCTAAAGAGAGATCTCTCCACAGCCCAGTAGCTGTGGTCCTGCTATCACAGGGAAGGGCGGTGATCTCTCTTTAGCTCACGGGGCTAGGTCGCTGCAGAGAGACGCGGAAGTCCCGGGTTCGAGCCTCCAGTCGGGATGGGGCCGACCAGATGCGGCAAGGGCGCCCGCCTGAGCCCCCGTTGCGTTACATTGGTGTCAGAAGCGGGGTGGGATAGCCCTTCGCCGGGGATGGCGATTTAAGCGGGGGAGAGTGTAACGCTTACGGCCGACAAGCACTGTGTGTAAGAGCCGGCGTACCAGAGCGGGTGACGTCACCGCCCTTCCCTGTGATAGCAGGACCACAGCTACTGGGCTGTGAAGAGATCTCTCTTTAGCTCACGGGGCTAGGTCGCTGCAGAGAGATGCGGAACTCCCGGGTTCGAGCCTCCAGTCGGGATGGGGCCGCCCAGATGCGGCAAGGGCGCCCGCCTGAGCCCCCGTTGCGTTACAATACTATACTGTATATATGTAATAAATGGTAATATAATATAGGTAATAAATGCAGTGTGTAGGTTTCAGGAAGGCAAAATAGGGAATGCAAAACCACGTTTTATTCTTTTACATTTGCTGATAATCTTTTTGATATATTGTAAGTGCAATAGGATTGCAAAACAGATCTGGGAAACACCTATTTTTATTTAAATGCCAAGCATACTGATATACTGTTGTAATCAAAGTGGTTGTGTGATCCTCACTATGATTACATTTTCAATTACATAGTAATTGTTTTAACTGTTGTACAAGCCTTCTGCTTCTTGGGAACATTGTTTTTAAACCAACACAATTATTCAGACTTTAAAGGAAATGCAAAAAATACAAGAAAAATTACATTTAGTTGTAAGGAAGTAATTTTTACGTTGGACTGATTAATGTAAAGTGCACTGCAGAAAACAAACAAACAAGCAAAAATATATATAATTTATTTAAATAATCATATTTTATAATGCACAAATTAGGAGTAAATTGGAACAAAAATATCTTTATTAGATATACCTTTATTAGACAATCATTTGTATGTTGATGGTTTCCTGTAGCATTTGAATTGTTGTATTTGATCATCTTATGTTTTGTAAACCTTTGAACCATGCTGGTTTTTAATTATGCAGTAAATGAATTAAATAAAAAAAATAATCCTGAAAGTGATTATGAAAATAATCCAAGAAATTGGCAGACTTCAGCAATCCTGCATGAGAGTTCAACATCATATTAAGATATTAAGACAGAATGAACTGTGAGACGTGTTGCCTTCCTTTAAGTAATTGTCTGTTTTCACTAGATCCTGTAGAAATCTGTCAATAATAATTGCAATGTAAACCAAATGTGTATACTGTACATAGTGTTTGTATATCCTTAATATTGCTGTCTGGAAGCGTGGCTGAATTTATTTCTATATTTATTTAAACATTTGAAAAAGTGCAGATCAACATGTTATTTAGAGAGGTGGTATTTGATGTTGCAGATCAAACCAATATAGTGTGAGGCATGTGTTCCCAGGTTTGTGCTGTAGTTGTTTAGCATATTTTATTACAGAATTTAATAATCATCCTTTCATAACTAAAAGAAACAATTTTTATTTAAATTACATTTTTCAAGATAAACTCAGAATTACTCATTTTGTTAATTTAAGAAGAAGTACTGCATAAAATATATCTAGTAATGTCTACATGCTCAGATCAGAATCTAAGCTTCGTAGTGTGGCTTCAGCTCCAGAAAGAGTGAAGTTAGTTTTAATTTTTTTATGTGTGCCTTTTTTCTGTTCTGCCTCCAGTGTAAAGATACAAAAATCCTGGATGAATCTTGGTGTGCTTGCCTGTTTGCCAGACAAACTCAGAGTGGTTTGTCATTTCTTGGCAGTGGCTTTACAAAAGCAGCACTCTTCCATCCAGTGATGCAAACACCCCAACTCTGGGTCATTTTCAAGGCTAAGTGACTTCTGAAAAAACATTTGACAAAATCATGGGAAAGTGGGTCAAATAGTCAAGACTAATTTGTGCTAATGAGGAAGAGCTTTTGGGTTTTGTATGAAAGAGTCTTTGTTTCACTGACAATATGCATTTATTAAAGCAACTCTCATTTTCTCTTTCTGCTATACAAAGGAGCTGGTGAATCCTTGTTTAAGAAGTACAACAAAGACCATGAGCGTCTGTTTGGTCTCTGTTATACTAGTACTCCAGCAAAGGAGAATTTGTAAGACTTGTTTATATTGCTTATATCTTGTGCATTTTGGCCTGACACAGTTTTGTATCTCTTTTTATGAGGCATATTGGTTGATTGTGAGCAAATAGCTGAAAGACAAAGAAAATTCCTCAGAATCCATGTAAGCTGAATTATTTCAAGACATCAAGTATAGAACATACATGCTCAGTTTTATCTTTAAAATAAATAGATCTGTAAACATCTAAGGCAAAATTGCTTTGTTATAAATACTTTTTTTCTCCATTACTCTTTGTAAAGCTCCTTTCAGATTTTTATTTAAAATGGGCACAAACATTTTACAGAGTTATTTCAGTTTACGAGACCATTAAAGCTTGTGGCAGCAATCAAGAAAAAGAACAAGAAAATGACCAACGTAAGACTTATTTCTGATTTTACATTTTAGCATTGGTCACAAATTCCATTCTGTAAAACTATCAAAACAAAGCTATGCAGAAAAACAATTATGAAGGAGTTTACAGGTGTACATACTGTGTAGGTGTATGCTTTACTGTTGTGCAAGATGCAAATAAAATAGTAGGCAAAGTAAAACCATTGAAGATAAAAGCTATTCAACTGTTACCATGTACCAGACTGGAAAATAATTTACCTTACAGGGAAATGTAGTTTCAAACACAATGGAAATAGTTAAGATGCTAAGGTCAAAGATCATAGTTTTCTGCATATATGGGGGTACATTTACTACACAGATTTAATTATTATATATTTATTAAATAACATGTAAATTAATGTGTACAAATACGCGTTTAAAGAACTTTCAGGTGTTATGCCAGGCCCAACAAGGTGTTGAAATGGGCTCGGCGAAAATTTGAGTTAGTGAACCAAGATATGCGGCAATCAAGATAATTTATTCGATGACAGCACTGAAGAGGACAAACAGAGCTGAGACTGAGGAAACAGCTGAGGCAGGCAGAGCAGAGGCTGAGGTCTGAGGTGATGAAGAGATGATTAGTGGCAATGATGACTGAGGAACTGGAAACTGAGGATTAAGAAACACTGAGAAATACTTCTGAGAACCTGAAACTGAAACAAACTCAAAGAAGGGTTAGTTACTCAATGTCTGAGCCCTGAGGAATGGTTCTGTGCAAGGTTCCATGATTGGCCTGATAGGCCCAGCCTGATCTCATAGAGGATGGCCCCAATGAGTCTCCAGCATGTGTGGAATGGCTCTGTGGTTAAGGATCTGTGCCTATGGCTGGAAGGTTGCTGGTTCAAATCCTGCATCCTGCAGAGGAATCCTACTGTGTTGGGACCCTGAGTAAGGCCCTTAACCCCAAATGCTCTAGGGGTGCTGTACAATGGCTGACCCTGTGCTCTGACCCCAGGCTTTTTTCTCCCTGTCTGTGTGTCTCACAGAGAGCAAGCTGGGATATTTGTAAAAGACAAATTCCTGATGCATGAAATTGTATAGGGCTAATAAATAGATCTTATAGTCTCATAGGCTGTGAGATAGCTAACAAGTTGCAAAGAGACAAGTGTAATTTCTTTACAGTTTCTTCAATCTAAATTTCAAATGTACAGTAGTAACTATAAATGAGTGAATTAATTAATAATTTGCCATGAATTTAAATTACAGTCTATTTCATTATACAGTATATTTACCATCTTGCCGGGATGAGCTCCTGCTACCCCACTACCCTGTACTGGAAAACGGATGGATGAAGCATTTACCATGTAGTTCTTGTGAGATCTGTAACAATATTACCTTGCACTTCCAAAACAGACTTCTTGTTAAAAACGATAACTTGGACAACTGGCTGTGGGCAGTGTACTTCAGTCTACAGTGGTAACTGCAGCATACAACGTTAGCAACCAAGAGCGTATCTTAATGCAAACAGTTTAAACACGTTCCCCAGTTCACTTTCAGACCGTGGTGTCTTTCAATTAGTTAAAATGTATCAAAGAGAAAATGTGAGACTGTAGAAATACTGTATCATTGAACTGTCAATCAAATGTCCACGCAAATAAGGGAAATCTCTTAGGAAATGTACTTGCTCCAAATCACTGCACTTCGGCCCTCTTCAAAGACACGCATGCAACCTCACTGTCTAATTGCCATGTCTATCTGCAACGATGTAGAGTTTGAGCAAAAACCCTTAAGGCTTATCTTGCAAAGAATGGAGGAAGTAGTCTTTCCAGCTGAAAAAAATTCTGTTATTGTCCTCTCCAATTCTGTTGTAACGTTTATGCAGTCGAAATAAAGTTTAATTTTAGAAGAAATGAATTCCAGAGTGATTGGAAGCCATTTTTGCTTACTATCCTACTTTATATTCTTAAATATGCAACTGATGTTAAAGGTAATGGTTTATGGTTGATATACTTGCATATTTATTTTGCCTTGACTTTGACTATATTTATATACTGTATACAGTATATGTTTTGCCTTATATTACATTTTATATATTCCCCTTTAATGTTATGTTACAGTATATGTCATGTGTTCAAAAGTTAAATAAAAGAGGAAAACGTTTATTTTATATACTGTATCTTCTAATTATTAGGAATGAAATAAAATAGTGTTTTAAAAAAGATATGTCAAAAATCAGAAAAAAAGTGTTTAAATTCTGCACTTCAGACTGTAGGAAAATCTGCCCTGAAACTAATTTTAATTACATGTTAAGACTACACAACAAAACATTTTCATCCATGCTCCCATATATTGCCAATATGAGTCTTGCCTCAGGTCAAGCTGTCAAAAAAAGGAATGGACGACTGAGTTTGACATCAGAAGCAAACAGTTATATGTTTGTAGGAATAGAATTTCAGGAGGTTAATAAAATACGCAAGGCATATGTGGAGAAGATTAGAAATAGCGTAAGAAAAAAAAATCTGTAAATGGTTAAGAGTTCTGTGATCGTCAAAAGGACCACCATGTCAGAGTCAAGGTTTTATGACATGGCATTCCATTATTTGGAACAAAAAATGAAAACATAGCGAAATTTAATTTAGATATGCAGAAATCTTCAATTTGTTTTTTTTTTTTTCAATTTTTGGATTGGTCATGCATGGTAATATTGTGCATGTCAAATTCTGGGGCATGCAAAATCTAATATTTTATGGACTATAATCAGATTAAATTTTGTATTTTAAGTTTATTTTGATTTCATAGTGGGCATTGATGTTTAAATGCAACCCTACATTACAGTATATATCAGTGATCAAGAAAACACAAAAGCAAGAAAGATCAACACTCAGTGCAAACAGAAATGTTTTAACATAATAAAGTAATCTATTATAGTAACATAGCTGTGATCTGCAGCTTTTATATATAAACATCTTTGAGATCCTAGAGATACACAGTATATATAAAATCTGTAACACTCCTCTTCAACCATTTAATAAAAATTAAGAGTTACAAATACTAAGATTTACACAATGAGCAGTCTGTCTTACAGCAGAGATTTATATATCTCACAAGAATAAACTATTTAATCTTTTCTAAAAAAATTAAAGAATTATCGTGCCAAAATATACTTTGTATATGACAATGTTTGAAAAACATACAGTATATTTTGTAGTCTCTCATCTAAATTCAGCAAGAAGACAGAAATCAAAAGTGGAATTTATTGCTATAGTTTTTAATACTGTATGTTTATTATGATAAAGTCCCCTCAAGATTTATTCATAACCCTCATGAAATAAGAGCAAAAACATTATAGAATGAGTTATAGAGAGGGTAATGTGTCTTGCTTAAAAATATATATATGAAATTGTCATACTGCAATCAGAATAAAGCTGCACAGAACAAAGCCATATTTATCATAAATTATTAACTGAATTCCAGGAAACACAAGGTCACATTTATTCACATTCCTATTCACAATTTAAAGTATTTCTTTAAATATAGTCCAACAAATTCAAATCTTTAATAACTTAATAACATTTTACTCTTTGGAACTGCAGTGGAACCCTCTAGTGTGGTATAGAGGCCTATAAAAATATTCTGTTTACCTGGGGTATACTGTAAATGGACATGTTTATACTGTACGTCCTTCCCCTATTCTGTAGTTCATGCAGTAATGTGCCTCATAAGGTTAAAGGACAGAGAGCTGTGAAGACTATAGGCAAATGGTCATTAACCTCTACAAGTTGGGGAATGGCTATTAAAGAATCCACAGAAACCTGAATCTTCAACTTTTCACTGTAGAATCCTTTATTAAGAACTATAAGGCAGCTATTTTAGTGGAAACCCTGCCTGGACGGACGATGCAAGTGGATCTTGCTGTGAAGCCAGTGGATTTTGGAGACAACTTCAGGTCCAATCCTAAATAATTGTACTACCATTGGAACAAGTTAAGTGGCATTTATGGTCAGGTTGCAAGAAGCAAGGCTTTTCTGAGGGTGAACCACAGTTAATTGTGACACGAATTAGCCAATCTGCCAATGAAACAAAACCAGAGTTTTTGAACAAGGTTATTGTTACAGTATTTTCAGCATAAACATTGAAGCTCATCTTAAGATAATACTCGAGCCCACTGTAAAATATGGTGTTATTTTACATTTATTGGTTATAGAAACCTTCTTAAGGCAGAAGCAATCACAAACTTCATCAGCTACCAGGACCGACACCAGGTTACCTCTGCCAACAACTTCAAATGTGATCAAAAATGGACATCATGACAATTATACAAAAAATACATCCAGACTGAGAAAAATAAGATAAGATCACTTTATTGGCCATATACAATTTCTTGTATTTGGAATTTGTCTTTTTGCATACCCCAGCTTGCTCTCCATGAAACACACAGACAGGGAGAGAAGCTGGGAGTCAGAGCGCAGGGTCAGCCATTTACAGTATAAGGCACCCCTGGAGCAGCTGGGGATAAGGGCCTTGCTCAGGGACCCAACGGAGTAGGATTCTTCTGCCGGCTGTGGGATACAAACCGGCATCCTTCCAGCCACAGGCGCAGATCCTTACCCACAGAGCCGTAAATTATCCACAAAATAAATATTCTCAACATTTCACATCATCTCCAGACTTCTATCCAAATTAAAATTTGTGGTTTGAACTCAAGAAGGCAGTTCTCAAAATCAAACCAAAGGAAATGAAGGACCAACAGCAATTCTGCTGAACCCCTCGACCCCATAGCAAACTACAGGAAGTAGAATTGACAAAATACTATACACAGCAGTTTGGATTAATGCAATCCTTGTGTTTTCTGTCCTTAATTATTTATGATAATTATGACTTTGCTGTGTGCAATGCTATTATAGTTACTGTACAGTATAACATTTTTATTTTTTTTAAAGCAAGACACATTAGCCAAAGCTTTCTGTTTTAGAATTAGTTCCTCTTTCATTCGTTCGATTTGTTCAGCTAAGCACTAGATTGTGGAATGAATGATGCTGTACATGCACACTCAGCTAATTGTGGTAAACCATGATTATTTATGCAAATACAACAAAATTACAGGATGCTAAGAGTTAATTGTGATTTGTATCAGATGTTGACATATCTGTGTTACAATTACTGTACTTGATCTGCCTGAAAAAGGCCCATCATTCACTTCTTCAAGACTTGTTGGATCTACAGTACATGTACTCCTTGTCCCTTATAGGTAATCCTCTACTGGATAATAACAAAATACTAAGGTCTGTTGATTATCCTCTGGATATACAGTAGTTCTCTTATATCTCTCCACATCTTCACACTACTGTTAAGTGACCTTGAACAACAGTCACGATACTGTAGCTGACATGGGCCCCAAAATCCAATGCCATGCTTAAGAATTGTAGTAAGTAAAATAAGTATTAAGTGGATGCTAACCCTAACCCTAGCTCTGGTGTCAACTCGGCAGAACTGCAGTCTATATCTAAACCTCACCAGGCATTGGATTTTGACATGTTCCCAAAACCTAAATGTATGAGTGTGAAACAATGAAAACCATTGATAAAAGCTCTCGCAAATGTATTAGATTCAGTAATGATTTTTTTGATCCAGCGGACTCACTTTTGGGATACATTCAGCGATGTGTCCATTGAACCAGCCAAGCACCAAAAAGTCTCAGGGAAAAAAAATCAGATAGGAGCAAAAAATGACTCATCCTATAGCTGACTTGGGCCTGAAAATCCATTGCTGTGCTTAAAAATTGTCAAAGTAATAAGTGAATGCTAACCTTAACCCTAGCTGGGGTGTCAACTGAGCAGTTCCGCAGTCTATATCTGAACCTCACCAGGCATTGGATTTTGACTTGTGTTCCAATCAAAAAAGTATGAGTGTGAAACAATCAAAACCTTTGATATAAGCTATTGCAAATATATTAGATTAAATAATGCTTGGTTACAAGCTTTGATCCAACAGAATCAGTTTTGCGATACAATTAGCGATCAGTCCATTGCGACATCCAACCACCAAAAAGTCCCTGAAAAAAAAATCATATAGGCGCAAAATATGACTTTATCTTTTGCTGGTTAAGTTTTTCAATTAAAATAAAAAGATGCAAAAACATGTTATCTGTTATTTCTGTACAGCATGATACATGAGTACCTTTTATGAAAGGTATTTGAATTATTTTCCTTCATTTTCCCCTTGAACTCTCAACTTTCAATAAGACACAGCACTGCAGTAGCCCTCTCAATGTCAAGGTAGAAACTGCAGTGAGTAATGTGGTTATTGAGTACAGCTGGGTCTGAATTTGTCTTGGGATCTAGCACTCTTGCCAAGCCAAGACATTTTTAAGGCAGTGCCTACAGGAAAATGCTGAGACAGTACAATAAAAACAATCTCAAACAGTGAGCTGTTTAGCGTATCTTACAGCCCACTGTAGTATGGTATGGTACGAAAGACAATATTGTTTTTAAAAGTACCAACTAAAGATCTTTAGGCACAAAAGTTTGAATATTTCAGAAACAAATAGAGGTGAAATATTGATATAATAACAAAAATATGTATCTGTACTCATAGATGACAGTTGTTTTCTTTACTTTTGCATTTCTTACACCTGCACCCACATCTGCTATGTTTTAATTTTCAATGTTTTTTTTTTCTGCTGCTTTTTATTGTTTTCTTTATTCTTTCTCTACCTGATCTGCATTACAAAACTCATGTTGGTCTTTTCATTTTTCTTCCCTTTCTTCTTTTAGCTCTGACTGTCTTTGCAGTACTGTACATACTCTGTATTGTACCTCCAGCCTTTAAATGGTCCACTCTGAGTATGTTCAAATCTCACTACAAGCAGTTGAATATAATTTATATACAGTACAGCAGGTCTTTTGTGCTTATATGGTCAGATACCTAATTGCCCTTCTATGTTCTACAAATAACATGTCTTCTTATTTCTTCATTCCTAAGCACCAAGCCCTCCCACTATGTAAAACTGAATCTACACATATTATGTGACAAGAATAGTAAAAAATAAAACATAAAAAATAAAATTATATAGAACATAAGATTTCACAATGGTGTAGAAAAGTATTTTCTCTAGTAAGCTCTGGTTTTTATTTGAGGAACAGAAAAGGGGGTGCCTGAAGCAGAACAGTTCACCTAGGATCAAATTCCATTGTATCCAGGTTTAGACAATTTACAGCACTTACTCAACAGTATACACTGCTCTGACAAAGGGCAATGGGTTTGAGAAATGGTTTTGGCAACATGTTTTTACTCTTATTTCTTACCATAGTGAGGAAAGACTTAATTATATTGTGGTAATTTACTATTAATAGCTTTTTGTTTTATTTCTCATTATTGCTAACTTAAAAGTGTTCAGTCTTTTTACTAATACATCCCTCCATTTTCTAACTGCTTTATCCACTAAAGGGTCATGGGAGAGCTGGAGCCTGTCCCAGCACAAGGCAGGACATATGCTGGACAGGATACCACTCCATTGCAAGGCACACAGAAACATATGCGTGCACAAACTTACACCTGGGTCAATTTTCTCAAAAGCTGAGTAAGTCTTTGGGCTGGGGGAGGAAACCAACTCAAGAATACAAATTCCACACGGATGACACCTGGAAATGGAACCCAGGGCCCTAAGATCATGAGACAGCATTGTTAACCACTGTGCCACCTGCAATAATGTAATGTTGTAAATTTATTAGAACACCATTTTTTTCTATAGTTTTATGTTTTTAATTGTACATTAAACTGGAAAGAACTGAGAAAAAAACCTTGCAAATCTATCAAAACAGACAGAGCAGGTTATTTTTTTATTATATTAATATGCATATGACATTTGCTATGTCTAGAGCTCCTTTCAAATCTTAAGAGAAAAAAGAATACATACTGTACTGTAGCTAGGAAACATAGGACTTTCTGCATGTGGGTTTTCATAAAACACAATCATGGATAAGAAAAATAATAAGACTGACATATTGGTATAATTTTATTTTTTTCAAATATAAGTGTTTTCTGCAACATCATTTTAAAATGTACATTAAAATAACCAAAAGGAATAATAAAAGTGGGTTTTGCAATTCAAACATTCTTTAAAGGGTTGCCTTTAAAAGTTTGCCTGATACACACAGCTGCAAGGATTCCTGACCAAACGAAACACATATTATTAAAGGTTGGCTCAAGATGTTGAGTGTGATTGAATGAATGGTCAAACACTGTGGAAGATGACATCTTAATTATCCTTGTCCTTTGACATAGTGGTCTGACAGTTAGTGGTGTTCCCTTGATACCTGACTGAGTAGGCTTTTGTGGGGGTTGCATGGGTTTATCCTCTGTAGGATAAAGTGCTCTGTGTATTGTGTGGATTATTACTAAAATTAATTCTGCTATTATTACTACTTATCTGTACTACTTCTACTATGTTAACTATTATTCTTACTTCTCACTTTATCATGTATTTCTTTATTTGGTTGTGTGAACAGAAATATAAGTATATACAGTACGTGTCATGCTCATCGCTACAAATGAGTGGTGGGTCAAGCTATTATCTATATAGCTTGACCCACCAAGCTTCTTTCCCTGTCTGTGTGTCTGTGTCTCATGAAGAGCAAGCTGAGGTATGTGAAAAGACAAAATCCTAATGCAAAAAAAATGTATATGGCTAATAAAGTGATCTTATATTGTGCCAGCAACACTTAACATCTCCTGTCAGTCTATACCAGTTACTGTGGTAATTAATTTGATAGGAGACTTGTACCACCTGAGGTGGTGTGGTAGATAATTGCCTCCAGGTGGTACAAGACTCCTTTCGACTTAGACTTCATAGGAGTACATAAGTCATGTTCTGGCAGTACAGTTCAAGTTCCTGAATATGTTTGTTTCCTGGTTTCGGGACCCTTGCTTTGCCCTGACTTTGTTCATTGGATTCCCCCTGGTGTTTTGTACTGTGTCTCTTTGTTTATGCATTCTGCTTGTTTCCCTCAGCTCTGAGTTTGGACTTCCCTTTGTTCTGTGTTTCCCTCTTTACCTGGCTTTGAACCTCGCCCGTTGCCTTGGCTCACCATCCTATCTCTGTTGCTGGCTGTAAACAGTGTTCTGCTTGCTCACGTAGCTGCATGCCTGCTTGCTTGTGTACAGTATATCGGCCTGTTTTGGGGTTTATTTTATGAATATGCACCTTTGCTTTACTATGTTCAGCAGTGGCACATTACATATAGATAGATACTTTATTGATCCCGTGAGGGAAATTGATCTATATTTGATTTACTGTATATATACCCTTATATAGATCAAATGCCTAATGAATATAATGCAACTTATTCACATGCTTTCCTTGTTTGTCTTTGTTAACACAAATAAAAGAATCTTAAAGCTAGTATCTGAACTCCATTTCCTGGGTATTGCTGCTAATTCCTTCTTATCAATATTGCTCAGTATTTGGACTCCTTCACTTCTTTCAGCTATTACCTTTTAATTGATGCAGCTCATGTCTTCCTCTCCTTTCTCTGCTTCTTCTCATCATTTGTATATGGCTTAATTGCTCTGTGTTTGTAATTCTCGGTGCTTGTAATTGCTCGGTGTTTGTAATTAAAATTATTTAATTTGTGAGCTTTAGATTTTTTTTACAGTTCAGTACTGGTTTCCAATGAAAGTCACTGCAACAGTTAAAAGACATAAACTGAAAAAACATAAAACATTTTATAGAGTATTCTTCATAAATTTGGAGACACAAAACACAGAGGACCTGTTAGGGAGGACAATTTTGTTTATTTTTTTAATTCTTTTGGTTCACCAATATATTTGCATGCTTCCAAAGTAGATCATTTGCATGCTCTTTTAAAAAATACAATCAACATTGATATCTAAGTATGTCCACGCATGTGTCCTGTAGAACTAATCCCGTGATCCTGTATCTCACTATACTTATATTTAAACCACACAATTATAAATTTCAGAAATTTTAATTTCTTTGAATGAAGAAAAATTACTTTGAAGAGTCATTGAACAAGAAGTTACTGAAATCTACAGTTCTTTGTTAGAAGCAAAATATATTTTTGTATATTTTGTCACCCAAATTTAAAATTAAGTATGAAAAATATACATTTATATGAGCAAACTTAATTTTTTATAAAATACTAAATGTAAAAAGAAAATGCCTGTGGGGCATTGTACAGTATCATATTGATAAAGGCTCTCCACAACAGTTCAGTATGGCTTAAAAAAGAAAGACAAGTCTGGCCCAAAAGTGGAACACATTGGGAGTGAAATGGAATGACTGCGAAGTCAGTTCTGGAAAAAACGTATCGACTTAATCTTCACTCGTAAGCCAAGATATTATAATATTCTGTAAGCAAACAGTTCATTCAGCACATCGCTTTCTGAAGTAGTCAGTAACTGAAACCCCGCTTATGGTATTGGGTTATGAGAAATGTCAGTGGATGAACCTGAAGTAGAAGAAATAAAAAAAGCATCTCAGGATTTTTCCCACTTGTACAGCTTTATTAGATTTGTCTAAATACCTTGCAAAAGGCTTTGGCTGCAGTCCACTGGATACAGCTGTTGCTTAATCAACCTATTCAACCTTGCAAAACTCGAACCTATTCTGCTACACATGTGAGATTATGATTTTACATACATACATGACAGACGACATATAGAAACTTATTTTGTCACATCACAAATTGAGTCTACATCCCCTTCTAATGCATAAAAGATGCCTAAACATCACTGGATGTGCGTGGTAGCAACCAAATCATAGTTCAGGAGACTTCATCAGTAAAGATATTTCAAAAATCCCAAAGCTTCACTGTGATAAACAGTAAACCACACAACACGTCTGCAATATCGTGGTAAATAAGGTGGTTAATAAGTAATTTGTAATATGTTATTTTTATTACATTGTATTGCTGTGTTACAATTTTGAAGGAATAACACCATATACAAAAAATGTACACCTGAAGAAAGCTGCACAGCATGGAATAAACCTTTACTTGTTCCTTTGTATAACACAATATATGTGAATTTTCAAAAACATCATTGTTAATAGAACTGTATTGTTTATTTTATTGAAAATTATTTTTCTTATCACCATTTTGTTATATTATAAACCCCATTTATTTATTATTTTACATAGATTGCACATTGTTTCACAAGCTTTAAGTACCATTAAGATTAGTAGTCCATTGTTATGAAATATGCCTTTTGAATGAGAGAGAATGCAGTACTTAAGTAATAAGCACTGTTTTTTTCTGTCTTAGTAATTGCAGCAGAAATCAAGTTAGAAATATCTTTAAATGAACAAAAACATCTGAAATGTGGTAGACTTGGGCAATTTTGCTGGCATAATGTGCATGTTTGGCAATCGTCTTCTCATGCTGATGTGTTTTATAAATTTAATCAATCCAAAAGTGCAGTTCAGTGACTTAGCTGTTTTTTTTAAATTTGGTGTGCTGTCACACAGCATACATTAGAAATGACATTTGTCGGTTATTAGATTAGGTTTAGTTTCAGATCATTTAGTTTACAAGTTTAACTGGTTTATGAACTGGTGAGTCAAAAATATGAAAGCTGTTATACTCAATGCATCTCAGATAAGTGTCAAATATGTTTTGCTTTCCAATGTTATAGCTCACTGATTTAATACATTTGACTCCTTTTTAATATTTTTTTGTTTTAAACAAATAAGAAATAAAAATAAAATCCTCTTTATTATTTTACCATTTTAAATAATATACAATATATGACCAAATAAGTGTTCATTGTTATTGTTGGAATGATTAGATATTAATAAAACTACAGAGATCGATACATTTACTGTTTTTGCTGTCTAAATTCAAATAATTAAACTTAAATTTAAACTTAAAATAATTAAACTAATTTCCTTTTTTCTGTTTAGAAATTCTCCTGGTTGATAAAAAAGCTTATTATGAACAAAGAAACCATGAATGAATGCCTTTGCAATGTAATATACTGTACCATTCTGTGCATTTATTTCTGTTTGCTATAGGTTGTGAATTTGTTGGTTACTCAATTAGTGCACTTTTAAATACATAGGACGTTTGAAAAATTGAATCTCCTGTGTCTTTTAAAATAAGTTACTTTTCATCTAGTATGGCATTATGTCTTTCTAAACTTAGAAATGCTATAAATGCACAAATGACTTTGGTTTCATTGTTTCACCAGAAGCATATATTCACAAATTATCAGTAACAATATTTTATTCATTTAGTTTCTGAACACTGAATTGGCCAAATCGGACCAATTGGCCAAATTGGCCAAAATCACATCTTGGTACTTGGTACATGCTACTTACTGTACCACATCATACTGTACATGTTAGCATGGTCTGCAGGTTGTAAAATCATGGAAGTGATCTGTGTCGGTATTTATACAGTAGGTTACTGTACTGTGACCCTGGGTACAAAGAACATAGTAATCATGGCTGAACTAATATACCAAGACTGTTTCAACCTAGTAGACAGGAGGTCACTTGGATATTGAGAGCAAGAATACCACTGTCCAGGATTGGAAAATGTCAGTATCCTGGTGTGTGTGGGTTGACAACATCATATCTGACCGAATCATGTCCAGAATCAAAAATGTTCAGCATCTCCAATTGTCGTGGAGACACCAGGATGTTGACATATCTGGTGGCTCCTCCAGGGTGGAGGCATTAGAGCCAGTATTAATTTAGTCACCAGTTTTTGATTTTGTCATAGTCTTAGTCAAGCTGACTAAAGTGTCTGTTAGTCATAGTGACTTTCTAGGCTAGCCCAGTAAGTTCAAGTTTAGTATATACGACAGCTTGGATGTGAATAACGTAAAATAGAGTAAAATGTCATGCATGAGCATGAAAACATTCAAACAGAAACTGGCAAATGCATATTAGTGCAATGATGTGTTCAGTGACAAGTCATAGTTCAGTGTGTTCTGGCATTCCAGCACGGAATTTAAAAATACACATTTTATTATGGGTGTGAACTTGGAAATGTTTTATTAAAGTTTTAGGTCACAAAATTCATTTTCTGCTGTTTCATTGATTTACAAATTTAGCATGGGAGTAAGCCATGACAATGATCACCCGACCTGTGCGGATGGCCTCCATATCATGTCTGGGGAGTGGATCAAAGGGCAGAAGCTTGGAGATGTGTCCTGGTCTCGCTGCAGCCGGGAAGATGTGGAAAGGTTTCTCAGGTAAAACAAAACAGAGAAAAGTCATACCATTAAAGGAATCCCTTGTGTTATCCTTTAAGATACTGTATATACTGTGTATTCATATAGAAGACAATGTTACTAAATGTTACTAGAAGACATGCTACTACTATGATAATAAAACATTTTAAAGTCTGCTTTTCCAAATTGCATTAGAGGTGTTTTCTTAGATATTTTTACTTAATTGTTACTATAAAAGAGCACAGTGGGATGAGTCTAAGGGAACAAGTTAAGATTTATTCCATGCTGAAAAGAGATGAAAAGAAGCACAACGTTTTGGCTGTGGAGCCTTCTTCAGGTGGGAGAAGGCTCCACAGCTGATATGTTGTGTTTCTTTTTCTTCTATTTTCAGCATGGAATAAACCTTTACTTGTTCCCTTGCAGCCTATGCATGCTGACACAGTTACCTACTTGAACTGCTGCAAAATGATTCCATTTCACTTTATACATGTTTTTGTACTTCTGGCCTGGTTTGTAAAATGCCATAGTTCACTGCATGAGTTAATTGCTCTGAATTTGAAGCTACCTGTATTGTATGAGGGTTCTCTCTGAAGGTGTCAGCATATGAAAAAAACAATGACACCTGAAATGTAGTTTGGAGTGATGGTATGTACACTCCCAGTTTTACATTTCATAACATTTTTTATACTTAAAATTTTAAAGACATTTGCTAGAGGTCAGATAGTCCTTGGAAGTTGTGAGTATTTAATTTATTACACAAATTACTGGTCTTTCATAATCAGAATGCAAACCACTTAGGAAAACATAGACTAATAAATATAATACCATCAGGAAATGTAAACTACTGTAAAATTAATATAAACTTTGTTTTCAGGATTGTTTAATGTACAAAGGGCTTTTTTATTTTTGTATTTAATTGTTAAACAGTTTTCTCTGACTTCCATAAAAAACACATACAAATGTAAATCACAGACAAGGTAGTGTCTTTAAGTTGTATTTAAATAAATTATTATATCTTCAGTGAAGGAAAAAATATATATAACTGCCCCTAATGCATAGAACACATTTTGATAAGTAAAAAACATATATTTACTTGAAAATTACCATAGTATTTTATTGCCTAAGACTGAAATTAGTGTGATTTAATGAAGTAGGCAAAAAATTATGCTAACACAGCACAAGGGTATAATGTACGATGTTTAGAATTGGAATTTATGTTTGATTGCATTATCAGGACTGGTTGCCATACTTCAAAGAAGACATTTCTGCTCTAGAAGTAAAAAAATAAAGCTATAAGTTGAATACTGTATGTCATACACACGTGGCCTCAAACTGTCTCCAACAGCAGACATTTTGTAAGGCCTTGATGCAAATATTTAAAATTCTGAATTGTACTGATAAGTCAATCCAATGGACTATTTCAGAATCAACAGAGGAACAAGGGCCCAAAGAAACACATGGAAATTAAATATATAGTCAGAGAGCAGTCCTTTTTACAAAGGATAGTATCTGGAATATACTCAACATCTAAGTTGTTAAATTACTTAACAATTAGATTTTGGTCTACTTTTTTGTAAGGTGCAGTATATTCTTAAAAAGTGTTCATAAAATGGATTATATTCTATCATAACTGCATTGTGTAGGTGATGGAAAACAACATGCATTTACAATCTGTTAGAATAAAAAACACATATGGCCCCTCCATTATTTTTACTGGCATGCAGGGAAAATATCTGTTGTGAATTGGACAGCAAGGCTGGATGTAACATTTTCGGGGCCTCATATGAGGTTGTAGCCTGGGGCTCCCTTTAATCCTCAATCTAAAATACAAAGCAATTCATCGGTGTTATAATGTCAGTCAGAGAAACAACTGCAGTTCAAGGATTGCTTCATTTCTCACTCACCTTTTATTTAGAAAGATCAGCAATTATGGGCGTGAGGGTATTATGTAAAACATTAAACATTAACAAAAGCAATTTTAGCCAGTAAATTAAATAACAGGGCAGATTGGTGGCACACGTATTGTTCCCTTGCAGTACTGGGCCATGGGTTCAATTCTGGTCCTGGGGTGATGGGGTGCTATCTGTCTGGAATTTGTATGTTCTCCCTATGTTCACATGGATTGCACTGGTTTTCTCACACAGTCCAAAGGCACACTGGGAGGTTAATTGTCGTCAGGAAAGACTGGTGTGAGTGTGTGCATGGTTATGTCTGTGTGTGTGTTTGTGTCTGTGCTGTGATGGACTGGCATCCCACCTAAGTATCCTGCCTTGTGCCTGTTGCTTGCTGGGATAGAATTGGAAAAAGTGGTTAGAATATCCCTGTATTTGGGATATAAATTATAAAAAAGAACAGTAGTAGATTATACGGTATATGCTTATATACCGTATATACAGTATGTCAGTAAACAAAAGAAACCAAACACTGTAAAAGTCTGTGAAACTTAAAATTTACTTCACAGTTCTTATTATACATGGCCATGACCATAATATCTATTTGTGATATTTGATTAGTTAGAACTGTTTTTCATTTAGTAAAACAATGTTTACCTGGTGCAAAACTATTATCGAATGTGTATAGGAATTATGAATTAATTAGGTTTAAAAAACAACTCAATTTTATTGTCATATTACCAAATCAATATTATTTTTACAGTATATCTAATATGTATAAGTTGTTTTTTATTGTTACGTTGACAAATGCTCATTTATTTTATATTAGAAAATCAAAACCTTGTTTATTGAACACTGTTATGTGGACAGAACAAAAGGCATTTGGTTAAAATGATACACCAAGTAATTACAATCAATACAATACATACATGTATTTGTGTTAGCAACAATTTTTGTAAATTTCTGAACAGGTAAGCTCTTATACACAGCTCTAAGCATACACACTTTCCTATTTTAGAATTTAACTGTTGCTTTTTATAAGGTTATATTTGATGTATTTTGCAGCAGAAACATTAATCACATTTATTCAAGTAGTCTATTTGGCCTACAGTCTTGAAGATAATTGTACTAAGTAGGCTGATACATGTGTGCATCAAGTGCAAAATGGTTTAACTTTGGGTCTCTAAATCACTGCAAAAGCAGAGATCCTTCCCTTGGGATTAGGATGTTTCTTGAATCACACACCTGTTAAAGAATGGAGGCTGTTTGCTGGATAGTGTTTTAGAATAGTGACAGACAACTGTAGCCTTAACATACGGGAGATCTATTTCTTTAGAGTGATTGTATGTTAAGTCACTGTACAGTACATTTCTGTATTTTATTAAAATAATTTGTGCAAGAAAGTACAGTTTGAAGTTATGAGTCTTCTAGTTTAATGATTTGGAGGGAATAATATTTTGTGTATGAATAACATGTTTAACAATTTTGCTGTGTATTTTGTTCCAGGTCTAAAGCGAGCAGTTGCCTGTTGCAGACAGATCCCCTAAGCCTCAATTCTGTGATTCTTCCTTCTAAGTTACCTGGGATGACATACACAGCAGATGAGCAGTGTCAGATTCTGTTTGGGCCAAAAACATCCTATTGCCAAAAAATGCAGGTACAATATGTATAATTACTAAACAATTGTGGTGGCTGCATAATAGAAGAGTCAGAAGCCATATTTAAATTTAAGATCATTACAATTTCTGTTGTAAATGATATACACTTGAGAATAGATAAATACTGTATTCAATTAGACTAAAAAATATCACGCGAGACAACACTGCCTTCATGACAGTTGACTGTGTTAAATTTACCACAGGATATTTGCAAGGGATTATCATGTCTGCCATAACAAACCTTTATATCTCAGATAGCTTTATTATTGTATACCACTGATCCAGGCAAGTAAAGCATTGTGGTAACACAGAACACCTATGGTCAAGCTACAGTACAAGTAAACAATCGGACAAGTTTGAAAATCCTGTTGTAAATTTCCAACAGTAGACATCCCTCTACAGTATGCAAGTATAAATCTATTCAATTTAACACTATTCAGCATGTTGTAGAACCATGGTGCACGTTATTTGCTTCTCTATACCCTTCCAAGATACAGTATCATTGAAATGTCCTTCTAAAGGGCTCCTTTTCCTGAATACTGTTCTATTTAAACACAGTAATGAGAATCATGCTGATTAGAGATTGCATGACATCCAACAAGTTTTGAATATTAGGACAACAGATGTTCAGTTCAGATTTAATTTAAATATAACATGTACAATAATTTGTGAATGTGTTGTGTTCTTTATGAATACTTATCATGTCTGTATATTCTTACCTTAGAGACCACAAAGATATACTGTACATGTCAGTAAGAGGTTTTACAAGCTGTATATGTAATGCAGTTAGGAACATACAGTATTCCTCTATCAAAGTGGTAAATCCCTTTATTTACATTGTTTATGGTAATAAAGGAAATGGTACTGCTTCACAGAAAACACAAGACAGTTCATGAGAAAAGGCAAAGTATGTTACTTTATATCATTGTTTTTTCTACAGAATACTTTCATGGATCATTAAAAAATAGGTGGTTGCTGTCATGTTAGTGTTGTCCTGAGGCTACAATATCTCAGAAATTAGAATTAATATAGTATATTATTAACCTCATTCCCTCAAAACAGAAAAAATATCCACTAAAATGAACCTGCCAGAATAAAAATAAATTCTTTATAGATGATCTATAATTACAGTGCATTCCTTTTTGCTCATGGTGTTTAGTATTCATGCATTTTCTTGTGAGCAGCGAGTAGTGCAGCATAATCAATTTCCATGTGCAACATGGTCTCAGAGTGTCCGATGAGACATCATTCTTTATGATTCTTAATGACTCTTAAGAGTGTTTAAATGACCTACCCCAGTGGCTCAGCATTTGTTTTCGAGATTTTGACCACTGCTTGTTTGACCACTGAAGGTGCCTGAAAGACAGCAAATTAAATTAAGATCAGATTGCAAACTACACGAATGTGTAGTTATTTTAACATAATAAAGCAGTAATACATATGTAGGTTTGTAAAAAGGGTTGATAAGCATTTTTTTTTCATGGCCAAAATTAACAGCCTTAGAGAAGGATGTTTTGTATCTCTTGAGCTCAAAGGACGACACCAGTTTCATGTCAAAAAGTTCATGATCTCATTCTGTTTTCCTTGACAGCTGTATAAAAGTATAAAGAGAAATAGATTACTTTCCACAGCTTGAACCCAAATTATTTGCTGGTTATGCATTGGGTTTAGATGCTATTTTATAAACAATAGTTGAGAGAGCATGTCTGGACATTGCAATAAATGTATAAACTCCATTATAAACTATCTGGACAACCTTGGCATATCCAGACAGCCTTGGAAGGTATCTAACAAACATTGTATAGTTCTTTTGGCCCAAAGTGGGGTTAATCAAACTATCAACACTCATCGTTTTCTTCATTCCTCTGACATTATTACAGCAGTGAATATTCCAGGAACTTCAAATTTAACTGCTGCAAAGTACAGCTTAAGACTTTATTTGCCCTGATCAAGCTATCTCGGGATGGAAATTAAACACCATTAAAAATATTTAAAAAAGCAATCTGGCAGGATGCTGCTCATAGATGGAAAAAATTGAAATAAGCTGTTCAACCTGTTACAGGCTGAGGCATTTATGAACATATGGAGACAGATGGCAGAGCTAGACAAAAAATATACAAACCAATACGAATGTAGAATCTTTAAATCACCTCAACACTAAATAAAGGCAATGCAAAAATTCTAAAATAAAATTATTTTATGTATTATTCTACAAGCTTTGTTGTTATTTAACTAAATTTAAAATGTAACTAAAGTTTAAAAAAATTAGAAAAATTCTATTTAGTAAGAATTTTATTTAATGATATTATTATTAACCTAAAGGTGATTTATTTGCAACATCAAGAAAGTTGTGTTGTTTTTTTCTTTCAATTTTATGTGTGTCTTGGAAAAGGTTTTCATGTTTTCGCTGTTAGTAATCAAGACGCTAATCCATTTTTTCTAGAAAGATACAGGTATTATCAAAAAGAAAACTAAGTTGATCAAATCACCATCTACATTTCTAAAAGTCCATGTTAGTTGTGTTATATTTCCATTTAAAGTGCAATGTATCGTGTGATACCTTCAAAACAGAACCCTTTGGCAGGGATTCATAGTGACATCTTGTGGCAGCAACAAATCAAATATTTTACTTGCTTAAAAAGGAATAATAACAGCACCTTCAGTGACAGCACCTTCTATATTGTACCACATTAAATCTTTTGATATTAGATACATACAGTATAAACCAACCTCACAAAACTCTCTTTAGGCTTTATCATATTCTTAACAATAGACATCAATGAAGTGCTTTGATCTATAAGACTTTATTACTTAATATATTTTTTTTATTTAAATACATTGAAATTAGACCTGATGAAATAGCAAATCATCATATTCGCCATTGATGTTTCGCATTCATGATGTTCACCATTATAATGAGCAAGAATTTACTATGGATGGCAACATGAAGGCTCATACAGTTAATACTTTGTATGGTTTGTACGATTTGAGACATTTTTACAAGTGTGTCATGTTAGACTTTATAACTGATTTCATATAATGTTAGACTTTATAACTGATTTCATATACAGTACCATTTAAGAAAATGAATTGCAGAACATAATGCTCAAAAGCAGATGTGACTGGATAATAATATCAAGTATGGAATTTATCTGTTGTGTCAAAGGACATCTGTACAGTGGAATGTCTTTTGGATGCATTTTAAATTCTAATTTTGACCAGCACTAACAAAAGAGCCTAGTGTTGCTTTCAATCAAGCAGAATTAACTGGGATCTGGAGTAGATCAGGGTATGATAGTGAGATTGTATAGCTGTTAACTTTAAGTCTATACCCTACACTCTCTGTATCTGCAAGAAATACAGTACAGTATATGGTCTATATATTTGGTCTAAGCGGACACCTTACACTAACAATAACTAATTGACATAGATTCTTTATTTAAAGAAAATTTCATTTTGTTAAATTGGCTTGGAAAAACTGCAAAATATCAAGTAAAACATAAATATTGTTTTAATTTTTTTTCTTTCTGGTATCATTATGCTCTTACTAAAAATATTTTGTTCTACTAAGAATATTGTATTAATTGTAATCTATGATTAAAATTGGTTTGATAAAATATAGAATAAAAAAAAACATAACCTGGCTATTTAGTCATTCCTAGAATATGCAATAACATCATGTAATCAGTCTTGGATTGGCTTTATATAGTATAGTTGAAAATTAAATATAAAAAAGATATAAACTTAAACAAGTTATTTAAAATGGTATGAACATATTCCAATATATCTGTTCACTTTTTCTAATTTTATTATCTTACTTCATTACATTTCTGGCACTCGTGTAATGCTGATTTGCTTGACATATGAACTTCATATTGTATTGCATGTGGATGAGTTTAAATACCTGTATGTGACATTCCTAACAGATTGTTCAAATACAGAATGTAATTTAAACCAAATGAAAAAGTTTCTCTACTGTAGTAGAATGTATGTCATGAACATGACAATTGGGATGATAACCAGAGGGAAAACACAAAAAAGAAATATCTTGCTAAAAATATAGCAGACTTGAAAACATTTTAAACATTTCAAGTTCTTGTCAGAGGAATATACTGTAGCACCCAACCTAAGAGCTGAGGTCTCTTCCCTGTAGAGTAATGTTATGGATGTATTCTTTTCTTGATGATCAAAGTGGAAGACTAGGCACTCCCAATATTGTCCCTATCAAACCTATCAAACTGATTATTTATAGACTTCAGCCAGCTAAAAAAACACCACCAGGCTGACTCAGTATGGGTATGTTACATAATTGAATGCCTAAATGAAGTATTCCCTTTGAATCTTTTGTATTCTTTCACAAATTTCATTTGGAATAATAACACCTATTACCCAATATATACAAAATATTAAATGTTATGAATGTATTAATAAATTACCATGAACGTACAGTAAATTATGTTTTCTCATATTCCTCATGTAATAAATTCAATGTAACTTTCTACAATATTGCATTCCTAATAGGGAGTGAAACATACTGTAAATTTGAGGTTATATTGCCATAATATTCTTCTGTACTGTAGTTCCTGCATCATATGTTGTAACAGCTTCTATCTAATACAGAAGAAACACTTTACATTTTAATTCTGTCATACATTCTTTATTTTCCTGTATAAGTAAAACTTATGTGGTCATTTAATAATTTTTGTTAAAAATGCACTTTAGGAGATTATTTTAATTTTGATATATTGAATGTAGTAATTGTTTCAGTCAACAGTTTCACTAAATTAAAAATATGACCAGAAATATTTAAACGGTCTTTGAAAACCATCTTTGATTAAAACACTATTTGTTGCTGCACAGAAACAAACAAAGACAATTGTAGATATTTATATACCATTCAGGTGAAAAGAAAGGCTTATAACATAGAGCAAAGCCTTCCAGGTTTATCATTGCCCTAACTATACAATAATCTTCAATTTTGCAATATATTACATATCTAGGTTATGAATATGAATGAATATGTATAGGAATAGTTATTATTGATCTTTTAGGTCTGTTTTTTGAAAAAGCAGAATTTCTTCTATAAGCATATGCTGTAATGTGCACTGCAGCATTTGTAGCATTTATCCAACTGCAGTAAGCACTGAGGAAACACACGCTTGCAGTCTCTGTTACCTGCATAATGTATCACACTTCACCAGCATCTCTTTCATGTTCTGCAATTCTGCAATAAAGTGCATTGCTGTCATATACATTTTCCTTATTCTAGTATCCCCTACAAACTTTAAGATTTACAGGATGCTTCTCATAAACTTGTTGCGTTTGATTTAAAATGCATTTTGAAGTAACTGCATTGTCTACAGTATGTGGAAGTACTGTACAATGTACAGAACTTTACAAGCACTTCACTAGTAGATGTGTATCCTATGAGAGTGCCCTCCACTTTTTCGTCTCACTATTGTTTGTCTATCGTTTTCTTCTTGAGAAAAAAATGAATGTTAAAAGCTTCCTCTTCTGCAGATATACCATATTGATATTCTTTTAATATATTAGTTCACATAAATGATTGTATATAGTAGTTAGAGCTAGACTTTATGTAAAACTACCTACGAAAACTATTTGAGAAACATGAAGCTTGCAGATGTGGAGTGATATTTTCAAACATTAGCTTTTTCATTATAACATACTGTAGTTTCACACAACTATTTTATTAGTTTTCTCAGTACCTCCTGTGTCATTGCCTGCAATAAACAGCCCAGCTTCAATTTAGTTCATAAAATTAATCAGTTTTAAAAGTTTGTTGTAGCAATATATACTTTTCAGGGAACAGCAAAATATTTAATCTTGTTTCCTGGAGACTTTAATATCAGATGTCACTTCACTTTCATATCAAATCTCCCAAGTCATTCTGTAATTCAAATTCCAAGTTATGTCTTCAATTCCCTGGACACTAATAAATCAAATTTTAGTTTCCTTTGCTTATTTTGCTACCCTGCCAATTATTTGCTGTGTAAATATCATGCTCACTATTCAGATTTCATTGATTTTATTTCACATGTATGGTCCTCAAATAATGATGTCTGAAGACCACCTATTAAGCTGTTTTTATTCAAATTGTGCAAAAGATCAAAATAAGTACTCATTAGCTCTTAGATTTCTCCATTTTGTGAGAGAAACACCAATATTATAAAGTGCTGCAGTAGTTTATTAGAATTTCTATTAAATTAAAACTCCTCAGAGAATTTATCAGAGTACATCTGCCTTACAGAAGCACAATGTTGCAGGTGTAGTGTGAAAGGCACATACTGTAAAGTTGATCTACATGTGTCTTTTTTTTTCAAAATTTCCTACTTTCAAAAGTGTGTATTGAAGAGAATTTTAACATTTATCTGTCTTCTGTTCTTCTCAGACTCTAAGCTGTGTATTTCTACTCTCAGAAGATAACACAAAGGAGGGAGAGTTCTGGTCCTCATAATTAACTCACTGGGAATCTTGCCCATGTTCTTTTTGCACTGGAATCAAACCTTTGAACTATAATGATGAATACAGTACAATTAACAGCAATTAACAGGATCCTCACGGTCTAACAAGATGCGCATAGTGCGGAGAGAAACTTTGCATTCAGTTTCTGTATGCATTTCATGCACTGAAAACCTGTAAATATGTTGTTAGACTGATAAAAGTAGATATACTGTGGTATCACCCTGAGAAAACTGATCTAAAAGTGCATACCCGAAATTCTTAGTGCCGAAATACTGAGGATTCATGAGAATAGCTGATTAAAGAGATTAGTCTTTTTTTGTTATATATCTTAATTTTGTTATATACTGTATCATAATTGTTTCAGTTAAAAGTTTCATTGAGTCAAAAATACAAAATGACAATTGTAAGTTATCTTTTTCTGAAAACCCTTTTCTATGACCCTTCATTAAATTTTCTTAAATTCGTAAATGATGTAATGTTAGTTTATTTTTAAATGACTTCACTAATGAAATTTGGCTTAAAGTTGCCTGTACTTTTACTTATCTTTTATGTTCCAGTAAAACCGAGGACCTTTTGTTTCCTCATTTTATTTCTTATGTGACAGCAGAATAATAAATTAATGTATTGTCTAGATAAAACTAAATCATGCCAATTAGACATATTACTATGCATGATGTCAGAAGTTATATTTTGGTTAAATATTTATGATTTATTAAATGCTTTGCATTTGCTGTCAACTATTTTTGAATATCATACAGTCTGCTGAAATGGATCTGTGTGTTAAGAAAATAAAAGTCTCTCTAACATCTAGTCATACCAACTAGCAATCTGTAGGAGCTCTCCAGTTCCATGCGTACATACATTCTTTGACTAATGTTTTTAAAATGCTTCATTTTGTTTTAAGATTATGTAATAATAAAAATAATACAAACTGGGAATTTTAGAATGAATATTGATGAATAGTTTCAAAGAACATTTTGACCCCTTAAGAACAGATTGATTTATCCGCTATGACATAATACCATTGATCAGCAATTGAGTTTTTAATGAAATGTCTTAAAACAAATTACATTTGCTTGCCTGAGACCTGGAGTTCAGTTCTATATTATGAAAAGAATGTCATGTCATTTACCAAACCACTAGCAAAGAATGTATGTGTCTTAATACCTTTGTTTATTCCTTTCCCATACTCAGCATGTTATTTGCTCCGGACTTTGGTGCAAAGTGGAAGGGGAGAAGGAGTGTAAGACCAAGCTTGATCCACCAATGGATGGGACAGAGTGTGACACAGGAAAGGTAAACTATTCTTACCTTAGGGCTGTACAAATGGTATATATGAAGAGAAAAAACATTTGTTTTAATCGTTTATTAGCAATAAATAACGAAAATGTCTATTTCGCTTAATTTAATAGACAGCTCCTCATTTTGACTTTTAATGATTCTTAAAATGTGTGAGCCACAGACTGAGAAGGGGTGTGCGAGTGTTTCACCCGAAGACGTGAATGATCTTTGTTCATTTCTGTAAAAAGCATAAATTAGCTGACCTTAATGTGGACATTGCATTTTCTCCTTGTGTCCCCGTGCCCATAGAGGATTGCTCTATTTACTCTGGTATTCCCAGTCCAAAAGCATGCTTTCTAGGTCAATTAACATCTCTGGATTGCCCCCCCACACATGCGTGTATAGGCACCCTGATAGGCATTAGCGAATTACCTAGAGTGTAGTTCCAACTGGCACCCTCTGCCTTCCAGGTTGGATTCCATCTCACCTTAACTCTCTAATTAAAAAGCAGGTCCTGAAAACAGGTGGAAAGGGACATAACCATAGTTATGTATCTGGGATTATTTCTGAATCCCAGAAGAACATAAGGATGGTGCACTTAATCTTAAATGCACAATGTATCCTTTGCACTGTGCTTTTCATCCTGAAGGAGCCTGA
The DNA here is from genome assembly GCF_040954835.1 of Lepisosteus oculatus. Classification (NCBI taxonomy): domain Eukaryota; kingdom Metazoa; phylum Chordata; class Actinopteri; order Semionotiformes; family Lepisosteidae; genus Lepisosteus; species Lepisosteus oculatus. The sequence goes on along the minus strand of NC_090698.1, from coordinate 50,586,532 downwards.
ACAACTGAAGTGCAGTACCTATTAGCCCCACTGCATAGCAAAAAAGTGAGACATTTCTTCATCAAATTAATTAAGTGGAAATTTATGGTAAGATAAATTCTGATAAAAACTGAATTTTGCTAAAACACTTAGGTTAACAACCGTACCCTTAAAGTGTCATGGGATATTTAATGACCATGAAGTCAAAACCTTGGTTTGATATCTTACAGTATTTAATGGATTGCAGCTTCTGCTTCACAGTGTCCCCTGTCACCATACTGGGGTACCGGTGTAGAAATTCTGTTTCCTACGTAAATTGACCCCTAGTTGTCCAACAATACCATTTAAATGTATATTAGCTTCCTGTTTTCCACTTTGAAACCTGGTTATTAGCCTCCCGTCCCAATACGGACCATGTCCAACTGTGCTTATTTTCTGAGATCTGACTACATTAGGCTACAAAGTGGTAATAGTGTGGTCCATTAGTGTGTTAATGTAACTCGCACATGTACTGTATATTTGAATATCTCATAAACTAAGTCAAATTTTAATGTAAGTTATTACTTTTCACCTACAACTGTTATTTCAATACAAAACCTTTGTGAAATAATCGCCTTTTTGAAAAAAAGAGGTTTAACTATGAATTTCTATCTGCAAACAGAGTTCTATAGCATACTCAAAACTAGGCCTGTTGTTTCTGGCACCGTTAATAGACGTTTCTCCATTGAGATTTGGTTAACAGTCTTCCAAAGCATTGTCAGTATGAAAACCAATTTAAAGATAAAATAAAATGTTGGAAATAGTCTTTGAATACGATTACTGGAGTATAAGCCACCCATAACTTGTTCTGTTTGCGTTTGACATTATATGTCATTTCTCTGAGGAATTTAAATTTTAATTTCCATTTTATTCCAGTATTATATTTCTATTCTATCATTTTTTTTATGTGTGCCTCTTAAATTACTTGCATGTCTTCTAAATTAAACCTCCTAGAAAAGCAGGATATTGAAAAGTTATTTTAACTCTATACTCCCAAAAGAAGAATACTTAAATCTCATCAATTGTGACTACAGATATTCATTAGCTCTTTTTATATACAGTAACAACACTACAGGAGACACTGTAAGACTAATACACTAGTAAAAGTTAGCTGTCAAGGGTGTTTGCAGCAGCTAACTCTTGACTTTATTGCACAAAAGGCCAGGATAAGAAGTTGTTACCACAAGTCAGTTCAGTTCCCAAAAACATTGTGATTCCTTGCCATCGCTGCTCCCAGCCTAACCTAGAAGGGTGTTAATATTAAATTAGTCATACAAGTTGCACTTAACACAGGTGTTAGATTACATTAAATGAGCTAAGAGACAGGAAACTCTCTGTGATGGTGGTAGGCCTGACCAGGAACAGACCTTTAACTGACTAAACCACAGCTATAGTATGTATTCAGAGCATTGGAACTGGTTTCTGGGGAAGTTTCAGCAAATGGATAGAAAAACAAAAGAGCAGAATGGGCATCAATGGACATCTGAGGAGTTGTATTCCACAACAAGCCAGAAAGGGTTTACAGAGCCCATAGTGCGGGCAGAAAGACTCTACTTTTAGCAGAAGTTGTCCTGGAGATCCTACAGTATGCAGGCTACACAACATTATTCCTGAGCTCCGATAGAAGTTTAAGGAGAGAGCTGCTGGTCATGGATCAATACTTTTTAGGTCTCAGAATTTAGACTGACAACAGAAATCAGAAAAGATAGTGCAGGATTGTGTCTGTTTGGATCAACCTTTCATAACTACAGAACAATTGAATGAGACCACCACAAAAAATATGGTTTGAAACTGTGAAGTGAGGATATTTGCATTAACAAAGTAGTGGGGAGTGTGAAAAGACCATCCATCTCAAAAGGCACTATTAGGAACTTGCTGAATGTATTTTTCCATCACAAAGGACGCACTCAAATCTCAAAAACAGAATCTTATGTTAAGTTTCAAACCATTTTGTTCAGTTACACCGTAAATATTTAGGAATTTAGTACATGTAGTTGTATACAAATCTTTTAATTTCTTTAAATTTGTAAGAGCAAACCTTCAAAGATTAAACACTTTAAAGAGAGCCATAAAAGTTATAGCACTCATCCGATGAGAACAGTTTTGGAAAAAGAAAAAATGTCTCTAGTGTTTAGTACCTTTACTGAAATAGTGTAAAGATTATTTGGCAATAAACCCCGTAAACATTCTCTGACAGCTGAATGAATGTTCATTTAGTAAATCTGTTTATTATTGCTATAAACAGCTTCATTCTCCTTAGAGATTCCCAAACACACGTGTGTGCAATCAGTTGATCTCATAATCATTGGCATATTAGCCATATCTTACAATTCCTGCTTGGCTTCTTTGGGAAGGATTTGTGGTCATAGGGAATAATGATATAATTTCCAGGCATTTGGAAAAGAGAAAATTGCAATGTGCATTATACATTTTATAACTGATTAGCTTTCTTATTTTTCCCATTGCTATATGAAATGTCCCAGAAACTGAACTTACTGTACATTAATATGGTATATTATTTTATAAGGAACAGGTGAAGATTTATTCCATGCTGAAAGGAAAAGAAAAGAGATACAATCTTTTTTTTCCTGTGGAGCCTTCTTCAGGTGTCAGAATTATTCATAATTATTATAATTAATACAAAAGCAGTAAGGTCTCCCTGCTCTAATATTGTTGCTCTAATATTGTTGGAATACAGTAAGTTGGAAATATACTGTACTGTACATGGCCAAGCTTAGCTAATTTGAATGAAACCTCTAATTCATGGTTTCTGGTGTATTTTGTATGTGAAACGACATTCAAACTTTTCTTTACTAAATTTTTTAAAATGTGTTTAACACGTGTCACTACAGGTAATTTCACTGTTTAAACAAAAACATATTTAAGTCACATTTATGGAGCAACTGCTGCTTAGTGGTAATTAAGCTGCAGGCAAAAGGCTTTCTATGCCAGGACTGTCCTATCAGGCAAAATCAAAGTCACAAGGCTGAGCCAACATATACTCTGAGAACCAAAAGTGGAGTTATGTTTATCATAACATCTTTTTCTTCTTTTCAACAGAAAAACTGGCTTCCAATTCCACTTCAGTCAAAAAAGCACTGAGATTTATGTTCTCAGACGGCAAAGCTTCTAGATCCAATTATGCTTTGAATTTTGTTATTTGTATACTAATTTAATTAGTATACAAAAGTAAATAAAAAACAGTTGAGTACGATGACTCAATTTATTTAGGTTTTTATTATTTTGTAAGATTGATATTGATGATTGTGCCCTAATTTATAGTCTAAGTTCAAAGTCAATCAAGCAGTCAAAGGGGAAATGTTAGGCCAGAGGTGCCCAACTGCAAGGTCTGCTATCTAGCAGGTATTATAGGTTTCTCTTTAGAACAAAGAAAGGTTTAAATTTGTTCAACTATGACAAATAATGAGTTCAATTAGGTAATTAAGGGCATACATGAAAAATAAAACAGAATCCCTCTGGCCCTTTTGAATCAGAGTTGTGCATAAATGCGTTAGGGCAGTGGTTCTCAAACTTTTTGGACCAAGTACCACCCCTGATCAAACCAAAGCATCCAAGTACCACCTACAAGTCATCTTCTCATAGGAACCCCAGAAATTCTCAATGACTAACATGAGCGCGCGTGTGCGCACACACTCACACACACATATACATATTATAATAATAAACTTTATTTGATATAGCGCCTTTAAAAGTGGCTTCTCAAAGCCCTTTACAGAAAAAACAGGAACAACAACAAATAAAAATAAACAATAAAAAGCACCATTTCAGTGAGAGGGGTGAGCCTTTAGTCGAGCAAAGCAGATGTGAATTCATTTTTTGAGCCTTGATTCACAACAGAGTCTAACAGATTTTAAGTCATCAGGCATTTTCTTGACAGCAAAGGTTTCGCGGTGGATGTTGCAATGCGCCCATTCGTTTCTGCAGCAACATTTCTAATTCGTGCAACTACACCACTGTGTCGGCTTGTCATTGCTCTAGCACTGTCTTTACAAACTCCGACGCATTTTATCCAGTCGATGCCATTCTATTCTATAAATTCATTCAGAAGCTGAAATATGTGCTCTCCTGTAGTTCCTGTTAGAAGCGGTTTACAGAACAGAAAGTCCTCATGGGACGTACCCTCAAACTCGTATCTAAAGTAAACGAGCAAACTGGCAAAATCGACTACAGACTCATCTTATTGCAGTGAAAAACATCTGCTCATCTTAACACGCTCTACCAGCATACTTTTGATATCATCCGCCATATCAATAATTCTATGAGTGACTGTGTCTTTCAGAGGGGGCAGCAGGTTGAGCTGTTAAGCAACTTTTTCTCCACACATAATATATGTCAGCTCTTTTCCCAACGGTAAATAAAGTTCTTCAAAAATAGTGTGGGGCTTACCTGCTTTAGCAAGCTTGCATTTTTCCCTGTTTCCATTTGGGGAGTCGGTCTCACAAGTTAAAAGAAGTTTTTATTTCATGTGCATGGGAGCAAAACACAGAGACGCTCGGTGTATTTTTCTCAAATTAACCTAGAACAGTTCTTAAATATTTTTCTGTTATCTATCACGCTTTCCTGTGCTCACAAGATTACCAGCGTTCCTAACAAACATTTCTATGCATTTCTGTATTTCTATGCATTTACAACATTGGCATTGTTCCAAAATCACGCACATTCTCCTACCTTTCTATTTGCTGGAGATATTTGCTGGAGATAAGTTTTTTTAATACAATTGGTCACTTACGTTCGTAGCACGTATAGAATTACATTGTAGCTCTGTGTCCACTCAAGTATTAGCGTCCGCTGTATCGTAGGACGTAGACTGCGTATTCGACACGTCTTAAAATAGAAAATATGAAAACCCGTCCCGATTTTTCAGCGCACACAACAAAGTTCCAGGGTCATATGGCATATCAGCTGGCGGTGGAGTGGTACGCGTACCAAAGTTTGAGAACCACTGCATTGGGGCAATAGGGTTACTGCCCAGAGACAGGATTTAACATGAGAAGCATTTTGCAGTCACAAGTTTTATAAGATTTTGAATATGGGTTATTGAATTCTCTGCTGTCCAATATAAAGTAACGACCAGCCATCATTTGTAATGCTCCTGAAATGTAGAATGGCTTGTTAGGGCCTGTCAGTGCCACATTTTGCAAGGCAGATGTAGATTGTTGATTTGGTTTACTTGGCAGCAGCTCCTGAACTAAGATTAAATAGACCACACAGCAAAGTTCCAGTCAGTACCTATGGTAAGTTTACATTAGAAACAAAACACCAAGTGGGCAGGCATCCTAATTCTGTCTCCATTAAAATTTTAAGCACCCGTGAACAGAAGCCAAAATTGCTTTCTATCCCAGTTCTTCTTTTTATTATTTTTTGTGAAACCTGTATATCTCATTTAAACCTATGGTTGATGTATTTATTTATTGTGGCACACTGAATATCAGTGATCCCCTTGAAATAATGAAAAAAAAGATAATTTCAAAGTAAAGTCTCTTTGGCCCCCTTTAAACAAATCATCCAGTATCTGGAGAGAATTTCAAATCCCTTCCTTATCCTCCCTTTGCCCCTTTGTTTGCTTTTATTAGCTTATCTCTAATACAGTGTGGTCCACAGACTATGTCAGCTTCAGCTCAGTGTAATGCATGGGAATGGAAAGACATTTTAAAGGAAGAGATATCCCTTTGTCACAAGTGAATTATACTGGGGTCAATGGTAATATTTATAATAGACAGTATGCCAATACCTGATTTAAATGTATGTCCATGTTTTCTCATGTGCAAGTATTACATGAATGGAAACTGCAAAGAGGATGGAAACCATCCAGTTGGTTTCATTAAACACACACAGGCTTGTAAAGTCACACTACTATGATGGAACTAGTGGTGTGATCCTGGAGCATAAAGAGAGCCAAAATTCTGGGTGAGGGGCACCAGAGTCTGGGGAACTGCAGGCAGGGACCCCAGAGCTGCACAATTACAGGAACCGGGCTAATAAAGGAGAGCACACACTGGAAATGAGTAGCAGGTTGCTTGCTGAAAAGCCAGCTGAGTGAATCAAGCAGGCAGGCAAATGTGGTGCTCTGGCTAGCTTTAGACTCAGAGGTATGTGCAGAGCTGAGTGTACAGAGCAGAAAACACAGTACTAGTACGTAGTCAGGCAGGTGAAGGTCAAAGGTCGGGAAACTCGATAGACCAGTCTGTAGCAGGTGCAAAACCAGGAGACAATGTCTCAAAGGTAAGGAGTGTTCAAAACCGAATCAATCATAGAGAAAAAGCCAAGGGAGAATCTGGGAATAGGGTCTGAAAACAAGGCTGAGGTCAGGAATACAAGAAAAGCATCGCTAGGGAAACAGGAACAAAAAAAGGACAAAGCTAGGGAAAACAAGGTACAATATTCTGAGGGCTCAGATACAAATCTAAAAACGAGCCCTGAACTCTGTCAGGTCAAAGTATTTATGTTGAAAAACACCTGGAATGGGCTGGGTCGAAAACCATCTCCAAGTGCTCCAAGTCTTGCGATTGGTTTCCAGCCCAGGGAGAAGGGTTGATGGTGAAGTAACCGGCTGTTGTGCCGCAGCTAGCTCTCATGGAATTTCTCCTGGTTTATTATAACGTTTATTATAACGTTTTTGTAGTTTAAGATGTACAATCACTACAGTTTATGATGATTAAATGCTGACCATATTGTAATGTTTATTAAACATTGGCTTATGCATAGCAATGTCCAAAACATGCAATGGCTCAAAACCCTGATGTAATATGCAGTACACTGAACTCTTCTGAGCATTTATAAATTAGTATAAATTATTGAATCCTTCCCCTTGAAAGATATTGGAAGGAAGGAAGTTGGCAACTAATGGCATTATACAGTATTTCTTCAGACAACTACAGTATATGAACTAAAGTGTCCAACTAGTGTTGATCTAAGAGTCCAACTGCAATTCTTTCAAAAGCTGGACCTCCGCCATACTCAACCTTCTGAAAATATTAGGAATCACCAATCAACAGATATACAATGAGCGACAGACAGTACATAGCTGGCTAAGCTACAGTACAATGCCCTGGCTAAATAAATACTAGATCTCAATGCTATTAAAACCTGGTGGAACACCCAGGGATTAAGTGTACTGAAATGATTATGGAGTGTTTAATGAAAATTTGGCTTAACCTTTTGGCTATGGGCTGACCTCCTGGCCATAGGACGAGGAGGCCAGGACCCCCATGCAGAGTGAGGAGTGACCAAGCGGCAGCTGCAGAGGTGCAGATGGGGTGGAGGTGGAATGCAAAAGACGTATGTGAGGGAGAGAAGGGAACATGTACGGTATTTATGGTATTTTAGCAGAGGAAATTATGTCAAGAGTGATTGCAAATTACTGAAAGCTGAGCCTGATTGAACTTGGTCATTGTCATCCCTCCCAAACGTTTGTTACAAACTCCATATAAAGATGGGCACAGGGCACAGTAGTTAGCATTGCTGCTTCACAGCTCTGGGTTCAATTCCAGACCATGGGTGCTATCTGAGTGAACATGGTCTCCCCACGTTCCTCTGGGTACTCCGGTTTCCTCCCATAGTCTAGACTAGAGGCATACTGGTATGCTAATTGGCTTCTGGGAATACTGACCCTGGTGTGAGTGTGTACTTGTCTGTGTTTTTGTCTGTGTCTCTGTCCTGTGACAGACTGGCGTCCCCTCCAAGATGTGTCCCACCTTGAGCCCATTGCTTGCTGGGATAGGTTCTGGCTCCCCTGCAATACCATACTGAATAAAGCAGAGTAGAAAATAGATGGAAGGATATATAAAGAAGGGAGCTGGGGCAGTTTAAATGCTGTGCTGAATCTGTCTTTGCAGTGGTGTAAAGCTGGAGAGTGCATCAGCAAAGCTCCCGTCCCCGAGTCCGTACACAGCGAGTGGAGCTCCTGGGGGTCATGGGGAGCCTGCAGCCAAACCTGCAGCACTGGGATCAGTGTCCGGCAGCGCAAGTGTGACAACCCCCGGTAGGCATTGCTCCAGTCTCTTCTTATTTTATTCAACTTTTAATCTACAAAGTCTCATATAGGATCAAGGGTTCGTTAGTCCTTTTCTAAGAAAATAAAGTGAAGGGGAAAGGCATGTGCTACTTTAACACGTAAAAAAAGGACTGCCTGCTTTACTGTACATTTAGATGAGGTTTCACAACTTGTTAGGTTTAAGCTTCAAAATCTTTTATGTGTTTATCACAGGGAATGATAATGCACACAATAAAAATCTTCCACGTAGATGAAAGATGGGCAAGCCCAGGTCTTGAGGACTTCTGCTTCAGCTTTAAATGACTTCATTAGATAAACTGTTTGGATCAGAGATTGCAGAGCCTGTTTTGTTTTCAGATCTGTTGCTTATTAAAAAGCACCTGTACAGTAACCATCAAGGAGGAATTGCCCATCCATGCTTTACAGACTACAACATTTTTAAATGATGGAAATTAAATGCTAATACCTCTTAGCATAGGTAATTTCCCTTCTGGAGTGTGAAATAGGTAAAAAATTATAAAACAGTTAAAGCTGATTTAAAATGTATATTAGTGACATAAACCTACACATTGCTGTGTAAGTACATGAAGATTGTGTTTTCTGTTTCTGCAGAATTGGTGCTAAGGGGAAGGACTGTCCTGGTCCCAGAACTCAGTATAAAGTGTGCGAAAACATGCCATGCCCTGCAGGTGTGCCAAGCTTCAGGGATTTGCAGTGTCAGACTTTCAACAGACTTTCCTCACAGAAGCACTCTGTCCCATGGTTCTCTGTAACAGATGATGGTAAATAGGATTGCTTTACTATGGAATATATATTACGTAGTAATATTTCAGATATTAATGGACATTTCATTACAATTAAACAAAGCTGTAATTATAAGTCAGGAAAGTAACAATGGCAGACCTACCATCTATTAATTATTGAAACATTAAAATGTCTATTCATTGAATAGCATATACAGTATACAGTATATAGATGTTGTTTATGTTGACATCTGACATTCAGGATTTAATGAAATATAACAAATTTAGTCACAAGTACATGGTAATGCAGTGCTTTAATTAATCTCTTTTACCATAAGATACCTTTAGAATTAGTTTAATCAAAATGCAAACATATTTTTACTTCATTTAGAATTTGCTGCAGTTGCCAAAGCTAAAAAAAATTTGAAAATCTAAATGATCAGATCTGTTTAATCACAATATCATTACCACAGCCATATATACAGCTTAAATACTGCTTGAACCAGTACAGTGTAAATGGCCTTTCAGAAATGACTGCTGTTTATCTGGAAGTTCTTTAATGTGGAAGATGTTAGACATGGCACAAAGTAATCTTGTGAGATTACATCACCGTGAAGACTGTCTGCCTGGTAGAACACAAAGATCCTTTCATTTTGATCCTCTTTATTCTCCGTAAGGCCTGGGAAGCACTCCACAGACTGGCTCTGACAAAGAACAGAATCTTTTGTTTTCTTTGGAAGAACTTATCTCTGGTCAAAGTATATCTTTCAATGCACAAAATAAATGTATTATTAACTTGTAAACAAAGTGATAGATTTTTGTATATTTTAAAAGGAAACAATCCATTCTGCATTTAAGAATTAACGTTAATGTACAGAACTGTGGTAATATTTTCTTTCTGTTAGTTTTTGTTATTGCTATTCAGCACAGGTCCAACACTGATGAGAGGCACACAATCTAAGCAAAATTGCTACTGACAGTCAATGATCTGTTAACTTAAAATTAAATAAACACATAGTGCCTTTTAAGTTGACATGTTTCTGTTTAGTTAGTAGTTACTGTATGTAGAACTTTTATCAAACATTTTAAACATTTCCTCTTAACAGCATCTGATTCACTGTTCATAAATGAAGTAATATGAACATTTTTGTCCTGCAATAGTTTCAGGAATGTAAGTTTTTTGCTTCCCAGATTTATCTTTTAGAAAAAAACAGTTTCAAGGAATCATTCTTTAATACAAATTGTAGAACACAAACTTAAGAACATAAGAGCAGATTCAAATTAGAGGATGCCTCTGTGTATCTTCTTGGTTTTCACTGTGTATCTACTTGAGTCTCCTGGTTCACTGAGGTCAGTATTTTTGACGATTTTGAAATCCTCTTTGACGATGTTAAATCAGGTCCCTTAAGAACACAGTCGTCTCTGTTCAAGACTAAAAAAAATTGTGTTCTTTTAGTCTGAATGTAGGACATTCTTTAAGCCTTATAGTGTATGTGGTTACTTTTCTCTGGACTCCTTCCAGAATAGCAATCTTTTTTCTAACATGGTGATCAAAACTACATAATATTCTAAATGAGATCTTGCTACCAAATTGTACTTGCATTCTAACATCCCTCAATTTAAATACTAACCTTTTAACTATATCCATTTGCCATTTTTACGACTTTTCCACAGAAGATATAAATTATTTCTTAAACTCCAAAGTGTTTTTGATGAATAGCATTTTCAATTTCAGCATTTCGAATTTGTGTTTTCAGTTTTATGTTTCTGCTACATGTACAATATGTAGGATTCTGCCCATCTCTACATTAAATATCACCTGCCGCATAATTGCCAGGTTTTATCCCATTTCTTGTTAAGTCTCTATTGTTTTTTCTCATCTTCTTATTTTGAAACGGAAAACTATTGTACAAACTATGCCAGAATCTAGATCCTTGATATACATCGGGAAGAGCAGTAGTCCCAGGACAGATATATTTTCATATAAGATGCTTAATTATGCCTGATTATATTAAGCAGGATCTGGGAGAACTAGCTTGTTATAGGGAAAACATCAGTGCTGACCTGGGACGCTAAGCACTCCTCTGCCAAATCTACAGCGTGTGCAAGCTGTGTGTTTTGATTGTTAATAAAGCTGTTAGAGCAACTCTACTACATGTTGTAATCGTAATTGTCTGATGATGACAGTTCCTTTTTTGGTACAACTTGAACTTGAATTTCCATAATCCAGGTTTATTTGACAACGTTAGTTTTTCATTATACAGTTCATTTTAATACCCAAATACCTTTACAGTAACTGAACCAACAATGCTTCTTCAGGTGATTATTGAAAGACCTGAAATAATATTATTCCAGTACTTTTATTTATGACTATTTTTATTTTAATAAACTTATTATTTTATTAGATTCATTAATACATGTATTTAATAACATATAATTGCATGCACATATTGTTGAGGAATATTTACTTTTATAGTTACTTGGATTTTCTTAGAACAAAAAAACAGCTAAAAGGAGAACAAGAATTCCATCAAATGATTTGTTAACGCTTTCTTGCCACTGTGTTATTTTAGATTGAAAATATAAAAACTAAAAATAAAAAGTATACAAATATTTGATATATCAAGCTGTTTAGGCAGCGTGCATTGCACAGTCTTTGGCAAGGGTACAAGAAAGACCGAAAATGTTTTGGCTTTTAACTCTGAGATTTTTGTGATAGCAAGAACTGGAGTTTGGCTCTTTCCCACATCTAATGGATGCCTTGGATTGAGGTTTTGACCTCAGCCAGTTTTTAGTGCCAAGTCCTGGCATATTGCACAAATCAGACCAATATAATAAACCTGTCTGTTTCTTTGGCATGTGCTTAAGTGTGCAAAGAGCGGGATCAGATGTTTACAGCTTAAGTAAATCACAATGAGCAAATAATGTCAAATAAAAGTTACTTTTCCACACAGCCTTTTTGCAGATACTGTACATTTTTTCATCTTAAACTGCTATCCATGATTGAATTATGATGAAGAAATATTCAAACTTTACTTTTGAATTTGATTTACAACATTTTGATTTTTTGTGAAACTAAGGAGGAGTTACACATGCAGGTGTTTTTACTGTTACAATTTTAGATTCTACATCTTCTTTGTCCACTATAAATTAATTTGACCATTTGTTAGTATATTAGGTATCTATGGAACTGAACCTGGTACAGAATATATTGTCGTCCCATTAAAACACAGATAGTGCACAAAATCCCTTGTCCCAAGACCAGGTATTGTAACATACAGTAGCAGTGTAATGTTTACTGCTGTTTTGGGTGTGGTGCTTTGTGCCTTATGGCTGTAATTGAATCCCAGCAAGGGTATAGAAGAGCTGCACCTGTCATGTTAGCATTATGAACCATAAAGATTAACAACTGGCCCAATTTAGTCCTAAATATGGGCTCAAATTAAGGTATGTATAAAATATTTTTTGTCAACTTGCATCTTTGTATAACTGTAAGTCACACATACAGTATATACAGTGTACTGTATACAGTATTTATTATTTTATTTTGTATCATTTTACCATGTAAGTGTTCCATTAATTGTAAAAACAACTGAATCTGAGCACCTTGTATCCCGTAGGTGAATGAGTTCAGAATTTGATAATTATTCTATGATTATATTTCAATTATTATTCTCTTTATAATGGCCTTGTATTATCTCCTGACATCCAGTTTAGGATGTGTTTGGTTAATTAGAAATATTCCAAGTACTATGGTGAATTGTTCCACCCCTGTTACAGTACAATACTGCCTCGAAGATTATACCCTTTAAACTAGAAGACAGTAAAGTTAATTATATATCTTTTATTATTAACATGCCATCTAATGCATTTCTCAGAGAAGTGACCAGCTACTGTATTGTCAGTGTGTTTCTTGATGAATGGATCCCCATCTTGCTTGGCTATATAATTAATTGGATGAAAATGCAATATCATGCAGATTATTTTACAGATCATATGTACAACTGCCAAAAAATGGAGATTTATTTTTGTATTTATCCCTGCTGATTAGACATGAGCATTTTTTTACGTGATTGCATACGCTTTCTGTTGTTACTGTAGACATTCGTTTCTAAAAAAGTAACTACCACATGTATAATATAGCCCAGACATACTAATTAAAATAGTGCCCTGAAACATATACTGTATTAAGATTAAAGAATTACAGTGCTTATTTTGCTTTACATTTTGTGTTTGCTTTCTACCACGTCCCAAATGTGTTTCTGTTCTTTCTCTCACTTTCTGCTCAGTAAGAATCGCTAATGTTTTACATGCCATTATCCAAGCATAGAGTCAGGAGGAAATTATATATGTAGTCACAAATAGCAAAAGAGTAGAAAAAAACAATTGATAAAGTTTCTTTGTTCTTCCCTGTTAGAGAAACCATGCGCCCTGTTCTGTTCCACATCTGGGAAGGAACAGCCGTTTCTCTTGGCAGAAAAAGTGCTCGATGGAACCTCTTGTGGACCTCAGGAGTCAGGGATCTGTGTTAATGGAACATGTCAGGTAAAGATATAAATTTCTAGTCACAGCTAATCAGTCACACCGATTTATATTTTTAAACCCCATAGTTCGTTCAACTACAGAAATGATACCATCAGTTATAGTCTAATAAAATAATTGAAAATTTCCATTAAATTAAAATCTGCTCTACAAAGATAATGGATCTGTTCATATATAAAAACACAGTGTAATTTACTATAATTAATGTAAATAATGATTTTATCTTTTATCTGAGGTAAGATACAATGAAAATGATAAGACAGAACTAAAAACAAATCATATTAAACTCACACTATTTAAACAGTATAAAAAAACATTTAGCACTTAAGAACATAAAGTACATTACTGGAAGCAAAATACTGAATGACCTGTGTAGTAGAGATTTTATATTATAGCAGATAAGGCAAATAAAATGGGTGACTTTAAAAGGTCACAGTTACAAGCTGACATATGGATGGCTTGACATTCCCCTCCATCATTTGCTGATACAATACCACATCTGTGAACCTTTTTCTTAGCACTATACAGTATACAGTGTATTTAGCAAAAAACATTGTCTTCCAACTGAAGAACACCATCCCGACTGTCAACCATGATGGTGGAAGTATTATGGTTTGGGGATGCTTGATTTTGTGTCCAATTATATTACCAGGACTAATGAGTGTATCCATAATCAAAGGTAAAGACACAGTGGGATTCAAAACATGCAGTAATATATCATCTGTATATATCGTAAAGACATTTGTGCTCTAGTCCACCATGTGTCACACCCCAAGTGCTAACATTTTGATAACAAGACTAAAACAAAGAAAGAGGACAACAGTGGACAGCACAAAGAGTAAACAACATTAGTGCACAGTGAAGCCAATGAAGTGTTTGAAGAGAAATATTATCCTTTAAACTGAGTTAATTCCAAAGTTTTACTAAATGCTGAAAGATTTTTTGCAAAAAAAAAAGCTTCAGTGTCTAAAGGAAGCAGGAATTTCAGGAACATTGGAAGTGTAGAAATGTTTAATAAAGTACACAGGTTACAAAAAATGACTGAGTTAAAAAAGCATGATCTGATCAGATTTGTAGGTGATGTTCTAGAACCTTTGACAGAATCTTTATATCTGGATTCAAGAGAAAAATGGGAAAATCTGAAACATCACAGCACGTCTTTATTTTTCTTGCACAATACTGCTTGCTGGATTAAGTTCAGGCTTCCACTGCGGTCCTGTACTGGATAAAGCAGTTTAGAAAATGCAAGGATTGTATAATAAAAACTTTGTCTAATTGAAAGCTAGAGGATGAAGTCAATGTGAAGGAGATTCTGTGAGAACTGAACACATAAATCGCAATAACAGAAAAGAAAGCATCTCATAAAATTTGATTGAAAAGCTGTCATAGTCTGCGGATGTACTGCTCTGCATAGCCTTCATTGGCCTTGTTAACAAATTTTTCATAAGATAATGAAAGCGAATTAAAGTGCCAAGTGCATCAAGATAGGTATTGGCTAGCAAATGAAAGTTCCATTACCGTCGGAGTGCTGTCAGAGTGCAATACACTGCTGTGACATTTTCATGAAGCTAGAGAAAGTAATAGTTTGTTGTCTAGAAATTGGTCTGTGAATATAAATAATGAAAAGAAAAAAGAATATTCCCTTGCAGAAAGAAACACAAATTTCCACCGATCCAAAATGCTGCATCAAGAAAGGAAGGAAAGAATAACTTTAACAGATTGAAGAGGCATGTTGATTTACTGTAGTAGCTGAATAGTCCTGCTACGGATCTAAGACACATCCAGACTTTTACCCCATTTCAGCTGGTGTGTATGATATTCAGAGCCTTCCTTTTATTTTTTTTAATGATTTAATTTTAGTCAAATACATAAAGGTTGTGCATAGAAGGATATGTTCCACAAAAACGTTAACATTAGTACAGGAAGTGTGTTGATTATTAGCCTCTCCTCTTCAATTTAAATTTGCTGGAAGGCTAAAATTTGGGGAAAAAAAGTGAAATTACCATGTAAGTTAATTACCATGTAAGATTAAAGAAATGTGTGTCCACATCACAATGCCAGACAGCACCACCAATGTATTGTATTTTACCTATGTTTGATACCTCATGGTTATAAGCACTATCTAACAGTGCTTAAAACTGTGATGCGATATTTTAAGACACAGAAAACTTTAGATTCTATATCTGTACTACTAGATTTTGGGATAGTTTCAACAAAAGGTCAATGAAAAGACTGTTCAATAATAATTAATTCTAATTACACTTAAGACTTGTAAAACTTGAGAATCAGTCATAACTAAGAGAAGCACATACAGTATGCTGTAAGCAATATATCTCGAGTGAAAGAATGTGCTATTACAGTTCATTTTTTATTACAGATATATATTTCATCCATTTTCAATGATTCAATATTTTTGAACTATTGTCTGGTAAAATGCAAATTATCATCATAATTTGCTTTATCAAAGAGAAAAAAGAAAGAATTGTTTTAAAAAAATACAATGTGCCAATGAAATAAATTTTACAAGTGAATTGTAAATGCTTAAGTGCAGAAGACCTCAAAGGATTTCTTGGAAAGGATTTACAGCTGCTATTTTTTATTATGTGTCAGGAGTATGCAATGACATTAATGACATAGCTTTCCAAGAATTAGCTCATAATGTGAGGGCCGAACATTGGTCAGACATTGGCAGAAAAAATGAGATATCCTACAGATAATAGCTTTATACTTTATTTGCTATGCTTGACAGTGTACAAAAACATTTCCTCTTAAAGACATTAGTGTTTTCCATTACCTTACAAAATACTTTTTGTCCCCAGTTTTTACATTAAAATTAATTTATTAGAAACAAGTTTGCTTTAAATTTAGGACCCAGAGGTTTCACTCAATAGTCAACCTCCCTCTCCTCTTCACTGGTTTCCTCCCTGTTGCTTATTCTGTACATGAAGATGGAGCCTGGAAACAGTTGGAGCTCTTGCAATGGAGATCTAAATGTAAGAACATTTGTTACAATTCAGCAAGGCGCAGCAGACTGGGCGGAGAAGTACAGGCAGAATCCGCACACTTGTGCTGCAGGCATCTGTGGAGGGTTAGTGCCCGGAACCCAAACATATGAGCTCATGGGTCTTTGGGCATTTTCACTGTATTGAAGGAAAGACTCAGGCAGAGCTCGGCGGGGGCAGCCGAAGGTTCTGCAAGGGGGCCAAAGGCTGAGTCCTAGAAAAGGAAAGGTGACTTCGAACAGGGGCGGCAGAAAAAAAAAATGCTTGGAAGCTTAGTCTTCATCAGGACCCAGAGGTGAAGCAGCTACCCGAACCTCAAGTGAGGTTTGTCAGGTTTGCTGGTGGTGGTCACACTGATGCGCAGGGAACTGATCCTCTGTAGAGGTCTCAATGTCAGAGTGCTTCCACCTCAATGTTGAGAAAGGAGGAGAAACTTCCAGAGAGGGAATAAATACTGAATTGTTAATTGGACAATTGGGCACTTCTTGGTAGGAAAAGGGCTGGACAGAAAAGTGCCTGGCCTGACTCCTCAGCTCCATGGGAAAATACTGTGAGAAACTATCTCTACTGCGGACCTCCTGAGTGGCTCAACTGCTAAAGGGACCTGCCTGAGCACAGGTTGAGCTCTGTGATGACATGTTCACAGGTTCCTCCTCCCCCTCTGAGTAGTACATAGGGTAGGGTTGATTAGACAGTCAATAACACAGTGACACCAGCAACCTGGATGCCTGCAGGCAGGAAGTGCTGTCAGAGACTTGAGAAGATTTGAAAAACACACCATTGGGTAAATCAGAACTAATTGGTGATTCTAAACTTAGGAAAATATACCTAGCAAAATCTAGTGTGAGTTTATGCATTAAGTGGTAAAAATCAAATTAACATGATCTTTGTGTTCCAGTATTTCATGCATTTTAACTACAGTAGATATTTGATATCTTACATATGGTTAAAATAATACAAAAATTATAATTGTAAACTCTATAGTTATATATCATAGCTGCGTGTGAAGAGAATGAAATAAATACTTGATCACCCCTTATTCAACATTGAACTCTGTATAAATATATTTATATGAAGCCAAGCAGACCTGAATGCCTGTAAATCATAAGACTAGCAAGCATCTTTTAAGCCTTTGGGCATCCTATGTTATTTTTATAGACCCCTTAGGGATCCGAATGTGCACTTTATTTCAACAGTTTGGTTTTCCCTTCAGTTCAGAAGAACATTTCAGAAAAAAAAATGTTAGTCAGGAAATATATGGTTTCCAATTAATTGAAACCAAGGGAAAAAATGACATTGTTTCAATTCTGATTAGAGCATTTGAGAGGAAAAAGGAGTGATGCAATTAGAATGCAAACTTGTTTCCTTACTTTCAGCTGCTTTGTTGGACAGTGGTTTGTCTAGGATTTATGCACATGCATTACTTGCTAGCCCATCTGCAGTATCCTTGCACTGGCACATAACAGCCTTAAGGAATCCAGCTCCAGGGCCAACAATATTCTATTGAGTCCTGGGATTAGGCAAGTTCTCCGGGTGATGCAGCTGAGTTTCTATCGCTGAATCATGTATTGAAAAAAGAAGAGGAGATAATGAATTGAACCTAAGAGATTTCAAAAATGTGTTTTTTGGTACTATCTAAGTGTACAAAAATTAATGAATGACTACAAGCAGTTAGTTACTTTGTATGTGGAATGGAGTTTCAGGATTCATTCTTAGATTCATTCAAGAAGCTGTTTTCTGGGCAGTTATGGTTGAATTAGAAGGTTAATCTATCATTATAGATTGTTTCACAGCTCTTTTATAGGTGTTATTTCTCAGATATTCTTAATTCAATTTTACACTCAGCATACAGAGATGCAAAAGTGATGGCTAGCAATATACGTTATCCCTCCACTCAGATAAAGTCTTGCACATTTTCTATCACAATGTGGTGAGCCAAAAACAGATTGCAATCAACAGTTGTTACTGTGTCAGTGTCACCAACCAATACTTTGTAAAGTATATTAAGTGTTGGATGACTGTAGCTAATCATTAGTGAGATGATTTTAGTTAGTCTCTGAGCAAATGATTTCACTAGCAATGGATCCAAAGTTGTTCCTGAAAGCAGGTACTCTCTAGTCAACACTAGAACAACTATCTCGTGAGTTTCCAGCCTTATAAAGGTATAAAGCTTTATATTCTGGGACTCACAGATGTAGTTTTTTTTAATATATTTGGTGTCTTGTGGAGTAAGATCAATGGCACTTAACAGCAATTATTTCCCACGTCTGAATTGTTTTTTATTAATAATGCCATTGATTAAAGTATTTTCTAAACACTTGCTGTTGAGTTGCATATAGCAAAAAATCCTTTTTTTGGTGATTATATGCAATAAAAACTGTATATTGTATGCAAGACACTGAAAAATAACAGAATGCCTTGCAAAAGTATTCAAGCCCTTGCTGATTTCATATTTTGTAGAGCTTGTAGTCATGTCAGCAGACACTTTGAAGTAGCTATTAATATTTGTTATACACACATATTCAAAACAATCAAAATAATTGTGAATTAATACAAAAGAAAAAGGGATTGCCTCGATTGCATACAGTAAGTATTCAACTGATTTGTTGTGGGAAACCTAAATTAAATTAGGCACAAAAAATGACCTTAACAAAAAACACAATTAGCTGATTGAACTGTATGTGTAATCGAATTATTTCAGCATAAGTAACATGTAAAGTATATCTATGTTTGGAAATATACAGTATACTGTGTATAGTGCAACCATATTCAGTATACTCATACAGTAACTACAACAAATTAAACTGCATACATTCAGATTTTATGGTTCAATCAAACCATTACTGTTATTTTTATGATTCAGGTATTATATTCTCTTATACACACTGTATAGCCAACTTAAATAACCTGCTGAGGATAAAACTTTATTGTTGCTGCAGAAAGTGGGCTGTGATGGCGTAGTAGGATCCTTGGCCAGGGAGGACCACTGTGGAGTGTGCAACGGAAATGGAAAGTCATGCAAAGTTATTAAAGGAGACTTCAACCATACTAGGGGGGCAGGTAGAGTAAATGCTTGCTGTATTTACTTTTATTTTACATACCACTTGCAAACTAAAAAAAAATAATAACCAAGGATGGGAACTTGTTATCAAAGCTACTTTTGTATTTCTTGCAAATAGAGAAAAGGACTATCCCTGTACTTTACATTATTTTTTCACATCACTCAGATGTATATACTAGAGAGAGAACAAAAAAACAATACAACTTTATATACAGCTTTACATAAATATAACTTTGACTTATTGCAAACATATTATTCTACATAACATATATGTACACATCTTCATGTATATCACCTGATAATCCATCATGATGTGGGAAAATTCCATCGACATCAGCTGATAAATCTCTGTAGATGATGTGTTCAGTACCTTGTTTTGTATTGAACCCTGAATCTTGTTTCCTTAAGGTATTTTTTATCCACCACCCATGGCCTGCAAGCCTCTGAAGCTCCGAGTTGGCATGCCTGCAGCACACACACCAACAATTTTGCCTCTTGTGAGGCCATTTTCAGGGTATCAGTTTTCTTTCAGAACACCACTCTGAGGAAAAAGCCCTGGTATTTTACTTTCCCCAGGAATAAATGAACATACCACAAACCAGACCTTTCCTTGGCCTTCTACAGAAGGGGTCACTCCTGGGGAAAATACTTCTCTGTATTATTTTAGAAGAGTTGTGTGTACATGCATACAGTATGCATTTTACTTTAACTGTGGATAAATTAATCCCTAGCACAGTTTATTAAAGGGATTTACAGTACCAAGAGCATACACATTGATATACACAGTATTGACATTTACTATATTGTGCCTGTGCAGGTAAAACAAAACAACAGTAACAACATTTTTTGTCACTCATACAGAATTACACAGAAAGCCATTAACTAGCTGACTATGTCAAAAATATTTTTCACAAAGTAGCAGGTCCCATTTATGTCACAACTACAACAGCAAGTAATTAACAGAAGGTTGAGTGAGGCAAACTCATTATGTGTCCAAGTGATAAAGTCCATTTAAAATACAAAAATGAGCTTGGTGGCATACACCAATATGCAACACAGCTAGAAATAAACGTACAGTTAAACCTCAGTTTAATGACCTAATAGGGGGAAAGTGTTCCGTTACTGCCTAAAGTCCATTAAATAACAAATGATATTTCTTCTGCACAAAAACACACTGTTATATGAGAAAGCATCTACTGGATATTTTGACAGTCAATGAAAATTCTTCCTGTACTTTTTTTCTCATGAATATATAAGCTCTTTTTATTCAGTGTATCATAAATACGGTGTAGAAAGTTGACCAAAGTATATGAAAAATATCCTTTGTAACGAATTGAACTACTACTATAGAGCACCAATATTCCTGAATTTCTAAACAATGTAATTATCATTTGTACTCTCTTTTATTATTTGTACATTACAACATGGGGCGGGGGGGTACAGGAATTCTGATTTTAGAAACATATGCCATATTTTGTCTGTTAAATCTGAAGTCTTTTAAAGCAAATTCTGTTAAACTGAGGGTTTACTGTACTCAAAATGTAAAGAAATGAAACACTAATACGCAGAATGAATGCATTGTGTACAAGATTAAACAGTTTTGTTACTCTACAGGTTACATCGAAGCTGTAGTGATTCCTGCAGGGGCAAGAAGAATCAGAGTTGTTGAAGAAAAGCCTGCACACAGCTATTTGGGTAATAAAGACAGTCATCAAGTAATTTGTAACTAAAGTCAATTTTAAATGATTTATAGTAATGATTCTGTTACTATTATACTATGTAGCATATAAAAGCAGGTAAAAGCAAAAACAGAAATACCTGTGTAGATGAAAGTAATATGTGGTTAGATAAATTTACACACTTTCAACATTTTAAAACTGCTATAGGGTGGCATGTTGGGGCAGTGGTTAGCATTGCTGCCTTGCGGCACTCAAACCCTGGGCTCAATTCTGACCCTGAGGTGCTACTGTACTGTATATGTGTGGAGTTTACATGTGCTCTCCATGTTCATGTGGATTTTCAGCAGGTATTCCCAGTCCAAAGACATACTACAGTATGTCTCTCTGCCCTGTGATGGACTGGTGTCTCATCCAATGTGTAACCTGCCTTATTCCTGTTGCTTGCTGGGATAGGCTCTGTCTCCCCTGCAAACCCAAAAGAACAATTATTTAGAGTGAAAAGGCATGATTTAAATGGCATAGCATACCATGAACGAAGTCATATACTGTATACTGTTTACTCACATTTTGGTAATCACATACAAAACTTAAAGTAGGCATTTTATGGGTTCCCGATTAAGAGTATATATATATATGTATTTATAAATTGTTTAACAGTTTTCTTTAAGCTTTTTTCATTCATAAGGCAAACATGAGTTTTCATTTGAACAGATTCTTATTTTTCTTTGGTGTCCCTGTCTGAATAATACATTATGGGTTATAGGTGTGGTTTACATTTTAAGATCCAGAATTGTACAGTTAATATATTCAGAATGTTGTTTTAAACATTTTATGAGATGTTATCTTTAAGGCCTTTGCTATTGCTGTCAATTTTTTTAAGTTAGAGGAAGACAATAGAGAAAAAGAGAAGTACATGCTCTTCTTACATATTTTAGAAACTTCTCTTTAAACATATGTACAGTAAATGAGATATTAAACCATTTTGTCTTCTGATTTGTAGCTTTTGATTTAGTTACTCTTGAGATTAATATATTCTGTGGTTCTAGCAAAAAAAAAAATTAACTGCTGCCTTTAGTTTTCTATTGATTTTGTGTCAGTCTTATTCTGCTTATGTTCTGTCTCATTCCCTTGTGGTCCGCTTTCCTAAAATTGTGTCACATTGTTTTGGACTGCCTATAGAGGTTCAAGTGCATATTATGTTAAGAGTTGTCTGATGGTTGTCTCACCTCTGTTTTACTCGTTAAGCAGTAGACGAATACAAACATTCCTCCTAGCATGTGTTCTGACAACAAGAACACAGTAAATCGTATAAGTAAACAATAGTTAGATGTAACTTTTCAACTACATACCTACTTGTTTTCTCAGAGAGTTTGAGGACAATTAAACCTTCTCACAATAGCCACCTCTTCCTTTACACACCCATCCATTCATATATAAGACTGTATTATAATGAATAGGTGAATTGGGTGGTCCATAGCATACTATGCTGTTTTTGATGTACTACTGTGTAGAGTGTGCACCTCCACCTTTTCCACCTTTCCGGTCCTGTTGGAATGTTCAAGTAGGTAGCTGCGTCAGCATGCGTAGGCTGGAAAGGAACAAGTAATGGTGTTTTCCATGCTGAAAAGAAAAGAAACACAACGTTTTGTCCGTGGAGCCTTCTTTGGGTGGCTCAGAATGTTGGACTGTTGGAATGTTGTGGATCAGCTAAAGCTACATTGGACTAATCACCTTCTGGGATGTTTTAGGGATGTCTCCCCTGACATAGCCAGGGCCCTCTGCCTCTGCCATACTGTGTTTTCTAACATTCTGAGTATTTCTTGGAGACATTTTCTAAAGCAAATGTCTTTCATGGAGAACATAATCATCTCTGTCTCTAGACATATTGTTTTAGGAAAACTAAATGTGCTCTTATCAAATAATGTGTGTACCAAAAGCCAGTATTCCATGTGGTTCTCATTTTACAGAAGGGGCCATAATATGTGTCAGCTGACAGCTACCAGTAAAATTACATCTGCCAAAAGGCCCTCTTTTATGTAGCTAGATGAATCGTCCAGAATGACTCACATCAATCACAAGGCCTTTACTCTTTAACACAGCTTACCCACAGTCAGACAGCTTCGCACTGGGCATAGGAGGATCCCTTCTGATCCGGGTGCTTTTTGGAATGAAGATACAGAAAATTACTTTCATAAGCATGAAAGAAAGTTCTGCCTATCTTATATTTAATGGGGCACTCTCTATAAGTCAATTTAAATAAAATATGTGGGTAATTCTCTGAAATTAAATCATGTCCCGTCCCACGCACTTCTTATCTTTTTTTATACATTTTAAGACATTCATTTTTATTCTCCTGGCAATTGTAGTGGGCAGCACGGTGGCACAGTGGTAACATGGCTGCCTTGCAGCACTGGGGGCTTGGGGTGCCATCTCTCTGGAGTGCCATCTGCCATCTGTTTGTACTATATTCTCCCTATTTTCACTTGGATTTCCTCTGGGCACTCTGGTGTCCTCCCGCAGTCCAAAAACATACTGATTGGTTAAATAGCTTCTGGGAAAATTGCCCCTAAGTGTGAGTGTGTCTGTGTGTGTCTCCTCTGAGATGGACTGGTGTCCCATCCTTGCATCCTTGTGTAGTCGCTCCCCTGCAACTCTGAATTAGAAGAAATGGCTAGAAAATAGATACATTAATGGTAATTGCAGCAATTTGTATACTATAACCAAAACAAAAAAAATATTGAATTTGAAAGGACAACACACCGATTCAATCATCATTGAATTGTATAACATAATTGTCATTTTTAATTAGAAAATGTATTTAGTATTTCTTAACTGTTTCCTTTTTGTGTTACATTTGAAAATCTGGGTTAATATGTTGTTCTGTTCTTTATTTTCTATTACTGGTAATAACCCTTGCTATTAACAGGTCCACATTTTAAGAATCACTCAGCTTGAAAAAACGTTTCTCATTGCAGCTCTCCGAGATGCCAGCAAACATTCCATCAACAGTGACTGGAAGATCGAGCATCCAGGTTCATTCAACATAGCTGGTACTACAGTTCATTATGTCAGAAGAGGACTGTGGGAAAAAATCTCTGCAAAAGGCCCCACTACTTCCCCTCTGCACCTTTTGGTAAGAAGGAAGCAGACAAGGTTTCTCTGGCATACAATTCTCATCCTATCTACTAAATACTCTCACTTCATTACAATAATTTGTTATTTGGTTAATTGTAGACAGTGATTAAAAACAACAGAATAACAGTTAAACATCACAGAAACCACCAATCAGGTTTGAATCTTGAGTTTGTTTTAAATAAATAAGATCCTTCAATAAGCTAAATTCTTACATAAAAAATCAATTTATATATGTTAATTACAATTAAGGTACAGGTGTGTTCTTTTTAAAGACACTCCATTATGCCAAAATATATGTAGAAAAAAATGTCAATAATTGCATGACCCTCACTACTACAGTAGATATCATCTTAAACCACCTACACCTGAATTTTGTCTTAATACCCTATCTCTCCCAAGTGTAAGGTTTTTGTTTTCTTAAATCGGGGAAATTTAAACAGCCTACATGCTCTTTGAATGGACAGTCCCATCTATTACAGCAGCATCCTTTTAATTTGATGTATTTCCGAATGATCAGTATCACTTCCAATCTTCTTAATGAGAACAAATTGAAAGAAGTCTGGTCACCCAGTTAAAGAATATTATTTGGTTATGCTGGGTACGCTTAATGAATGCATTTGCTTATTTTCCATTTGATTGTTTTTTTTGTAATAAAAAACAATTGTTTATTGCAATATAATATTCACACAACCATTAACATTAAAAACAGATGGTGCAACCAATAATCAGCTTTTACCTATCTGTGCCTATCTGTATTTTTAACAATCAATCTTTTCCCTTTCTCTTGAAAACTTCAAAGCATGTACTGTACGTATTTCTTGCTATTGTTATTGTTTTTAATCTGTTTAAGATGAGCTCAGATTAAGGGTAAGGTCTCAAACATAACCCCAAACAAACGTTTTTTTATAGTTTCCTTCAACATAGAAAGCCATTCATGTTTTAGAAATTGGGCAATTTCCTTTAAGTAAAAAAATTTTCCCTTCCTGTAAGGAATGCGCTTTAGCTGTCAGGTGAGCTTGTGATTTAGAACACGGCTACAGGGCGCTTTCACTTCATTTTGTATCCAAGCCTGAAAACCTGGCCTAAGTATGATGGTGCAGGAAGTAAGTCACAATGTCAGAGCTCTTTATAGCTTAAACACACTGCCTGCAACACCCTGGTTTTATTGTGTTCCTTGGTTCCAGGTGCTTCTTTTCAATGAACAGAACTATGGCATCCATTACGAGTACACCATCCCCATGGAGCCCGTCCCTGAGAACCACAGCACCAAGACCAACGAGCCTCTCTTCATGTGGACACACTCAGGCTGGGAAGACTGCCACGTGGTGTGTGGTGGAGGTAGGAGGGGACCTTCCCTGTGACTCGAAAGACGGTGTACACTATAATGATGAGGGCACATTCTCATGCTTTGTCAATTAAAATTTGATAAATTCAGTTCACACAGTACATTTTTGTGGCCGGTAAGTCAGCACTTCATCAAAGTGTATCATAAAACAATTTAACATAAAAATATATTATACTTGGTTGCTTCAGTATAAAAGAAATAAATCAGTAACAGGACTAAGATGGTAGTTAATAGCTAGATGAAAAGTTAAAGCAGTATTAGCAGCTTAACAATTTAGCAAAGCTATTCCTGGTAAGAACTGGGATGGGAGATGTCAAAACTAGGTTGCTGCTGAAAGTGGAGAAGGAGGTGACACTCTTCCTTTGGGATCAAAATTTGGTAACTATTTAACGAGTATGGTGATAGTGAAAGGCGTGCCTGAGCAATTCCTTCCCTTGGATGAGATAATAATAATAATAATAATAATAATAATAATAATAATACTTGCTTACACTTATATAGCGCTTTTCTGGACAATCCACTCAAAGCGCTTGTTACAGGAAGGTTCATACCCAAAGATCCTGTGACAAGATGTTAAACCCAGTGTCCTGGCTGAATTACACTTGAGCTTGCACAAGCAGTCCCCCATAAACATTCCCTTTAAATGCAGTTGCTTAAGTGATTCCCCATTTCCTTATGATCTGCTGTGTAGTAGGGCTGCTGGCACCTAACCAGAGATACTGCTGCACTGTAGGAGTGGAGGAAGTACCACCCAACCCCTGGATGAAATGATCTGGGATTCTTTGGAATGACACTACAGAAATATAATATATTTTTATTAGGATAATTATGACTATTATGTGATATCAACTGGATTTTAGTTAAACCACTAACTCTTGACAAATGAAAGGTTGTCTCATTATCTGAAATACATTACTATATTGCAAAGACAGGAACAGCGCTCTACCTTCTTAAAGGATTAATAGGCTTCTCATTGGATTTTTTCACTCATTGCAGGGGAAAGAAAGACTATAGTGTCCTGCACAAAGATCATGAACAAGACAACAAGCGTGGTTGACAACAGAAAGTGCCGCCACCTGACTAAACCGGAGCCACAAGTACGCAAATGCAATGAGCAGCCCTGCCAGGCAAGGCAAGTTTGTAAAGAACTTCTCTCAGAACTGTTCAGGGCTTAGTGCACAAACAAAGATGTTATTGTTTAGGATTATTGGAAGAAATGCATGCTGTTGAAATATCGAAGATGCCATGCCTGTGTTTTCAGAAGAAGAAAGGTTATTAGCACCAGGGTGCTGGAAAAATACCAAAATCTAGCTTGGCTTCAACCTTTCAACCCCGACTAAACTAAAAAAAAGCATAATTTTCTCCTTTATCTTTATTAACTGTCTGTATCTCTTCACATTTGGTAGCAACATTTGCAAGTCATTCTTGTTCTTCAGAGAATTAAGACTGGTTACTTTGTCAGCAGTTTTAGTTTTAAATGGAAGTTACTAACTGAGCTTTGGGAGGGATAACAATGAGTCTCACACAACTGTACCTAATCACCATCATTACAAAACTAGCTACATATACTGAACTCAAATGCCTCTCCTTGCACTCATCGCAAGCATCCCTCCTCTGGCCCATCCTCTACCTCTTGTCTCAATCTGAATGGGGTTTGAGACTCCTTGTCCCTTGGACAGGAGGCTACCCATTAATCAAGCAGGTTAAGCCAAATGTCTCACCAAGCATTCCAAGCACTCACAAAGCATTCAGATTCTTGGGGGTTATTTTCTGTAGTGAATTAACATTATTTGTCTAATGAAAAACAATATTTTGAATAAAAAACTAGATACATTATTGTGCTTGAAATAATATATTATTTTTGCAATTGGTCAAATGCTGACATCCTGTTCTTCACAAAGCAGTTTTCCCTGGAGGTTGTCCTTGTCTGTTCTTTCTAGACAAAAAAAGATTATGATACAATTCTGTAATTATCTAAGCAATTCTAAGACATAATTAGTACAGTGGTCACAGATTATTCATTACCTTCTAAATAAATTATATGCCAGTATTAAAGAAAACATCCCAGTCACCATGACTATAGAAGTCTGCTTGTTCTATCAACATAAATTACAGTAAGTGAAAAGGTTAGTGTCTCTGGTAAAATAATTGTTCTCCTAAAGCAATAAACGTTATTTACAATCCAAGTAGTAAGATTCAGTGCATGACCTAATTAAACTGTACAGTTTTTGTCCATCTGTTATATTAAAGGAAAATCAATATAGGCTGTATATGTTACATATAATCTTTAGGCTCTCATTTATGCATACTACACAGTGAAATTCCTTTCATATCTTCACCATGGCTCAAATAAACAGCTGCCAAAAATAACATTTTGTTGCTTGAGGCACAAAGTAAAGAGTTAGTAGAAACTGATGATCCTGCACCTGTGAGATGACTTTCTGAGTAATGCTCACCATGTTGTTCAATGGAACAAGACTCCGTTGCCTTAGAAACATGTTGTTTTTACCTCAGGTGGATGATGACAGAATGGACCACTTGCTCAAGGACCTGTGGAAAGGGAACTCAAAGCAGACAGGTGGCCTGCACACAGCAGCTGCACAATGGTGCTCTTGTCAGAGCCAAAGACCGTGACTGTGTTGGCCCCAAGCCTGCTACAACCCAGCGCTGTGAGGGACAGGACTGTATGACAGTATGGGAGGCAGGAGAGTGGTCTGAGGTAATATAAATTTCTTCCACCTGCACAAGATGCAAATGGTTGCAATACATAAATCTTTTATTAGCTGAAAACTCTTGTAGAGACGTTGTGACATAGTGTGTTTGTGACATTCTGGGGTTTGAGATGCCCTTTCTGGGGGTGGGATTTTCTGGGTGGATACCAGATATTTTTAGAAAGTGAATAATCAAAAACACAAATTAAGCACAGGCATGTAGGTACACTACAGCTCACGAGACTTAAATATTTTAAGATAAACTTAAAAAAGAGTGTAACTTTTCATGTATTATTAATTTTACTGCAAAATTCAAATAAATAATTCTACCTTTCATTCTATAGTCATGATATATCTTAGGTTTAAAGCACAGACCTACTTCACCAATTTTTGAAAAGGTATGCAAGAACATCCAAAGAAGTGTAGGATGCAGTAAAGAACCACTGTCCTAGAGCACTGCCTCTAGTAAATATGAAAAAGAATTGCCCTGAGAGAGAGAGATTTAATCTTAATGGTTATGTAGAGCACAAATCTATACCGTAGAGGCATTACTGTTAGGGATTATGTGATAAGGGTGCTACATTAAAATGCTAAATTCTTAGTCTGGTCCAGTCATCTTTTGCATTTTGATTTGAAAAGTACGTCTTTACCATTGCCAGCACAGCATCCTTGTCTGGACCTTCCAAAGAGCCCCATTAGAACACGTGATTTAATGTCAGTTTCGCACAAGGTATGCACAGGCCAATAATTCACCTGTGGATGTAAGCAATCTTGAAGGTCTAAACCAAAACAGCTGCCAGGAGTGTCTACTGACACCAAAGGGAAGAAATATTTTTTTCCCCTTTGATCAGCCGGCTGAATTCTTGTCACAGCCATGTGTGTGTGTGTGTGGTTTTTTTTTTCCATGAGACATGTTAGAACAGATGATGGGAATGTAAGGTGACATCTGTGATCTTGTGCAAAATCCTGCCTTCTTTGTAGACTGTAACCACTTGGTGGGGGGGGTTGCGTTTCAGTGCTCTGTGAAGTGTGGCAAGGGGGCTCGTCACCGTTCTGTGAAGTGCACCAACCCCCGCAGGAAGTGTGACTTGTCCACGCGTCCTCGGGAGGTGGAGGATTGTGAGGATTACTCCAAATGTTACCTCTGGAGAGCGGGAGACTGGTCAAAGGTGATATTAATGTACACTGTTATGACTGTGCTTAGCATGTACCTCTACCAACACACTCTCACAATCTTACTTGATGTAAAAGATTTCAGCAGACAGCACATTATAAAAAAAAAACATTACAATTTGTAAAAGATGCCAGTTCAGTTCACAGACTGTAAATATCACACATAGCATATACTGTAAAATGACAAAAGCGTTGTAGTAAGTTCAATGAATGTTTTCACAACTTCTAAATAAACCTACATAGGCCTTCTTTGTTTATTCCATTTCAACGCCTCTGCTTTTTCAGTTATTGGGCTTCACATATGCCTCTTGTCATGCTGTTGATTAAAACCAGCTGTTGATAGGAACTATATCTTAATACAGTATATACCTTTTGAATATTTTAGAATTCACACTTTTTTTTCTTTACCTAGTACCATACTTTGGATATAAATACAGTCAAAGGACCTCAAAAAGTGATACTTTTTATTACACTTTAGTCTAAAAAAGACTTTCTGGAGTGCCACATCAACTGGTATTTATATTGTCTTAAATTACACAAACATCAGCTTGTTACTTTAATATTCTAGCAATTTATTTTATAATACACTAGTATTGAGCTTCCAGCTCATTATCAGCCTGTACTCTGTTATTAATTTCATATAACTGCTATATAATGAAAATTGATAATCCACAATGGAAACTTTTTTGTGTATGAGGTCTATAAAATTGTTTTTTGTTTTTTGTTGTTTCTCATAGTAGTAATAATTTTTATTATGGAGCTTGCTTTTTTATGACTTCATTTTCTTGCTCTTGTTTGTAAAACATTGGCTTGTTGTTTGTAATGCCTCAGCTTGTAAACTCAGCTGAGTTTAAATTGTTTTCCTTGTTAATTACATGCTGTAGTATTTCATCGCCCTATTCAGCTTCCTAGAAAATCACTCAAGTGTTTTAAGAGAAATGACATTGTGATTATTACTCCAGCGTTCTTAATATTCAGCCTTAGAAAAACCTCAAGAATATTACTGAGAATCATCCTAAGTGTGTTTTGTAATACAAGTGCACAGAGCTGCACCTTTACACTGCTGTGCCTGTTGGGTGACATCAGAAGATTTTATTTGAAAAACCAAGCACTTTATTTTTGCAAAGCTCCATCAAATATCTGACTTTCCTTTTGGTGCTTTGATCTCAACCACAGAAAAATCTTAGCTTGTCAAAAGTCCTCTGAGTTGAGGGCTCTATATTGGATCAGACACTCATCTCTTTTCATTATCTTTATTGAGGAATACATCCAATTTAAGTCTTTGCTCTTTAAGGTTTTGTATTTATGTGGTTAAACAAATGACAAATCAAAGACACTTAATTTTGTGTTATTTGGCTATTGCTTATGATCAGTTTGCTCCAAATTATTATTGAACATCAAAGAACTGATTAAAAGCTTTTATAAGTCCACAGAGATGTTGCATGACATAAGATTAATAAGAACATTTAAAGAGGTTACAAACATGAGGACAGCCCATTTAGAGCATTTGGTTGTAATTAGCTAAGAATCTCATTTCTTTGTTTGTTGAAGGATCACAGAGTATACTGTAAGTCACAACAGTGTAGCTGGGTAGATGGTTCAAGGCTCCCACAACCCTTTTGAAAACAATGTGCTCAGTCTCAAATACACTTTTACATAAATTCAATTAAAACCGGTTCACTGCTGATCCAGAGAAAGTGCATTGTTTTTCTTAAGGGTTTTAGTATTCTATTCAAACTACATATCAACTTTTTCTATTCAAAGTTAGAGATTCACTTCCTTTAACCTGTTTGTATAGGGGCATTGCTTTAAACCTGGGAAAATAAACTGTTTTCATTGAAATAATCCCCATTAACATTACTTCCCATTATGCAAATTTGACATTTATAGCTATGTATCCCAACATTTACAGTATTATGTTGCAATTAGTGTTGTTTTGCCCATATCTCTGAGGACGGATCAGAAGTGTGAACAATATTTGCAATTTTCCTGTTGATGGACGTTAACACTGAGTAATGTTACTGTTCATGGTCAACATTCCTTGTGGTACAACTGGGAAAAACATCCTCAGGTTTTCATAGTAAGTTTGCCATTATGGTGAGATTATTCAATAGTGAGTAATATTGTTTCATATCCTAATGCATGTTGATAAATAAATATGTGTAATAATTTAATACATTAGCTATTTCCCTTTAATTGTATTTACTTATGTAAGGATACTTGTATGTATCCTTATACATAAGGATTACTTGTATTCTTATGTCTGTTGAATGCCCTCTGGATACAGTTATGCAAAATCCCAGAAACTATGTGCATTGCATGTGTGTACTTGTATGTATTATGTGTTTAATGAGAAGTAATTATTTCTGCATTTTCCTTTTTTACTCTTCTATTTTATGAGGCTAAAATTATGTTTACTTGTTTTGTTTTGTGTGTTCCGCAATTTGTGTTTAGTGCACATATAGAGGATTTTGAAGTTTCTGCAAACCATGTTTCCCTGGATACCACACTCAGAAATGTTATCAATGTAGATAAACCCCTTTTAACCCCCGAAAAAATAACACAACAATGTTCAGAAAACAAAATAAATGTACCTTAGTTACATCTACTTTAATTTACATTTTGGTAGCTCTGCAAAATATTTAGAAAAAGATTTCTAAAAGGTTTTTTTTCTAAATAGAAAGATCATTTAAAATGTATCACAAAACACCCCCCTAATCTTCTGATAAAGTAAATGAAGTTCCCCAATGTGCACATTTTTGGCTTTGGTTAAAGTTTAAAAATATTATTCTTCCTTTGAAAAGGCACTTTACAGACCATTTATCTTATTTGTTTAAATTAACATAACAAGAGGAGTAGAATTAAAGCCTAACCTACTTCTATTTACTGTACAAACATGAGCCTATTCACCAGGCACGTGTTCAGTTGCTCAGCTTGCAGTCTGAATACAGATGCTTTCCTAAAGGTCAGGAAAGGACAGCTGCAGTCTCGGTTTGCTACACCATAGCATATCCTCATGTATTTCTCTTCTTTAAACACAAATTGGCTGGATTAAACAGTTTCCCCTTAAGATTCCTTTGTCCTGAGTTTTGCCGAGGTCAAATTATCAAATGGGTCTGTGCTGAACTTTTCAGTTATTGATGGCTACAAAAAATTGAAAACAAACATGTCCTATGGGCATACTGTATGCTGTGTTTTATTTTTTAAAACAGGAATTACCCATTTAAGCTCTTATTATCCATAGTTAAGACTATTTTTAGTATGGCTCCTAAACACATAAACACATGCTACTAGCATAAATGTACAATAAACTACACTTTAGTTTCAGGATTTTTGGAAACATGGTATTAAACGTTTTTGAAAGCCAAATTTCCTGTTACAGCCACATACAAATGAAATAATTTACTTAAGGGCAGTAGTGAATCAAAACGCAAATGCTTCTATGTAGATTTTGTTACTGTATAGTATTGATAACATCTTTAAGAATAATTAATTATTCACAGAGTGGTTTAAATCAACTTTAGATTTTTTATTATTTCATTTATGAAAATCATATTTATTTTTTGTAAAGTTCTGTTTATACAGTTTATATAGCATTTAAACATTAAGTAGCAGTTCATTTTCTGGTCAGGCCTGTGGCAAATTTCTGAATGGGTATGAACTAGTTCTAAGCACATGAGCTGCCATGACATGAGTTTTGAGAGTGGCACTTGTTACACTATATGCATCTCTTGAGTGATGTTTTTACTTAGCTCACTATGAGGAAAACCCTATTATCTATTAGGCTGACCTCGGGCATTTTGCTCTATGTGCATTTATCTACTGTGAGGTGAGCATTAAGTGGTCAGGATAATACTTGTTTTGTTCTGCACCTTAAGGGCCTGTTTACGCTGAGGGGTCAGTAAAACTGGAGCTGAATTTGTCTTGCATGACCTCCTTAATCTAAATCTGTAGTGAATTTCCTGCTCTTTGAGAAGTTTGACATGCAGTCCTGAAATTCAGCCCATTTTCATGTCACGTTAAGGATTGCAGTAAATTACTAAGTAATAATGTAGGAAAACCTTTGAGATTTTATACATACATTTTTATTTATAAGCACTTTCCAAAAAACCCAAAGCACTGTATAGCAGACTATGCATAATACACATAACTGGAATAAAAAAGAAAAGAAAAAAGCACTGTAATGGACCCAATTAAATCAATGGTGAAATGAGTTTTAAAAATATTTACAGTCACAAAATCTCTAATGGATTTGGGCAATGAGTTCCACAGATGTGGTGGCACAGAACAGAATGCTCTGTTGCCTATAAAGTGAAGCCTGATATTCAGTAACGAAAAAAGGCTTAAATGAGAAGATCTCAGATCATGTGTTGGACTATACTCATGCAGTAAGGCCTTAACAAAACATTAAAGTACCCTCCAAATTTCAAAGGGAGTCAGTGCAGTTTACATGGGATGAGAGTTTTTTTAACACACGAGCTGCAGAATTCTGAGAATATGGACATCTACAGTATAGAGCACCTTAGTAAATACTCAAATTATTAAGACTGGTCTTATTGTAAAATAGAATGTATTAATTAGCACACAAAGCAAATTAAGCACACACGTACAAAGCAAGGAACTCAACTGACCAATGCTACTGCTGAGTGGTAAAGGTACCCTTTTGATGTTCTTTGCATAAGCTTCAGATCACAAAACATGGTCAAGAGAAGCACCAAGGGTTTAATTTCAATTAAACCCTGTCAATACCAACACTGAAATCACCGAGCTGATTTCAGGAACCTACAGTATAACCTCTGTTTTGTCACAGTTTATCTTAACATTTTGCTGGGTTCATATCTTAATGTAAGACACAGATCTCTATAAAGGGCACAAAGTTGACAAACATAGGAAGGTTCGGCTTCTGTTGTGTTACATTCTTAAAGATTTACAGAAACCAGCTGTTAGAGCTTATAATTACTGAACACTGTTATATTTGGCATCATACCTGAATTGACCATTCAATGCTGGATTAAGCCATTAAAGAAAGGTTTTCATTGAATGAGGATAGTTATTGCAACTGCTGCACAGACTAGAGTGTACAGTACATAGCTCGGCAGCACATACATTTCCATGTAGTCAATATATAATAAAATCCAGTTCTGTATTTGAATAAATCTTACATTAAAGAATATTTGACATCTGCTTGTAACAATCAGGAGTTTTTAATCACGATGTCTCCGGTGTAAATGATCTGATGTCTTAGCAGAATTATAAGTATTTATGACTGCCTTTTGTGCTTGGCAAATTTTCATAGCCAGTTAAATACTCTAATGGCAGGAGCCAAATGCAATCCTGGTGTTTCACTCATGCCTTGGCAAACACTATAGGCTTCAAAGTTTGGCTTAGCTTGTGGTAGGATGACTGGTTAACATAATGTATCTGATTAATAATTGAAAGCAGCAGTCTGATGAAAAGGGGAATATTATTATTATTGGTAAAAAGTGTAAATAAATGAATTAAGTATATTTTTCAGTTTTGATCCTTAAGCAGTGTGATTTTCATTAGAACTGGTTTGGAAAATATAACCGACCACAGTTTATTTTCTTATTTTGTGTCTGTAGGTTTGAATAAAAATAAAAATAATAATAATAATAATAATAATAATAATATGTGATTCTGCAAAATGTAAGGTTTAGTATCTGTGTTGCTATGCAGTGTACTTTTAGAATAAATTTACCAATTCAAAATATCCTTTTTTTCTTTGGTGATTGTCAAGGATGATTGTCTCCCATAATTGTCAAATATAGTGGTCTGAGGTACGCTAATGAATAGGTTTTGGGATTCCAGTTTTGGCATCTTCAAACTGGTGTTTGTGTTTATGAGTAGCATGAATGGCCCTGGATTGTTGATTCGGACTGCGGCATGTTGTTTCTTCCACTCCGATTTTTTTTACTTTTTCCTATTTTTGTCACATGAAAATTGAAAGATTTTTGAAGTGCAGAGATTCCAATGTTTTCCACAATCTGATGTATCACACATCATGCATCAGAAATGCCGGAAGTATTATACTTATCTGCTTATTGGCTGCTTGTAGAGAGCTTGTTTTGTGGAGGATCTTTGCTTAATAAGTACTACACATCAGTCCCATTTTCTTGCATGCCTTACTAAAGTTACTGACAATTGCCTGGAGATATGCTTCCAAATGATCATATGCTACAGCATCATTACTTGTGCCAGAAGAATAAAGAAGGGAGCTCTTCTTCATCATCAGCATAGTTTAGCATCTATCTAGCTTGTTGGTGGTCAGGTGTAGCATCATGGTAAAAAATATCAAGGACGGCATTAGAGTAATATTACAACATTCCCTGACCTCTGTCTTAACCTCCAAAGAATCGGTGATGCATAAT
Organism: Lepisosteus oculatus; assembly: GCF_040954835.1. Classification (NCBI taxonomy): domain Eukaryota; kingdom Metazoa; phylum Chordata; class Actinopteri; order Semionotiformes; family Lepisosteidae; genus Lepisosteus; species Lepisosteus oculatus. The sequence goes on along the minus strand of NC_090698.1, from coordinate 50,550,720 downwards.
TGCTGCCTACATTTGTTGTCATGTTTTGCGCCATGATTGTACTGCGTTACTCTGAACGTCTGTCATTAGGGCTCTGACGGTCTTAATCTTCAAAGGCCTACATTTCTATTGCTTCATTGATTTCTACTGCAGCAGAGGTGGTTCCATTGAAAATGGTTACACAGTCACGACAAACAGACAGCTAGACAGTACTGTCTTCCCTATCCCCTCCCAATGTGGGGTGAGAAGAACAGATTCCTGAAAAGGGTCTTTAGTTTGCCAATATTTCTAGTGCCATATCCACGTTTCCCAACCTTCTTGTAACTCCCTCCTTTGTTCCAGTGTGTCATTAAACACTGGAATCCATAATCCACAATCCTATTTGCATTGTCACTAACAGGCCACCTTGGCTTTCCAAGAAGGAAAATATTTCTGTCTGTTGCCCATAATTCCTGGTCTTGACACTGCTACCTGGCCTGTAACGGCTTATTTTTCAGTGTTATCTCTACTTATTTCTTAGCTAATCTTCACTGACGATTGTTCCACTATAGGTAGTCGCCACTGTTGGAATAGCTACCACTGAACTACCTAGGCTCTAGTACTCTGAATAGTATAATGACCAAATAAATAACAACCAAAGACAACACTAGAACCAACGAACATTCCGCTTCAGGGACAAAGGCCATAGCTGCACTGATAGAAAAGCTTATAGCCCAATGTGTGGCCAGAAGTGTGCCAGGATATCATTATCTAGAAGGGATGAATTGTGACACAAGGAGATATACTACATTCAAATTGAAAGACCAGCATCTTAGTCCACCTTGGGCAATAAAGGAAGATATCACTGATGTGTTTTCCATCTGCACAAGTATGTTAAACTACTGTTAAAGTGCTGAAGGGTCAAAATCCCGCTGTAGTTCTAGAGCACTGATTTCCACTGACCTGCAGCCACTTCAAATATCATAATGTCACGTCTCGTGCAGTGATGACTTTCCTGTGAAATAACCAACCTAGGAGAACCCTGTGTGAGAGATTGTTCAGATATGTCTGTCAGTGGAGGACATGTTAGAGTGCAGGCCACCACACAGAAACCTGCTATCACCTCTGTCCTTTCCTCTGAGGCAGTGGTTCTCAAACTGTGGTACGCGTACCAGTTGTGGTACACGGCGCTCCGCCAGGCAGTTCGCTATATGACATCGGAAAAATTGGGCTGGATTTTCATATTTTCTATTTTAATAAAATTAATTTGTGTCAAATACACAGCCTACGTACTATGATACAGCACGCGCTAATACTTGAGTGGACAAAAGAGCTACAATGTAATTCTATACCATTCTATAGGAATGCGTGCTATGAACGCAAGTGACCAATTTATCTCCAGCAAATAGGGAGGTAGGAGAATGTGCGTGATTTTGGAACAATGCCAGTGTTGTAAGCACAGGAAAGCATAGAAATGCATACTATGAAAATATTTAATATACAAAAAATACAAAAATATTTAAAACTGTTCTAGGTTAATTTGAGAAAAACACACCGAGCGTCTCTGTGGTTCGCTCCCATGCGCATGGAATAAAAACTTCTTTTAACTTCTGAGACAGACTCCTGAAATGGAAATGGGGAAAAATGCAAACTTGCGGATGGCTAAAGCGGGTAAGCCCCACAGTATTTTTGAAGAACCTTATTTACCATTGGCAAAAGAGCTGACACATACTGTATTATGTACGGAGAAAAAGCTACTAAACAGCTCGACCTGCTGCCCCCTCTGAAAGACACAGCCACTCATAGAATTATTGATATGGTGGATGATGTCAAACGTACGCTGATAGAGCGTGTTAAGATGAGCAAATGCTTTTCACTGCAATTAGATGGTCTATAAATGTCTTTGATTTGGCCAATTTGCACATTTACGTTCTATATGAGTTTGAGGGCGTGTCCCATGAGGACTTTCTGTTCTGTAAGCCGCTACCAACAGGAACTACAGGAGAGCACATATTTCAGCTTCTGAATGAATTTATCAAAGAGAATGGCATCGACTGGATAAAATGCGTCAGAGTTTGTACAGACAGTACTAGTTTGTACAGACTAGAGCGATGACAAGCTGAAACAGCAGTGTAGTTGCAAGAATTAGAGAGGTGGCTCCAGATATGAACTGCAGCATCCACTGCAAGGCCTTGGCCGTCAAGAAAATGTCTGATGATTTAAGATCTGTTAGGCTTTGCTCGACTTAACAGGCTCACCCCTCTCACTGAAAGGGTGCTTTTTATTGTTTATTTTTAATTGTTGTTTTTCCTTTTGTCATTCTTTAAAGTGCTTTGAGAAGCCATCTTTAAAGGCACTATATCAAATAAAGTTTATTATAATATTTTTAGATGTGTATGTGAGTGTGTGTGCGCACGCACACTCATGTTGGTCATTTAGATTTTCTGGGGTTCCTAGGAGAAGATGACTTGTAGGTGGTACTTGGATGCTTTGGTTTTATTAGGGGTGGTACTTGGTCCAAAACATTTGAGAACTACTGCTCTGAGGAGTTCACTTCTGAAAGCCTTGTAAAAAACACAATCAGGATGAAGGGAAGGTGTGGAACAAATTCTTCAAAAATAAAAAAAAGTATTTTGTAAAAATGTGAATAAAGTTTTTAAACACAAAAATAAACAAACAGAAGAGCAAAATGTTTTAAGGCAAAGATTAGAAACTAAATATACAGGTAGAAATGGAAATCTTACCGTACTATTTTGAAAGCAATAGCTAGGAGCTTAACAATAATTCAAATAAGGCAGAGAAAATGGCAATACCTCAACTTATGCCCAGTATGTGGTAGATCAAAGACACCAGGTGTCAATCAATCCACAGAAAAAGCGAAAGCTAATAGACTTGACAATAAACTGTAAAGATAGAAGAGATAAGAGATAAAATGGTCTCAGTCACTTGCCTAATGTGAACAATGAAAGAGGAAATGTAAGGACTGGCCTATCCATGTATCCCCTCAGGAAGAGGGTGGAGTTAGGACCTCAGGCTTATAACAGGCCTATTGGTGGTATTAGTATAAATGCTTGGTGTGAAGCCCCAGGGGCAGCAATATCACACTGCCTGGTGGCTACACTTTGAAATGGAAGCTTGACAGACTGCAGGAGCTCAGGCATAGGTTTCATTGCCTACAGCCATCTCTAAATGTGGAACCAGCATTGTTACCTGCTGGGTAGGAAAGCTTTATGAGACATGCTCTGTGTTGTGAACTCAGGATGAATAGCTTTTCAGCCAACATGCAATTATGTCCTTTGTGTTCTCTGCACTATGGAATATATCACCACTAGGTGGTGAATTGTTTTCACTACCATTTCTATGCCCGCTATCCCATTTATGTATCCTGTGAATTTTATGTAAACTGCATGAAAAAATACAGAGGTACTGTATTATTCACTCTAATCCTCAAAATCATTTTTACAGTGCTCTCCAAGAATATCTGGGACAATAAAGTCCAAGCTATGTTAACCTTACAGTCATGTCTTCATGATCATGAGATTAGTATACTGTAAGTACAGTATAATATACAAATGAACAAGTAAAAGGTTTATTCCAAGCTGAAAAAAAGAAGAAAGAGAACACAACATTTCGGCCGTGGAGCCTTCTTCAGGTGTCAAGGCTCCATGGCCGAAACGTTGTGTTCTCTTTCTTCTTTTTTTCAGCATGGAATAAACCTATTACTTGTTCCTTTGCAGCCTATGCATGCTGACGCAGCTACCCACCTGAACTACTACAGTATAATATACATTATATTTTGGGGTAATTCCATACAAACTTTCATCATATTAAAACAAGTACTTTATGTTCAACCCAATGGTTTTAGGGAACTAAAAGTATTGAGACACATTGACCTCAATGTGTAAAACTCAAAATTTGGTTGCAGTTTGCTTTGACAGAATAACTGCATAAATGACCACTTTTGGAAATTATTTACTAGTTCTGAGGGTGTACACCAACATTCTTTCTGCTTATATCGAAGAAAATGATACCATACATCTTGGGTGGTGCTTCACCCAATAGTTTTTTTTTTGGTCACAATGACCCAATACCTTATCAAGGAGTTGCGTCCTTGAAATCAGGAGTCAGTCTCCAGATTTAAATACAGTTGATTATATATTTTACATTCTGGAGAAGAAATTGAAACGCTTATTCAGAACAATTCAAGATTAGGTATGAATTCAATCAGACTGTAGCAAAGTCTCAAATGGTTTAGTGAGCTCAGTGGGTTGCAAACTTCATGCAGCTATTACTTCTAAGGAATATGCAACCAAAAACGGATTTTTACTCCCTGCACTTTGCATAATGTAATTGTACTACTATTTACCTACAGTCTTTGGCATTTTAATAATTTACTGTTTATACCATGCTCTAAAATGCATCTATTCTGCTTTGAAAACAAAATCAATATTAAGACAAAATACCACCTTTAAACATTTAATTAAAGATTTGCTAGGTTCATAACTTAATATTTAAACAGTGATAAACATTGGAAAAATTTGTGTTCCCTACTGGGCAAGAAGATACTCAGATTAAAATAGTGAATTACTGTATAATGGAAAATGAAAAACAATATTCTACTTTAAATAAATTCTCTTTTTTTCCTTTCTTAGCAAAATGTTTTCTTTTTTAAAGTCATACAATCCTCGGAGAATATCAAGGTCACATTTGTCAAAGGAAAGCACAACACTGAGGCCACAGGAAGCTCACTAGTCTGTTTTGTTATTTTTTCCAACTCTCCCATGTCTATAATACTGTCTACCTACATTAAGCACACATATTTTAAAACAGTTCTGTTTCAACAAATGAAATTTTAAAAGTGCTACAATATAACAAAAGGTCACAAAAAACAAAAATGTGCAATATAGTGCTGCTAATTCTTAAGAGCCAATTAAGAATTAGGAAATAAATGTGTATTTGCATAAAAGCCTCTTGCAGTATTTCTATTTTGACATGTGTATGTATCATAATATTTCATAAGTATATAACCTTCATTTCCTTTTAATTTGCTTTTGATTTATGTTTTAAAACAATTTATTTTTATTTCTCATTTTAGACTTTGCATTCACCACAGGCTTAAATCAATACATTTCATCTAACAGTCACATTGACAAACATAGGTCCTTATATAATCTTTTAATACTGCATATTTTTACAGTTGTAACTATGAGCCATCTTTTGCTTAAACTTGGGGTTGTAATATAGATATACTTTACCTTGCAGTGCTCAGTTACCTGTGGAAAGGGGATGCAGTCCAGGGTGATTCAATGTATGCACAAGATCACAGGACGCCATGGCAATGAATGTTTCTCATCCGAGAAACCTGCAGCTTACAGACCCTGCCACCAAGAGCCCTGCAACGAGAAAATTAACGTGAACACTATCACCTCTCCAAGACTAGGTGAGTGATGAACAATAACATATGTTTTGTATACTTATCAAAACAATTCATCCCCTTCCAGTGAAGTCCCAATCTGTTATGTATTCTGGTGAAATACAAATGGTGTTTACTCATTTTTTTAAAGGTAACATTTTAGTCGAATTGAATGCTGAACCTAAACACTTTCATGAGTGAAAAAACTTAACTGTTGTCAAAAACTGCAAATGAAAAATAAAAAAAACACTAACTGCATAAGTAATAATTGCATAAGACCCGGGGTCAGTATTTGGTGACTTTCTTTTGTCTTTACTGTATGTCTCTGGGTGTCATTCTTTTTTGATAAATCTCTTTGAGATACTAACTTTGCACTGCAGGATGGTGCAATTTTCACCTGTTCTTCACCTATTCAAACTCTGTCACATTGGTTTGGAATCATTGATGAATATCAGTTTTCAAATCTTGCCACAGAATTACTGTCAGATTCTAGTTAGGACTTTAACTGGGCCATTCAAGGACATTCACATTCTTCCTTTTAAGCCACTTCAGTGTACAATAGTTTTGACCTTGTGCTTTGGGTTATTGTCCCCCTGATAAAACGTTTTCATCCCAGTTTTAGGTCTGTAGTAGACTAAAGCAGGCTTGTGTGTTTTGCCTGTTCTTTGCTCCAGCCATTTTCCCCTCAGTTTTGACAAGCTTTCCAGTTTCTGCTGATGAGAAGCAGCCCCATAACAAATGTTTGACCTTAGGAGTGGTGTTTACTGGGGGATGCACGTTGTTGAGTTAGTGCCAGATGTAACGGTTTGCATTTAGATCACAAAGTTTCATTTTCTCTCCTTTAAATAAAACCTTTTGCCACATGTTTGCAATATCACTTAAATGCTTTAATATGTGTTATTTTTCACTAATGGCTTCCTTGTTGCCACCCTTCCAATGGGGCCATCATTTTGGAGAAAATTAGATTTTGTTGAGGTTTTGACATTCTCTACCATCTCAACCATTGAACTCTGTACCTCTTTTAAAGTGACCATTGTTAGACACCCCTAACCAGTTTTCTCCTTGCTGGGTTGGTCACGTTTGGAAGGACTGTCTAATCTCAGCAATGTCTGGGTTGTATGACACACCTTCCCTTTCTTAATGATAGACATCACAACAGTCAAAGGGATATTCAGTATCTTCGAAATGTCTTTACACCCAGTTCCTGATCTGTGTGATACATGTCTGATATGTGTCTTTTACAAATTTATTTCTGAGGTGTTTTGAAAGTTCCTTGGTCTACATGGTTGAATCCTCACTCCCTGATATACAGTAGGTGGCTTACGAAGAGAGGTGTATTTATTCTGGAATCATGTGAACCACTGTCATTGGTCAGAGAGGCCAATTATCAAATTGTGTGACTTGCCAAAATAATTTGCTCACTTTAATTTTAGGATTTTCAAATCGTTACCAAAAGGGGTGAATACCTATCCAATCCAAATATTTGTATTTTTATTTTACAGTTGTTATTATATTATTTATATATCATTACAATGTTTTCTTTGTCGTTTTGCTTTTACCCATAAAAATGTTAAGCTTGAGCATTCAAGTACTGATTAAAAATATTTTTATTTTAAAAAATGTGTACACATTATGTGTAATTCAACAAAATGGGACATCATTGAAAGGGGGTGAATATTTTTGTAATGTTGTAGATACTGTATGTTTAACCATTATTCAAAGTTCTGTGACCATGAATATGATTGTGCAAAGAAAGTAAATTCTAGCTGGTAATACACCTAATAGAAAAGCAAATAAATATATTAATATTTTCTCTGTATTTTTCAGTGGTAGGAACAGGGCTTACCGTAGGCACCCATACATTTTCTAATCATTTTGTCCAATAAGCTGGAGTCTGAATAGCCAGGGGCTATTTAATTGAAATTTAATTGCATCCTTACATACTGTAATGATAAAAAGAAATACAGTTGCTAACAAATGTGTACCTGCTTTTGCAGAGCACTGGGTTCGGAAACAGTTGTTTTCCCAGACACTGAGAATTATGAATTATGTTTAATAGACAACCATTTATTTTGTTTCTTATTGATGTCTGAAAAGAGATGTCTATTTAAATTTCCACATTACTTAAAATAGTCCACAGATCAAAAAGGAATTTTCCTTAGTCATAATTTAACAAGAGATTATCAAAGTCAATTAAAGAAGTGAAACAGTGCTATTATGCCTGCACGTGTTATAATGTTGAATTAAATATCTGGCAGAGTCATTCCCAATAGAACTATTCCAAAGTTACATCCATTATAAATCATATATTAACCATTTTAGGTGTGGTGAGGCACAGTAATAACATGACAAAGGTTTTCCAAGATTTTAGAAACCTATTAACTACGCAAAACATATGAAGACATACCGAATTACGGTCATAACAAAGTTATTTGTGTGATATTAACTGAAATGCAATGTCATAAACATGCAGCATTCCCATACTGATTTTGCAGAGATGATATCAAATTTAAGAAGCATTTTTGCAAACGTTGTTCTTAATGTTCTAATGTCTTTGTAAATCCATCAAGCACTCCAGACAAGGTCTTAAAAAAGCTTTGAACAACTATACTTTGTTTCTAAGTCATATTTGCATCTTTTACAAAATGATAAATCTTCATGTAAACATAACAGATGTTTTTATTTACAAAATACAATTTATATAAAAAGCAATATATTTGTGTATATTGCCTATACAAAGTAAAACTGTGTACATCTGTTTCTGTATATTGAGATGTGGTGTGTTAAGATAATACCTCCAGCGCTGACATTTACCCTTGTGGAATCTGTATCTCATTTAAAAATAGACGTGCAATCTCAAAAACCATTCTTAAATGACAGCTAAGTATATAAATCAACTTGTCTCTTTTAATTCAATAGTAAAGAATTAAACAGTGGTCTAGCAGTCTTCTATGTAGTTTTCTTATGTCTTTTTATGTCTCTGGCAGACATAAATGTTTATTAATTTTTGTTTCATTAAAGATCCTTACTTATATAGTTATATCAACACTATGGCACTAAGTATATTTTATGTGTTTCAGTAAACAGCTAGTGTGAGTGGAACAGTATACATAATTGCATACTGTTAACAAATTTAATAAATAAATCTTGTTTTCTTTGTAGTATGCTCAATTGTTAAAGTATACAAATAATAGCAGGGCCTAGGCTGTAGGTGAAAAGAAGCTCTGTATCATCTAATTACTGTATATTTGTGGGAAAATACAATTCTTTTTTTTTCCTTTCAGTATTCTCAAAATATAGAATTACTAAAATAATGCAATGAAAATATTAAAAAACGTATTTTTTGTGCTGTCTCTTTAAGTGGTCATGTCAGATTTCTTGCACTCAGCAATGCATTTAGTGACACCTAATGGAGAAAAAACAACTATGTTAATGCAGAAAGGCTGATTCATAATTTCCAGACCTGTCTGGACGTTGTAGGAAAATAAGTGATATACTAGTAGGTAGAGTCACTTAACTGCCACACATTTCTACTGAACATTTTCTTTTTCAAACTCCAGTTGAAAAATGTTGACCAGTGTAATCTTGACAAAAACATCTAAAATATATGTTGCACGTGTTTTTCTTCTTTTTTAGCTGCCTTAACGTTCAAATGCCTGCAGGATCAATGGCCTGTGTACTGTAAAGTGATCCGAGAAAAGAACCTGTGCCAAGACATGAGATGGTACCAGCGCTGCTGTGAGACATGTAGGGACTTTTATGCACAAAAAATGCAGCAAAAGAGTTGACGACAGTATGAGAATTTGTTTGAAATTCCACCATTATTTATATCAAGAACATGCACACAAAGAAAACATCCCTTTTCAAGCACACATATTCTGGATAATTTAAATGGTGTAATTTATTCTTATAGTCTGTGGATTGTTTCTGTTATGTCTGTTGTGTAGTGTGTGAAAACAAAAAACATGCTGTTCTATGAAAAATGTAAATGTTTAAAAGCAAATGCCACTCTTTCAGAAATAGCACATTTATTTCAGCCTCGTTTGGCTTAGCCATAGAGCAAGATGTTCTATGGTTTGTAACAGAGTCAGCCCAGATTATAATGTGTAGCTCAGAAATGAAATGTGATAACAGCAGATGGCCAGAAAAGAAAATGTGCTGAGTTTTATAAAACCGTGTACTGATATTAAAGATGGCTGCATATAACCCTATACATTTTATATTAAACAGTATTGGTGCTTCTCAAGACTAATCAGACATTACAGTTAGCATCCCTGTCATATATATCTATGCACAAAAGAAACTTAACATTCTTGTCTAATGGAACATAATATATTTTAAATATTTTAATCATAGATCCTTCCATCCATTTTCAGTAAATGTTTTATCTTTAGTGGCTCATAATGAGCCAGATCCTAATCCAGCAGGCACAGAGCCATGGGGCTACACTTTTGATGGGACACAATCCATTGCAGGGCACACAAACACTTGCACTCACACATACTGTACTTGCATATGGGGGTAATTTAAAGATGTCTGTTAGCCTGGACAACATGGATTTCAACTGTGGGAAGAAAATGTAGTTTACACATAGATGTTGAACAAAATCACAGAAAATGTGAACAAACATACATATCAAAGAATCATGATATGGTTTTTAGTGTGAGATACAGTATGGCACAATGTCAAAATGAAAATATAATTAAGTCATTGTCAGGAATACCATCCCTGTGTGCTAACACTGTCCTGGCATTATTGATGCATAGATCTGATGAGCCTGTGGGCAGAATACTGTAGGATATTCCACATCTGGACTGACGATGCTCTATTAGACATAATGATCTAGCTATAGGAAGACATTTTTGCAAAGGTGTGCCATTTTAATACTATCCCTGTGTGGTTTGTCCTGCTGGAAAATCAACACATTTAGACTGACCTGCTGAGGAAATTAATAACTTAAAGACTCTGACAATTTATCACTAAGCAGTAGGCTTGCCCTCAATGTGTATACTTACAGTATGTTAAAAGACATTCTTGCCCATGATATCATTCCTTCACTACACCACATATTGGCTTCAATAATACACCAGACACTACAACAACCCCACACATTGTCACCAATCACGTCTGTCAAGGACAAAACCACATTTGATGGGAAAAACACACCACCACTCTGCAGCCCACAGAAAACAGTGATTCCATCTCTTCTCTGTGAGCGCGTTTCCCCTTGAATAGTCTCCAAACATGCAGATTATTTTCAGGTAGATTGATGAGTACAGTTGTTCTTGTGAAGTGTGACTCCAGTTTGAAAATTCAGATGGATCAGATAGATGTGATGTAGTGGACCACCGTGGTGGCCTCTGCCCTCAACAATATGGTGTCACTCAAAGAGAAGGTTTCTTGTCTTTTCTGGTCTAGTCTGCTGATTGTTCAAGCTGTTGTAGAACGTTTTTGCAAAAAGCCTAAGACTGTGTTTTGTTCTTTTTACAGCACACTTTAAGGTTAAATATGCAGAACATATTGAATGCAAACTATAGTATAGTGCCCATGGATGATACTTATTTTCTCATTAGTAATAAGAATGTGAACATTACATTCTTATTTTCTGCACATACTGTACATGAGTGGTATAAAGTCATGCTGAAAGCAGAATGAGCAAAGTCATTGAAACATAAAAAATGTTTTTAAAAATGTCTGGGTGGATATTTTATATTTTCTAACTTGTCCAGCCATTTATTATATCCTTCACCATAACAGTGCATGAAATATATTAGCTAAATTCTGTATTTGTGAGGTGCAACTTTAAAATATAAATTAAGCACGGTCCCAGTTCTAGTCTGGCAAATTTCATGTTTTTATTATTTTATCATTTCAAAGTTGATGTAATCAATGCTACTGTAATTCAGAAATATTCAAAGGGGAAGCTGGTATCCACCCATTCTCAAAATTATATTTCAAGACATCAATAAAAATATAGTGGTTCATGGAACAGGTACAATATATTTGTGACATAACTTAATTTTTTTCCTTCAGTTTGATTAGAAAACAGCAAGTATGAGATAGTTGTAAAACAGTACAAGTATAAGATTACAGTGTATGTGGAGTATGTGCAAAATATGTCTATCATCTAATAGTCAGTTTGTGAGAATGGTATTGGGATGTCATTTAATCAAAATGCTATATAAATGGGTCAAAAAAGGAATTGTTGGCTGTATTTAGGAAAATAGTTACAGATGTAAAAATTTCAGCAACAATAGAGTGCAACTTCTTTCACTGGCACTTGGAACTTTAGTGTCACCTGCTGGCTAAAGAAACACATTAAGTCCTTTGCCTCAGATAGGGGGCAGCTTTTCAAGTTTTTTTCAAACTTAGTTTATGGTCTTATCAAATACATTATCAAAGCATTTGAGCTCAAAGGTTGTTTGAAATAATCTGAGAGGAGTTTTGTTACATGTGGCTTCTAATATTATGAGGTTTTACAACAATTATCCTTTGTAGAAGGTATTTTTACATCAAGGTTTTGCAGCTTCTAGCATTTCAGGTCTGCTGTTGTTTTAGTGTGAGAAGTCGTTTTTAATGACAAGTGGATCCGGAGGAGCTGGAGCTTTATGAAAACTAATTTATTTGCTTTCTTTTATTTCAGCCTCTTGTAATTTATGGATTTTAAGAGTTGTGCAATACATATACATTTTTTTCCATTTTATTATGAATGTTATTTGCTTATCTGACACCCTTATTCAGGGCAATGTACAAACTAGATTTTATGTAACGACAAGGAACTATTGTGCAGGTGATGATGAAGAGGCGCTGTCTTTATTATACTGATTTTCCTGTTTACTCTTCCATTTAGGCCAGAACAATGTTAAGAAGGTAATAAAAAAAACAAGTACGATGCTTAAAACTCAGACAAGTCTGAGGTATTTTGAATTCATTCCATAAGACCTGTCTCCCAGAATCTGTGACTTATAGAACTGTGTACTTTGGAAGGTAACTGTAAAAAACCTTTAAATGTAACATTTGATTTTTCCATACTTACTTAACCTGTGTTCTAGGTACAGGAATGACTCATTTTCCAGTCCATATGCTGCAATAAAGATTATCAGTTGCCAGTCATTTTAAGCTCAACATGGGGACAGAAAGACATAATAAAACACTAATATAGCTGCTGTAATAGCCAGTTATTCTCATAAATGGCAACCTGAAAATGGATTTTTGCTGCCTAGTGAATCCTAAAATCATTTTTATCAATGTTTAATTTTTTTTTAATTTAATTTTATATCATATTTAACATTCCTCATTCTCCTTTGTGACAATGGTATTGAGGTCACTTACTGCCACTAGGATTCTGTAATCCCTAATCATTTACTACTACTAAATATAAGAAAATCATATATTTATGATTTACAGAGATACAATGAACCATCTGTATTTTCTTGTTAATTTCTGACTTCTGTGAAAATGTGAAATTCTGTTCACATTCTTTTCCCTTTTCAATGGTTTATCCCAGTGACAGATTAGGTTTAAATCTCGTGGTGGTCTGCCAGAAAGAAGGGTTTAAAAGAAATTGGTATTAAATGGGTAAAGAAAAAAAATGCTTCATCGATGCAATTTGAGTTATTCTGGGTTACAGAAGCTCAGGAAGGGTTTTTTGTTGGAACACTTATTCGGCTTAACAAAAATGTCTGCTGGGCATTAAAACATGAAAAACTAGTGAAACACAATTTAGATTAACTATTGTATTCTTTCAAGGTAATTTTTTACTATAATTCTTTTTCTAATATTTCACTTTCTACCTGACTGCCAGTGGTTTCATAAAGTAGGGCAAAAATGAATGAAACTATAACATTCGTGTTAAACAACATGGGTATACAGTATAAGTATTGAGAGTTGTTTGCAGAGATCAGATAAACAAGGCTTTGAATTAAAACAGATATTTTATTTCAAAGCCTTTATTTCATTAAATGGTTCATGAAGCTCCAGGAGCATGATGTTCTAAACAAAGAAAAACATGCCTTTCTCAGAATCTTCCTTATCTGCACAGAGAGGTAGACCCTAAATACTTTCCTCATTCCACTATGTTAGAGTCTCTTAGTATTATAGAGTGTCTTCTTTCTATGGACAGCTAAGTCACTGCTGAACTTTGCAGGCAGTATACACTGTAGCCTCAACAGTGTTTTTAAGAATGTGTAAGGAATGTACTGGAATGCATTACCATGTACCCCGTAGAATGTTGGTATGAATAAAATACTGGTATAAAAATAATCAGAATTCTGATAAATAATATTAGGATAAAATAATTTTGTTGTATAAGTATATTTACTTCTTGTGATGAATTAAATAATAATAAATAACAAATGTATTTGCAAAATCTTCCAAAACACCAAAGAAATTAAATGTACAATATCAACAAAGTGTTCTTGGCAGCACCTTCTACTCCCTCCATCTAGATCTTTGTTCTTCTTGAAATAAGAACTGTAAGTCATCACAATGTATGACCTCTTAAATTTGAACAGTTTTACTGTTAGTGTATGTTCTGTTATTGTAGAAATTCCATGCAAGGGTTCATTTAAAATCAATTAAAGCTTGAAATACAGTCTAAGTTTTTCTAGGCATAGGATCTCTCAGCAAAGGCAATATTAATCTGTAGCTTACTGAATTCAGGCTGAAACACAGTGGCACCATTAGGAAGCATAAAGGGAAAGACCCTTTTTGAATTACAAAAATGTAACTGGTATTCTTCTGGCAAATGTTTAAAAAACTAAAGGGAAACTATAATGACACTTATAGCTAGATTGTTATTCACATTATTTATCTTTTCAGCAATTATGTAGTTTTATTTATTTGATACACCACTTGCAAAGGTAGTGTTGTTTATGTATTATGGCATGCTCTGCCACATATTAAAATATAAAGTCGTGGTCTGAGCTTTAAAGTTGACCTGTTGCTCAGCTGCTCTACCGTTAAATAGGAAAATAATCTGCTGTATATCATGAATACATTTCACAAAATATAAAAACTATTAATCTTTTGGTATTGTGTGTTATTCCACAGTCTTTACTTGAATAAACATATTTAGAAAAAATAAAATAATAAGAAAACACTGTATATTTTTACACTGAATTGCTGTCGCACTGGTTTAGACTTGAAAAGGTCTTCCATCAGGACATCTTATGGTGCATGAATACTGCTTAATTTTATCTTCTGTTACTCATATGAAAACAAGATGTTGATAGCTCAAAGCATTTGATAGGTATGATATGAAAAATCTACTCTATTTCTGTTATGACTGTTATGCTATGCCTACGTTTAGGCTGTTTCTTGTTCAGTTTGTAGCATCATCTTTGGAAAGTTTTGCAGGTGTGTGAAACTTTGTGTGGCTTCAGTTTTCTTTCTGTGAAAATACGCTCTGTACATGATACATATGATGTTACATTTTCAATAAAAAAGAACGTAGTATTCATTGAATGTCTATTCTCCATTATTTCTAGCTCCTGTTGCTATTGGAAATAACATCTTTGTTTAGAAGAAAAAATGCATATTGAAATATTTTATATCTTCGCCATTTGTGTTTGGTCACAGTACCTCTATCAGTTGACCAAGTGAGGTATAATGTATTACCTATATGCAACTGATGAAAAATACCTGAACGTATCACTTATGACATGTTTGTGCTAATTTCAATAACTACTTTTGAGTGTTTCTCGGTGTACTGTTCTTGAAATCACAAAGATGTCAAAGGATTTTATTTAGGCAGTTTGCCTAAAAAAATGTCAGCCCCAAATCTGCATTTCAGGGTAGATTAAGTGCTTACTCAGGTTTTTTGAAGGAAGGTCACTCCAACATTGACTTCATTGTGAGACATCAGGTGACATCATTGTGAGAGTGTTCATTGTTTATTGTTTTGACCTCCCACTTCTATTTATAGTTGGATGTTATCCTTTGTTCTGTTACTTTATTATAAAGTGTAAGGAAGAAAACAAATTGGGCATTGATTCAATATCCCTTAGTGACTAACCTCTAGTCCACTGATAGATGTACGATCCATACATTTTATGAAATGATCCTGTTATTACATAGGTTACATTGAGCAGGTCATCAGATTAAGACCACCTCTAATAGTCTTGTGCTTATCAGAGAACACAGCTTCAGCAGCAGCAGCAGCAAAAACTAATACCTGGGAAATTTGTAGTTTTTAACTGAAAACAGATTGTTTTCTCAGACTAAAGTATTTAAAACACAAATTTTACAGGAGAAAAAATGAATTTACCTCATTTGGTAATATATTTTTGGTCACGTTCACATTTGAGTATGGCAAAGCACAAGAAATCTGATAATGTATAACAGTGAAATTGTTTCTGTATGCACATTCTTTATGCAATTATGAGATTTTATTACTTTACGTTTTCATGCTCACAGAATGTGTAAAATTCACATCATTCAACTCACTAAAAACACTATAGGAAATTTAAATTTAAATTAGCATAATCACTACAGCATTTTCATCTACAGTGTATTAGGCTCTGGCTTTAACCCTAGGATGCAGGACTGACAAAAATCTAGACATACGGTATCATTCACTTTGAGTCTCTGAGATCCAGGGTTGCATCATAGGGTTAAACACACACCAGGTCTATGTATTTGTACAACACAAATCATTGACTCTAAAGCTTTGATGGGAATGTACTTGTTTAAAAGGAGTTTTAAACAAACTTGTCTTTCCGTAATTCCTTGTACCAATCTATAACCTTTATAGATATATCACTTTTCTTGATTACTCACTTGTATGTTTCATTTTCTCAATTGGTGTTTTCTATAACAGACACAGACCTGCCTAAAGAAAACCATAAACTCCAGCATCCAACCAATCTGGAGTACTCAAACACAGTCCCCGCCAATCACAAGTTCCAAGGGGTTTCCCTTTCCTTCTTCCTCTCCTTCTTGCTGGCATCCTAGTGCTGTAATCCAGGTGCACTGCGGAAGAAGGAGGTCTGAGATTCCTCCTTACTTCAGGATGCCTGCATCCCTTCAATGGCTCCTCTGCTCAGCTCCAGGTCTGCACTCCTGACCTTCTGCTCAGGTTACAACCCATCTTCATCAATGGACCCTTCTCGATACTCTTGATTCCAGTTCTCCACCCCTACACTTGGCAATCATCACCACCACCCAGTCAGTGGAGTAACTAGGCAACACTCAGTTCCAGCTTTGTATCCCTTGCTTTGGTTCAGGTTGTCACCCCACTGCATCAGTGGAATCACAGCACATCTCTTTCCCTGTTCTTCCCTGCTCCCCTTTTTTTCTTCAACCTTTTCCTCTTTGCAAGCAGGGCCGGATTTCCCATTAAGCACTGTAGGCACAAGGCTTAGGGCCTACGAAATGTTTAGGGCCTACAAAGGAGGGAAACACTAGTAACTAACGGAAAACGAGTTGAAACAACATGCTTGTGATCGACTCTAGGTGCTCCAAATCAATAATCATACGCCATCTAGCAGCAGTTTTAGAAACTTAAAAATATCGAAGTGATGATCGCTCCATCAATCACGTGGTTTAGCATCAGAATAGTTTAAAGTGCATCATGTCAATCGACATAGTTCAATTGGCCTTTACCCCTCTTTTTGCACATTTCGGAGTGAAAGATCCTAGGGCCTACAAACACCAAAATCCGTCCCTGTCTGCAAGATCTAAATCTTGCAAATTAACATCTCGGCAGTAACATACACTGTAATAAATGGCATTTTCTTCCCCAAATTAAATTAAATGAAAAAGAAACGTACTAATAATTTCATCATTACTTTGTGAGGTTAGGTACGTTCAGTATGTGGATTCTTGCCCAGAGTAGCATCTTCAATGAAGGGCCTTAAATTTCTTCTCTGATTAACACGATGCACAATGCGTTAACAAGTCTTCTGCCTTTCCTCTGAAGTTGGTAATCCTTAACCTAAACCTGATCAAAGCAGCAGATCAAAACTTTTAGCCAGTGACAACCAGCATCACTAAATCCATTAAATTTATGCCTCTGCTGGAGCATCCTTAATTTATTTGTCACTCTCCATCCATCATTTTGCTTTATTTCATTGATGCTATCCCTGCTAGAACTCTTTTAGCCTTCACTCTGTTTTTTTTGGGCTTCTTCCAGCACAGAGAAAATTTATGCACTTTTCCTTCTGCGGGCCTCTACAATTTGTCCTTGATTCTAACCTTTCACGCCTCCTTGCCACAAGCCAGGCATTAAGTCAGTTCTCACCTCTTCTTATTCATGTGAGCTCTCAAACCTCTTTAGTCACTTAAACTAGCCTGTAGTTTGTGTGCATCATCCCTTAGGGTCCAATGTTAGATTCTCGACCTTGCTTTGTCCATAAGATCTCTGCACAATGATTAACCTGCATGCCAACTGCATAGTGAATTAAGGCTGTGGTTCCTGCTTCAGGAGCAATGGATGGCATAACATTCTATAATGACTGCCTTCTGTCTCCTGAAGACCTACTGTACAATTTCGGACTGCTGCCTCACAGTGCAGAGGGTTATTTGGACAGAGAAAAATAGTCATGGCTCCTGGCCTCATGAATCTTCTTGGATTCCTCTTAAGTATTATTCCAACTATACATTTTCGCCATCACCGCTCTTCTCTGGGGTAGTCTCTTGAAGCCAAAATCTTTCCTCATCCACTCACTTGCTTAAAATAAACCCTCTTTAAACCACATTTTTAGCACAATATTGGATACCAAATTGAATAAGGGTTTGTTGATCATATTCTTTAATATTTACAATTAAAACTTTAATATTTACTTACATTTAATAAATCTTAATATTTATATTTAATTTTTTTTAAGAATATACTGTTTGAACAGTCTATGGACTATGTAAATACAAATACACTATTGGAAGGTGAACATTATGTTATTGTCTTATTTTTATCTATCTACAATGTTATCACTCAGCTAAAATGTATTAATTAAAATAGTACACTGAGCTGTGTATTACATTTTCTTTCAAATGGTCTTATGTTCTTCAAGACAAATGGTCAGAGAACCCTTCTAGTAAAAAGTCAGTGAAAATATAGCCTCTCTCTCTACCTAACCCTTTCCTTTCCTTCAGTTGGTGCAGCTAAGACAGATAGAGTTTCACATAACTGCCAGAGCTGCTTACATCATAAATAATTTGGAGATGGAGCGGCTTAGCTAACACAGTATTTTCTGCCACGCTTCATGAAAAGCTTGCTAAATCATGGATTTCTCTGTTCTACCCAACAACAATCATCCCGAGAAGTTCTTGCAACTTGAGGTAAAATCTTTACCAATCAGCCCAGCTATGGCCCAGGCTGGCTTTGCAGCTGGAGCAGCCTTGTCTGGACACAGGCAGTGGCAGAACAGAGTCTATCTGCAGGTAGGCCTCTCTCCTCATGCATACAGAAATTAGGAATGTTTCTGCTTCTAAAGACAGGACTGAACAAAATAAATTAATTTACTTTACAGTACATAATATTTTATGGGTATTTTAAAGCAAATTCTTTATGTTAAATATTTCAATTTGGAGTTGTTTACATGTTGTTTATTAAGTGATTGAAAGAAGCTAAATTTCTTAAACCACGTAGAAAATAAGAATTTGTGCATAATTACATACATAGGGAAATGTTTGTGTATCTGTTGCTTTGTGTCTACAATATTTATTGGCGATAATCACACATTACGTTTAAATTAATAGGCCATTTTCTTCTGTTTTTTTATTTTGATATGTCTCATCTTGTAATATATATCAAATAATAATAATGTTGAGTCAGATGTTCATTTTTTTGCTAAACCGTTATCAAAAGTCTGCAGAAATGTAATACCACACTGAATGTAAAATAATAACAAAACTCAGGTCAAGGATATCATAAAATTTGACTTTTCCTATTTTATAAAGGCAGCTTTGGATAACATTGATACAGTATCTTTCTTATCTGAATCAGCCCAAAGAGATTTACTGAGTGAACAACCCAAAGAAACCAGAAAAATGACATCCTGTTATTCTGCCTCCCATCTCTCATTTCCTGCAGAGAGAGAAGAGAAATTTAAATGACTCTTATGGCTGGAAATCAACAGAAGGCAGCCCAGTACTCGTTGACAAAAGCCTTGGGAAGCACATCACCCCAGTCACCTTGAAATCCAAGATAAAGAGGAACCCTCTTTACTCAGACATAAGGACTGTTGATGGCTGGGAGAGCAAGAAAACACAGCCTTCCTGGACCATTCAAGAATATGATCGCCATTCACTGCACTCAAACCTGGCAGGCTACTTAAAGGTAAACATGATTCTAGTCAGGCTTGGCTAGTATTGCTGTCTTACAGCAATGGGGCCCTGGGTTCAATTCCAGACCTTATCTGCTATTATGTGAGTTTATATGTTCTTCCTCACTCACTTCCCCAGAATCCAATTAATCTACCAGTATACAGTGTATGTTTGGACTGTGAGAGGTAACCAGAGCACCTTGAAAAAACTCATACAAACACAGGGAGAAACTACAAACTCCACAGAGTCACAGAGGAATTGAACCCAGGGCCAAAGTGCTATGAGACAGCAATGTTAACCATACTGTCCGTATGCAGATCCTAAAATAACAATGAGAAATCTCAGTTATAAAGATGAAGGCTTTTTGCAAGGGATTAAGATAATCTAACTCAATAATCTAAGACGTATTATGTAGCATAAAAGAAGAAGAAACAATAATCGGCACTTTACATTAGCTGGCATTAGCTGAAATCCAGGGATTGGTCTTAATATGAAGTTAATAAAAAACTCAGTAATCAATTCAGTCATGCATGAGGATTTGGGTAAAAATAGGATGTTTAGTGGTCATGCTTATAATCAGGAGGTGACACCTAACCGAGTGTTGGTCCTGAGACAATTACAGATGAATATTATAGTACCTGTAATACTACATGTTCAGAAATTCCTGTGGAAGAGTAGGATCACTTGGCATTTGTTTCATACGGCATTATTTAAAATAAACTAAGAACAGCCAATTCATTGACTATCTCTTTTGGTCGAGGATTATTGTCTTACATGAACCCAAAAGTGACTGAAGACCAAATTTAAGACGGTACAATCTTGTCAAAATTAAATATCAACTATTTTTTTAATTCACAATTCTAGTTTTCTAAATGTACTAAATGGGAAATACTTTAAGCTGAGAGGTTGTTTGCTTGCAATGGTTGATGTAATCTATGGAGGTCATAACAACAGGAACAAATTGTTTCAATGACAACAGAGTGTAGATAAGGAAATAGAATAAACCCTTTTATCTCCATCCCAAATCAAATAGGAATCTAGACCCTGAGGCTAGATCTTTTGTACTCCCTTCATTTAATTGTATTGTTGGTAGGAGTGGAAAGGAATTTTAAGACAGACAATAGGCTTAACCTAACTAGAAATAAAATTAGTTTTTCACAACTCCTTTGGAAGCAGAAGCATTATCACAGACATAGCTTCATTTGGAAAGTAATGATAGATGATGCCATGTGATTCTGCTTTTACTGCCATTATCTACTACTATTATCTAAAAGTCTGAAGCACTGCTGTGCAGTTTAATGCAACAGCACCAAAGAAATACCTTTCTGTTTTGTCAGAAGACTGTGCAATGATGTAGTGTGAACCTGCTGTAAATCAGCAGGGTACCTCAGATAAGAAAGAAAGAGAAATAAATGCTCTGTAACAAAGAGACTGCCAGATAAATAGCTTAGAGGGAAATGAAAAATACTGTATATGTGTTAATGGCAGACAGTGGACAGATTTAAAAAAAAACAGGTACAGGTAGAGTATTATATGTCTTCCCATTAAAGATGTGACACAAAGAGGAAATTATCATGAAATAATTACTTTCACCTTTAAAACAAGAGAAAAAAAAACATATCTGCTGTGTAGTTGTAGTTGTTTTTTAAATATAAATTTGTTATTTCCCTGCCTTTTATCACATCCTTTTCTTTTGATTTCAATCCCGTCTTAGAAAATATCAATGTTTGCATTCCTTGGTTTATCTTTTCTCATATCTGCACCACAGTTATTCTGATTTACAGCATACTTTAAACAACAAGCATATTTAAACAACAAAAAATGCAAAATCTCCAAGGAATAAACAGTTTGAGTTGGGAATTAAATATATTAGGATTTTTTTACAGTTCTGATTCTGAAAACTAGCCAAGATTCTTTAACTGCAGTTAAAGCTGAACAACATGGCATGTTTTCGTAACGCTGACAGCATAGGGCCAGCATGCTGTTCATCCCAGCTTTTATTGCAAATCCCTAACCCACATAGATAAAACTTTACAATGTCATATTTTCCCCAATCCTTTCAAAGAAAACTGTTTTATATTCTGCACAAAAACTGTCAATACCCTGATATAAGATGTGACAAAGGAAGCACTAGGACCTGCTCTGTTCAGGAGCAGCATAAGACACGAATAATGACCATTTTTGACATGTCTGCCTTAAGTAAATCCTCATATGTCAAATGTCAGTTCCACTTCAGAGAGAAGGAACAGTACCTTTCAACTTGCTGCAATACTACTGACACCTGAAGTGAGAATGATAGAAGTTATTATGTTAACAAGGTTACTTTAACTTTAACGTTAAGTCCTATAATTGTATAATTTAACTTTAAAGTTTGGAATTGATTTGGTGTCAAAAGAAGCTAAGGCTTACAACCATCAAATTAAAAAGAATAAAATGATCATAATATTGTCGATCTATTCGTGTATTACCCTTTAAGGCTCCAAGTTGACACTTATCTGAGAGAAGATAATCAAACATTTAACATGCTTCTAGATCCTTGCTTCTAGCTGATGCATAACTGAGCAAAGTTTCAGAAAATAAGGAGCTCTTGTTTTCTAATGTAACATAAAGGCAGTCTATGGTGAACGTTTCATGCAACCTTTTGAACCAACAAAGGGTTAAAAAGTTACAAAAATAATATTCTGTTTCAGGAAGACCCCAGCAACCTCAGTTTTTGGATGGAAGATCTCTATACTCCTGGATATGATTCCTTACTAAAAAAGAAAGAGAATGAGCTGAAACGGAACAAAATTTGCAAAATAATCACCTTAATCTCTGTGTTAATATGCATTTTCATTGTAATTGTCACAGTGCCTATTGTTGTCACAAAACATAGGAATTAATGTTGCCAAGTATATTCATTATACTAATTTTAACCACATTGTTAATTTTATATATAATAACATAGCTATTTTGTTTTGCAAAGGTTCTAATAATAATAACACTTATATTACACTTTTCTGGACACTCCACTCAAAGCACTTTACAGGTAATGGGGAATCCCCTCCCCACCTGGATGATGTGATGGCAGCCATAGTTCGCCAGAATGATTACCACACATTAGCTATTAGTGAGGAGGAGAGCAGAGTAATTAAGCCACTTCATAGATAGGGATTATTAGAGGCCATGGTTGGTCCCCATCACTATACTGCGGTATTAGGACCCACATGGACCACAGGGTGAGCACCCTGTTGCAGCAGTAACCTTAGTTTTTCCCAGGAGCTCTCCCATCCAGGTACTGACCAGGCTCACACCTGCTTAGCTTCAGTGGGTTGCTAGTTGTGAGTTGCAGAGTGATACGGCTGCTGGTTTAAATCATCACCTTTAATCATCACATTAAACTTGTCATGTTGATGTAGATTTTGCTTACATTTTCTGAGTGCCCCACAAACTGTAGCACAGTAGCTCACTATTACCTCCACTATTATCATCTCAATATTTTATTATGGTTTATTAATTATTATGGTTTTAATAGTGTAGTACATACAGTACAATACCTTGCAAATGTATTTAGACCTACTGTATGTATAGTTTTCCTATTTTGTTACTGTAGCTTGCAGTCATCTTTGTAGCACCAATTAGTGTTTTTCATGTACACACCCTACTCCACGCATTCCAAGCAAAGAAAGAAAAGTAAATGATGTAAAAGAAAAACGGAAAAGCCATGATTGCATAAGTATTCAAACACTTAACTATGGCAAACCTAAATTAATTTAGGTTCACAAAATGCACCGTAACAAGCCACACAATTAGTTGTGTGGCCTCTGTGTGCAATAATAGTGGTTCACATGATTTCAGAATAAGTACACTTATCTCTGTAAGGATCTTTGGTCAGGTGGTGAATTTCAAACAAAAAGTCGACCATAAAGATCAAGGAGTTTTCTAATAACTCAGAGATACTGTATCTCAGATACTGCCTAGATCAGGTTGTCCCTCCAAACTGAGCAGCCAGGCAAGGAGGAAACTGGTTAGAGATGCCCAGCAAAGTGCACTCATATCACTCAGTTAATACCATCCATAGTGTCAAGCATGGTGGTGGCAGCATTATGATAAAGTCCTACTCATCAGCAAGGACTGGAAAGCCTGTAAAGACTGTGGGAAAAATAAATATACAGTAGTTCAGGTGGGTAGCTGCATCAGCATGCGTAGGCTGCAAAGGAACAAGTAATAGGTTTATTCCATGCTGA
The DNA here is from genome assembly GCF_040954835.1 of Lepisosteus oculatus. Lineage (NCBI taxonomy): Eukaryota > Metazoa > Chordata > Actinopteri > Semionotiformes > Lepisosteidae > Lepisosteus > Lepisosteus oculatus. Next base: position 50,526,858 of record NC_090698.1, on the reverse strand, counting down.
AAAAAGAAGAAAGAGAACACAATGTTTCGGCCGTGGAGCCTTCTTCAGGGGTGAGAGCCCTGTCTCTCTCACCCCTGAAGAAGGCTCCACGGCTGAAACGTTGTGTTCTCTTTCTTCTTTTTTTCAGCATGGAATAAACCTATTAAATATACAGTAGCAAAGGTGGATGCTGCACATTGGTGGTGGTGAAGGGGAGTTCCCATTACCTGTAAAAAGCTTTGAGTGGAGTATCCAGAAAAACGCTATATAAGTGTAAGCAATTATTATTATTGATTAAACATCTGGCAAAACCTGTGACAGATCTAAACCTGGGTCAAAACGTTACTTTTCAACAGGACAATGATCCAAAGCCCTGGAACAAAGCTACAGCAAAGCAACACTGGGGTGGCTTAAGAATAAGAAAGTGAATGTGCTGGAGTGACAAAGTTAAAGTCATAACTTGAATCCTATTGAAAATCAGTGTAAGGCATTGAAAATTGTTGTCCATAAGTGAGCCTCATGCAACTTCATACCTGTAAAACTTGTAAAGTCTGCTAAGAGGACTTATAGCTGTAATTGCTACCTAAGGTACTGTACTTCCCACAAATATTGAGTTGACAGGACTAATTATTTATGTAATCATGTTTATAAATTTTTTCTCTTTAATTTTTGCTTATCTGGCCCTTAGAAGTCTTCATTGTAAGCATTCAAGTTTTGATTAAGATATCCATGTATCCATCCATTTTCTAAACCACTCAATCTAGTACAGAGTCATGTGGAGAACTGGAGCCTAACCCAGCAAGCAACAGGCACAAGGTGGGATATAGAGGATTCCAGTCCTTCTCAGTTAATAAAATAGTAAGTTTAAAAAATATGTATACATCTTCTTGAAATTTCACCAAACAGGACACCATAGGTGTCTGAATACTTACAAGGCAGTAGGTCAACATGTTAAAAAAACTTTAAATGAGCATATACCATTTTTTCTTCATTGTCTAACTTCTTCCTTCATTACTGTATAATCATGCTTTTCCAACATAATATCACAAATGCTTTCACTTTTCACAAAAATAAACTTCTTACTCCCAAAAATGTTGTGAATGATTGACAGTATTACTAAAATGTTTTTCCTATAACAATGGAAGCACACTGATACATTTTATAGAAACATCCATGGCATAGGTAAAACACATTTGGATTCTTTATTCTTAATAAGAGATAATAATAATAACAACAACAACAACAATAATAATAATAATAATGATAATACTAATAATAATAATAATAATTGCTTACACTTATATAGCACTTTTCTACTCAAAAGCACTTTACAGGTAATGGGAACTCCCCTCCATCACCACCATCCACCTGGCTGATGAGATAAAAGGCTGGCAAATATGTCAGACATCCCCTTCTGAACTATTGAATGGCAGTTTCACATGATAAAGAACTGCACTGAGTAAATATCTGTGTTGTGTAGTGTTGTTTACTGTGCTTGATTGTACCAGTCTTTGTTATCTTGTATGTGATTAATTATAAATAAACAGTTTAATGAATAGGTGTGTGATAAAGCTATCTATTTTGTGGCAGAAACCAGGCAGGGGAAGTGAACATGTGGGACTTGTGGACATTGGCTCATCAGGAGTCAATCTGTAAACAGCTGGGGAAGAGACCTTATTTTTTTCCCACCCAAGTAGGAAGTGGGAGACACTGAGAGCTTCAGCAACAGCTACTACGGTAGGTACTGGAGATGGTGAAGAACTGGAAATGAAACTAGGAAAGTTAACCTGAATTTCCCCCATTCTAGTCAGTTTATTTTTTTTTGGTTACTTATTTTTAGCTTGTTATTGGCAAATATATTTTATCTTTCCTTTTTGTATGCGTATACATAGCAATCTCTCACCCTGCAAATAAAACAGTGTGCAACAAGCCTTGCATCTACAAAAATTAAAAATAAAATAAACATAAAGTGTTTAATAAACGTAAAGTTTATTAAACATAAAGTATATGACTCCCTTCTGCATCTCAAGGGAGGGAACTGATATACTGATGTGTTCTGACATGTTTAATGGAACATCCACAAACACACTTAATGCACCATGTGGAAATACCAGCTTTGGACTGGGAGAAACACAGAGTTAGCGTTAACGCTTATAGGTGACTTGAATGTACTGTAGTATTCCACATTCATAAATTTAATCACTAGTCCTCTGTCTTTGGTTGTTAAATACTGCTTTCCAATGTTTTCTGTGTTATCAGGTTGTTGTCTACACCGAGCATAGCCTGATTCTTGGTTTCTCTGGACAGGTTTGCTGATTGCTGGAGCAATCATCTCTTTGTACAAACAACAGCACTCAGTCAATCTTCATTACTGACAGAAGGCATTATCATACTTTCTCTTCTTGTTTGATAGACATCTTGAGGTTTTTGGTGGGCTTCGTAGTCACATAATCAGCACCCTCTGCCTAGGTCAAACATAAAGTACACACCACAAGCCTATTTTGTTAATGCATTTAGTTTTTCAGAGTTAACAAGAAATACAATAACAGTGTATAACATTTCACCAAAGCACTCATACACGTGGCAGATTTTATATGCCTACATTGTCCTTTTGGTATTACATTTGAAGTGCTTGTTTTTTCAATTTGCAAAAGTGTTGTTAAAAGCTAAGAGGGTGTGAATAATTGAAGACAGGCAGGATAAAATAGAATCAGGTCTTGACACTAGATTGCCTAGCAAGCAAATTATAATAGTCAACAACTCTCCCTATTTGACAGAGAACACTGAGGAGCCTGTTTCCTTTATTCTCCTGTGCAGTGAGATAACAAAATATTAAATCAGGCAGCAAATATTAAAGAGACAAATATTTAGTTGTAATAATTTACAAGCACAAACACACGTCTATTCCTATTATGCACAGATATTTACAAGGCGGTGAGTACCAGGGCCCTGCCTTCAACAAAAACATGAAAAATACTGTAGATCTTATCCCTTCAATTAAGCCACATACAGTATATACTATATACTAGGAAATAGAGGGAGCCTGTTCTATATAAAATAACAGGCCCAAGGCAGGAATACATCACTACTTAAAATGAATGCTAAAAAAATGGGAATCTGTTTCACTTTTCAACAATAGGAAGTAAATATTGGCACAATTACTTTATATGACAACAGTCCTTTACCGGAAACTTAAAGTCGGTCTCTTCATTTCCCGAATTCTCCATCTAAAGGTGGAGTCTTCAAATGGTTCTGTTTCTTTGAATTTCAACCTCTTGATTTATTCTACGTTTATATTCACTTTTCCAGAAGGCTGGCTTAATGACTTCACTAAGAATCCTTATCGCTATTAAATATTAGTAAAATTACCTAGCCAGCTGGATAGCACAAAACTGTTGTCAGCGCTCAATAACATGACTGTCACGATCGCTACTCCTCCTCTTAAGGGTGCTCCAGCCCTTCCTTGTTCTGCCCCATTACCCGCACATGTTCCTTATTTCAGCCCCTCTTCAGTTCCCCCTTAAAAGCCAGACGCAGACGTCATTCAGTTCAATTCAACTTTCAATTTTTTTCAACTTTATTGTCATTAAACTTACACAGGTGCATAGTATAATGAAAAGTGTTTCTCATTAGTCACTCAGGTGCAGTATATAAATACAAGATAAGACAATAGACAGTTACACAATAGCAATAACAGTAACGTGTAATAACATGTAATCAAGTAATCGAGGCTCTTCATTGAATTCCGTTTCGTGAGAGCCCGGATCCTGCTGCATCTGGCTCCTTTATGCTTTTAACTTTCTGTTCCTAATCCCCCCTGGCGGTCCCAACCCGGTTTCCTGGTTTTTAATCCCCTGGATGGATCGCCTGGCCATGGACTTATGCTACTGTTTTGGTTTCCCGTTTGGACTTCGTCTTGGATTGTTCGCCCCGGACTCACTTCCCCTGGATACCTGCACACCTAGGACACGCCCCCTTGTCTCCATACCCGTCTCCTGCATGACTTTTTCCCCAGTGTTTCCTCACAAATCCGGATTGTGTCGTCTTCATAGGGCCCAGAAAGAACTGTTCGTGACAATGACAAAGGGACAGTTATGCAAATGCTCCAAAAATCTCCATAGTCGTACCAAAGAGATTAGTATACTGCTTGTTTGTTTATCTCCTCACACATAACAGCATGTTTAATTTTCTTCCACAATACCCCCAACAAACCAATACACAGCAGCAAATATGGAAAAACAGCAGTAACAGTGCTTTCCTTTCCAGAGCACTACTTGTTGTTGACACTTGGAATGTTCACAGTGTATAGTTCTGGTTATGAATATTATTGGAGCTTCACATCAGTGAAGCATAGTTTCATCATTGCTGATCTAGTCTCATGTTAACTGCATTCTTAAAATTTTTAAGAAACAGTGTTTGCTTTATCAATAATAGCAGTCTTAAAAATAATTATGCCTCACATATGTGATTTTTTTACTCAATGCCAGAAGTCAGAAAGAAACAGATGAAAAATACAATCCCTACTTACTTAAGTTACTTATAAAAATCAAAATGTTTGGTTAACTGGTGCTGATACAAGTTTTAAACAAATTCCTCCATCTGCTCTACTCTAAGAGTAAAGTAAGATAATATAAATTAAAAGTATTTAGAAAAGAGACTGGGCTGGCTAACACAGGTTGACTCAAATTCTGCGTATTTTGGTCTCAGAATAACTCTTGAATTGCATCTGACATATAAAGCAGAAGTGTGCTTGAGCAAAAACAGACTTCTAATCACACTCAGAAAATGTAAGTGCTATGTTTTTCTCCCAAAGTGTTTACAGGTACTAAAGTAGAATTAATTTTACATACCTGTATATAGTCAAAGAACTGAATCAAGGCACACTTTAAGTTACCATCTGACACCAGCATATATTTGTGCAGGTTCGTTCACACTTCATTAATGCTTTCTGGTGGCTCTCTTTTGAAACCAAATAGATCATACGTTAACTCAAATCTTTCCATCACCTTTAAAGCCCTTCCATCAGACAGCTCTATTCACACTACCATCAGGGGACCAAAGAAATCTCAAACTTACAGTGTTTTAACCTGAGGCTAGCCTTCAGCACACTGCTGGACAGGTGAATTTATTACTGTAAATTGCAAGTTGGCTGACCCACTTGTTTTTTTCTTGTTGAAAAAGTGACCTTATACAATCTTTACAGCTGAATAAAACACGTTTCATGTCACAGGGGGTCCTATAATCTACTTTGTGTGTGTGAGGGGTGTCTCTGAGTTCTGCAAATGTTAGTTTTTCATCCATTTTACTCTCTCTTCATTCTTCTTCTTGCTAGCAATATTAATGTATATTTTATTTTTCAATTAAGCCTTCCTTTCGAATTAATGAGTTGATGATGGGATGTTAGTGTATACTCAATATCTCAATTCTCAATGTGATAGATGACACCTGGACTGAACTGTCTGTACAGAACAGCAATAACCAGGAGTATTAGAAATAAGATTGTAAGTAAATGTAAATAAGAAAATGGTGATGTCAGATGAAACTCCATGTTGCTCACAAAGGGTCTTTATGTAACATTAATTTTTGTTCTGAGTTATGTTCACTTCAAACAATCATCATTAAATAAAAGATATTGTATGTTGTACTTAATCACTCTCTAGAAGCAGGAAACTTTTTCATTCTACTCTGTTTCCAGACACATCTTTATCATTTTATATCTAGACTTTTTTCAAGGGATTAACTTCACTTTATTAGCCCTATACAATTTCTTGCATTAGGAATTCGTCTTTTCGCATACCCCAGCTTGCTCTCCATGAGGCGCAGATACACAGACAGGGAGTACAGCTTGGGGTCAGAGAGAAAAGTCAGCCATTGTACAGAGCCCCTGGAGCAGTTGGGGTTAAGGGCCTTGCTCAGGGGCCCAACGGAGTAGGATTCCTCTGCTGGCTGCAGGATTTTAACCGGCAACCTTCCAGTCACAGGTGCAGATCCTTAGCCACAGAGCCACTGCTCCGCCCCTTTTTTTTAACACAACATCACTTTATTATATATATCATTAATTTATGGATAAGTCATAATCTTAATAACTGTGAAAACCAGTTAGTACACAAATTTCCAGATGATCTCAGATGATGTAGTGGGAATCCAGGACTGATATTTTTTCTTCTTTATTATGCATTATACAAGCCATTTATAACATTTCAAACAAATATTGTTTTTATTATATTATTCATTAAAAAGAATACTGTTGTACATATATTCAGAATTTCTTTTGTTTTATTTATGAAGCATTGGCAGAGTTCTGATACGCTTTCAACCTATTCACAGATTCTGTCATTTAGAAGGCACTATCTTAAATTCAGACCAAGACCAGCTAAGCTTCAGAGATGAGATGGGATGTGAAATCAAGGTGATAGAGCTAGAGTGTCTACACATACTAAAAATACCTCAAAAGCTGTCTGATAATTACTTCCTTTCCAGTGTCTCACTACTCTGTTCGTGTGTCATTTGTCACCAGCTGACAGAATTGCTCTGACACTGTCAGGAGGCTTCAGCTGGAATGCTGTCAAAACTGGTGACCTTACCGTTCATCAGTGACAATTTGGTTTCTTCTATTCGGTCATGTAAATTCTTTATAGAAACAAATTTGCAAATCTTATGGGTTTTAGGCATGCATTATTTATTCTATGCATCATCTTTTGTGACCCCTTTTTTGTGCTTGCCATTATTATATTTTTCCTACTTGAATATATCTCCTTTGATTAATAAGACTACATGTATTTTATATAACAATTCAGGACCTTTCATGTCGTGCAGCTAAAGATTATGATTTGTTTTTTCAACTTCCTATTTTCTGAACCAGGCTAATGTCTTAGAATGGGGCTGTATAGTACTAGTCCCACAAGGCCACTGTGTCTGCAGGAGGAGCTGTTAAACCTAAGCCAATTCCTACCTGATTTAGCTCACTAGGAGCTGGATTGCAATGTAAACACTCAGATACAGGAAAAAGTTGGACAACCCTGTCACCGCAACACAAATGATAGGGGGAATAATACATACTGTACATTAATGAAGCCATCAAAATAAGTGCCATAATTCCCTAAAATCAAAATAATACAGAATATGAAATTGTTGCAATATTCTACATTTTGTCCGTTATGTTTTATCTCTTGATTTTTCATTGCTTACTGTATTCATGTGAATCTCATTAAAGGAAAAAGCTGTTAGCCCCTCCAGTTTAGCACGGACCCTATCTGCCACATTGTTTAACTACGGAGGAAACACTAAGCAAAAATCTTAAATAAAACTTCATTTATAGCTTTTGAAGAGCTAGGATGCAGTTTGTCCTCTTTCGTCACTACAATTCTAACATGTACTGTATGTCAATATCTTTCAGGAATCGTGCAGATCTCTTTGTAGAAGAACTAGGAAATTGACTTTCATATGAATATACAGTAGTTCAATCGAGCAGCATCTAAGTCAGCATGAGAGACCTGTGATTACTAAAGCTATGGCCAATATTTCTGTAAGAGTTCTTGAGAAGACAAACACCATTGAGCTTCAATTTCAATCTGCACTCTTAAACTGAACTCTAGTAGCCGGAGAAAATATGCTCTGGTTTCTGAGGGTTTCTTCTGCAAGTATGTCTATTGTTTTTTAATGTAATTACGTTTATTTCAGGCATTTTAAGAAAGTCTTGATTACTAGGATAGGTGTGTCTTAAATTATTAATTTTCGTCACAGCTCATAAGAATTAAGTGTGTGTGCATCCACAATTTCCCGTAATTTAACAAGATTGTTTCTAAAACTTTTACAATATGTAAGGTGAACGAGAAAGAGTATCACCACTAGAAGGAGCTCTAGGACCATAATAAAGGTTAACTTGCATATTCCTTGTTGCATTCGAATTGATTATTTTATTGTAAGACATACATTATCTGTCTTTTTAAATACACTAGAAATTATTATAATGGTTTTCTTTAATTCTGTGTGTAACTAGCCAGCAGAAGTGGAATTGCACAAGCTATTTTTGTAATTGTATACTTCAACAAAATAAAGGAGGAAGGCCAGTTAAAGACTCTCTCCAGTTGTCCTCCTACTGTATATTAAAAGATTAAATTAACAGCTGAAACATACTATATATTCTAAACAGGCAATGCTTGTAAAAAATATATGGTTCAGTAATCACTGTGTAAAATGATTTTTGGTTTATCACTCTACCGAATGTATTTTCTATTTTCAGCAATACATTGTAGAATAGAGTATTGTTTAAATTTGGAAGCATACATTCAAGAATATGCTGAGTATTCTTTAAATCTCAAAGATTAAAAATTAACATGTGCAATTTAATTGTGCAGCTTGTTCGTTTAATTATATAATAATTAAGTAATTACTGTATATATGTGGCATTATTTGCCATTGGACACTCTGTTATGTCCACTGTGTTCAGAGATATGAGTCAGAAAGAAACACAAAGAAACACTTAATATTTTGTTGAACTTTTCTATGGTTTTCTCATATAATAATGGAAATCCTAGAAAGTTGTTATACTTCATAACTATAATTTAATGGTACAGAAAGTATGTCCTTTTATTTATTTGTTAAAATCCTGATATTCTGCACTATCAAAGATGTAACACTACTAGATAAACGTAAGGGAGTTACCACCTACCAACACCAACCTCCACCCCCTATTAAAGTAATTTAATCAATCCTCTCTTTTAGCTTAGGTAGAATCTTCCAATCTGAAAATACCTTTGTTTTTTCTTACTTTCCAAGGAAAGATTAATTTCTCTTGCCTGTTACAGATGTCAGGTCACATGACAATGAAATTATTTTACTGTACATAGCCCTGACATTCTGACCATTTTCATCTTGGTTGAGTTTTGCGTAATGTTTTCCATGTTTTTCTAGCGATGTTGTAATTTTTTTCTCCATTCCATTAAAAGACGTATATTTTGAGAACCAAAAAGCGACATACATCAGATAAAGACTTCAAGTTCACTTTTGAAGCATCATCTCAATCAGCTGTTGTTGTTTACCATTAACATCATTGTTTTCTGGTTTCTCCCAGTCTAACCTTGTTGATTCTGACAATTCTGGATGAATTGTCAACACAGTTGGTATAAGGAAAATGTATAAGGAAGCATTCCTTTTATATAGTACTGGTACTGGTTTGTATTTTTCAATTTCCTAGTATTTCAGTTATTACAACTTATGAAAAATATGCTCATCAAAGTTAATTAATACAACAAAACTACATTTCACCTGTTTAAATTGTGCTATTATTCCAGTTTATAATAGTTTATAACAGATTCCCAAAGGTTACCAAAGTACCTTATAGACGAAGGGACCCACATCGCCCACCAATGAAATAATCCTCTCTGGTGATGCATGGCAGCCATTCTTTACCAGATACAGTATATGGTGAACCAGACCATATAAATAGGGCCATTTAAGTAAGCTACATTATATCAGCAAATGGAAAATCGGTTAACATCTCTACTCTTGAAAATAATACCAAGGTATCTTTAACGACCAAGAACCTTAGTTTAGTGTCTCATCTGTATGGTGTTTTCTTACTATGTTTTCTATATTTTGTAGAATTTCATATTAACAATTTGCATTGTTATACAGTCATAGTACAATTATATCTTCATCAAATTGCTCAGGAAAAGTAGCAAACTGTACTAGAGGTAGTGAGCCTGTATCACATACAAATTATATATTTATTATAAAAAATCAATGATACCTTATAATTGAAATTTAATAGTGGGAATGTACTTTGGGTTTAAAGTGAATTTATTATTGGATAGTTTTGACAGATCTTAATGATACAATTAGAATTTGAAAATATTTTTTTAAGTATTTTAAATGTCTTGTCAATCTTCAAATACATTTAAGGAACAAATTACCAATGTTTGAATACATTTGTTCACATAAATTAGTTAGTGGAAAAGTACATAATTAAAATTGAGGCAGGTAGCTGCGTCAGCATGCGTAGGCTGCAAAGGAACAAGTAATAGGTTTATTCCATGCTGAAAAAAAGAAGAAAGAGAACACAACGTTTCGGCCGTGGAGCCTTCTTCAGGTGTGAGAGAGACAATTAAATTAAATTAATTAAAATTGAGCTACATACTGTATTATATTAAAAAGTTTGCACATCATTCACATATGGTATGATATGTCATGTTTTAAAAGTGGATGTAGAACAATTGAAATAGCTTACAGTTTTATGCAGAATATATCTTCATTATGCATGTTTCTAAATTTAATTCATAAGAGTGTTCATATGGGAAAGATGATTAAAAAGACCTTCAGAACAAGAACTGCTCTATGCAGAGATAAGAACATATTAAATCTTAACCCATTTTAGATATGTCTGTCAATTTGTGAAGTCTGCATGTACTGTACTGTAACATTGCCGAGAGCCAATTGCTTCAATCAGAGAGAGATCATATAGAAAAACAAAGGTAGTTTTCCCAGAACAAGTACAGTATATAATAAAAATATGTTTTCTAACCAGTATAGTTAAGGACTTGTTTGCTTGTGGTTTCTGTGCCTCCCACCTTATACTGTCATGTAACTCAAATTTTGCGAGCACTTAAGGCTTAATCTCTGAGCCACGGTAACACTACAGACAATAAGCCATGAACCTAACAATAGAAGTATTAGGAGGCAGTATGGTTAGGGAAAGACTTTTTATAAGAATCTTATTCTGGGATCAATAGGGTTTTCCGAGACAGGATGAAGTAAACCAGTTTTTGATTTTTCTCTACAATCCTACGTTAAGTGTGTGGCCTAAGCACTGATCCCTATGTGTTCCCATAAAGACAAGACAGTTATTACTGTATGTGTCAGATAAGGCTTTCACCTTGGACTTTAACTCATTGGTATTAGGCATGGAAAACCACACATTTTAAATGACATTCCATCAAAATATAATGTATTATCACTGAGCTTTACTTAATATGTGGCATTTTAGTATTGTTAGCGTATAATCAAATGGAAATGTTGCAGCTGGCAATGCTATAGAGGTAACACCTATGAATAACATTTTATTGTTCTGATAAACGTCTAAAAGCCTAAACGTTAGGATAGGGACCTACTTTATGTAACTGAATGAAACTTCTTGCTCTTGATGCTGACAGCCCTCTAAAATACTAATTCTTATTTTTAATTAACCATGTGAACAGTGAAACAGTGGGTACATCCGAATATTATATACATTTATTATATTATAAATGTTATAGATGAATTTGTTTAACATATATTGTGCCTTTGTTCATAAAATACAATTCAGTTGCTTTGCAATAAACGAAATAGGTTAAAATCTTAAAAACAGTAACATGTTACGGGTCTATTTATTTTCTGCGCCGAGCGACCATAAAGTGGAAAAAAAAGATAACAATCAGCATGAATTTGCTCCGAAAAACATTCTGTAGGCTAGAATAAACAAAAAGTAATCCTATGGTACCGAGGAGAGAGTTTAAACTGCGATTGCTAAAACGGGAAATATTTTGTTTGGAACTTTGTATATAACAATCTCGCGAAAAGCTGTCGTGTGTGGTATTGCTTTAAGCGGAAATAAGACATCCATTATCACTAGTCGATATCGGTTCTTCCTTTCTTAATGGCATACATCAGTAGGTTTTTTTGATCGTGTCCGCATATTTATTTAACACTGAGAGTACATTCTTACACACAGGTTGTATTTGCCTTAGTGTATAAGTCACCTGTCTGTGTTACTGCGTCGCTGTAGTACATACTTTACACTAGGCTAGAACTATGTTTTCTGTTCTGTTTAAACAATATCGATTCTCATGCCTCTCCATTATCATCCTGTCTTCTTTAACATTTAACTAAATACCCGGTTAGCAATTAGTGATGCAGCATCTCTCCTCCTCAAAGAACTCCCTCAGGATAGCAGCCTGGGAAGAGGAGGTTCCTGAGCCGCTCTTAGTCATAGCCCCTCCCTCTCCCCTCTGTCTGCCTGGCCCCAAATAAGTCTCTCCGTTACTTCACACAGCAATGAATATTTATACACGTACTGTTCGCCCGTTTCCAAACGGCGAGAAATTAGAGAAGGGGGACGGAGAAAAGCAGAGTTATTTATCCTGACGTCAATTTGTAAACAAAATGGCGAGCCGGGCTGGGAGGAGGAGCGCGACTTGAGCAAGAAGTAGCAAATTACAGCTTAGGAGCTCTAATTTTTATTCATTAAGTTAGCAGCATGAAATCTTTGAAGCCCTCTTACGCCTCGAACTTTTTGATTCAAAGAAAACTGGCCGCCGGTATGAGTTACAGATAAGCAAGAGAGGGATATACACAGAAGCCAACTTTCTTTCAGTAAAATGCTGATACTCTTTCCAATGGAAAGGAAAAAGGAACCCTGCTTTCAGCGTTGCATCAAATTCTGTCTGTATTGCAACTTCTTCCTTTGCGCTGGACATTACAAATAAAAAGGAGCAAGTCATTTTTTCCAAGAACGGCTACATGACAGACGTTTGAGATTCTTAATGTATTGTCCTTGGATGTATTTATTTGTTTCAGTTTGGTTTCAAAGATGTTATTTAAGGATGTAGTTTGGATCAATGTTCTCACACCTAGGTAGCATTACTTGTTAACATACTTCTTCGATGTTCTGTCATGAGTAATTATCGTTCAGTGAGATAAGGCATACCTTAGGCGAGCCTTGAAAAGAATATACACTCTATATTTCAACTATACAGTATTTAACCATGGCCGTGAGGTCCAGGAGACCCTTGATGAGTGTGATCCTTGGGCTGATTGTTGGATTTACCGCGGCTTCTTGGCTTATAGTCCCCAGAGTCCTGGAAATCAGTGGCAAGAAGAGGAAATCCACGATCTGCTCTTACTACAGTAATGTGGCTGGCATCGGTAAAGTGGCTGAGAGTATCGGCAGCAGTGCAAGCAGCAATTCGTGGCAGAAGGAAAAAGACAACACTCTTTCCAGCCAGGAGGAAAGCGAGGAAGAGGAAGAGAGCAGATACAGGACTGGCAATGGCAGTGGAGATGGCGGGGGACCTATATCGCGACCTAGGCATTTCCTATACGTTGGTGTCATGACAGCTAAAAAATACCTGGCTTCCAGAGCCGTAGCCGCTCACAGGACATGGACTCGGTCGATTCCTGGGAAGGTGGAGTTCTATTCTAGCGAGGGATCTGACATTGTGCCTGTGCCCATCTCCGTTCCTGTGGTCTCCCTGCCGGGGGTCGATGACTCCTATCCTCCGCAGAAAAAGTCCTTCATGATGCTGAAGTACATGCATGACAACTACCTGGATACATACGAGTGGTTCATGCGGGCGGATGACGATGTCTACATACGAGGTGAATAAGTTAAAGTTCAGCATTTACAGTCTTATGTCTTGTGGAATTTGAAATTGAAACTGGCTCAGTGATCTGTAGCAGTTTTTTCTTTTTTCTCGAAGAGCATCACTGAAGCTCTCAAACTTTGTCATTGCATATTTGAACAATTATCAAGACTGAATTAAAATAAAACTCAACTTAGCGCAAATAAAATATAAGCTTATATGCTTTCATCGAGATGAACATATTAAAGCTACATAAATGATAACACGTAAATGTACTGTTGATACCGGCAACTTGTATGCCGTGACTAATTTAGGTTTAAACAAAATAAAAAGTGCTCCAGATTTTTTCACATGAGCAAGCATTGTTGCATGACTTACACGAATAAAACAAAAAAACATATAAAAGTACGTACTAAGTCAATAGCATTACGTGTTGAACGGACCAGTAGCGTATGAGACCTTTTTTATGCAAAAAGGAAACAAGCATCATTTTATGAACTGTTGAATTTCCTCTAGCTTTCCACTTTCACTTTCCGTTTCTTTTGCAATGAATAATAACCTCATATTTCTTTTGAAAAATAAAAACACAACCTTAATTTGAGATTTGAGTGTAGTATTCCAATATTTTTAAATAAAAAAAACAATTGTCCCAATGTTGTTGGTTTGAACCTTCTTAGTGCTTGACAGGCTGCTTAAGTATAATAAATAATGTACAGATGTTCAGATACTTGATAATATGATGGGATTTGTCTGCCACTTCTGCATAGATTTATTCAATACAACTCGGATTGCATAATTTATTGACAGGGTTTTCAGGAAAAAAATGGGGTTTACTTAATTTAAGACAGTACTGAGGTATCTTGGCTTGGGGGGATACATACCATAAGAGTACCCTGGTCAGAACAAAAAAAAGTTTCCACAGTTGAGCTTTATCTCCTGTTTCAGTTAAATAAGCAGAACACACAAGGAAGTTATAAATACAACGTTAGAAAAAAACCTTGCAGAACACATGATGCTCAAACTTACAAGTCAAGCATTTATTTTGAAGTAGAGTATATACAGTATTTGTGATTCATTCAATAAACCTGAATTTCACAGTAAAATGTATTTGATCCCAAACAACAATTCTGTGATCTAGAAAAAATAGTTAACATTATTAATCTGATTTTTCAGAACAGACCAGCAACAATTAATTAAATCAACTGAATGTAGTCAGCTGGGGGTAAGGGTTTTTCAAGACCTTGTTGATGGGCTGGTCATTCTGACAGGACAGAATCTTATAGAATCAACGAGGAACAAAAGTTCTTTTTTAATGTTTTTAAGGGTTATAGAAGTCAGCTGGCTTTTAACTTACATCCGACAATAATGTAAATGTATTCTCAAAAGCAACACAAATGGAACATGGGAGCATTTAGTGGAAAGATATATATTGTCAGAGGGGGCTAAAATGCCATTACTGTCTTCACCGTTAATTGGCTTCATGACATTGCCTTATCTGCAAAGAGGTATTACACTAGCAATCTAATCTGGAGAGAGTGCAGGGCTGCATATGGCAGGCGTAGTATTTATTGTATCTCAATAAATTATTTTAAATGTAAGGTTTTTGTTTTATCTTTCCTAGGTTAAAATTAAGGGTGGAAATGCAGTTATTGCTGCTTGATATTATTATTATCGCAGTATCCTGGAACTGAACAGTGCAACTTGCTTTTTAACAGCATGCTTTCATGGCTACAATTCATTCGGAATCTGCTTCATTGGTTTAAGATAATATATATTTCAAAACTGCATTTCCAGTTTTTGGCTTAATGGAGTAGAAGAAGTTCACTGTGATTTTACCCAGGTCTGCATGCTTAGTTTGTCGCTTTGTGCAATGATGTTGATATATTTTGCACAACCTTTTTACATACGAGACTTACAAAAACGTAACAAATGAATACATCAGAAATAATTTCTTACGGGCTTTTGCCACAACAATGTGGCTGAAAGAGTTCGTACAAGCACACCTCTGAGATCAGAGGGGAGTGGCGTGCTTGCTTTCAGAAACATACAGCTGCACACAGATTATAACAAATATCAAAGATGGAATCACTTCATGAGGTCTTCGAACACTTTTTCTTGGTACACATATCTGGTCCCAGAGGGCCATGGTCCAATACAGTTTTTAGGTCTATTTACATCACTACTTGGGCAAGAGTTAAATGGCTCAGTTAAGTGAACCATTAGTTCAAATACCTGAAAAATAGAAGAGCCCCCAGCCTGCTGGAAGCTAGATTTGGAGAGCAGAGGTCCAGAGTAGCGTTTCCTCATCCAGATCTTCATAACCACGGTTGCTGTTTTTTTCCCCAGCTGAGCTGTTGATTATTTATTGAGCCCCAAATCATGTCCTAGATAGACATTTTCAAATTATTTTCACTTCTGAAAATATTGGATATTGTAGTTTAACTGTGAATATTCCTAAGTAAGTCTTTTTTAGAACAGAAAACAGTGGGGGAATTCCTAATTGTATTATCTGTTGATTTTAAATTAATTAAGTGTTAGTTCATTTAAAGCTCCAACTGACCAATTAAATGTCTGTTTGAATTGAGAATCAGCTGACAATTGGGTCACCAGGACCAGATTTGGGAGCCCATAGCTCAGGCAGTTTACTCCATGCTCATTTTAGCACCCAACCATTTACCTTAATGATTTCAGGTAAGTACCCTTAGCTTTAATGCAGTACAAAACACAGCTAAATAATATCCAACAAAGGTGCACAAAAACACTACTTCTATTGTTTCTTAAGGAACTCAAAATAAATGTAATTGCTAATGGCTTAGCTTTTTTTATCTTAAACATGAATACATTGTTTTAAATTTCACACCTCTGTTTAGAATGATAGGCTACAATGAAACTGCAAATGTATCTCTCAAAGTATACAGTAGGTTTGTAGCATTCCAAGTCAAGCATCTACTGGTTTGACTTCCATGCTTCAGGACTTTCATTAACCAGTGAAGTGTATTTAGTGTGATAAAACATATGCATGGTACCTGGAGTAAGCTTTCAGCATGTGAAAAGGTGCACACTGGATTTGAGAATCAGCAAGGACATATATGAATGCATATATCCTTGTTTGTTTTGACATTCTGCACCCTTGAGTTCTTCAAGGCAGTTCTTACCATTCCTGGTCCTGGAGGAACACTGTGCCTGCTGGTTTACACTCAAGCTGAGCTCTAAATCTCCAATGCTAATTGAAGATTTCAGAGATCTCCTTTCTTGTTCAGACTTCTATTTAAGTTATTTCTTCGGTCAGTGCAGAATGTCAAAAATACCCCCACTTCAGGGGTACCCTTTCTATCAATTGCACCAACTTCTGCACAGACGTCTGCGAGGCTCCTCCTCAACTTGCTTGTCATTTTTCGTGACTAAACAGCTCCTGCTAGTCGATCGCATTATGATGAACAGATACAGATGGGAATTATGCCGAGCACTCCCATAAGCGTTTTGTTCCTTCTGCAGAGGTACAATTGGCTACATATCAGGCAACGCACCTGAACGAGGGCAGGTGAAACCCTGAAATTGCTGCAGGGTTGATAATTACAATTACAAATCCCATTTGACCGCTTAAGAGCTGAAAGCAAATTCTCAGATATGCCCCAGATAGGAAACTGAAATCAATTAACCCGTGATTAAGAACTCAGCTTGAGCAAAAAAACTGAAGAGACATTTTTCCTCCGGGACCAGGGTTAGGAACCACAGCTTTAAGGTATATGACATACAGCACTAAATCAGTTGGACTCATTGATTAGTTTTAGTACAGTACTTCTGTTAAAACCTAGGAGGATATATACTGTATACAGTATCAACTTAGATTTTCTATTTTAATGTATTAGATCAAAGCAATTACTTATACGGTAGTGCCATTTATATAGTCTGTTTTGAAGATGGGTTTTGATTAAAAGCCTTTGTTTTGTAGTTTTTAGTTCATGTCCACCTGTTTTTGTAGATTTTTAAACCCAAGAGAAAGTAAATTATCACTCTTACTGTACGTTCAGTTTCTTTCACTCTGCTGCCTCTATGCTTTTTATAGTGATGACATCGTACTAGGTGTTACTGTAACAGGGCAAGTGTGCCTGTTATAAACTAACTCAATTGTTCAGTTTCCTACTAGACCATCTAATTTTTAAAATATATACAATGTCTATGTTTTAAGGGTTAAATACAAAGGATCTCCTTATGTGGTTAATGTTTTCTCAAACAGACGCCATACAAAAAGTAAATTGAATTTTGTTTAAGCTACCTTATAACAATACTAAAGAGCCCTACTTAAAAGTATTGCATTTTGTTCCTAGACAGTAAAACTAAAAAAGGCTTATTAATTTACCATCTCTGCTCTCAGATGAATTGTTTTATTTGCCTTTATTTGTTTATTTAGAATTAAGATGCCAAAACACTGACTTTAAGCGGAAATTCGTTGGAACAGTGGTGAACACATATAGCTAAACGATGTATTCTTTTGTTTTGAAAGGAGACAAATTGGAGTCATTTCTTAGATCCCTGAACAGCAGTAAACCTCTTTACTTGGGGCAGACTGGACTCGGTACTACAGAAGAGCTGGGCAAACTAGCGCTGGAGTCTGGAGAAAACTTCTGCATGGGAGGACCTGGCATGATCTTCAGCCGAGAGGTGCTGAGAAGAATGGTCCCACACATCGGGGAGTGTCTGCGGGAGATGTACACGACACATGAAGATGTGGAAGTGGGTAGATGTGTTCGAAGATTTGGAGGGACCCAGTGCGTCTGGTCGTATGAGGTAAGGAACCAAAAGTGGGAAAATTCCTACGACACAAATGAGGCAAAGAAATCCTGAAGTGAGCAGTGAACCATGTTTATTGGGGTTCTTGATCTGCGCTACTGAAGTTAGCCATATTGTTCAATTTGCTGGGGGAAATTTCACAGTTTTGAAACAACTTGGCTGTCATTCTCCTGAAATTTGTTTTCCTTTTAGATTGTGCTCTTTGTCTGTAGCACAAAAATAAATAATAACTTCAAAGGACTTGTAAGATATCAGAGAACACTCACTTGTGTGACACAGGTATCATTTTTAAACTGGGCACTCCATCGGTTATTATATTTTTATATTAAAGAAAAAAATCTTCAGTTCTTTGATCAGACTGTTCATCTGTTGTTAATCTAGAGTCAGTTCTATCCCGTGATGCAAATTCTTAATTTTAACCTAATGTACAGTACCAGCTTTACCTAAAAAATAAAGGGTAGTACTATATTAAGTAAGTGTAATGTGTCTGTGCAAAGGCACTCTATATTGATATTCATAATAAAATAGAATTACTGGAATGAAGGATAGCATCCTAAAAGGCTATAGACAGGGTCAGTGTTTTTTAATATTTTTATGTATTTGAAGAAATTGACATTTTCTGTAACAATGTAATTTTATTGAGTTTTATGTAGTCTCATCTTTTGGTAGTAAGTGCGATTTCCATTAAAATGGAAAATTGCTTTTGATGGGTCATCACTCTGGACACTGACCGAAGAAATGACAAAGTCAGGGGCTACACTAGAACTGGTAATGGTTTTACCAAAAAGCAAAGCATTTCAAACTCTGTTACTTATCAGTGGCATTTGCACAATTAGAAGCTAAACAAAATGAAACTGAACTTACCTATAACCTACTAAATCCTATACTGCTGTAGTTTTTCTAAAATTTCAGCTTCCTTGAGGATTCATTCCTTAATCCATATATTTCAAGAATTGTAGGAACATAATTAAACAAAAAATATATAATGAAGGTAATGCAATTTCATTGATGAAATTTACCCCCGTGTTTTTCCCATCTTAAAAGAATATATTTTTTGGTTTGTGTTGATTTTTTTTGCTTTTTCAGGTAAAATATGTAGGTAAAAAGAAGCATTTGGAAGCTTACAGCAGATTGCTCAAGAGCAAAAATGACATACTGTAATTTTTGTCTGTAACACTAAAGGGAATGGCATTTTGCTTAATTAAAATTAAATTAGTATTAACTGAAGTTCAAATCTGTCAATTTGATAACTGTAATTTAACTTACAGCTATTATAAGTGAATGAAATCCTGAGTATGTGGCTGTTTGGCATCTGGGCAGAAGTGTGGAGCAGTATTGGGAGTTCTGGTTTTGTAACTTAGAAGTTTGTGGGTTCAAATCCCAAGTGAGACACTGCCATTGTATCCTTAAGCATGATATTCCTCTTGAATTGTTTCAGTAAAATACCCAACTGTTTATATGTTTGGAGTCAAACATTACTGTGGATAAAAGTGTCACGCAAATAAATTAGTTAGAACCACATTTTGCAAATATGACAGTTCTGAAAGAGTATATTGCTTTTATTTTCATAAATATGTAAACAAAATTTGTATTATTAACAGTGCAATGCCAGTCATAGGAGGAGATTCAACCCATACCTCAGAAGACTTTCCTTCACTTTAACCTTGTCCTTACATACTGTAGATGCTGATGTACCGTAGGGTGGGTGTTTGACACCTGGTACTAATCTAGTCCTTCAGACATTCAGATGTGCAACACTGCCTTATTAAAATTCAGCTCAAAAGGATGGTCTTTCTCACCACGATCAGTCTATATCTTATTATTCGTGTTCCAAAAAAGAGTTTTGTCATTTCACTGGCAAGACATACAAAGTGAATCATAGGTTGTCCATAAACTTCGAGCTGCAGTATTTCGCATTACTTTGCTTGAAAACAACTTTAACTGTGTTGTAGCTCATCAATTAAAATTGAAGTTCCTTAGAAAATTAAAATTTCATAATAAGAGACATGCTTTCTGTTTTTAGCATTGCAATTTTGCTGTATTTGTTATTGTATTGTACGATCACTTTATTCAGCTGAAAGGATGAAAATGAAACCTTCAGTAAAACAAAGCAGTTGTCCGATAGTGGAGAAAAAAACCCATCTGGACATGCAAGGACATGAAGAAAAAAAATCTATGGTAATTTTTATCATTTAAATAAATGCTTAAGAGGAAAAAGGCAATTTACATCAAAATGTGCTGCTTAAGATGCAAAACTGCTGACAGTAGTGTTTGTTTCATGAAAGTGAAAGTTGCTTTTTTCTTTGGTGTACTAAAAATGAGGACCAGTTGTAAAGAGCTTCTGATGCCTGTTACCTTTAACAGCTTTCAGGTGCATCTCTTCATCAAGAGGAACATTAATTTGGCAGGGATAAATTATAACCTATGATACCTATCTAATTTGAATTGGTAATAAACATATTGCACATTTAGCGTTTCTGGTAATGTCTTCAAAAAAAAAAACAACTATTACCAGATATTACAGGAACATTTAACCTGAATACTGGAGTTAAGCTTCAAAAACCTAGAATTATGCAATGTATCAATTCATCAAGACAAATACTAAAATATGAACTATTGAGTGATTGAACAGTACAGCCCTAAGAATATTTGGAAGTGTTAAGTGTTCGTCTCTCTTATTCTATAGCTTGTGACTAGTTTGCCCGCCTTTAAGTTAGGTGATTTTCCCACAGGTCTGCATGGTGACTGCTTTTTTTTTCTTTGCTTCTCTGCTTTGCTCTCTGATGCTGAGAGGGCATACTTTTCTCTTGACTTCAAAGGCTAAATTTAAATTGTAGCAATTGTTAAAATTTGACTGTCAGTAATTGCTTTGTAATGCTAAGATCTGTTGGTGCAAGGGCCAGAAAATTCCTTTATGAAATGTTATGGAAAACGAGTTTTAAAGTCAACTGGGGGAAGAAATAGCTATGATATTATTGGAGTTGCAGACAGTGATTGAAAGTCAGTTTCCAGCCTTGCAAACAATGGACCAAATATTCAAAAACACTAAGGTCCTTAAATTCCCATATGGGGCATTGGGAATTTCAGTATCTAAATAGCTTAAATATAATGGCCAATGTTTTTCACATTTATTCTTCATTACATGTTGATGTATATAGCTGTTTTTGCTATGTTTTTGCTTTAGTTTTGCTAAAGCTTCCAAAAATATTTTAAAGTGTATTCAAGCGTTACTATGCTCAATCTGCATAATGATTAAACAAACATATCTTTGTCAGGCTCCCTAAGGCTTCTATGTACTTATAATTCTACTGTGTGAGCCTCACATTTCTACAAATCTATTCTGGATTTTTTTTTGTTTCTTGTGTTAAAATTTATTTGTGCAGTTTAATTTCCAATATGGTTTCACAACATTCTGAGATGAGAAATAGTTTTGGACACTCTTTTGTACTCAGAACCCTTTGCATTTAATTCTATCTTTCCATTTGTTCGTGTTCTGGTTGACGTGGCAACTCAAGCACGGGAAGCTTCAGAGAGGTGTAAATATAGTGAATTTGGGTAAGAAAGAAGCTAGGAGTATAAAAGCAGATTATAACAGTGGCTTTGAAAAAAAATAAAAGGTACTGAAGCAAAGGGTACTGAAAGGTAAAGATTTTGACATTATAAAGTTGAGATTTCCTTTCAAAATATTTGCCCATTGTGGGCTTTGCGAAATTGATACCTATGTAAATATGTATTATTTACAGTACATCCATTCATCCATTTTCTAACTGCTACTTCCAGTAAAGGGTTGTGGGGCAGCCTGAGCCCCTCCCAGCAAGTAATGGGCAAAAGGCAGGATACAGTACATGCTGGAGAGGACACAGGGCATACACAGACATGCACACGGTCACACTAGGGCTGTTTTTCCCAGAAGCCTGGTATTCTACCAAAAAGTCTTTAATCTTGGAGGTCTGGGTTGGAAGAAACCAAAACACCCAGCAAAAACCCACATGAACATAGGGAGAACATACAAACTTCACGAAGATAATACCCCAGGTCCAGAATTGAACCCAGGGCCCAGTGCTGTGAGGCAGCAGTGCTAACCATTGGATACCATGCTGTCTGTATTATCTACTGTAGATACAGTATGTAACCTAAATATGTGCACCTGTTTCTTTTCATGGTATGAAGTAAAGTACACACTTAATACGAAACCTACACATAATGTTTGCGGTTGCTACCTCTTCCTGAATGTGACTTCTTTCCTATTTATAGCTGTTTCCTGGAAAACATACTGCATCAGCTCATAGTCCTAGAAGAACATTGATGATATCTAAACTGGCTTTTCATCACATTAACAGTTTGGATAACAAGTGCTTTTTACAGTATGTTCCCTGATTTCAGGTCTCATCTGATTTAAGAAGATACACGATTGGCCAAGTGATGACCATGTTTTCTACAACACTGCTGATGTTTGTACAGTTAACAGTTATTTTACAATTAGAAATATTACTCTTTGAAAGCAGATCATGTTTATTGTAAAGGCATTACATTTACCTTCCATGCATTGAACTGATATTTGCTAGAACTTTTTTTTATTTTTTGTAATGTAAGACAGTCTTTAGTCAAAAGCATGTTGGTATATTTTACATATATTTAATGGTTCAACTATTTCTTACAACACAGACATTAAACCACACATCTAGATGCTAGATGGTTTTCTAGCTGTAACTTCCACAAAATGTTAAGGCCATCTAATTAAGAAGTATCTTATTTTCCTGCTCATATCAATCATCAGCAGTTGTTTTGTGATAGAAACCACACTTTATTCAAGCTGTTCATCTGCAAATGCAGCACATTTGTAACTCCCCCGATAGCTTTTGAGATAAATCCTTATTTAGTTGCTGCTATACTACCTGAATTTCTGAGCTGATTTGAAAAGGACGTGTATGCGTATATATAAAAAATCTGAACAGGTAATGCAGACATAATATAACAAAATCCTTTTGATACCACAGAAAATACCACGTTTGTGCCCTTTGAAAGCAGGATTCATCTCTCACAATAATTATTACTAATACTAGGAAGGAGGGAACGGGTCTGAAATCTAGTGCTTGTGAAAATGCTTGCATGTTGTCATTTCCCTTAACATGAAGCCAGCGTGAGTTACTTTGTTTACGGTTTTTATCCCGTGCAGAAAAAAACAACAACTTTAGTTTGTGTAGGAGGAATGTGATAGACAGGGTACATATTAATAGCTGGAAGGTCGTGTGATGTTTCTGATTTTTTTTCTTGATGGGAAACAGTTACAGTAAATTTACTGCCTTTTGGATGTTGTTAAATGCTGGCAGAATGTTGGAAATATTTATGTGATGTACATACAATCTTTTACTGTAGGATATTTAATTTGATTAAGCTCCCATTTATCAATTCTGTCTGGCTGTGCATGTTGGAAAGACAGCTATCATTCTTCTTTACTGCATCCCTCTCCATGCCATTACAGATGAATGCAGTGTTTATTTGTAACTGCAGTTTGTTGACTTGAAAGAATTTAAAAGATCACTGGTGTTTAAGACCTCCAATAGTCTGTCTAAACCTTCCAGCAGGTATTTGGGCTGAAAGGTCACAAAGAAGAAAATACTTTCTTTTGGAGACTGAGCGAACATTTTTTTTTAGACTGGTTTTCATATAGTCATTTTTCTGGGGGTAGGGATCTAGTACAAAGAAATTCTGCGATAAAGTTAATAGCATTGCCAAATACCATGTGCTTAAAACTCAACTCCTGTTGTGTAATTCACGTTGGAATAGCATTTACAGGGAAGCTGAAGCTTGGCTCTCTGCTGGAGCTCTGTGCATATTTTTTGTCAAGGCTTCCTTTTTGAATAATTTTACCAGATGGTATTAATGATCTGTATTCAGCCGGGATCACCTTCCTCTCAACACACTGGGGTATGGCAACAGCAATACCACAGGGCAGACTTTCTTTCAAATCCTGCTTTAGTTAAGATTTAAAAACAGTTTTTTAATAGCTGTTCTAGAAGATTTGCAGTTTTTCAGTATAAATTTGCACTGTTTTAACCATTGAAATACATCACAGAAAGATGAATAAATAGTAATGACTCAAAATCATAGTAAATAACATTGTTTGTTGTGACCAAAACAGTTTAGAAGACCACTATACAGAGCACAAGAAAACTTATGAACACAGATCATTTAACCCAATGGCTGTTGTTAATTGCTTAATAATTGAAGACAGCAATTGAGGCTCTGTCTTGAATGGGCTTTTTGCCTTGGTCTCTGTGTTGAGTATCAGCAAAAGTCAAACAAACAAAATATCAATCTCCTCTAAAACCTGGATTAAAACAAAACCACAAATGTAAATCTCGCTTGTGAATTTCTATTTGCAAACCAAATACTTGAATACCTATTGGACCAGAGGAAGTACAGTAAACTGTCAAATAAGCTGTGACCTTCAAGTATTTTGTCACAAATTGCAAATGGTGGGTATGCTAATGGTGGGTAGTTTTTATTTAAATGTGTACATGTACCTAATCCTGTTGTTTTCAATGAAATTGGTTTCAGTCCTTGTGTCATTGCACTTTCTTTGGACTGCTTTCAGCGCTGATGTGTGTTTGTGGTGACCAGAGCAGAACACAATACTCCAGAGGGCTTTGTGCTAGCGCAGTAGTACAGTTATTTCTCTTTTTTTTAATTCAGGCTTTGGTGTAGAGAGATGCGTAAATACATGTCCACTCTTGGAGACCAAGGCAAAATGCATGTGGAGTTCATACTTTATTCAAGACAACATTCAGTGTACATATTTTATGTAAGAGATCTGTAGTACTGGTCTGGGGGGTGTCCTTCCATACTGATTACTGAATCGGTTTTAGGCAATCCCAGGAAGCTGGTTTACTAGGATGCTTTCACAGGGATAGGTCATAGACAGTCATTCATGTACTGTATAGTGATTGGAAGGGGTATAATTTGTTTTCAGCTCAATGCACCTGGTTTTCATAAAGCATTTCTGTCCATTTGAAATGAAAGCTTTGCTGGCTGAACCCATCTTTGAGTGTAACATGATTCTCTCAACCCATTATTGCACTGCAAACATCTGCACTATTTGTTGGCTCTTTTGCATAAGTAAAATGTAATTTCATGCATTAAGCTACATTAGGTTACTGTTGGAATATACTTAAAAGTCATTATACACTATAATTAAATTCTCTCAAAATGGAAAATTCTAAAATATATTTTTTTTTCTGTATAATTAACATAACAGTATGAGTTTTAATCCTGTAATGTTTGCACAGCACGGGTAGGTGTCAAAGATTCCAGATTTAAATAATGGAAGCAAACTGTTTTCCCAAATCATTTCCATTTCGAAGTACCACCATTCTGCTTTTGTGTGAGGCAAAACCCACAGGTAGTCCTGAATGGTACTTATCTACCACTCCATAGATCCTGGCAAAGGTGCTTTCAAAGGCTGTTAATTACTCTCATGCAGCTTTATAACTGTTGAAATTAAAACTGTTTTTCAGATATGATGTTAGAAAAGTGTTTTAAATGAGAAAGATATGTCTGTAGTTTTGTGGCAAACTAGTGTTGATTTACAATATTAATTTGCCTTTCAGACAAAGAAAACAGTATACACATATTCCACTGCAAATAAGCATGTATTTTGAAGTCAAGTTATTCCTTCTTTGATGAGTACAGAACAGGCTAGACTAAGAGTTTTTATTTTAATTTGCCATGTAGTTCAGTTGCCATGAGTGTTATCCTTCAAGGATAAAAATACCAAAACATTTGCAGCATGTCTTCTAAAATGGAACTTAATAAACACTAATTTGTATTTCAGGGTTTTAAAAACGACAGGGTTTGTGAAATGCATTCCTATTTATTCGCTTTTATTGAGGCTGAGAATAAAAAGGAAATCTGATTGCCTGATTTATGGAAAAGAAAATTGAACATTAGTGCCATGAACATAATAAGCAACAATAGTGTTTTAATTCAGGCTCCTGTGGAATGCTGTGTGAATCATGATGCTAATAGTAACATTGAATCTTTGCTGTGCTAAACCTCCAGATTATTATCTGTATCTGTATGATGTCTTTTCCTCAACCCTTTTACACCTGGGTTAAAGATATATTGAGCAGAACTTTCAAAACAGCACCTTGTAAAAAACAGAATTTAATATCCAGCAACATGAGACATCTCTAAACAAAACAATACTGGAAACAACTTATTTCCCCCAAAATAAACTTCTTTATACTCTAAATGATGTGGTCTTAGCATTTCACAGATTATTTAGTGTGTTTGTTGATAGGAAACATTTCATACTACAATTATTTTTTTAAAAGTTTACAGATTTTCATTCCTATTAATTTACCAATTAACACTGCTCCAAATGATTTCAATCAAAGAGTTTAAAAATTATAGAAATCATGATAATTGTTGTTTTTTTATTATTTTTAAAAATCAACAGTGGCCTTTTATGAAGTGTCAATGCGCTAAATAACAAAAAAGGGGGAAAATATAGAAACTTAAAAGCAGACAAAATACATACTGTAACTTTTTACAGTAACAAGGTGATTTCCAGATCTGAGCCACAGTGGGTCATTGGGCCAGAGCATATCCTGGATTCTGTGATGATGACCAAAACCAAAAGAGAGTACCTGATTCCCCTTCCCCATCCCATCCGAATTTGACACTGTTCAATCGCAGGGATAACCCTCAGAAATGCTGGTCCCCATATATACATCTGGGTGGACTGAAACAATTGGAGTTAAAGAGCTTACTCAAGGTGACTTACTGTATATTGTATATTGAGGCCTTCATAATCAAGGAAACTGTGATCACCATTTTCACTCCTCCACTCACACCTAAAGCATAAGAAACAAATCACAGTTGCCTGAAAGCCCACGTTCTCATTTTGGTACTAATCACCCATGAAAACGCCTTACTCCCACCTGCCTGCATGCATGGATCCACTTCATAGGGCTTCTGTATTTTCAGTGAAGTGATTCAGACAAACTTTATTAAATAAACACAGAAAATGGTACATACAACTATGGCATGTACTGATCTAAGGGACTGTTCCTAAATGTCACCATATTCCTATCTCTAACTTTAACAAAGTATAACTTTCCAAAGTATGGGATATCTTATAGAAAAATAAAACGTTCAATTAAAGTTAAGCCCAGTCCACTGTCCGACATGCTGTATTTCTCTCGTGGATGATGTTACAACGCTAAAAACAGAGCATGTGAATGAAGGTATTTTAATTGTGCTTTGGAGGTTTTTTTTTATTTTGTTTTAAAGATGCATGCAAGGGCAATTCAGAAACCTAACTCTGTATTAATAAAAACAATCTTAATTTTAAAATTATTCTTTCGAGCAGTCCAATTTAATTTTAGCCTGCCTCTGTTGCTGGTATGGCAGAGGCCTAATGAGGTCTTTTGTTATGTGAATATTACTGCAGAAGGACAAAAGAAAGTGCCTTTGGAGAGCTGAGCAATTATCTCAAGTAATTTAAGGAAGAAATTATATGCATTTTATTGTTTTTTTTGGCCTAGCATTGTACCACATATTACCATAGATGCACAAGGGGTGATAATTGTTACTTTAATAGCTGCTAAGTTAGAAGCTCTTCTTTAGCTTTTAAGTGTCATTGCCTCCCTCCAATGCTTTCATGATATTTCCGGCGTGATACAGAATACTGAATGTAATTGATAGTGCTGACTTCTCTGTTGGACAAAAGTATTTTGGTATAGAATTGAAATATGTTTCTTTATTGAAGTATAGGGAAATATCAAATCCATCAATGTAAATATTGTCAGTTGGAGAGCTGTATATCAGATAGCAAAATAAACAGCTGCACGACTGTTGTAGCCTCAAGAACCATCTATTGTTAGAAACAGCTTTCTTTAATTCATCATGGGTTGTAGCCAGACTTTATGTGACAGTTCAAATACATTAGCACATTTGCATTTTACTTTTATTTTCATGACTGGTCACACATATCGATAATCTCATTTCAAACTGTTTCCTAAGAACGCCCATTATAATAACAATAATAATAAACTTTATTTTATATAGCGCCTTTAAAGGTGGCTTCTCAAAGCGCTTTACAGGATGACAATAACAATAAATAAGAAGACTATAACAATTGTCAAGTAAAAAGAAAAAAAAATCTTATTGGAGAAATTCAGTACTGTTAGCATTCATCACTTGGTTACACATAGTAAAATGTATTCTCTTTTGCAATTGTTTGATTAGATGTGTTATTATTTTTCAGAGGGCATCAAATAAAAGTGCAGAACTGCCTAAAAAGAAAAACCTCATGAATGACTTTAGTCATTCTATAGCACTGAAGAATGAACCCTAGCCACTGTACTTCATCTAATCCACTTACCTATTCAATTATTTAAACTAGTGAAACCTTACAAATTCTAAGGAAGATCATAATTGCTTTCTAGACATAGTTTCTTTCAAAGCATCATTTTAATATGTAAAGTACTGTATGTTAATGGAATGTAAATAATTTACGGTATACATTAATTTTAATGGTGAAATTCTTCTTCTGATATTCTACAGTCTATTCACTGAGGATATGCAGAATGGGAAGCATCACAAAGAGAT
The DNA here is from genome assembly GCF_040954835.1 of Lepisosteus oculatus. Lineage (NCBI taxonomy): Eukaryota > Metazoa > Chordata > Actinopteri > Semionotiformes > Lepisosteidae > Lepisosteus > Lepisosteus oculatus. The sequence goes on along the minus strand of NC_090698.1, from coordinate 50,498,134 downwards.
CTTAAAGGGATTACAAAGAAATTATATATTTATCAAATTCAGAGATTACAGTTAGGTTACCTCCCATAACATTCAATTTCTATAGACACATTCTGTTAAAGAGGGATTTAATCTAGTAATTGCATTTAAATCCAAATGCTCGATTCTGATGAGACTGCATTTTATTTTTCATCTCAGACCTTTAAGTCTCACCAAATTTAGATATTTTATATACATTTGAGTAATATTTAATTGAAAAAAACATTATGTAAAGGATCAAATGGGTGACATAAACATATGTGATATTTTCTGCTTTTGTAGGTCTTAATATCTAAAATCAATTAGTTATACAAAAAACTTACAGAACAAACACAGTGATATGCCATTTATCTTAAAATTCACCCATAGCTGTAATTTCATATTAAATATTTAGTTACTCATATGTACGTTTGTAAAACCATGAAACACCCAGTCACTGTACTGATGTGTTTCTCTTCATCACAAATCTGCTGATGGGCAGAAACACTTTTCACTCTCTGCAGAAGATGCTGTGCTCGTTTAGCACCATGTTCATTTCAGTATATTTCTACAGTTGGAACAGCTAAAAATAGAAATTTACTGGAGCATGGTATGGTATGTCAGAAAGAGAAACGCTTGTATGAATTTGTATTGTCGTAATCTTCTAATCTGGTAGCTGTATTGCATTTCGTGTTTCTTACAGTCCATGGCTGACCTAGCTTCCACATAAAAATACGACACTTATTAAAAGGAAAAAGAGACAGATGGAAAGGAGCTGCAGTCCAAGAACCAGATTAAGTAGAGAACTGCAGCCCTCCTACTGATCACAATCCTAACACTTGTTGGCATTTCTTGTCAGAAGCCAGACGCTTCTTAGAAAGATTACAAACAATAGGAGGCCAATTGACCAGTCGTTTACCCAGTAACAACCTGACACCCACTATTGTCCTTTGGAATTTGTGATTGGTGGGTGGGTGAAATATTGACATAATTAGGCCCTATACACTTGTGCAGCAGAACTACTGTACAACGTGGGAAGAGTGAATTTTTCACAAAATGTTGTATAGAGAATTGTTACATGGCTCTGCAATTTGAAGGGCACATTTAGAAATTACAGCAGAAGTAAACGTTGTGAATTGTGAATTACGAATTAGAGGAGTAATATTGGCAACATGATTCAATAAGATGCAGATAAGATGTTTCTTAGATTAGATCTGGATCTAGACATTTCAGTTCAGCCCAGTATGAAATTGCTTTCCATGTGTACAGCAAAAAATGGTTAAGCACAGTTTCGTTATATGGGTCTTGCCTTTGTCTGCTGTATGAATGGCTGAATATTTGCAATATTAAACATAACTATAAAATATTAAACATAACTATTAAAGTCATATTTTTAGCATGATAATGTATTTTAGAACAATACTTGAAAGTCGAAGGTACAGCCAAATTTACTTCCTAGATCTGTTACATGTGATCTGAAACTAAAAATGGTTCTGAAAAAGATAATTTCTTATACTGATATTATCCAATTTATGTAGCATCATGGACAATCTGGTGCTTTTCTATACTTTCAAGATGCATGGATGTTTTGTTTTCGTGAGAGACGCTAATGTAGTAAATACTGCAATACGAATACATCTAGTGCCATTAACAGTCCTGAAGGTCATTAGATGCAGACCACATGCTTACATATAGTAATTTTTTCTATTGGTGTAGATTTATTCAGAAAAAGCTGGACAGTCAAATGATGAATTGCATTTTGTAGTGTTAAGCACAGAAAGAGCACTATACAGTATGTTAATAAGCGATTTAGTCGCAACAGCTCAATGATCCTTTGTACTGGAAAACAGCTTAAGATCCTGTCCTTAACGAACAACCTGTCTGCAGTAAATAAGCATGTGTTTGGCTCTGTGCATCTTCTTTCAGATGTTCCAATCAATTAAAGAGTTTCTTAACCAAGGCTATTCATAACTTCATCTATTAGGTAAATGAGTATCCAGGTGAAGACAAACTTATTTTTTTAATTGTTTAATAAAATATTGCTGGAGACCGTGGTCACTTCAATATTTTATACATCTACAAACGTTTGGCTTCATGCTGTTGCTTACCTATCAGTTTTGATATTATATCACTCTTAAAATTCCAGATGTCTTCTACTTGCTGTAATGCTGAAATACCAAAATAAGTCTTGTTGGAGAACTAATCAAAGCAAAAGCTTAATAGCATTAGAATAAAGACTGTTTATCATGCAGAACAGGAGATGTCTTGTGAAAGGTCACAAATGTAAAAGATCAACACAAAAAGAGCATTACTATAATTGATTTATTTTCTTAAAGTAGAGCTTGTTTTTTTATTGTTTGCCAAAAGATATCCACTAACAGCATCTCAACAACAAGCTCAGTAACAACTATTAGCTTGTCAGTAACCTCAGTATACAAGGTTACTGACCATCTACAGGTAATTGCAGAAACTGGGCCAATATACTGTAGGCTGATTGCTATTACAGGACCTTTACTGCAACAGCGGTCATATTTAAGTTTGTCTGTGAAGATGCTCCTGGCCTCTTATTATTTTTTACCTGATGTCTAATAATATATACTGTATACAGGATATATTGTATATATTGTATAGTTATCAATTTATGTGGGTAGCTGCGTCAGCATGCGTACGCTGCAAAGGAACAAGTAATAGGTTTATTCCATGCTGAAAAAAAGAAGAAAGAGAACACAACGTTTCGGCCGTGGAGCCATCTTCAGGTGTGAGAGAGACAGGGCAGTAGGCAAAGGTAAAGTAGCGGGAGAACAAAGGTTGGGAGGGAGGAGGAGTGAGAGGCGGGAGCAGGGGACAGAAAGAGAGGCCAATCAAGAGGTGTGAAGTCAGAATGGGTGCAGAGAGGTGTGAAATGAAACTTCCAATGAATGGAGAAAATTTAAAAGAACAGTAGTCTGCCATTAAGGGAAGGGAGAATGTGTGATCCTAGCTGCAGAATAATTTTAGTTTCGGTGGTCTTTCTGATGTATGAGTTCGGAAAACCGTCTTTGAGAACACAGACGGAGAGATTAGAGTGGTCGTGGCTGTCAGAGGTGAAATGAGAAACAATGGGCTTGGAGAGATCTTTAATCTTCACAGCCCTGATGTGTTCTCTGAAGCGGTCTCCGAGTCTCCTTCCTGTTTCTCCAATGTAGATGGCTGGGCATTTACTGCAAGAGATACAATAAATAAGGTTGCTGGAGGTACAAGATGCTGTCTGGGTGATCCGGAATTGTCCTTAGGGGCCTTGAATGAGTGTGGTGGTGGCTGTGTACTTGCAGGTGATACAGCGAGCAATTATCAATTTATGGTACTTTATTTTAAATTTAGACTGGATATTATTTAATAGTTAGTGTAAAGTGTGACTGTCGGTGAGAAGAATTTTTGTGAGGGAATTTATTTTATCAGATTCATATAATAAATTCTCATGGTTTGGAAGAAAGTCCAATGGAATTTGTTGCCTTAAATTTGAAGTAATAAATTCAGAAATATTCTATGTTGTTTTTCTTAAAACTGATTGACCTGAGACTGTTTGCTCTTACTATTATAATAATTAGGAGTTTTCTTAAGTTGGGAGTCACTTTATCAACTTGTTTGGAAGTTTAGTTGCTTTAGAATTTATCAAGTATTCTAGTAAACAGATTCTGTATGGTGCCTTGGGTCAATATGATCTTGATACAATATCTATGCAACTTTGTATGTTATGTTTTTAATCATGCCTAAAATTAGTTTTGTCTGTTGATTTTTTTCAGGGTGATTAGTGCAGGGTTACTTCGGACCCGAAAGGTGAATCTTGCACTATCCTCGGTTATTTTCGAACATTTTGTTCATGGGTTAGTGCCAGATTTAGGAGCTTAAAAAGTTTTTTTAGGATCCAGTTCTTCATACTAGCTGATGTAGAGCTTGGATAGAGGACTTATATTTAAATTCTTTAGCAAGCCCAGTACAGCAGGTTACGTATAACGTTTGGCTCAGTGTAGTTCATCAAAATTGCAGGAGCACAAGTTGTAAGAAGTAACATGAGTGAAAGCAGATTTAACTAATTAAGGCAGAACATATACAATGTAGTGTCCAATGTATGGAAACAAAGTGTAGAATGTAGGCTTTCAAAAAGAACAACCATGTTCATTCTTCACTGTTATTCCTAGAGTCACTAATATTTTTACATATACAGTAATTAAATTATTTTAAATTGCAGCAATATAAATTGTAGTTTATGGAGACATACGGGAATATCAGTAGTGATATAATGTTTATTAAGTTTAGTTGTAAAAATAAGATATCTAATCAATTGTATTCTACAAAATATATCTTCTGTGATATCAGACAGGAAAATTAATAGCTATATACAGTAGGAGCTTTGTTCTAAACTGAATCAAATTGGTGCATTTTAATATCCATTTAAAGAGTACAATTCATGTCAAAGTGACAGTAACATGCCTACCAATCTAAAAAAGAAAACAGAACAAAGCTAATTAAATTAAATTAGTACATTTTTTGATAAAGCGCCAGTGAAAAAAACACTTCTATAATATACAATCTACTTGTGCACTGGTCAGTGAGCTCCATATACAGTAATGCAAATGTCTTACAGAAGTACATTATAAACAGTCATTACTTAAAAGGAAAATATTCTGGAGACAAATTAAGGCAAGCTAAAATTAAATGTTCAGTTTTTTATATGAAAATGTATGCAAGTTACTTTTCCCAGTTTCATGAGAAAGAAGACATAAAAAGAAATGTAGAATACGTGGGCCATCTGAAAAATATTTCCATAAATTTTACATTCGATTTCTTGGCCAAAGGGGTTTTTCTGCATAAAACAGGTCATCATTAAAGTGGGAAAACTCTTCTTTGCTTTTGCTTGAGCCACAGAGCTAATGGGAACAGTCTGGAAAGCTAACAATTCAAAACATAACACATAACCAGAGCTACAGTATGTTTACTAGACCTGAAGGTATTAAAAATGCTAAAATGGGCCTCTTGACTGGTTCAGCTGGTAAAGGTGGTCAACCCAGTGCAGTTCATTGACAATGGTTTTGAGCCTCGACCATGTCACTAGCTGACTGTGACTGGAATTCCCCATGCAGTGCTGCTGAGGGTAAGGTGGGGTTATTAGCCAGAGTTCTCTCTGTGACATGTGCTTGTAGGCATGCAGAGTGTTTAAAAGGCTAGTGGCTTGAGAGTAGGTAGATTGTAGAAGTCTGCTTACAATTCCTACACAATTGGTGATACCATACTGGGTGAGTAGAGCAAGATTCGGCTGAATTTATCAAAAATCCACATCGATTTAAAATTTAAAAGAGGACTGCAACAAATGAGTAGTATAATCAATAGCATTTGTTGGCTTTTTATGCCTATCAGTATATATAAACAGGTATTTACTTTATATTTTTTACTGCAGCAGATTATACTACGTTATCTTTAGTGCAGTAAGAGTGGGTACTGCTAAGCTTTGTTATAGGTAATAATATCATATCCTTGTTGATTTAAAAATGTTGTGTGTAACGAGTAGAATATGGAACGGATGGACAGATATGTAAAATCTCATAAGGTGAACCAGCATCTGCTGATGAAGCCCATAAATCACTTTCGTTAAAGGAGGAAATTACAAGGAAGTGTGCTGTGGTTAAGCACTGCAATAGCTGAGTCCATTGCTACTGAAGAATTTCCATAGGACCACTGCCGTTTATAACAATTACAAACGTGTGCCTCCAGGCTAAAACGATGAAGCAAAAATCAAGACTGGGCAGAGCAGAAGAATAAAACCATGGATTTTGGAACAAACGTCCAATAATTGTTTATATTCTGATAAGATTAACAAAAGCACTTTTTTTTTTCCTGAAAAAAGATCTTTATATTAGTATTTGGAAATGAAAACATTTTAGGGGTCAGGAGATACATTTTAATTAATTAAACAATGTTTCTTCTTTCTCAAAATCCCAGTTTGCAAAATAAAATAACTTCAAAATTGTAACCAAAGGAATACCAGTATTATTGGGGGCAGAGTGATAGTGGCTCTGTGGCTAAGGATCTGCGCCTGTGGCTGGAAGGCTGCCAGTTCAAATCCTGTGGCCAGCAGAGGAATCCTACTCTGTTGGGCCCCTAAGCAAGGCCCTTAACCCCAGTTGCTCCAGGGGCACTGTATAAATGGCTGACCCTGCACTTTGACCCCAAGCTTCTCTCTCCCTGCCTGTGTGTCTTATGGAGAGCAAGCTGGGGTATGTGAAAAGACAAATTCCTAATGCAAGAAATTGTATATGGCTAATATAGTGATCTTATCTTATTGCAGTTATACTGGCTATTGTAAATTTGAAAAAAAATGTTAAGTAGTAGAGCAAATAAAAAATATGATGAGCTATTTATCAGATGTTGGTTCACAAGGATTTTAGTGTTTTAAGATGGAAATTGGATTATGAGCTTGCATATGCTGTAATAAACTAGAGATATGAGGTTTATTCACTTGCAATTATTGTAAGCACTTGCACTGTGGAGGTCAGAGTTTAAATAAAAAAAATCATTTGTATTCTAAAGCATCAGTGGTAAGCATCCCTGCCGTTTTTTAAGTATTGCAATTGAAAGTTACTTACGTAATGTTAGTGTATCGTATGTGATTATTAGCATAATCAACCTCAGGTTCCTTTACAAAAAGCTCTGTACTTTGTGGAAGCCTGGGTTTCATGCAGTTCATCACAATACAAATTCCCTTTCAATAATAATCCAGTATTGTTTACAGACTCATGAGCAGAAAAAAATTACATCCTTGTTTACAGCACTAAAGATTTTATGCATTTTAAAAATAATTTTGCTGCAAAAAATTGGAATTAGGTGGTACTATTGATGTCATTTGACATTCCGAACATTTTCTTTTTGAAAAGTACAAGAACAGCAGCTTTTGAGGAGAGGCTGAAGCTAATGTAATGTGATTTCCAATTCTTCTCCCCTTTAAACACATAGCACAGTTAAAACAACAAAGCAAATTAGTTAACAAGGTCACACTCCCTGCCTTTTCCCTATATTTTCAATCCACCAGAGGTGGGTGTTAGAATCAGACAGCCAGAGTGCTATCAGTTGGTCCGATTTAATGTGTCTCGTAACACACAACATGACAGCCCAATATTACAGGAACATTTTCTTTGTGTTGTTTATGCGTGGTGTTTTATTCTGCTTACACTGTAGGCGAGTAAACAATTTCACGTATCTCTAAACTTAAATGAGGAAATTCTGCCCAATAGGCCATGGTGCGCCTGCGCCAATTAGCAATTTTATCAGTCACATTTAGCCAGAATAAACAGTGACAGCCTTCATCATGATCAAGTTAGGGTTGTGATCATCAGAAGATGATATACTCCTTGCCTAACAATGATACTGAAACATTGTCTAGATGAGAAATCAAGACAAAAGGCAGTGATTGTAACCTTGCCATTAACACTGTTTAACAGTTCCCATGTTGTTTTAATTATCTGCTGTTTTAAAATGTGTTTAAAGAGCAGAAAGACTGGAAATCCCCTTACATTAACTGCAGACTATAACCAAACAATACTGTACCTCAGGGTTTTAAGAATGTGTCAAATGTTCCTGCAACAGTATAAGGCTATTCCAGCCAGAGTTTTAATTTTACTAAACATTTCTTATTCACAGAGATTAAGAACACACAAATAAATTAGATTAAATACATTAGATATTTGTTCTTTTTTACCATTGTCTGTGTTCGTTGCTGACCACAGCAATGTATTTTTGAATTGCTGAAATGTATTTTTAATGTGAGGAAAACAGCTACACTGGACAGTGATTTGCCAAATTAAATACCAGCCAGAAGGGTTCATTACTGCAAATAACAAGAAGTCTGTCCATTAATGATGTCACACAATGTGACATAGCTAAAGTAGATGCAATTTGAGCTAACTTGGTCCACTTGTTCATTTCATCATTCACACCTTGGCAGTTCTAAATAAGATCACTTCATTGGCCATATACAATTTCTTATATTACAAATTTGTCTTTTCACATACCCCAGCTTGCTCTGCATGAGACATACAGGCATGGAGAGAGAAGCTTGGGGTCAAAGTGCAGGGTCAGCCATTTATACAGCACCCCTGGAGCAACTGGGGTTAAGAGCCTTGCTCAGGGGGCCAAACAGAGTAGGATTCCTCTGCTAGTTGCAGGATTTGAACCCACAACCTTCCGGCCACAGGCATAGATCCTTAGCCACAGAGCCACCACTCTGCTTTTGATATTATTGATAAAGAAGCGACCAAGTTATCCTTATTTGTATTTTATTATATAATTCGGGTTACATAATATTGTTAAAGACCTTTTTTTACTATCTTGGACCTTTTAACTGATCTACTCTCTTTGGATTATCTGATCTCTATAGCTTTGTTGTTTGCAATCCAGCATCCAGTTTCACCTGAAAAAGCATAGATATAGTACATAGGTTTTGGTCTGTGGCTAGATATACAGATACCTAAAAGAAAATGTGCACTGTAATCTCATTGCAAAACAGTGCTCACTGCTTGTCTTATGGTTTTGTTCATAAACTAAGAATGTATAATTCTAATTTGTAAATAATGCACTTTCAGTACAAAAAAATATTAAGATCACTAGGTGTAAACTACTGTGTTACACAGACATTTTTCTCAAAGTCTTGAATTAATCACCATGCAATAACTACTAGATTTTAACTATTAGATAAAGTGTTATTGATGCAGGGGATGCACATCTTTGGTCAAATGATAAAAGAGTACATTTATTTCTTGGTAAGTCTGGTTTTGGATTAAAGGGTAGACTAAATATTTAAAAAAATCTATCTTGTGTGCTTCTATCTTTCATGGTTGCAGAAATGCTGAAGCATCAGGCATCACTGCTGTGGTGGATTTCAGAAGCACCTACTCCCCCTTTAATATTCTGGACATTTTGCCTTTAAATCTCACTTACAATTCCTGTCTGGAATACATATGGTGTGTTCTAATTAAGCTGTTTCCATTCATTTTACAGCCAACTAACAAATAACTGCTTTAGGCCTTCTGTAGTGTTAATTTGATTGCATTGCACAGTGTGGGCTTTGGGGATTTGTTTTAAGATATAATGGCTGAAGATGCTGCATTTTTTGCTTTTAATAATTGGGAAAGCTTGGGGCATGGGTTAGTGTTATTGGTTATTGGTTGGATAGTGTGTTTCCTGGAATTTACCTTTAATAGTAATTTCTCAACCCAGCTGCTGTATATATGTATAACAACCAGCATTTTTTTTTTTTACATTTCACTTTATATGTTTGTTTGTTTCAACCAGCAATCATGTCAGTTGTGGTTCTTAAATAAAAAAGTAATGAAACATTTAGGAAACTAGCAACACCGAAGGCACTGTTCTAGCTCAAGAGTTAGTGCTACTGAAACTGGAATATGCTGTTGGCCTTGTAATAATGTGATATGCCATGTGAGAATGTTTGAAAAAATCTTGCATTTTTTAGCACAGTTCTTCAAATTCAGACTGTCTTGTGAAATGAAGTATAACAGTATGTCTACTACTAAATACAATTATAAATAATCGATTCATAAATTATTTACCACTTTCCAGGATATGTACATATCTATTACTTGTGGGAAAGGGAAGAAAGCTGTATATATTTTTAAAGGCAAGCTTTTAACATTGCTTAATAGGGTTACATGTTTATCCTCTGAAAAAGTGCGATGAAGGAGGTATCCATCATTGAATGAATTTGTGTGTTTTATAAAATTGAAACAGAGCACATACAGTATATACCGTACATAATTGTCTTTACTTTGGACTCATCACCTCAGCAACTGGAGCACATTAAACTTGCAGAGAAAGTGACGGTTAGATGGAAAATTAATTAAATAATGCCAGCACAGGGATGGGCACAGCTAGTGAAGAAACCTATGTTGCTCACGAGTTAAGCCTTGGGCTGTGCCATCAGCCATGAGCTCACTGTGACTGGAATGCCTCAGGCAGTGACACACAGTACTTCTGGTTTGGATGGATTTGAATTGGCAAGGAATCTTTGGTCTGCAATCTGTAAACCCTGAGATTACCTGGATACCTGGATACAGGGCTTTCAGTAGTTATGGAGAACTGCCCCGTTCTTCCGTTTAATGTTGGCTTTCCTGTATGCACCATGAAAATGTCAGCTGGCTCCAGCAGTGGACATCTTGGAAAAAAGTAGGCGAAGTCCTTTTTCCTCTAGTGATAGTGCAACATTGATTTAAAACTCCAAATTAGGCTGGGGAATTGTGGTGGGAAAGATAATGGAGGACTGATATCTTTCAAGGATCTTTTTCCCTTACAGAAGACGCAGAGAGGTCAGGTAGGGGAAGAGGAAGTCAGTATAAAGAATTGGCAAGGTGTGTGGAATATTGCACATACATTGCACAGCAAAGTTAAGAAAAATGTAAATATGACTAGTGGTGATTGGTAGATTCAGCTTTCTGAAGCGTGCTGTTCATTTCAAGTTAAAGTAAGACACGCTTCGCTTAATTAAATATCCTTATATGTTTTCCACTGTACAGTGCTTTTCTAAAAAAGCGAACTTATTTTATTAGTAGGACATTATGATTTGTAGGATCACACTGTATTTATTAAACAACTTTGTGATCAGTGTAGTTAGATGAGTCAGCTTACTGAGAGGGTAATGCTCAAATCAATATATATATATACAGTAAGGCTGAATTATGCATTTCACTATCATATTCATCGTGTTGTAATTACGAAGCATAGCTGAAGTAGAGCTATTGATCTGTTCTGTTGAAGCATTAGCTAATTATGAAAAGGAAGGATCTTGTTTTTAAAATGTGGTTTGGGGTCCTCATTTGCTTTAGCCCAGAGCAGTCTTCAGAGATGTTCTTACTGGTGCTGTTGCTGAGTGTTCTCACGGCTGACAAGCTGAAATCAGTAGAACTTGTCAGGAGGCTAAAACTCCAAAGTAAACAGGACCTGTCTCAAAGCTTATACAGTATAAAGCAGACTTGTAAACAACACTGATAAGCGGAACTTCATCCCTCAAACCACATTTCAAACTGTTACTCATGTATTCAGTATGACCGCAACAAATACTGTTATACTATACTACTGTATGTACAGTAGCTGTTACACTTCATCTGATCTGTATTTCTCCATTTTTGTTTTTTTTAATAGAGTTGCCCCAAACTAAACTATTTTAAAATTTGCTTCTTTCGGCTAGCTAGCTATAATTTCCAACTCTTTACCAATGGGGGTAATTCAAGGTAGCTTTCAGCTTGAGTTGCCAGAATGTCATTACATGAGAAGAATGAGAGCTCAAAGACTTGCCCATTTCTGGAACTTGTGAACAATTTTTTGATTGCTGCTGGCTTCTGGTTGATATATAGACATAATCTTAAGTCTGCAGACTCAGTTGGCTGTTCAGTGCTATAGTACATGTTTAAAGCGCACCATGCCTTAACTCATGCTGTGAATGATTCTTTTTCTGTCATAAAAGAAATGGCTTGGATTTTACCCAGCAAGCTACCTCGCATGAACTCTGTTTTAGAGAAAGTTGCCTGAAGACTTTCTGTTACTGTGTGACTAGAGACACTACCTTTTATAGCACCCAATCCAGTGTCAAAAAAGATGCTTGCGTTACTGTAACATGTTTGTATTTTTGAAATTACAGAGAATAAAAAACATGCTTTGTCTTTATTGTATCCCATAAGCTTTTTTAATCCATGAAAATGTGATATTGTGCATTTTAGCTGCTTTTAAAACATTCTGACATAGTGTGGGAAAAAACTATAGTGCTAATTGTATCAGATTTAATTGCTTTTTTTAAACTTGATAGTGACTCAAGGATTTGTAAGTGGAAACCACAAATGCAAGTGACATTCAGACCTTGTGGAAGAAAGCTTACAGTTCTATATTTAATTAGTTATAACATTAATCTCATTTTCTGTCTCTGTGGTGATTTACATCGCTGGTACACATACCGTAAAAGCCGTGGTCTATGAAGAAACCAGGATGATGTAATGAATGGTTGTGTAGGAAGATGGGACTGACTGTTCATCTTCAGGCTTATGGCCAGATCTTTCATCCGTTCCAGTCTTATTCAGAAGGATTACAGTATTCATTCAGTCCCCTTCTCTCCTATCAATAAACTGCTTGAACCAGCTAATGTGTGTGCATTCCCTCCCTCTACTGCTAACAACGTAATGCATTCATGCAATCCTTGCACACCCAAATACATAATTTTTATTAACAAGTTGCTGACCTTGCTTCCCGCAGTCATGACAACAACGCCACTTCCTGCTTTCACAGGTTCATGTTTCTCTCATTTTACTGCTGCTGTTACTGCCTACTGTATGTAACTGAGTTAATAGCTCAGATGAGAGCTTCCACCTGTGTCCTGGATCCTATTCTTATTCACCTACTCAAAGCTAGTTTCTCAGCTCTGCCCAGTTGCTACTTACCTCATAAATGAGTCCCTTAGATTCGGAACTGTTCCCATAGGTTTAAAGTCTGCTATTGTCACACTTGTGCTAAAAAATCCTGTCCAGATACCAACTACCTAACATTTTCCATCGTATTTCCAATTAGCCTTTTCTCAGAAAAATCCTCAGACAGATAATGGCATCTAAATTGCAGTCACAACTTGAATTTAATTAGCTTTTCAAACCTTTACACTCAAGGTCTTCTGTCCTCTTAATTTTCATTTTCCTCTTTATTTTAGTGAACTATCAATCATCCTACTGGATTGAATGTAAAATTATTGGGTTATCAGTAGTGCTTTCCTTCACTAGTTAGGCTCCTATTTGACTTCCAGCAGGTAACTCATAAATCTTTGCAGTTTTGAGATCTGAAATTGTCCCACTTAGTCAGCATGTTCCACCCAGGGTGAACCTTGGTTTCACTGCTATGTTGTTGACACTCAAGAATATTTGCAGACTAGATCAGATACATCTATGTAGTTTCTGCATTTTAAAGGTGTCCTTCTGACATATTCATGCAAAAGAAATTTCTTTAGCTAAACTGTGACAAGAATGAGACTGAGGCTCGCAGATTTCAACTTCACCTTTGCAAAGTTGGCAACTTCAATGTGTTAGTTGACAGTGCTGAAATGAAACCTTTGGTAACAGAAAATGAAAATAGTTTTATTTGTGACCCTACGTTATTATTTGAAGTGCATGTTAGGTACTGTATCTTTCTGCCACCTGCATAACATTGCTCTTTAAAGACCCATGCTCGGCCTATCTGGTGTTGAAATATTCATAAAAGCTTTTATTTAATCAAAATTAAACTACTGTTATTACTTATAAGGTACTTAACAGATTCAGTATTTCCAGAATTTTACAGCTTGTGTATTAACAAAAACTACTCCACATCAGCACATAACTGCATTACTCCCAGTTAAAGTTATAGTGGAATTCAAAGTTCTTCCGCTCATGTATAATGCACTCAATGGTCTTACCTCTGTATTATCTTAATAGTCTTGTGTGAGAGGGTTCTAGCTCTTAATCTGACGTGTGCTGTTTAATTCCTGTGAAAAACAGACTCTATACAATTAAGGAAACACTGTTTGGCAAGTATACCCCATTACTATTTTATCAGTTCTACAAAGCAGCTATTGACATTCAGTGACGTACTATATAAATCTGTATGTTATTGAAATTTTTGTTAAAAAACGCAAGCTTTTGATATTTTTGGTTATTTCACACTTGATAAAAAAGGTTGAAAATCTACTATTGGTTCCTATTTACTATATTATTCTACCATAAAGCAGGTTGGAATCTGTTGTTTTGTGTTTTCTTGTAAATGTGACACTTGCAGTTTTTCTCCCACTTCTGACCCTGTTGTGCAGCACAAAAAAGAACAATTACAATAATAATGAATGTGGATCTCCTGTGAACAGGACTGTCTTTCATTAAGAATAATGTACAAAAGGACCTTTAAGCTTTATACTGCATCTCATTATCTATCTAATGATTTTGAGGAGTGACTATTAATTACATTGTGTTGATTTTAAAGTAATAGAAAGGATACTTGAAAGAGCGCCCTGTTTTAGTTTAAACCTGAAAACCTCTTAAAGAATTTCTTTTTCATGCCAGTTCGTAATAAATTTACAAAGAGCTAGGAAATCAATTTGTTTAACTGTTCCAAGGGCAATATTTCAAAAGGAATCTGAGTGGTTCACAATTTATGTTCAAATGAATATAATTAAACATTGTGACAAAAATGTTTTACTGATGTAACTACCACAGTGGTCTAAATTATTAACCATACTGTTAAGAAGAAGGTTCTCATTTTGTCAATTGAAATGCTACTTCTTATTGTTAACCAGTAAAGGTCACATAGGATGAAAATGTGCTAAACACCTACCTGAAAAGACTGGATCTTTGTACTTATATATTCATTTATTAATTCCCACAGGTATACCAGTGAAACAGATTGAATTTTTTTTTTAGCAATTTCTTAATATCTCTTTTCCACTTTCCTCTACAAATAAATGGGAAATCTCAAAGATGTTCCTTTAAATAATTTGACTCAAAGTGTTTGTATTGCATTCCCTTTTATTCAGGTTTGGAGGAAGTGTTGAGGGAAGCATAGCATCGCAGTGATTTTAATGGAAAAAAAATCTGACAAAAATTTCTGTTCGTGAAAACTTGCAATATCTATACAGATGCAGCCATTCAGACTTCGCAATACAAACCCGTACCGCATGCAACTACCCACAAGCCACCGCGCAGTTCTGCAGTACGTGATTGGCTGACCAAAATGACCGACAGGGGCACTCATGGTGCATCGGTCGGTAGTGAAAAGATTTAATCATGTAATTTCTTTACTGTGCACATTTTAATCTGCTTAGTATTGAATATTTATATGGAATTTTACAACTAAAGGGAAATTTCTGTAGCTGAGCATAAAAAGAAGAGGAGCATAACACTGTGTCTTTCGGAGACACAGGCCATACACTCACAGCCCACTCAGTATTGATGGAACGGAAGTGGAAACAGTCACCAGCTTTAGGTTTTTGGGAATTCACATCTCTAAAGATCTAACCTGGACTGTGAACACTGACTCTATCATGAAGAAGGCTCAGCAGCGCCTTTATTTCTTGAGGTGCCTCAAGCGATGTGTTGGTGAACTTCTACCGCTGCACTATCGAGAGCGTCCTCACCAATGGGATCACCGTGTGGTATGGCAACACCTCTTCGCGAGAAAGAAAGGCACTGCAGAGAATGGTCAATATGGCCCAGAAGATCATCGGCTGCGGTCTCACCAAGATTAAACAGCTCTATGAGGACTGCTGCCGTGGTAGAATTCTGGCCATCACAGAGGACAGTCACCACCCCGGGCATGAGCACTTCACCCCACTGCCCTCAGGCAAGAGATATAAGAGCATACGGACACTTATCACTAGATTCTTCAATAGCTTCTATCCACAAGCAGTGAGACTGGCGAACACATTTAGCCATCCCCCTCGGACCACACCTACACCATCACCATCTACCTTTTTATGATTTCTTATCTATTGCACATCTCCAGTCATTGTTTACACGTCTGTATTGTTTACATTCGAACTGTCTACATGTTTACTTGCACATTGTCTATTGTTTGTTTGTACATTGTCTTGATGCACTGTTTGCACTTTGTTTTGTTTTTTTACACTTGTTTTACAATCGTGAGACTTTCTGTAAGTAAGAATTCCATTGTACCAGTACCGGTTACATATGGCAATAAAGTTCAAGTTCAAGTTAAGGTTCAAGGTCATATTAATTTAGGGACATAAACATATTATGTAAATTGTATATTGCTGGTATTGGTAGTTTAAAGAAAAAATTCACACCAGTATTCCGTTTCTCCCTAAACATTTTAAGCATCAAAGTCTTACATGTGGTTATTTCGGAAATGTTTTTACATGCTCCTTCTGACCATATTACTATATGTTTATATACTTTGTGAAAAGTGATCGTTTTAACCTTTTCTGTGAATACGCTCGTTATCTGAGTAAACAAAAGCATACTTTTAGAATTTGATTAATAGGGAATATAATATGGAATCGCGTATCTAAATAAATTAATAATGATATAAGTATATTCAGGTACTGTAGCACAAACAGTAGTATAAGACTTTCTATTGATATGTGTACGGCTGTTTCAATACTACCGCTCGTTTTGAATGGCTGCATCTGTATGTGTGTGAAGAAGTTAAAGTGCAGTGCAAATATAAATAACTGGAAAAGAATGGGGAATGTTTATGTTGTACACAGTTTAAATGATAATAATATAATTTTCTTCAGAATGTTTCAGACAAATATGCCCCTTAAGCTGTTTTAAAAGAATTGTCATATAGGTGCTTGGGTTTGTTGAACCTCTAGAGTACCTATTTTGTTTGCTGCTTCAGTACTTTTTAAATCATTTACTTTTTACTTAATGAATTTAGTTTTTAGGATAAAAAATACTTTTACCAGAAGCCTTTCAGAAAAGTAACAGTGCATTTGCTCAAGTAACACTTTTGGTGTACTGTAATTTATTTATTGTGTAAAGATATACATATCTATACATTGAATTCTAATCTAAAAACTACGTATTAGAGAAAACAAAATTGGTAAAAAGTTTTAGCCTGAAGAAGAATAATGTGTGTGAATAAACTGCTCTTCAGAGTATAAATCACCCTCCATTCCAGCCTTATGAGCCCAGCCCTATAAGTACAATTATATAGGAAGGGATGAAATACTTCTATTTAGTGTACTTTAAATATCAAAGAAGTACTTTTGCTAGAAAATGTGATTCAAAATTGTCTCTATCTTTTACAAAATTAAAACATGTAGACTTGGTTGTCCCCCTGTCCAATGATTTCTTTAGTGATAGAACCTCATCTTACCTGTTCCAGTTCTCCTCAGAAAATCCTGGACCCCCAACCACAGGAATAGTTGTGTGAACTGGTATCAATGAGATTATTCTGTCTAGGGATACATAAACTGAGGAAACTAGCCTGTTTTCTAACAATGCAAACAAAGATGTGTACAGTAGCTACAGTATGCAACGTCTTTCACAATAAAACCTGGCATCAAAAGGAGTGATATATTTAACTGAGCATTGATCTTGTCACTCCACTGCTTCTTCATTTCATTTGGAACTTTGCCCAGCCCATTGATATCAACAGCATATTTTCTTCTCAGTGCTTTTAAAATGACACTTTTCCAGGCAGAATTTTCTAATGGATGTAAATGTGCAGTTTAATGTAACTTTGTTTCCCACCTCATCTTTACCTAGGGTGTGGTATACTTCATGTCAAACACATTATCCATCCCATGTTATACTGTACTTTACATAAAGGTGTTGCTCTGCAGCTGTAAGCTGAGAAAAGCCAAATACTCTTATGGAAGACATTTGTTTGGAAGATCTTGCATTGTCATTTCCAGAAACGTTTACATTATTAGAAAATGTGGCAGCAGTTAGTACTGAATTTCGTCTAGAAGAAATTGTGGGTTTGGTCTTTAGCCACACCGTGGTAAGGCCAGACACAACTCTCAAATAAGTACTGTGAGGCAGACTATGTGTAGGTGGAGAGGGAACCCTCACTGGGCTGATATTCGATGTCAGCAGACAGATACTTGGCAAAGAACATAATAAAAAAAATACTTGTACAGTAATGCTTATGTCCCTGAAGTAGATAGCACAAAAAGATACAAATCCATCATTTGAGAACCACACAACACATTTGTCATTATTAATTCAGCATTTCAGAAATGACTGTAAGACTTGTTGTGCAGCAGTGGTGGGTATTCCTGAAATTGGAGGTTTGCTGCCCTACAAGCTTGTTTTAGATATCTAAAAGCCACCACCTGCTTGAAATCTGGAAACAATGTATTTTTTTGAGTTCAGTAAATTATGATTTCAATTAAGTGATTAAGAGCTCATATAGAAAAAAACATGTTTCCATGGCCCTCGAGTATAGGATTGAATACAGCTGATTCATTCTCTTTTTCTCAAGCATAAATCCTAAAGAAATATTTGTTGTATTTATCATTTGTCCATTTCCAGAATAGCTTTGTCCAAAGTAGCCACTGTATTTTTTCAGTAAATTGCTGTATGTATTTCAGAACTGTTCAAACAAGAGCGGCTGATTTATTTATTGTGCCCACAAGAAAGCATTGAGTGTTATTGGCCTTTAATGTTTTTTATTAAATGGACATAATTTTATTTCCCTATGAAGTAATACACCTCAGTCTTATTACAGGGTGAGGGAGTGAATGCTTTATAATGTAGGTCAGTAAAACAAGTGAATTCATAGTATTAGGAAATAATGCTCCTTTCACAACATTTTGAGGAAGAGTGTATTCAGTGTAGCAATATAACGTTGTTTTAGTTGATGACGTGATACCAAAATAAAAGCTAAATGTTAGAATTAATTATTTCATTGTTTATTATATGTTATTCTGAGGTCTGTAGCCAAGTAGCAATAACAAAATTATGTAATTAAGAAATATAGATACTGTACATGTTTGGTCCTGTATTTCATGTTTAAAGCTGCCATGAAATTACTTTCCAGTATCCTTGAATGTAAGCCAAAGAGTACACTCCATAAAAAGGGTATTTCTTGATTAGTATTTTGAGACCGTCATTGTAATCTTAATTTGAGAGAAGAAGTGTCCTAAAGGCTAAATGAAAATGTTTTTCTAGCTCTAAAACTGTTTGAGCTTTGTGCCAGAGTGAAATGGAAACTTTTATCCAAAGCAGTAGTAATTTTATCCTTTAACAGTGCTTTTAGTTACAGGTGGCCAGGAATCAGACATTTTGCATAATGACCTCAGATTTAGTCATCAAAATTGTTCAACTGTATTCCCAGTAAAAAGGTTTCTGTTCTAGTACTTCTTAGAATAACTACGTCTAGCCGACACGTGTTCTGACTCCAAAGATCTCCAAATAAGGACAGTTGGGGGAAAAAAGGAAAATAAACTAAATGACAAACATACAAATATCTATACTGAACAAAAAAAGTAAATCACACTATTTTCTTTGTAGTAAAGTTGTCGTAATAAAGTATACTGATTTTGGATATTGGTTACCTGTTTTGATGTCATTTCCATTAATTGATCATTTGGGGCTGATCATGATACACTTAATGATATCCTGGTGTAAATCAAGAAAGAGAAATACAGAAAAAGAAACAATTATTGTGCTCATTCTAATGTGACAGCATTCCAGTAAGAGATGTGTTCTCACCTGGATGGACTGGGGCATCTAGGACTCAGAGACCAATGAACAATAACTTCCTGTCCAGGCTTTACAAGAGGAATGGGGCTGTATCCTACATGGCAGCATTTGAAATCTGGTGCATCACATATTGTTTTCAGGGACAGCCACACACTGTACAAGTCTGTGATGTTCACAGTAGACATCTTGTTTTTCAACCCTGTTGATGACAGATGTGAATCAGTTTAATTAATGTTCCTTTGCTATAGGTAAACATGTTCTAGTAAAGGTTTATCTTGATCTCGTCTGTTCATAACATGTTTTCCAAAGCCCTCTTGCCATATGTTTGTACTTCTGAGCAAATCTGAAGCTTGGAGGAAGTAATGTACTGGCCTAAGCATGCATGATTACCTCTGGATCTGGATCACTCATCTGTCTTGATAATGTGTCTGATGATGGCCGCAGCAGACCCCATTCTTGAAGTTTACAGAAGCATCTTTTACCTTCTGTATAAGTTGTATGCTTTGGTAGCAGAAATGTTTTTTATACTGGAAACACTTGGTGTGGTACTTTACCGTGATGTATGACAGAGACCGAAAACATACAGTCAGTGGCAACCAAGCAGTCCATCAGGAGAAAAAAGTGAAAAGTCAAAGAACAGCCAATCTCCAGACTTAAATGTTACATGATGAAGACAAAAAATATGTCAGATCACCCTAGAATAAGCAAAGAATGAAAGTGGGTGTAGCAAAAGCTTGGCAAAGCATCTCAAATCTCAAAAGCATCTTAACCATGGCTGCACAAAGACTTTGGTAAACTCAAAGGGTTGCAGAATCCATACAGTTATTGCTTCAGATTGGTATGCACCCCAAATATTACTTAAAGTGAATGTGTCCCCAATTATTATTGTTTCTTATAAATCGCTGGGTTGAGCACAAAGCATGTTTTTGTTCTTACGATCAACTGTATGCATTAAATTAGACAAAATGAAAAGAAGTATATTAATATTTTACTGTACTTTTCAATCATCTACAAATAAAAATTGCTGGACTATAAAATCAGAAATAATAGGTTTCCTTTTCCTGTCCCAATACTTTTGAAGGTTACAAATCACATCTTCTAGCATTCGATGTATAAGGCTTTGAAAAAAACTTTTTTACTTTTCCAAAACTTTTGGAGAACTGTAGGCCATGCTCTGAATAATAGAATCCAGAATATGGATTATGAGATTTTTAGAATTTACCTCCTTCTCCTATTGGAACTTACATTTTTAATTGTTGAGTAAAATATTAAAACCTTTTTTTAGAGAAACATTTTTCCTTCTCGAGTGAAACATCCCCAGACCTTCTCTCCAGGTGGCACCTGTGCTCCAGGAGCTGTTCTCCCAGTAGTACTAATATTTCATTCATCTTACTACAGAAACACAGGGCTCTTGATAGTTTGCCAGCAAACCCTCACTATCTGTGACAGTCGTAATTCTAAATCACTCACACATCAATCACCCTGCATTTCGTTTTATCACTGAACATTTAGAACCAGGCCCTTGTTCTGAAAACAAGTAGACAATCTTCGATTGCCATTGTTTAATAGCTTAATTGAATTTTATTAATTTGCTGAGAGACACTTGCAAAACGGCTAAAACCAAGTGTGACAATATGGTGTCAAGCCATATTTTATGGATGTGCTCAGATTGCTAAAGCACAGAGGGATATTCAGTTAATCTGCTGCAGAAATAAATGAACGTGCATGATAGAGTTTTGAGTCATATATTTATCTGTCATACATGATATTATTCAGAATAAATATTGTGGTATTTAATTCATTTGTAAGCATTAGAAAAATCTAGAAGTAGATTTTTAATATTTTGGTCTAAAAGTCATTTTAGACTTCCATTTTGCTTTTCCATGCTGTAAATGTCTCTTCTTTATAATGTTAATATTTTTAAAAAAAGTATTCATTTGTATG
Source organism: Lepisosteus oculatus (assembly GCF_040954835.1). Lineage (NCBI taxonomy): Eukaryota > Metazoa > Chordata > Actinopteri > Semionotiformes > Lepisosteidae > Lepisosteus > Lepisosteus oculatus. The sequence continues at coordinate 50,476,979 of NC_090698.1, read as the reverse complement.
TTCTTGCATTGATTCATGTTGTGAATTTACCCTTTTGGTGCCTACAGCATGTATTCGTTCACATAAATATTTATACAGATTCTTTTCTGCAGTTTAAAAACTCTTTTTGATATTATGCCAAGAATTAAACAAAGTTACAAGAAAAAGAAAAAAAAAAACTTGAAACTACAATGTCATATGCAGGGTTGATGGAAAATAGCCAACATTGCTGAGAGGGTGAGGGCCTTGTTCCACATCATATTCTGGTTGCTCTTCAGGGAAAGCTGTAATGCAACCCCAATTTCTTGCTCCACAATCTGGTTCAATTGTCCTTTATGCTTTCTGTACAAAAAATTAACTTTCTTAAGATTGAGGACCAAGCATTTAATCTGCAGAGAAATTGCATTTAATTGATAAAACTGCAGGAAGGTAAAGATTCATTCTGGTGTAACCACTAGAGCTGCAGTTTGGGTAATCCTTATTGTTTTTAAAGCTTTAAAACTCAGTGTAAACTTTCTACAATATTTGTTCTTTTAAAGAACCATACAATACTTGTTCATTTAAACCATTTTTCAAAATCCAGGTATCAATTTGCTTCCACATATCAAGCTTTCAGAGGATGGCTGAGATGGGACAAATGTAGTAAATGTAAATGGAGTTGTGCCACAGTGGTTGCACTGTACCCTAATGGTCTATAGTTTATGCAAACTAGTCAGTATCAGCACTGGATACATTGATGATATTGGTTAAGTTTACAGTGTTATTGTGTTAAACTGTAACATTAACAACAGACTTGACTTTCATAAATGTATTCCATAGTAAGGGTTATACTATACATTTTCCAGTTTTATCCATTATTTCTTTTCTTGCAGATATTTCAACTATTCTTACATTTATTTCTCACTTGTTTTACTGACAGTGGCAGACTCATTACTGGACTGTCAGAAACTGATTTATTTTCACCTGGCCAAGAAATGCTTGGCATAGTCTTTTAGATTTTAGGATTAACAACTTATTTTTTGTCATCACAAACAAGCTCAGGTGCAGGTTATCTGTTACTTATGTAACTACAGTTTGAACATAAAAACATAAAAAGAAACAGCTGCTCTACCACAACAGTTGTGTTTTGTGAAGTTGTTAATGTGAAGAAATCCAGTTTTAAAATAATATATATGTGATGCTTTGTGTTCTCACTTTCTTATTTATAGACTTTATTAAATGTATTTTCTTAAAACTTTATTGTATTTTAGAAAAAAAAAACATCTCTGGGGATGTGTGGATGTCTTTAATAAAAGTACTCTGTTGTTTTTATTTAATAAAGCTTGCACACCAATCTTTGGTCCATTCATTACTTTCTTCCTGATTCCATTTTCTTTTGCTTTCTACAGTTTATAGAAGTGCCTGAAGCTGTGAGTAATGTTAAAGTCATATCATGTGGACAGCTTTGTTTCTTTTGCACCAAATATTAGACCTGCTGGGACATCAAAAAGTAAAGAGAGGGCGATTTCAAGTCACATTTGAGTTAATAAATAGGACAATTGCTAAGGACTCTTCTCCCCATTTAAAGACACTTTGACTCTTTTCAAGACTTTGTGGCTTTGGAATCAGCCATTATCGAAGATGACTTTGCTCTGAGAAGGATAAAAACCTCTGGATCAAGTCTTATTCAGTTTCAACTCATGAGAAATAGTTTCCTTTGTACAGTTATACTCATAGGAAAACAGTGAAATGCTGCTTCCCATGAACGTAGGGAAACAATGATAGACAAATATTCCTCTTTGCTTCACACTGATGTTTTATGTCTCCTGCCATATCTCCTACTGTCTCACAGTCATCTCCTCCTGGATGCACTCCAATCATCTTAAACTAAGCCTCCTTCTTTTCCTTTCCCTTTTTTGGGCCTCTCCTTTCTTTTACTTTTGACTTTACCACCACCTTATCTTCCTTCTGCCCCTCTACAATTTCTGCATTATACAGTGTAAGTCATACGAAGTTTGTTCATTGAAAGCAGCTATCGTACGCAGACCCTTTTCAAGTCAAATGTCCATTTCTTATGATTCACTGATATGTCTTTAAAGGACGAATCAACTGAATCATATTGTAACGCATACGGCCGACAGGCACTGTGCAAGAGCCGGCTTACCAGAGCGGTGACGCCAATACCCTTCCCTGTAATAGCAGGACCACAGCCGCTGGGCTGTGGAGAGGTCTCTCTTTAGCTCACCAGGCTGGGTCCCTGTTTAGTGACGCGGGAGTCCTGGGTTCGAGTCCCCGACGGTGCAGGGCCGACCTGATGCAGCAAGGGCACCCGCCAGAACCCCGAAGCGTTACATTGGTGTCAGAAGCGGGGTGGGATAGCCCTTCGCCGAGGACGGCGAGTTAAGCGAGGGAGAGTGTAACGCATAAGGCCGGCAGGCACTGTGTAAGACCCGGCTTACCAGAGCAGTGACGTCACTGCCCTTCCCTGTAATAGCAGGACTACAGCCGTTGCGCTGTAAAGAGATCTCTCTAGCTCACCGGGCATCCTGGGTTCGAGCCCCCAACGGTGCAGGGCTGACCTGATGCAGCAAGGGCGCCCACCTTGCCACCTGAACCCCATAGCATTACAATATTAATCTGAGAGGTTAATGGAAAAGTCAAGTGTCAGACATTTTTTAGCATTGTAAATATACCGCCATCTAACCGCTTCTTCTAATTCAGGGTCGCAGAGGAGCTAGAGCCTACCTCAGCAAGCAACGGGCATAAGGCAGGATACATTCTGGATGGGACGCCAATCCATCTCAGGACACACACAGACACAGAAATGTACTGTACACACTCACGTCAGGGCCAATTTTCCCTGAAGACAATTAAAATGCCAGTATGTTTTTGGACTGTAGTATGAGACCAGAGCACCACAAGAAAACCCATGCAAACATGGCTGTGGCTCAGCAAGCTTTCCCTCTTCTCCACTTTTTCAATGCTACCTTATTATTCCAGTCACTCCAGTGGCTCTTCATTGCCATGCACATCCGATTCCAAACTCACGTTACTGCCTACCAGTGTTTTAGTCACTCTGCTTCCACTAGTCTTCAGTCTCTGGCCTCATCATGGCCTCTGCACTCCTGCTTTTCCGCCACTCAGACCTGCTCAGTCCCCAAAACCATTAGAGGCTCTTTCTCCATCTTAGTGCGTATGGTGTACTTCTGTCACAGTCATGTGAAATTCCAAACTAGAATGGACACACGTAATGCTAATGATGGCATTTTAATCCAACATGTAAAAACAACAGCGATGCTTTTCTTTTAAACATAATTGATAAAGAAAACACCAAAAGAGGATTAGAAAAGCAAATTTGAGGACATAAACTCACAGAAATGTCTGGTCATGGAAGGTATCCACTTTGTGATCAGCAGAACACAACAGCATGTTGATTACTGTTGTACAGTAGATGATAATATGAAGCAGAAATTGTGCTAAATGGTATTAACAACCCAGTCAGAGTTTTTTTTGCTTCGGTGCTTCGGGAGTTATTCTGAACTGATTGGTATAGAACATTTACATACTGCATACTGATTGTATTGCAGAGATAGAAATAACATGATTTTATTGTAGTGTTTGGTGAAAAAAATGTGGTTCAGAAGGCTTCATTCCTTCATATGTCTTCTTTTTTTTATCCAAAATGCCATTAGTATAGGTCATTTGTAATTTAGTGTTACATTATTTAGACTTCTACTCATTTAGAAATGGAAAATATTTTTGGTAGGCAGAATTGAATGCTGATAAATGATATCAGGATGTGTTATTCGTAAGTAAAGAAACACATTTTTATGCTAGTGCACACCCTGGACAGCAGGACATTGACTACATTCCATTAACTCAGCTCCTTTCTTGATAGATATGACAAGTCACAGCATTTATGAATTATGTTGTAGAATGCTGATAAGGAACAGGGGGAATGAAATACCTTACAGGGATTAAACCAAAGCAACAAGGTATGCAGACAATACTTTTCATCCACAATGATTAGGACAGCAGCTGTTTCATTGACACTTCCTGTGTCTGGTACATGTGTTGACTAAACCTTTGTGTCTTCCTCTTTTGACCTTCTACAGTTTTGTGTGTGTGTGAATAAAGCTGACAGTCTTCAGCAATCAGTAATATGCAGATTATTATATTACTGTTGAAAGTCATGCATATGCAGTTGTCATGGATGGTTTATCTTCACAGATGTTTTAGCAGCAAAATCTAATTGGAGTTCTGTGTTTTGTAATTGCTGGATATTTCAACTTTGGACAGCTAGTTGCTTCCTTAAGTTAAAAAAGAGGTCTAACATAATGTGTGGATTGTATTATACATTAATTTCAGTAATTACATAGCAATGTAAAAGACTATTTCTGATTATTATTAAAGAAATGTTGATTATTTTAATATCTTACTACCTTTTGAGACAATCCTCAGCTACAGTATAATTATCTCCATTAGACTATATACTACAGTACATGGTATTACTGTGTTTTGTGGTTGCTGCTCACTACATTTTGTTGCCACACTGGCATCAAAAGGCAAAATAAAGGCTATACCAGTATTTTAAACTAAACCAAAATAAGTCACTTCATACAGTAAATGTTTTTCATATAATAGCTGAAAAGATAGGTAAATGTGTGGGCTGCTATTTGATGCAAATACAAAACTGACAGAAATCAGGAAGAAATGTTTTTTGCCTGCTGAGTTGATGCAGAGCAGAGATGACCTTGTCCTTCAACTTACATTGATAGAAACAAATTGCATTAAACATTTTGCTGATCTTGCTTGTCACTGGTGGCCTCTTGTTTTGTATATTCATTATATAGTCTTTTCATTTGCACTTCTGCTTATTGTATTAATTTTATTCAATGATTTTTGATAGTCTTGTTTGCATTTTATGTGCACAGTAAATAAGCCTGTGTGCTTACTGCTATAAATATTGTTTAAATTTATTCACTGACTACTGTTCTTTGTCTTTTTTATTAGTTCCTTAATAACATGGAGATATAAAGCTCTTCTTTTCACAAATTCAGTTGAGATATTTTAGCTTTTACTAAACAATTAAAAGATCAAAAGGATGCATATTTAAAAAAATAAAACAAAACTATCTATGAACCTTTCATAAAAGCTCATAACCTTAGCCTTTCTGTTAAAAAAGTGCACATCATAAAATACATCTCTAGTGAGCCACTGTAATATTCCTTTCCCATGGTGCAGGTGCACAGTGTTCATAGAACAGGCCAGCAGAAGGAAAGACATAAAAGATGGCCTTTAATCATTTAGACTCTACTGGAGGCTTTTACAGTTCAAGGGAATACTACACTAAGGTTGAAAACATGAATTACATTTGTGCATGTTCCATTTATTTAGTCATACTAAATTTATACTAAAGTTTACTGACCTACTGAATGCTTGTAGTGTGAGACAGAAAATCTCTGCCGTGCACTGAGTTCAATTTACATCTGAGGTGACTGATTCAGCTAAAGACAGCACTGGCCCTCACCAAATACTGACATTATACAGTAGTTGTTGTTTTTTTTGCTGTCCTACAAATAGATTAAACAATTCCATCCCTGGTTTATGGAAGCTTGGGAATAATTGGTATCTTTCAGCATGCTGTTTCATATTTATTGCTAATAAACGTTAATGCATTTTCATATTGCCTATGATTATAATGTGACAAACATCACAAAAATGAATAATGGAGAGAGAATTTGTTCTGGAAATTTCCATTATTGTCTATTTCATATTTTCCCATTTTCAGTGAGATTCATATTAATTTCTCTAAAATGGTGGGACTGTAATGTAATAGGAAATGACAGTCTAACATGGACATATCCTCAAAGTGGGTTTACTTCTGTTTCTTACAGTATATTGTTTTATTTCAGAAAATTAGAAGTCCATTATATTAGTTTTACGTTTTATGTTTTTAGGTGTTATGGTATTTTTGCCAGATACCTTACAAAAGCATCTTGACATAATAGAATTGTAAGTATTCTATATAGCCGGAACATGTATGTACCCAACAATGTTTTAATACATATATATTTACTTACATACGTTACTATTGGAATTGCTGAATAATGTTCTGACTGTATCTGATTAAATTTCTGTTCTGTGTATCAATGTTAAAATCAGATTTAAACAAAGGGATATTGAAAATCCAAAAATCTGCAGCCCATCATACCTCCTAGGCAGGTAAAAAACAGTCTATCTATTTTAAGCACTTATAAATCTGTAACTTGTCGCTGAAAACTTTTTAGGTGGCTGTGACAGATCAGGAATGCTATGTGGCTGGAAATATGGGTGAGGCAGACATGAAATCAGACAAAAAGTTCTTCATTCATACTGCAGACTGATACCTAAAATAAAAGCACAGTATCTTGGACATACACATAAACAGAATAATGATGATTATTATTTTACTGTATTATTGTATTTATTATTTGTTATTGTTCCCAGGCATTTTTAGCCAGGAGTTAAAAATGTAAAAATGGTGTCTCACTGTGTGGGTTGTGTGCTTGACAGTTAGAAGACACAATATTAGGAGAGACATTGTTCTCTGTGAGCCAGGGAGACACTAAAAATGATACTGGATAATCTGTCAGTGGTCTTGTGCAGGCTAATGTGGTCCAGCTTTCTACATTATTCACATGGTCTTATAGTACTTTCTTCTTTCTGAGGTTGAAGAGTTAACATTCTTCACCACCTCATCACACTACAGCATATAGCTCAATATCACTACATGTTATAATAGCTGCTGGTATGTTCATGATAAGTTAAAATCATTTTTATATACTGTATTATCTGCTTTTGTTTAAAAACTCTTTGTCATTTTCTTGGTATGCTAACTATATTTGAAATGTACCAAGATAGTAAATGTTCTTTACAGTATTAGAATTTGTTATATATACTGAGCTCCAGGCTTCCTTGTCTTTGTGCTTACATTAAACAAGCATCTTATTGTCAATAAGATAGATATGTTTTCTATTAGGTATGATGGGAGCAATCTCATACTAATGTTCACAGTTCCTGTATGTCGTTTTTTTACCTATGCAAAATAATCTGACCCAATAATCAATTAGAAGATGGTAAGATGATTTATTGAGCATTTAATTAATTATAGACATACAGTATATCATAATAACTGGAATGTTAAAATGTCAAGTCGCTTTTAAATTTTGTGATATTATTATTTTGTTCAATGACCACAGCTTAGTACTACTTTGCAGGTATCCAGTTCTAGTCACAGTCACAGTACTAGAACACATTAATAAATCATTATTAACAGATTGAACAACTGCAATTATTTTTGATTAGAGTTGCAATTGCAGTTACAGTACTTGCTGAACTCTGCAATATCAAAGTCAGCAGTATTGACATGTAAAAATGGTCAATTCCATTGTGGTACAGTTCCAATGTTCTTGGCCCTACCTGGTTTGTAACCTTTCTCCATTCTTATATTTTAGCAGAATTAGAGTGCAATTAGAATTTTGTAAAACACTTTGTCAATAACTTTAGTAATTTATTGGCTGCAGCTCCGTGTGGGGTGATTAATATAGTATAGAGTATATGGAAAAAAGTCATGAAAAAGTAACTTTAAAATAATTAAAAATAAGGAACTGCAGACGTAGTCTATCAATGTTCTACTTTTAAAAGGCACTGTATATTACTCAACACATCCACTGGAGTGTATTGTGATTTGCCCATTTTAACTTGTAAAATAGTTTCAGAAAAATCAGTACCTCAGGGTGGTAATTACTTACGTTCTCATTCTATTGCAGTGCTGTCTAAAATATGTGGATTCATGAATAATTGAAGTATAGAGAAAGGGGAAGTAGGGGGGTCGGCACCCTAATTGCAAAAAAAAAAAATTGAAATGGTGTCACTTGTGATTTACTTAAGCTGCAAGCATTTATGCATAATATAGCGGAACAAAATGTGTGGCTACAGCTTCAAGTTCAGAAGTGTTATGCGCTACATGTTAACAAACGTTATTTCAGTTCTGCTTGAGCTTTAGTGCCGCAAATGGTTCTCTTAGAAATCTAATTAAGGTAACATGATATGTGGTTTAAATGGCCTTTCAGACAACGGCACATTCCTGGTATTGTAACATAGAACAGGATTCTATAACGGGCTTAATTTCCATTACTCAAACACAAGTTACTGTACCTTAGGCTGCCATATGATTTTTTTACTATTTCTCATTTTTATGGAATCATTTTTTAATGATATTTCTTCTCCTTTGCTGTGTGAGCACTATTTTTGAGTTTTAACACCCATAGTCTGGTATCTTGTTGATACCAATCTGGCCTAATTCAGACTTCAAGATTTATTTTATACCATTTTTTCCTTCTCAATGTAAATTGAGCTTTGGATATATAATTATGTACTTAGCTACAGCTTCACATTTATTAGAAAAAGTCACTAAGTCACAGAAGATGTACAGTAGCATTCCTGTTCTTTTCCATATACAGTCCTTGCAGGTAAATCACTCCTCTCTTCCAGAGAAATAAAGGTATTGACATTCTAGAGTATTTTAAATTAAGATGGTCTTCACTTGTTCCAGGGTTTGCAACTTATACATATTTATGTAAACATATCTTACTTTTATGTTCTAAATTGCATCGTGATATACAGTGCAGCCATAAGGGGGAGTAATGTTGTCTACACACCCAGTGCACAATCTGTGGGATTTGAGGAGCAAAACAAAGGGATTGGCCACCTTTATTTGTTTGCTGTTTGAGTTTCACACAAGCCTTTAGCAGAATGTTACAGATGAAGGAATTTCCTGGTACAACATTTAGGACCATATAAATCCAGCTTCCAAAACACCTACCCATTGAATTATTCACTAGAATTTTCTTCACAGAGTTAGCTGGACCCTCAAAGATAAGCTGATATGAAACTACTGCAGTTGACAGTTTCCCAAGTATGCTTGGCCAGGAGATTTTGTGGGCACATTAATACCCATGTTTTGGCAATTCCTGAATCTCATTATGTTTGAAAACAGGTTTTTTTATCCACTGTCTTAAGGAAGAATATGCCTGAGGTTTTTTTGTTCAATGTTAATTCTTGGGTTCTTGGAGCAGTATAAACTGGTTGGGTTGCTGGTGTCACTGTAGTTAAAAAGAATGTTGGTAATACAGATATGTTGGCAGCCTGCATTCCCATCTTGATATAATTCCAATCCTGAGAGCTAGCAGGGAGAGAGATGGAGTCCTGGAGTGCTGCAACAGAAGGATTTAACACTTTACCCCTACTGCAAAAAGCCCCTATCATACCGTAACTGTCTTGGGGATTGTTTGGGTGGCAGCTTGAGGAGGATACTATAGATGGGGGCATGATATTGTATGAAGCATTACCTGCGTTGTTCTAATTTTTACATTAATAGAAAACCCTGCTTCTTAAGCAATTATAGTACTGATAAACTGAGACAATATGTATGCAAATGTTACAAGTTTTGCAGTTAGTTAGGAGATTCAAAGTGACTGGAAATGAAGCATATTTCATTTTTATATCAGCTTTTATGGGGATGTGTAGCATCTAGTTGATGTGCAGAGTTTTTGTTGTTTTTCTGATTTGTCACATAGATTAAAGTAATTTCTTTATTAGATTATATAGCAAAAGTAATACTTTTTGAAGCAATACTTAATAAATTATTCAGCATTCTGTAATAATGTGGAGATCATACTCAGTACTCTAAATTACTTATTTTTTTCACTTAATATTTATATGCATACTAACTACTTTGAGATCAGCTGTGTATACATTTTAGAAATAACAAATCACAGTGAATATTATATCACATTTCTCTAATGCAGCAGGGTAAGGTGAAATTTAATCTATGTTTTTAAATTGATATTTTTCTTTCTTTGACTATTTCCACTTTGCCTTGGTGTCTTGTTGTTCATGCCTTGACTCCTATAGGAAAGGATATGTTCAGACAGCATCTCATGTCTTTAAGCCCTTATGTCCAGTTTAATCTACATGGTGAAAAAGCAGGATTCATTTGTGTAAATTAGGAAGTACTGTATATAAAAGGTCCTTCTGGTTAGACACTAGCTAATACTGTATTGCATGTGATTCATTGATGCCTCCAGTTTCTTGAGAGTCAATCATTAGTATGAATGAGACAGAAGTGGAGTAACAAAATAAAAAGTAATTCCTGATCATCTGTCATTGTCTTATAGCAGTAGTGTGCAGTTTTCTGTAACAGAAAGGATGCTTTCCTCCAGCCCATAACCTTGTTTTCTGATCCATCTGCCCAGAGATTTGCCACTGTCTGAAACAAATTTGTGTGGCATTTCTGTGCCCTGTGACCAGGTTTTATTTTCACAGTCCTGTTGCTGCATAGCTCTAGTGAAATTATAAACTATTGTCTCTAACACTTTGCCAAAGCATGTGCATTCCAGGACTGGATAACCAGTTTCACGCTAACCTTTGAGAATATATATTTTAGAGGCGAAAATCTGCCTGATGGAATTGAACATACTCTAAATTGAGTTTCCCCTCTTCAGGGAAATTATTATTGTTTCTGTTATTGCATAGCAACTCTTCTCACTCCACATGAGCATTAGCACAATGTAAGATCTCTGAACCTTATGCTCACAGATTCCCAGCTTTAGTGATCTATATGTTAGGTTTTGCCACCCTTTGGCAAATTTAACCTGTCTATATCTGGTGTTCCTCTAACCTAGCCTCGGAGGTTAGGTAGGTATTTTACTGGTCCCTTCTGGATACCACTCAGCTACATGCCGAGAAACTAGGGCAATGCTCTTAAGTAGTTGATCCGGAAGTGTTTCTAATGCAACAGCCTTACACACCGCCTTAATGGGCTTAGACCCTGCAGCATCCCTAGTTCTTCACTTGTGGACTCAGAGCATTGGGATGTTGACAGCTGCCTCTAGCTTACAGCAGAATTACAACTGAGGCACATACAGTACTCCCTCCCTCAATCTTAGAGCTACCCTCAAAACTCCTCTGGAGATGGGAATCCTTGCTGAATATGGAGAGAAGTCTTGGTCTCAACATGAACCTTGATGTCCTTGTCACTCACTGTCCAGACACTCTCAATTTCAAGAGATGACTCAGCACTGTACTGTTGGCACTAAGAGGGCTTTCACTAGATATCTCTATCTAGCGAGGGAGAAGATATGCTTCTCTCTTGCTATTGGGCCATCAACCTTGGTGCTTACCCTACAAGAGGTCTGGGGAGAACTATCCTTTGTTTCCCCTGCTCTTTGGATCCCCTATCCAATCTGTCTGTCCTTTGTACTGAGTTGATTTAACTGCACTTTTCTTCTGAGACCTAATTAAACTGTACTTTTTTCAACACAAACTCTCTTTGGAATTTGTATCCTTTGTTCTTCTTGTTCCTCTACCAGAGAACCTTGATTTTGCTACTTCCTTAGCAGTGAATCTATAGAAATTACCTCCAGGATTTCTGATCAGATGATCTTCAACCTATTAACCAAACCAGTTATTTTGCTGCTGTCAGGGTTGATAAATCCAGTCCTTGATTGATAACATGATGCTGTTAATGTCCCCTTGCAGGGTAACAGAAAGAGAGAAAACGAAAAGTCTGTTTCTCAGTAGCTCGTATTGAAGCAGTGTAAACCCTCTCTCGGTTGATCCCATTCGGCTATATGCTTTCTATTGTCTGCTTCACGTTATTGGCAGTCCTGACATAGAAACAAAAGAATCTGCTGCTATTTTACACCTTTACTTCTCAGTTTTTATATAGTCTAGCGCTTTATCCAGCCTGAGTTCAGTTTAAGGAGCTCCTTCTCCTCACACAGTTGACCACCTCTTCTACTCAGGTCCTACCAGCTTTGTGTAGACAACCCTCTGAATCATCTATCTTTAAAGAAACACTCTCTTATTAGAACTAAGATGCAAGTGGATTTTCCATTTGAAAAGCCAGATAGCTTGCTAAAGGCCTTTTCTCTCCCTCTCTCAGGTTCTTTTCTGATCATTCTCCCTCTTGCAGTTTCTACGCCCTTCTTATATCTACTGTAAGTGATTAATAACCGGCAACTGTAGGCACACTGTCTGTATGCGTGAACAGTTTAATGTCTTCTCTCACATGAAAATGTGTGTTCATAAGCCCTGCCCACATTTTCTTGTTCCTACTAATCATCGTATGGATTCATTGCTTTCTCTAATATACTTTACTTCTAAATAATTGCCATTTTTTTCACATGGAAATGTGTGCTCATTATTACTGCCACACATTTGTCAGTCTTCTGTCAGTATTTTATTCCCTTGCTTCCATCATTACCCAGCTAAAGCACATGGTTTAAGACCTTACTTCAATCAATTTTGTTCTGAAAAGTGAAGTGCTATCAAGACTGCTTGACCTTATTCTTAGTTGGTTTTCCCCCTTACTTCGCATTTTGGTTATTTTCAGACTGAACTAATATATTTTCCATCATTTTAACTTACACAATCAGGCTGTTGTTTCTTTAATTACTGCCCCTTTTAGAAGCCTATTGATCAATCATTTGTATGAAATTGTAATTTAGTGCAATTAACCCATATTGGTAATTCCTGGAGCACACAATGGGAATCTAAATTATTGCACTGACATTTTTCTCTGGTTGAGTTATTAGATTTGGATCTTAATTTCCTCTGTCTCAACAGGCCCCTCAACAGCACTTATCTGCTTTGTCTTTTTTTCCTGTTGCCAACCAAGCCAAGGTATCTTGAAGCCTAGGAGCACATTTATCTCTCACACGGTAAACCACAATAAATTTCAGTTGGTGAGGACACAACTGTTGCAAAGCTTAAGTGCTGTATCTTTGTTACTCTAGGACCTGAGGCTACTGCCTCAACATGTGTTGATCCATGCACTATGCCTTTCATCATGTTTGCCACATAGGCAGCAATATCCTCTTTCTAACTTACTTTTTGTTCCTTTTTTCTGTAACCCCTGATCAAAGCAGGATACCACCTAATGACATACAGCACCAGTTTTGAACCCACTTGAAACCAATCTAATACTTGTGCTGTATTGCATTGCTGATGCTGTATGAATAATTGGTGCCCGGAATTATAACACAGTGATCAAGTACAGACACAATAAAAATAAACTACCTTGCCTTATTTATTTAGTGAAATACATGGTTAAAACACTTTATATCTTTAGTTTGGCCTCAGTGCAATGTATTACACTGCCATTTAAACATAATATAGTTTAATATCCTGGCATTTAGCATAAGCATTTTCTGCTCACTTTGTCAACTGTACAGTATATCACACTGAAAAACCATAATCAATTATACTCTTAAATGTAGAAGGTAATACATTAGCTGTGGTTTTTGTGCTCTTTTATTCTTGTATCAAAATATGATGGAACTACAATACTACATGATATTTCATGTATTATAACAATAATATGTGTCAAATACAGTACAGTATATCTGTTTCAGTGTGCAGTATTGCATATTCGGTGTCATAGTTTGTGAAGTGGGTGGATACCTTACTCATTTTACAGTCATTTCAAAGACGTAATCTGAACGTATGAAGAATGTGAGGATATTGTATTAGTAAACTATTGCTTAGTTAACTGCAAATTTGAACATTATTTAAACAAAATTTAAACAAAAATTTTTCACATTATTTATATTTTTGAGGCAAATGCAGAAGCTGTGTTGAGTAAGTAAGAAGAAAAGTTCCAAAGGTAGAAATACAGGCAGGTCAGTTCCAACTTCAGGTTCTTCAGATGTCTTCAATAACACTTGCACAGGGAATGATTTTTGTATGAGTCATACTCGGGAAATCCATCCTCATGTGTTCCAGGCATAGTTAGGCCATCTGATACGTGAGAATCTGGAATTTGGACCTTATCTTTCCATTTTGTAATATAAGTATCTATTTTCATTCAGGTTGAACTTACTTTCAACTCCTCTGGACATATTTCTAGCAGTTGTAGTGTGGGGTTTAACAAATAGACAGTATTATTATTATTATTGCATACCCTATTATAAGGTTTGCAATGTAATTAAGCTATTAGGGATGTATGTTATCTGTTAGAAAAAAAATCATGAATATTTTAATTGCTGTGCTTAATTTGAAGTATGGATTTCATGTCATGAAGACATTATTAGAAAGTTCATTGAAAGAGACTTCCTTCCTTATTTAACAGATGGAACATTGAAAGCTTTCCGTTGTAGTGAGGTATATACAGAAACCTATTTTGTTGGATCAGATTACATTTGACATTTTTAGTGGCATTCATTTTTGATCCTTTTGTGGTTGACAGCTTCTACAAATGGCAGCATGCCACTTGATATACATTTTTGTCCTTGATTAAGGTCTGAAATAAGCTGTAGTAAAACTGGTCTGCTGTATTTTAGTTGTCTGTGTCATAGAAAGATGAAGGTGACTGACATTATCATTCCAATAAGCTCTGTTTTTTATTTTGTTCTTTTTATCCTTGCTGCCGAAGACAGTTCTTCTAACATACTGGCTGATTAAATGCATAATCATATTTCTCATGCAAGCCTGCATGTGATTGATTTGAACATTAACACTCTCACAGGGAACAATGTATAACTAGAAGTCTGTGGGTTCAGGCCCCAAATGTAGATTCTATTGCTGTAACCTTTCATAAGGTTTCCTGAGGTTACCTGATTGGTCTGGTTAATTTAGCTGTATATTCTCAGTTTGTTTTTTACACATGTTTGGTAAACCACTTGGGCTTATGGAGGACTTAATTCTAAAAATAAATGAATTCATCCTTTTGGCACCTTTTTAAAATGTTTTTTGTCCATCTTTTTATCTTTTTTAATGTAAGAAGAATCAGTGCATATATGAAACTAGTACCAATAAACAAATGCTTTCTTTGTTCGTTTTACCCTAAAATAATGTTTCTTTAACAAAAAACTGAATGTTACTTCTTTGCTTTAATTACAATATTTAATCGTAGTCCCGTTTCATAGCTCTTGGGTTTCGGGTGTAAAATATGTATTACTCTGATTTTTAACAAATGTTTATGAAAGGTTGTCACAATTGTCTTATGAAGAGGCCAATGACCCCACAAAACAGCAGCCATATTCTTGTGTAATGCATGTACTGTACTTTAATCTTGGTATAGTACTGCATTTCAAAATCTGCTAGAAGAAGCTGCTGTGGAGATCCAACCCCATCCAATCATCTACAAATATTCAACCCCTGCCAGTGTTCCCAATGATGAAATCCCACATTTGCCTAAAAACGTTCTTTGAGCTCTTCTTTCTGTTCTGGTGCAGCCAATTGCTTGTTTAGCCAGGGTACTTGTCAAACACTTTTAAACATGTGTTTTTACATGAAGTCATATTGAAACAGTCTGCTGTGTAAAAAAGACTGCACCGTACAGTCAGTGCCATATTGGTGACTTCAGGATTGAACAGATCCAAAAGCAGGGAACAAGAATATTAAGTGGATTTAAGGTCAATACTAGTTGGAGCAAAACCCTGGAATTTGTTTATACAAACAATGTGTAGCTAAGATTTTTTGAAGAGTATTTCTTTAGCATATAATTAAAATAGAACTAAGTTGTGACACAATTGTAAACATTTTGTAAAGAAAAACATATTTGTTGAATAAAGAGGAAAGCATTATATAACCATCATACTGTATATCCTGTATTTATGTTTAGAGCAACACATGCCTGTATTTGTGAATCTCTGCTATTAAGAACATAAGAATGATACAAACAGGAGTAGACCATTTGGCTCATGTAGCCTGGTAGCTACTTATTAGCTATTGATCCCAGGTTTTTATCCTGGCTTCCTGAAAAATGTAAATGGCTTCAATAAAATGGTTAAGTAGCCTGATCCATTCTCATTCTACACATCAATTAAACATCATCTGCCAGGTGTTTGCCAGGTCTGGCATTTGACATAAATCTTAGTTAAATCTTAGTCAGTCCAGTTTGAGGGTTTTTCACTTAATTGTTCTTAATGAGGAACTTTATCAAGTTCTGAAAATCTCTGAAAATCTAAATACTCTATATATTATACTCTTTGTGTCTGTGTTATTGCTTTTGCTAGTCCAATGAACTGTAAGAAGGGAATACATTGTGACATACAGTACCTTTTTCAAAATCATTGTTGATTATTCCCTAGCACCTTTCATTTTACCATGGACAACAACATCAAGAACTGAGTCTTTTGTGGATGTTAGGGATATTTGATGGGTTTGGTTTTGCTTGATGTGCTTGGTTAATGGCTAGCCTTCTGGCCATAGGAGGAGGAGGCTTGGACCCCGTTCAATGCAGAGTGAACCAAGGGAGAGCTGCAAGGTGGAGATGGGGTCGAGGAGGGATGCATGAGACAAATGTGAAGGGAGGTGTTTGTGTTTTATGTATATAGCTACTTTCCATTTTGGTGATGGTGATTAGGAACAGCTGTGTTGACTTGTCGTTGCCTTCAGTTAATACTTCCATGCTGTATATATATATATTTGTATATAAACATATGTAAACAGTACCTATCCCTCTTCAGTCTTTCCTGTCTCTCTAGAACAGTGTCTATTAATTAATATTTTATTAATCTCCATTACTTTTACTGAGCCACATTTCTATGATTCCAATCCCATTAATGTGGTTGCTCCTGTCTCATACATTTTGTTTCAAATATTTCTAGAATTTCCGTTAAGAATTTAAGTCTTCTTCTAGAGACCATGTACTAATCAATAGATTAACATTTGACATTCTTCCCTTTGTCAAATCTGTTGCTAAGATTCCAGTTAAGATTACTGATTTGGTTCTGTTCTTTAGTTAGTTTTCAACGAGTCTGAATTTGTTCCAAATGGAAAGTACAGTATGCTTGTTTTTACATACAGTAATGTTGACGCCAACATGGATAACAGCTACTGGTTTTTTGCTTGTCTTAGCTAGAGGCCTGTTGACTCTGTGGATGATATCAGTCACTTTAGCTATAGGGAGGCAGCATACTGATGTTGTCTTATGCCCCGATGCATATTTCTGTATAATCTTTGAAGAAGAGAAGCGAAGTGAATAAATAAATCAAGTTGATGAGACAAATGTGTATGATTGAATACAAAATTGGGCCATCTGAGAACTCCTTTGTAAAGATTGGTCTGTTATTTTCCAACACTTCAGTAGCCAAAGCTAAAAAGAGTAGTTTTCCGGCAATACAGGCTGTTAAGTGTTCATTGTACCTGACTGATTCCATTCATATGTTTAAACAGCCTTTTTTAATTCCAGTTAAACCCGTCCCACAGATTGTGTGTAACTCAATTTAACAGCACAGAGGAAAGTAGTCGTAGCGTAATAATCGACAGAATATTCCGCATTACTCACAAATTAATGGGGCATGCTGACAGACTATCACAGCTGATAAGTTGAGAGCTTTAAACTATGGAAGGGACAGGAAGAGTTAGCTTGATTGAAAGCATATTATAGTTTCTGCAAAACGGTGACTCTGTCGTCTGGTATTCTGTGCGGTTCAGTATGAATGCATGGAAAAAGAATTTTGACTCTACTCCCTGAATACTTTTTTTTCTGTTATTCAAGTTCTTGGATTGTCGTTTTGTCTTTTTTGCTGTCTGTAGTAACAAGTCAACTTAGAAATCAAACTCCAATGATGAGATATGCTGACACTCCTCAAAAATATTAGGAATATTAGGGAAATGTCTTATTAGCTGCCAAAAACATGTATTGCCAGTGTGGGAAGGGTATATAAGGAGAGCACTTCTTTAGAGGCTGAATATAGGCAATTTACTGTAGAAGAAACTAGTATGGCTACATAATAAAACTTTATTATCTGATATACTACACACCTAAAGAAGGCTCCATGGCCGAAACGTTGTGTTTTCTTTCTTCTCTTTTCAGCATGGAATAAACCTATTACTTGTTCCTTTGCGTACTACAGTATTTATACTGTATAAAACATTTTTTTCTCAAATGTTTCTTAGCTAAGTCTAATGTTTTGAGAGACTTTATTTGTATGTGAATCTTATTAAGTAATCACAACTCCAACATAAACCCCCATTCTCAGGATCTCAGGATCTTCAGTGAGATGGTGGTATAGTCACTTGTTCATTTATAAATAAACAAAATATTGTCATCGTTTTTTTTTCTTAATCTGTCATAAATTAACCAGAAAATTATAATATTAGTTACTTTTCTTTTTTACTCTTCACCTTTCCAGGTTGATTCATGACAGTTCTAGAGATGTTTTGTTTACACATGGTTATATTTGTGGAAAGATGATAGCAGTGATTGATTCACCTCAAATAATGTTAAGGCAGCAACATTTATTGTAAAATCATGTTTTTTAAATAAGGCTTAAAATATGAAAAAGCATACAGTATCCGCCTGAACATGTTATGTCAAAACACAATAGGCAGTTTAAGCAGTTTCATATTGGCAATCTTATCAATTTTTCATTTGACAATTGAGCTGCTAAAACAGACCACAGTTCTTTCCAGACATTCATTTTTTTCTTTACATGAAATTGTAGTGTCTGGACACTTACAAGCTTTTCCTATTCACTCAATTTCATTAAGTATAGTAAGAAATATATAGCAATAGACATAATGAATTGATTTTCTTACATAATGTAAAGGATTGTAGCAATGGGAGAATAAATGTAAGAAATAAGCAGATCTGAAAAACTACAGAGTTTGACATGATTTGCTGAATCAGATGGCTAAGATTCTTTGCGGTTCAAAATAACCTGCCTGAAAATAACCTGCAGACTGGTAACAATGAAAGTAGGAATAGCAATGTCCTGGCCGGCACCTATCTTGCCAGTGCTTTCTACTACTTTAGGAGTTGTGGGGAGAGTTTAAATTTTTGTCTTTTACCTTGGTCTGCTGCAGTTGTTTTGTACTACCATATCACCCTGCAACTCACAATTGGCAGCCCACTGAAGCTAAGCAGGTGTGAGCCTGGTCAGTACCTGGATGGGAGACCTCCTGGGTTGCTGCTTGAAGAGATGTTAGTGGGGCCAGTAGGGAACAGTGGTCTGTGTGCGACCTAATGTCCCAGTACAGTGATGGGAACACTGTACCGTAAACGGGCGCCATCCTTTGGATGAGATGTAAAACTGAGGTCCTGACTCTCTATGGTCATTAATAATCCCAGGGTGTTTCTTGAAAAGAGTAGGTGTGTAATCCCGATGTCCTGGCCAAATTTCCCATTGGCCCTTACCAATCATGGCCTAATAATAATAACAATAATAATAATAATAATAATAATAATAATAATAATTGCTTACACCTTATATAGCTCTTTTCTGGACACTCCACTCAAAGCGCTTTACAGGTAATGGGGACTCCCCTCCACCACCACCATGTGCAACATCCACCTGGATGATGGGACGGCAGCCATAGTGCGCCATAACACTCACCACACATGGACCCACATGGACCGCAGGGTGAGCGCCCCCTGCTGGCCCCACTAACACCTCTTCCAGCAGCAACCTTAGTTTTTCCCAGGAGGTCTCCTATCCAGGTACTGACCAGGCTCACACCTGCTGAGCTTCAGTGGGTTGCCAGTTGTGAGTTGCAGGGTGATATGGCTGCTGGCTATAATAATCCTTCATTAATGGCTTCATTACTCTGTTCTCCTCCCCACTGAGAGCTGATATGTGGTGAGAGTTCTGGGACACTATGGCTGCTGTCGCATCATCCAGGTGGGGCTGCACATTGGTGGTGGTGGAGGGGAGACCCCATTACCAGTAAAGCAATTTGAGTGGAGTGTCCAGAAAAGTGCTATATAAGTGTAAGCAATTATTATTATTAATTGTTACCCACTGGTTTTATACCCAGAAGGTTTGAATTACCACTATTTATTAATACAGTATGGTTTTCCACTCTGTGTCCTTGAGTACTATATGTTGACTGACAGGATTTCTCAACTTTTCACAACTCTTGCTTGATTTTAATCATGTTGTTAACATCAACTTCCTCACACACAACTTTAAGCAGCCTCTCCTTGATCTTTAATGATAATTGCAAATGGTAATTACATTGTATCATACACAAAATGAGCCTTTTTCTTCTGTTTCTTCTGTAGATGTTCAATAGGTTATATTCCTCAATGAGGACAGTTCTGAAACTCAGAAATTAACACAGGGTTGATACCAATTACAGATATCATTTAACTTTTCAAGGGCTGAAAACAAATTCAAGCAGGTGTGAGCCTGGTTGGGATATATATTTCTTACTTGTTTGTTGGATTCAACCATCCTTTGGTTCACACCTGAATTTTCCAATTTGACAGTTTAATTAATTTTAGAATTATCTCAGTATAGCCATTTCTGAAACAACTGTTTATTGCAAACAAGAACTTAATCTTACTAAAACACTTGACAGCTTGCAGTCTATGACACCGTAAGCCAAAGAAATTTGGCTGTTGTTTTTGTTGTCCATATTTTTTAGTGTTTTCCTCTTCTGACCTTAACCAGGAAACACTGCTGCAGTGTATTTATGTACCCTGAATGCAGAATGTTAGCAAAGAGTCTCCCAGCTGTTGATGATCTTCAATAGTACATGAAAGAAGGGTGTAGACGGAGATCAACGCAATGCACTTAGCATGGTTTTTACAAGTTGGCTGAGTGCTTTGTTGCTTGGTGCAGTGACTTTAAAGTAAATGGCAGAATACCTAGGTGTTCACCCAATTACATAAAAATAGCAATTTCACAAAATCTGTTGCCAGGCTTGAAGCAAGTGAGGGCCGGCATTGATTACAGTAACTGCTGACGCCAATGCTAATACAGCTGCAGACTGGCTGTAATATGTTTCTTAAAGGTATCCAAACCACATTACTGTTAGCCCTGTTTAAGTGAGAATTTTCTCGCCTCTCAAAATAGACTTGCAGAAACAGAAGATTAAAGAAGAACTTTTAGGCAATGGATTTTTTGTTCTAATGTATGCTTGCAGTCCTTTTATTTTTATTGTTCCAGTAATATTACATTCCACAGTCCAAAGACATACTGTACTGGTAGACGTAATTGGCTTCTGTGAAAATTGTGAGTGTGTGCGTTTGTGTCTGTGTGTGCCCTGTGATGGACTGGTATCCTGTCCAGGATTTATCCTGCTTTGTGCCTGTTGTTTGCCAGGATAAGCTTTTGGCTGCCCTGCAGCCCTGTGTTGGATAAAGCATTTAGAAAATGGATGGATAACATTACATACAGTAAATATAAATATCTTGGGCATGTGTAACTACAAACAGAAACAGTATTTTCAAGGGGAAAGCTTCAGTCTCTATGTATGAAAAATATATATTAGCGGTTAACACATAATTTATTGTTTTAATGTTATTTCCACAAAAGCAGACAAATATTCCTTGTTATATTCCTTTACCTTAAGATATAATTACCTTTTGAACTGCTATTTCTGAAAAGCCTAGGTGGCACATTAGTTAGCTCCCTATTCCTCCCTAGAACCTTTGCTTTTTTAATACAATATTCCAAAGTGATGTATTGCTGTATATTATAACAGTAATTCTTAAAATCATAAAAAGGTTATAAATTAGAGGAGGCTATTTGGCTCATCTAACCCATTTAGAAGTTGGTAGCTAATTGATCTAAGGATCTCATCCAGCCATTTCTTGAAATGCTTTGTTTCAGTTTCAAAACCATAAGAGGATAGCTTGTTCTATGCTCCCAAAACCATTTGTATAAATACTGTAAGTGCCTCCTGTACTCAGATTTAATTGCACTCCCATGTAATTTCCACTTGTGACCTCTGGTTTTTGTTTCACTGTTGATACTGAAGAAGTTCTCCGAGTTGACTTTGTCAGTGCCTTTGAGAGTATTAAATACTTGGATCAGGTCCCCTTGTAGACTTCTCTGAGATTTAAAAGGTTTAGTTCTTTTAATCTTTCAGTGTAGGACATTTCTTTAAGCTCAAATCTGTATCTGGTTGCTCTTATCTGGACTGATTCCAGAGCAGCAATATCTTTTTTGTATGATTCTTCCTTCTTGATTCAATAATAACAGAAACATGGCTCACAATATATAAATAAACAAACAAACATGTCAGATGATGAATTCTGCTGTTCATGTGAAATTATTTTTTAATTTTACTGCAATATTAAGAGAACCTCACAATACTAATGCACATTTATGCATCATACAGAATATAATGCATGATGTACATTTATACATCATACAGGATATAATGCATGATGTACATTTATACATCATACAGGATATAAGGTCAGAATATGTGGAAGAATGAGGGGCATGAGACATGAGGAATGGAGAAAACCATGACACTGTTTTTTACATGGGCACAGTACCATTTAAGGTGAACTAGCCCTTTCTCAAGACTAGCCTGTTTAGCCTGTCTTTTTATTGTACAGGTAGTTATTGGAATTGTTATACATGATATTGTTTTGCTATTCATTTTCTTTACACTATAATTTTATTTTTATCTCCTTTTGTTCTGGCCATTTCATTATGTGATGTCGTTGCAGCAAAAAGAAATGTTTAGCACTTTGCTGTGTTGCTCACTGCTAATATTATCAATAATAGTAACACATGCTACACGTTTGTGTAGCTAGATCCATAAGTTAGAACTTTATTGGTGTAAATTCTATACCCCTCATCTTGCAGGAAACAACAACAATCTTGTTCATTATATGTCTTATATGCTTTTTATTGCCTTAAGCAGCACCATATTCTTTAGGGAGAAAAACTTAAGTTTCAGCAGCAAGGTGGCACAGTGGTTACCATTGCTGCTGGGTAGTGGTGGGGCACTGGGTTAAATTCCTGTGGTGCTTTTATATGTTTCTTCTGTGTTCGCATGAGTTTTCTCCGGGTTCTACAGTTCCCTCCCAGAGTTCAAAGGCATACTGATAGGTTAATCGGCTTCTGAGAAAATTGGCCCTGGTGTGTTTGTGTCTGTGTGTGCTCTCTAATGAACTGGCTCGCCCGCAACCCTGTATTGAATAAAGCGGTTGGAAAATGCATGGATGGATGTCCATAGCAGATAAAAAATGCTAGGAATAAATTCAATATAATTCATTCACCCACACTGTAGATAGCACCCCAGGAATTGAACGCAGGGCCCCAGAGCCACGAGGCAGCAAATGTTAACGACTGTGCCACCATACTACCTCAGTTCACTATAATAAGAACTGAAAATATATATTTAATCAAAAATGTTGTTGCAGTAAAAAAAGATCATCTGATTATAATCTTGAATTGAGTTCTATCTGTGTTTATTTTTTTGAAAAATACAAGGGCATCCACAAATGTTACTGTATTTAATTGGGTTTTAATTTTAAGGTATTATTGTGATACTCTCTCTTTTTCTGATTTCTAGAAGAGCTACAATTTTCATTATATTTGTGATGAATGTGACAACTGTATAGTCAGAAAT
Organism: Lepisosteus oculatus; assembly: GCF_040954835.1. NCBI lineage: Eukaryota > Metazoa > Chordata > Actinopteri > Semionotiformes > Lepisosteidae > Lepisosteus > Lepisosteus oculatus. The sequence continues at coordinate 50,453,648 of NC_090698.1, read as the reverse complement.
TATCACAATGGAAACTCACTTTCCAAGGTGTTAACTTGATCACTGCCACTGGTAGGGTCTGTACACTCTGTATTGCTAAGTCAGACCATTTATTTTAAAAGTGTGAGAGACATATTGCCGGCAAAAGACATATTGCCAGACATATTGCAAGACATATTCCTGAATACAATATTTGCGCTGAATTTCTCAGAAAATGCCTGGACTTCATAGTATAATTGCAGTTATTTTGTGCAGTGGTTCAGATAAGTAAAACCACCGTTTTCTGTAATTTTAGCACTTACTTGATTATCCTTTATAATAATATAGTTTACACTATTTCAGTTTTGGAGTATGCAAATAGAATTGAGTTTCAAGATATATAAAGCACTGTATATTTATAAAACAATTTGGTCAATAGTCTTTCATGGCAAATTGTTAAAAAATAATTCAAATTGGTTTCAAATATGATATTAGACATTACAGACATTGATCCTTGGAATCTTGTCCATACCAAAATATATGGTTGGCAATCTCTGAAACATGATACCCAGAATGTATATCATAACCCTGATAGTTTTTTCACATAACTCAACCATCCAGTTATTCATGGCTGAAAGGGGTTTGCAAAGTGTCAATTTACTGGAGTAATTTTCACAGCATTGTCAAGGAAGCTGGACACAACACCAAGTCTTCTGCTGCAATGATTTCCAATGACATTTATGCTTCTTCACTAGCAATAGTGAATGACAATTTTCTGTTCTTGGTATCAGCAAACACACAAAAAAAGGTCTCAGTAAAGCAATCTCTGTAAAAAAGAAAGCAAGTCCTCAGTTTGAGTAAACAGGAGACTGAACTACTCATTATTTGCAATGCTTTTGTTTCTGTGGGTTGCAGATCTATTAAAATCTTGATGCCTGAGGACCATGCTATACAGTACAACTCAATTTCTAAGGCTTATTATACTGTACAATATTTTACAAATGTCCACTAATCCTTCAGTTTAAAACATACTTTTGCTTACCTAAGTACTCTCCGCAGTGTGGGTTTGGACTAAGGCACTAGGCTATGAGCAGCCCATTTAAATGGCAAATACATGGCAGCAGAGATCCTTAACAGGCAGGGGATTGTTCAGTCTGGTAAACATTGTCCAGTGGTTGCTGAATGCTAAGGCCGTTAGTCAAACACTGTGCACAGCAGTTGTATCCTGAGGGATTCTGTGGTCAGACTTTATGGAGCTTGAGGTATGATTTGGTTAGGAATAGTTAATAAATAATTGTGTTTATTGGGAAGCAAGAAATGGGTATGAACCAGCTCGCTGTTGAAGCTGATTATGTACTGTACACCATGTCGAAATTATGTCGATGATCTTCATTATTCATTGTGTCATTGGGGTTGGAATACAGTGGTACAGAATGTGTTTATTTTTTAGGTACTATGATGGCTTATATTTCTCTTTAGCAACTACGCCTAAAACTAGGATCTGAAACCTCTTTGCAGTTCTTTTCAGTATCAGCAATGTTGGTAAACCAATTGAGAGAGAAGGTACTGTAGTCCTAATGCAAAATAACAAAAACTCAGGGAGCTACAGTCACTCTGTACTCCAGACTCATACATTTGTACCATACACAAAAGAACTGTTAGGCAGGATTACTTCCCAAGGCACAGTGCAGAGCAAATGAAGACTTCCTGGGCTGCAGCAGACACCAGAACCATGAACAGGAATTCTGGCTTCTGCAGAAAGATGGCCCATTCCTATGAGACTTTCTAATGTTGTTTGGGTAGTGTTGAATCCCTTTAGTGTTGCCAACAAAGACTAGAGGGGATCTTTTGCAGCATCATTTGCTATTGAACTAGACAGAGTCAGAACTCTATGCCAGAGAAAGCAAGAGAGGAGCTGGTCCTTGCAGATTCCTAACAGATCTCCTGATAAGGAGAACAGTGTAAAAAAATCAGAGAAACAGAATGTCATGACTCTCCCTTTGAAGTCGTTAGGGATTCCCCTGTGAGGCTAACAGTGACTTTGAAAAAGCTAGAGTTCAATGACCGAATTGGGAATTTGAATTCTGTCCATATCATAGACAATCCACATAGTTGGTCTGTATGGCAGAGTGAGAAACCCATCTTCAGTATAATGCGTTTGCAATAAAACTTTCTACTATAATATAATATTCCTTACACTTATATAGCGCTTTTCTGGACATTCCACTCAAAGCGCTTTACAGGTAATGGGGACTCTCCACCACCACCAATGTGTAGAAGCCACCTGGATAATGTGACGGCAGCCATAGTACGCCAGCACACTCACCACACACCAGATATCAGAGGGGAGGAGAACAGGGGGATGAACCAAGTTCATAGATGGGGATTATTAAGAGGCCATGGTTGGTAAGGGCCAATGGGAAATTTGGTCAGGACGCCGGAATAACATTCCTACTCTTCTAAAGAAACACCCTGAGATTTTTAATGACCACAGAGAGTCAGGACCTCAGTTTAACCTCTCATCCAAAGGACAGTGTCTTTTTACAATATAGTGAACCTGTCACTATACTGGAACATTAGGACCCACACAGACCACTGCCCCCTACTGGCCCCACTAACACCTCTTCCAGCAGCAACCTTCATTTTTTCCAGGTCTTCCATCCAGGTACTGACCAGGCTCACACCTGTTTAGTTTTAGTAGGGTGCCAGTTGTGAGTTGCAGGGTGGTATGACTGCTGGCTAAAGCTTTCTGGTGATAATGCAAGCATGTACAGTAGCAAAAGGTATGGTGGTCAAACAAGACAGAACTTTTGGTGTAAATGTTAAGTGCTGTGTTTGGCGCAATCCCAACACAGCACATCACCCAGTCAACACCATCCCTATGTCAAGCATGGTGGTGGCAGCATTATGTTATCAGGCTGCTTTTCATCTGCTTTGCAAAGACTGGGAAGCTTGTCAAGACAAGCTTGTCTGGGAAAAAAAGTAAAGGCTTATCTTAGAGGAAAACATGCTTCAGTCTAAGCTTTCTGTTTATCATGTCATTGGTTGTCTTCTCTGCTAGTTTCTTACCAAATGCGTTACTTTCTTCCAGTGCAAGTATTACTATCACTGAAAGTTAAAAAAAGGCACTTTTGTGGATGTAGTACTCACAACATGTACACAAAATAAGCTACAATCAGAATTTAAAGTAGTACAGCTTCACACACTAAAAAAACAGTGAACCCATGTATTGATGCAGATCAGGAAACCAACGTACACATAAATATTATCATGAGTAATCAGCTAAATCACTCTAAATGCTTTATATAATTAGCTTTGTGATTTCCATTAGTTGATTTAAATAATTTACAAATTAAAAAAGAACTAAAATTATTATTTTTGACACATTGCTGCCTAGATTTCTTTATTTTGATATCATTACAAACACCTCCACTATCTCATACTCTCATATGACATGCAGTACCTGATGTTTACCGACCACCGTGATATTACTGCTCTTGAAAAGGACTTGATTGTTCTTTGATCCTTCACTTGTTTGAGGACAGGGAACAGTTTATGGCCAAAGGCAAGAATTTTCTTTGTTGTTTTTATGTCCTTACTGGTCAAATTATTTTTTTTAAATCAAACTTAAAAGGCACAGTATGTAGGTTACGGAAACACATGTGTCCATTATTGAATTTAAGACTTTTTACCACACTTCTAAACACAAAAGATTTCCTTTAACTCCCACCACATGTCTGTACTAGGGTTTTTTTATATGCATTGGTTTGTACTGTATATTGACAGGAAGCATTTGTGTCAAACAAAAATCCTCAAAGAAGGAACAATTACATGGGGCAGCTCACTACGTATCAGTTTATCAATGTACTGTAACATCTGAAAAAACAACATGGTGTGACAATGTTATTTTATTTTGTGCTTAATTTTGCTATGTCACATAAAAATATGTTTTTATTAACATAAACATGTTAATATGTGAAACAGAAAATATTGTTTCTTTTAAAATCTAGGTAGAAAAAACTAAAGCTTTTTACATAATGTGAAGCACAAAATGTTGACAGAAATGTAGTAATACAAGACTGATTTTGCCTTGGAAGATTCTGATTTTCTGTTATACAGATGTGAAAACTTTCAGTTTTACCAGCATGTTCTTTACTTACAGTATTTAATTTTAATGACTACAAATGTTAAACAGAGCAAATAAGATTCTGTAGCCGAATGTTTCTTAATAATAAGCATAATGGTTTGGAGTTAGTGAAATTGTTTGTAAATTTTGACATTTGACTTTAGATTAGAATGAAACTAAATTTATACTCAGCATCACAAGAAACACCGCGTATAACTGCAGCAAATTCTGCAATTTATAGCAGGTGCACAGACATTTTAGCAGAAAGACACAAGATTTGTAAATTCAACATGTTGATAAACATTTGTGCTCAACAGGATTGAACAACACTGCATTTAGTGTGGAAGTCACAGGCTAGTATTGTCTTTGACCACCAGTGAAATCAATACAAGCTTTACACCTGAGACGATGTTGTGCACAAGATTCTCATGTCCCATTCCTCTCATAGAGCCTGAACAAGCAAGTGACTATTCACATGTTTCTAATGAGGCTCACCTCTAGTGAGCAGGCCATCCAAGGCAGGTCTCTTTGTCAATTCACAAGAATGCTATTATTAAACAAACTGCAGGAGGAACTGCATTGTCCTGGAATGTTGTCATGTCGGGATGAGCCCCCACGAATAGTAGCCAGTGTGGTCCCAGGACCAGATCAATATAGTGCTGTAAAGACAGGACCTCCCCATCGATCAATCTGTCAACTGTCAACAGTCACGTTCATCATTCGTCACGTTTATTATACATGCACTGGTGTTCATGATGTCCAAGGAGTCTACATAAAGCCTTTGTTCATCACTAAACAGCACATAGCTCCAGTTCTGGTGAATGGGACAACTCTGGTGTGACTTAGTGCAGGTGGTTGGAAAGACAGGGTGGAAAGGGTGGGTCAGGCTCACACAGGTAGTGACTTGTAACAGGGTTCCTTTCCAGATTTTGGTAAATGGGCCTGCAGTGATCACTGACACGGCAAAAAGTGGACAGTAGAAATCTCCCTCTGTTTTATAGGAGAGGAAGAGGAAAGAGTGAGCCTAGTAAAGGAGGAAAGGGCAGAGGTCATGGGACAGTCCAGCACCAGGAGTGCAGAATGCTAAAATATATACACACACTGCACTCCAGATTTATTAGGACCTCTGATGCAATAGGAACAAAAACTTCATATACAGTAAATGAATGAGTTACAGATTGGATAGTACGTCTTGCTAAAAATAGTAAAAATGTATATACTATATACTGATGGGAAAAAGAAACACAACACCTCCTCCTCCACTCTCTGAGCCTCCCATCTGCGTGGAACAGGCTGAAGAGTGACTCATCCGTGAAGAGGACCTGATGCCGCTGCTGATGAGTCCATCGCAGCCTCTGTCTGGCCCAAGCCAGTCGGGTGTGACGTCTAGGAGGTGTGAGCAGAGGGCCTCTAAGGCCAGCAACATGGAGCCTCTGTCCTGTTACTGATGTGGGCATTGTCTGGCAACGCTGGCACATGATATGCCTGCCTGCAGCATGCCAATGGTCCTCTCCCTTGCTTCTGGTGACAATCAAGGCGTTATGGAATGCACAGAAAACTGACTAAGTGTGGCCCTTTTCTTGCAGTGACCTAAGCTTTGAATTAAGGCCTTTTTAAAGGTGACCTGATAAGGCATTGCTCCACCTGGACCTCACTGGGTAAAAGTGCACCTTACGAGCTTTCGTGTGATTGGCAAGTTGTAATGCCTCACTGCACAAGCTGTAGTGCTGGTCAGAGGGCTTAATACAAATTGACAACTTTTTGTACATAAGCCATAACTATAGTATTCTCATTCCAGAAAATGTTGCGTTTCTTTTTTCCATCAGTATATATACAGTAGATAATGATTTAGATATGTCATGACATTAAACAAATCACATTATCCGATCCATAAGTCTTCCTGCTATGTGATGGTTTTTGTTCCTGTACCATCATGGGTATGAATATTTCTGGGAGACACTGTATGTATAGTATAAAGCATGAGTACATCTCCCAACTTGAAAATGCTTTGTTTTTGTGATTTATTTTTCTTGTCTCAGTTTATTGCATCTAGTTCCTAGGTTCACTGAATTTGCACATTGCACAAAGCTGAACAATATCCAAAGAAGACAGCTGCAATATTTCCTAATAATGACAAAGTTTTATAATTGCTTGCTCAGGGTGTGATGTTTTAACCAAGGCAAAACATTTTTTTGTGTTGTTTACCCTAGATTTGGATGATTTGTCTACTGTGAAATCTTTTCCAGTCCAGCACACAAGGTTTTAAAATATGTGCAACAGCAGGATTATTACATTCCAGTTGTTATAATTTAAATCATAAATGGACAATATAATAAAATGTTCACTGGTGGAATAATGTTACAGTTTTAATCCAAAATAATAGAAGTTGATTTACTTGTTTTCAATAGATTGCATGTATGTTACAGTATATTATGTCATGTCATTTGCCAAACCGCTTCAAACCATACTGTGTCGCGGGAAGCTGGAGCCTACCTGGCAAGCAACGAGTGCAAGGCAGGGTACTGTCAGGAACAGTTCTTTCCGGGCCCTATTCGGATGACACGATCCGGAAGGTGAAGAAACAATAGGGAAAAATATCCTGCAGGAGCGGGCCAGGAGACAGGGGGGCATGTCCGAGGTGAGCAGGTGTCCAGGGGAAGTGAGTCCGGGGCAAACAATCCAAGCATAAATCCAAAAGGGAAATCCAATACGAGAGGCAGAGTCCAAGACCAGGGGATCCATCCAAAGTATTTTAAAAACCAGAACCGGGTCGGGACTGGCGGGACAGGGAATCAGGAACAGGAAACTAAAACCATAACGGAGCCAGACGCGGCAGAACCCCGGGCTCACACGGAACGGGATTCAATGAGAAGCGCCGGGCAAACGCCTGCGTCTGGCTTTAAAGGTGGAACTAAAAAAGGGCTGGAATAAGGAACAGGTGTGGGGAATGGGACAGAACGAGGAAGGGCTGGAGCGCCCTTAAGAGGAGGAGTAACGATCGTGACAGGTACACCCTGGGCGGGGAGCCTGTCCATCGCAGGGCAAGTACAAGCCAATCATATATTGAGACAATTTGGACGCCATGGTAAAGGCTGGGGGGATTTGGCCTGGACACCAGGATTGCTCCCTACTCTTATTGAGAAATGGCCGGGGATCTTTAATGATCACTGAAAGTCAGGACCTCGGTTTATTGTCTCATCCGAAAGACAGCACCCATTACAGTATAGTGTCCCACCACTATACCGGGGCACTAACACCACTTCCAGCAACAACCATAGCTTCCCAGGAGGTCTTCATCCAGGTACTGACCAGGCTCAACCCTGATTAGCTTCATTGGATAGCCAGTTGAGAGCTGCAAGATTATATGGCTGCCGGCTTGTTATATTACAGTATGTCCATTAACTTTTTGTTTCAAACTTCAAATTTCATGTCTGTTAGGATAGATAAAATGTTCTTGCTTTGTACTCTTTAAGGAAAACACCTCTTTTAGTATTGCCATTTGTTATCTGTCTTTACAGAATATAGTTGTTTCAGTTATTGTCTCAGATGTATGTTGTTTTCCCAGAAGGATCATTGTATCACACTGTGTTCCTTCAGACTGGGGAGTAAAAGTGACCTGATAGTAAATCACTTCAGCATACCAACGAGACCCCAGCTGTGCAGTCATCCTTTAAGGCATGGCAAACAGGAGCTAATCCAAACCTTTCTCACTGGGATGATTATATCAATCAAATCCACACTTCAGGTTGAATAGAGAAAACAGGCTGATGAGATAATAGGTGCCTTTTGCTTCTCTGTCATTCTGTTTCGTGATGTAAATCATGCATTCTAATGTAGGCTGAAACAAGAACAATGAATTTGTAATATTCAATATTGCAATATTCTTTGCTGTCTCACTCGTGACCATTTTTACATTGTGTTTTACCTCTTCTTGCAGTTTGCATTGTACTGCTTTTCTTCAGCTGGATCCTGATCTTTTTAAAATTATTTTCTGAAGTGCTTTCTTTCACCATACATCTGTCTTTGAATTTTATTTTTTATATAGTGAAAAAGGCTATCTTAAAAACAAGAAATAGTTTGTTGGGCTCAAAAGAAGATTATTTATATAAAATATCAAGTTGGGGCAGTTTCTGGTCAAGGATATTGACAACTTGTGCACTAACTGTGTTAATCTTGCTTTCAAATCCTGTCTTCCTAGGAGGGCACTGAACAGTGAGTGCTACTGTAGGTACTTTGTGATTGAAAAGACCTGTTTAAGAAGGCAGTAATAAGGGAATTTTAGAAAGTTTAGAGTCTTGGTACAATATAGCTACACGTTGCAGAGAGACGCTTTTCGTTTCACTTCAGCTAGAAAATCGAGGGGTTGCCAGAAAAAACAAGGCCTTTGCACAGTGTGTATACTGTAGTGGAAAGAATGTGTCTTTTTGGAAAGGAAAGCAGCACAGCTGATAGGGTGTAGGCCTATCTTTAGAAATGAAGTAGTGACTTGCTTCCTTTTAAAAAAAGGCTAAAAAAGCATTTGGAACTGTGCTGGTGTGCAGATGAATGTCTAGATTATTTGGTATTAGCATCACTGCTGCTATCACACCTTTTACTGGTGCTTGTAATAACACTGAACCTGTGTATAGCTGGTGAAAAGATGTGAAGAACAAGAGCTGCTTTAATATTTATAGAGGCGTGTTCATTCATTTAGTAAGGAACTCATTGGGAAACAAGTTCACATGGAATATATTTTATAATCAAAATTCATATTTTTTGGACATTTCACTTTCTGTTATGAACTTTTTGGGAGATTTATTTTTGGTAAAAAAATAAAATTGAAATGAAAATCTTCTTTAGGAGCTGATAGTATGAAACCACAATCAGGAAGGTTATTTCATTCCCCAATTACATGGCAGATAATTGGTACTTACCTATGAGTCACTTCTGCTAGCAACATACCCATCAAATACAGTACTTGCAAAACCAATAACTGTCACATAACTTTAAATGCACATTTGCTAGAGGTTGTACAGTTCACCAGTTGTCAGAAAAACTCCGGTGTTTATAAAGCTAAAGCTTATATAATGTGTGCAAGGAATTACATTGATTTGAATTAATACAAAACTGTTTTCAGATAAGTCAGACTTCCACTGTATCCAGATAAGGCAGTAGATTATTAATATTGCAATGGCACAAAAGACATGTGCTTGCTGTCTCAGCTTCTAAAATCCCACTCTGCTTGTACTGTACAATAAGTTGTATTTATAAGGATGAATGGAAAAAACATGCACAACAGAATGCAGAAGAGTTTTTTTTTCCCCCTGTGGGAATACAGTGCGTGGTGACTTTGCTGGGTAATGTGGTTTGTTTAAAGCTTTGGTAATTTTTGTTTCAAAGTTATTCTTTTTTCTCCAGTGCTGCTATCCATCATGTTGATAACTCAATTTAAAGGTGCACTATTGTTTCTTGATTTTTCTTCCGGTATCTAAAGGTGCTGAAAAAGGATTTCATTAAAATGGCTTAGCATTCAAATGAAAAATACACCAATAATTAATGCCCATACAGTATGCACATCTTAACTACATTACATTAATTACAGGTAGCAGTACCTAAAAGTGTCAACAATTGGTCTTGATTAAATAGCAGTATTTTGCAGAAAAATATAGATTTACTATTGTCATCTATCAGTAGTATAAATGACTGATTACTTATTAGAATTATGGTGGTGCTGTGTGTGACAGTCACGGTTCCGCACGGGGTCGTGCCCCCCCGCCGCCTGTTCCGGACCCCACACCTGGGGCGCGAACCCAGGTCTCCGGCGTAACGCAACAGGGTTCAACTGCGTGAGCTAAAGGAGACCTCCCTCAGCCCAGGCAGCTGAGGACCCTGCTACGCGCAGTGAGGGCGCTGACATCACCACACTAACTCCGCTACACCCTCCCCTGCTGAACTTCGGCTCGGCGAATAACACTTCACACTCCCGCCCGGGTCACGGCACCGATGTGACAGTCACGGTTCCGCACGGGGTCATGCCCCCCGCCACCCATTCCAGACCCCACACCTGGGGCGCAAATCCAGGTCTCTGGCGTAACGCAACAGGGCACCAACCGGGTGAGCTAAAGGAGACCTCCCTCAGCCCAGGCAGCTGAGGACCCTGCTACACGCAGTGAGGGCGCTGACGTCACCACACTAGCTCCGCTACATGTGGAATGGATAAGGATATAAATCTGAAGAGATGAGATAAGATAAGAAATATTTTTTTAGGAAAAAACAAACCCTGCCTTTTAAAGAAATGTTTTGTAAGGAAGCAAATATTCCTTACAAGAAGAACAATAATCAGATTGTGTTATATAATCCTCAGAAACCTAATGTGTCTTGCACAAAAAAAATTATAATTAAACAGTATTGAAAAGCGCTTCACAGGCCCAGCAGTGTCCTTCGAACCTGATTTCAATTCATCGAAACATAGTTAATCCGAGTCAAACGTTAAGTTTAGAATGTGTTTGTTCTGTTTATATTGTAGTGTATTTGCAATGGAGGTGGCATATAATGTAACTTGAAAACCTGGAATCATAGGGCGGATCATTTTTATTAAATGCACATATAAACAACCAGTGTAATCAGTATCAGCCTTATTGGAAGAATTTATAGGTAGAGATGGTCAACACAGCAGAGTCACTCATATTGTGGCTTTTGGTGTTCTGCAGCTCTTGAGACTGGCAGCTGTTCACAGAGCTCTCCTTGTTGCAGATCAAGTTATGTAGGTGGATAGAGAGGAGTGACTGTAGGTGAAAAGGCTAAAATTAATCTTTGTAGCTGTGTCAGGCAGGCTATGAAAAGCTACAAAATTAGATTTTTTTTAACCTGATGGACAAAAAAACAAAACACTAAAAAAAAGAAGTGCTTTGCTTCTTTCTTTGCAAAATGTGACCTACTACTATGAGCCAACAGCTAATATTTCAAATGTTGAGGATCCAGATATGCTAAAGTGAAAGCCAGCATCTGTCACTGTACTAGTTTGCAGTAATGGTTGAAGTAAATATCTTAAATTATGTCAGATTATTTAAATTTGATTTATTTTTGGGTGGAATTGACCTAGCATTGAAAGAAAGTCAAGGCAAGCATTTGAGATTATGCCTGTATACTTAATGCAGACTTAATCATTTATAATTTTTATTAAGTTTGTGATGTCAGTGGAGTATCATTCTGAAACAGGGGTAATACCTATTATGTTTGAGCTGTTTTCTAAATGTAGTAAACAATGCTTCAGGCCAATAAGATGATATTTATCAGTTTAACATTGTATATATTACAACAGTGCTTTCAATGTGTCTTTTAATGTGTATTAGTATTGTTATTATGATATCTGGAAATTGGTTAGATCTGTTTGAAGTGATGTTTGTAAAAACAGTTGATAAAAATCAGTGCTATGTTTATATTGGAAGACATTGTAAGTTACAGCCTCTTTATGATAATGTACAGTAAATTCTGCACATCTTTGTTTGGATTGACAGAACAACCTTGATCTAATAAACCAGTATATATCTCAGTTTATCGCTGTACATTCAAATAATATTTTACACTTATAATTCATATTCATACATTTGTCTTTACGTTAAGTATAAAATAAACTTACAAGTGTTACGTTTCTTACGTAAGTCAAAGAAAAGCTTATGTCATTTGTAGAATATGTAAGTAATTATGGAACAGACGCCAGAGTTGGACATAAGATTGATCATTTTGAACTTTTTATTTTAAGCTAACTTAAAATTAGGACAGTTTGAATCTCTAGACAAGATAAGCAAATTTAGTGAAAATACCGTTTTAAAATGAATCTCATTTGAACAACTATATTTTATGAGTCTTCCCCAAGCTCTGCATATTATACTAGCATAATTGGACAATTTAAATATGTTAATAATACTGCATTAGAATCAGACAAGTGCATGGAATCAAACGGCCCCAGCATGTATCTGTGTAATTGAACTTAAAGTTGCTCCATTTTGAAACACTAAATTAATTTTAAAACCCATGAGGGAAGAAATCTTAAAGAATCAGATTATAATCAGTTCCACATGTCTTTGGCTAAACACTGTGCAAACGTTTATCTTATTTTTGTATAGATGTGTTTTTGGGTGCATCTGTTCTCAGAATTTTTTTTTTTCATTTGTCAGCAGTGCTACAGTGCCTTGTACCTTGATCTGCTCAGATTTTAAAGATTTTTAATTTTTAAGCTTTTAAGCTTGTCTAGAGTACAGATCTAGGAAACACAGGTTACTGTTGTGAATGGTGTTGGCAAACCAGTAGGTAACCAGAATTACCAAACCAGTGCCCCAAAATTATGAACTGGAACACTGGAGATGCCAGACATCTTATGAGAGAGTTAAGCGGGTAGCTGCGTCAGCATGCATAGGCTGCAAAGGAACAAGTAAAGGTTTATTCCATGCTGAAAACAGAAGAAAAGAAACACAACCTTTACTTGTTCATTTGATGGGACATTAAACATAGGCCCTGACTGGTCTTTAAGGATCTCATGGTACTGTTAGTATGAATGGGGATATTAATCTCAGTGTCATCACTAAATTCCACTCTAGGCTTGTCAATTCTGGCCTTCCTTAAGATAATGCTTAATTCAGTTTCTCACATTGCTGCCTGATGTATTGTGGAGTGGGGCTGCTGGACCATAATGACTGCCATATATCAGCCAGGAATGTACTTCACTTCCATAGTGGATGAAGTTGGCTCTCCTTCCACAGTATGTGTAAAGAGTTTTGGGACCCTCTGGAATGAAATGTGCTATATAAATGTAAGGCACTGATACTTATTTTATAGTAATGCACATACTTTCAGAAGCTATACAACTGTTGTTTGGAAAGGAGGGCACACTATGCTTGTGAGTTTGCTTTCTCATCAGGTTTTACAACAAATCGATAATAGTTTTATTTTTCATAAATTCTTTTGCCCTCACTGCAGCTTATGTTTTCTGTTTATTTGACACATACTGTATTGGCTGTCATATTTTTTTTTTATTTGAGATGTCTGCTGCCACCACACTACCAGGATATTTGTTGCAGACATATTTCACAACAGGAAGGCAAAGTGCAATTAAACCATAATAGTTTACAAACCCTTTTTTCAACTTTTCCATGATTGAAAATACTCTACGCTACCTTTGTTTCATGTTTGTTATTGAAGTTAAACGAGATCATCATTAATCTTTAGGTATTCAAGATTGATTCATCAAGAAGCCAAGGGAAAGACAACACTGTAGTACACTTAATTTTGCCTTCACCTTTAGACTTTCTGCCATCATTGTGATTCTCAGTGTCTTGCAAATGTGTTAAAAGTTCAAACGCATGCACTGGATTTAGTATGATATGAATTGTTACATTTAGAAGACAGGACAAACTATCATACTATAAAAAGGTTAGGTATTGTACTGTTTATCCAGGAGCTACTGAATCTATAGTATTTCTTGCAGGCTGTGCCTTGAAGCTGGTGGAATAGGATGCAGCAACAGAGAACAGCGTGGCAGCATCTCTATTTTATCCTTGCATTTTCAGCCAGTTGGAAGCCTTCCAAGTGAACATTTTTTTAATCAGACAAAATGCTTTACAGTTTGCCTGGTATTGTTTTGCGTTATAGCATTACAGTATTTCTAAACATCCAGTTTAAATGCAGCAGTTGTGGAAGGTTCTCAAACACCCTCTCCCATTGTTTCTGCTTCCACATTCTTCCACAGTGCTGTTAAAATTATTTTATGTTCAGATCAAAAGAAAATCATTTCCTTTGCCCGGTTCTCATGAATACTACTAGCACATCAGTAAATGTGACTGAAAACCACAATAATTTCAATTTTCAGTAGGGGAACCACTTTACTTACCTTTTTTGAGTAGCAAAAATGAAAAAGCCCAGTAGTGTGAAATACTATGGTTACAGCTCTTGAAGCAGTATTTTGCTGGTATTAATACAGCACAAATGTGCATGAACTATCCATTATCCATCTTCATTTACCCTCTTTATATTTAGAGGTTTCATTTGTATATATATTTGGTTAGTGTGGACAGTAAGCACCTTCAGCACACAACATTTACTTCACCTGGCTATAAAAAATAAAGCTTTTTATGATGTAATTACTGGTAATACTGAACTAAGCAAAACTGTGCCATAACGATTATAAAGTTTTATTTTTTTTTAATTGGCGAAGACTAGAGTTCTATTAATAAATATTCAGGTGGTTTTGTAGATTACATTAAGCACACTTGTACTCTGTCCTCTTTTAGAGTCAAACTGTATGTAAATTTCTTCTCATTTTACCTCTATGGCAAAGACTTCTTTGATTACATTTGGTATAGACCCAAGATTCCCAAAGTCCAAACAAGAGATCTGAAATGTTATCCCACCTCCGCAGAAGGGAAATAACCTCAGGCAAAAGTAAAATATATATATACCAAAAACTGAAAAAGTACACCCCTGGAGCAGCGTGTCGCAAACAGGAACACTGATAGACAGGTCTACAAAAAACTGACACATAGCAGGTGTAAAGTAAAGCCAAAGTGTTCTTTTATTTTCAGTGCAAGAAAAATAAGCCAACACTCTTAAACATAAACAAAAGCCTAAGTTTGTATTTCAGCTTCTCACTGAATTTCTTCATTTCCTCTCTAACAGTAGTCAGGCAGCTTAACTGCATACTTGCTTCAAAATAAACTTTTTTTCTAAAACTCTGAAAACTTACAAAGTTCCAGTTCTTACTTTGTCAGATGATTCTCTACTTCTGCCACAGTTTGCATATCAGAGGATCTGCCCTCTGTCTCCAGACGGCAGATGTTGACTAAACGTGGCAGGGTCAACTTCCTGGTTTTTAACATGTTTTATACCAACTGGTCAGGTGACTGAGGAAGGCAGGTCATTCCCCACAGCTTTCTGGGAAATTAAGTTCAGCAAAGAATCTCCTGTCTTGTCAGAATATACTGCTCTCTCACACTAGATGCCAAGAAACTCTTTGATAAGGTCATGTTAGGAAGTTAGTAATTTCTGGTAAAGACCCATTCAAGTGCCATATTATTTTTTCACACAGCTGGCAGTATATGACATCTGTAAATCACATAACATTTTTATACAGTAGAGTTATGATTTCATTCATATGAGATATTTCCTTATTAATCAGTTTTATTTTAGCAGTATGTTTTCATATTACATAAACATTCATAATCCTTATTACATATTAATATGACATTGAGACTAAAAAATAATTTGTTTCCTAAATATTGCACTTTATACACCGCTTGTTTAAAAACTCCTTTATATTCCTTTGGCTATCTGGATAAGAGGCAATCAAATGCCTCTAGCTTCTATGTCAAACTATGTTGTACTGAAGAAATGTTTTTGTTTTTGTTTTTGTTTTTATACTCCTAGCTAGCCAGTATCGTGCCACTCTTATTTCTTATAATAATATTATGACTAATGGGAAGACTTTTTGGGCTGAGACTTCTCTGGCACTTAAAAAGCTGCAATCTCTTTCTAACACATTGTAGCAAAAAGTGTGCCGTTCTATCCAAAATATAACTTTCCATATCTGAAGTATTAGGTAATACTGCATTGCATAGTCCTGCTTACTGATAAATTGTCACATGACCAGAGTAATTGGATTATAAGTACTGTATGCATACAGTATGTAGGTTTTCTGTCAGTTTTGTGGTACTCACCAAAAACAGTAAGATTGCTAGTCGATATTAACAACATTACTTTTTTCTATGTTGCAGTGTTTTATAACAACTGAAAATATTTTCTTCCCCTTTTACAGTGAGAATAACTTTACACAATGCCCTAGAATTTACCACAATGACAAAGACAAATTTTGTAATGTCTCTTACCTATTTTTCTTCCCCTATTACAATTTTAATTCGTGTTAGATTAACATTTTAGACCGATGACCCTGCATTGGAAGAAGCAGTTAGAAAACGAATGGATAGATGGAAATATTTTAGACATTTACTACCAAAATGTAGACAAATTATGTTGTCGCATAAAATACAAGTTAAATATTTGATGCCCAGGCATTGTAAAGGTATAAGAATCTTAAAAATCTGTAGCATATTTCAGACTGTAGTGTATTTTAGTTTCCTGCAATATATGTAATATATTACCTACCTCTGTAAACACTTTCAGTGACCTTGGAGAATCACAAATGCTAAGGTAATAAACTATAATATAACATGCAATATTTCTTTTTCATGTAGCATTTGCTACAAACAAAACAAGAAAAAGACCTAATCTGATATATCAGAGTTGCACATATCATGCAGAAACTCTAAACAGACTCAGATTACCTCTAAATGTATCAGAGTAGTGAATTCTTCACTACGTCCCACCAGTTAGCAAAACATCTACAGTACTGTATGTTCAGATGCAAACTTGAAGGTAGGGAAGTTGGTAAATTTAAAATACAGTACCTGTTATTTTAAAGTATTAGGTAATTGGACATTGATGTTAATTAGCTTTTTCCAAAAGGCACTGATGCTTTTCTTTAAGGCATTAAATCCTTTCATCAGAAATCCATCAATCCACTTCTGAACAAAAAAGGCAATACAAAAATTAGAAAACGGATCAGTGAAAGTGAAGCGAGAGACGTGAGAGATAAGAAGACATAAAATATGATTACCTTATGAAGTGAGATGAAGAGTCTTAAGTATTCGCTTAATCATTGATTTAATCATTGAGTTATTTTGAACACATTAAGCATTAAGATCTTTGATGTAACAGTGCACAGATCCTCTTTCTAGAAAAAAGTCTTAGTATAATTATTGATTTAAACAACTATTACCCTTTCATACTTGCAAATGGAACATTAACTTTGTCAAATAATCTTTAGAGATGTATACAATGTCAAGATTACTTTGTGTTACGTTCATGTGTTCATGCAATTAACTGCATGGTAAAAAAACCTGCATATCTTTTTTTCTTAGTTCAAGTAGGTGACTGCGTTAGCATGCGTAGTTTCCTTTTCTTTTCCTTTCAGCATTGAATAAACCTTTACCCGTTTTGTCCTTTTTTTCCTAAGGACAAAGGTGCAAATACAAAAGTTGCCAAGAAGCTAAAACAATCACACCCATTACATTCACAAGATTATAATACAACAATTTAATGTTAAGGTACTTCCAGCAATTTGCGGTTGTTTATATCAGAGAATAGCAACAGCCTTTTTGTTCTTGCTGTAACCTTGTGAAACTCACTTTTTAAAGTCCAGAGCTAGAGTGGCAGGAAGCCAGAACTCTTCTCTACTTACCCCCTGAGGAAGGACACTGTGTGGCAGGACTGGGACAGATTGATGGGATGACGGAAAACTCCGATACAGATGAAAGTGCATTTTCTATAGCAAAACTATCTCAGTCTCTC
The DNA here is from genome assembly GCF_040954835.1 of Lepisosteus oculatus. Classification (NCBI taxonomy): domain Eukaryota; kingdom Metazoa; phylum Chordata; class Actinopteri; order Semionotiformes; family Lepisosteidae; genus Lepisosteus; species Lepisosteus oculatus. The sequence continues at coordinate 50,436,187 of NC_090698.1, read as the reverse complement.
CCTGCTGTCAAAAAAAAGAAACAAAAGCAATTAGATCACAGAAAGGGATTCTTTACCAAATAAAATAATGAAATATTGAGCATAAAAGATTACTTAAACCATATTTTCAGGTTTTCTTTGTTATGTTTAAATGGATAACTATCATCACCCAATACTGCTGAAGAGAATTATTCAAAATATCAACTGAGAAAGATTTTATTTGAACTCTCAGACTTTGGCCTGGTGTGTCTTTAAGAAAGGGGTAATCTTTCACAAAAGAATCTGCATTCTGTTTAAAATTCAATGACTCCTGATCTATTCATACTCATAAAATAGAGTAATTGAGAGTTGAATTTACAGTAGCCATCACCTGCAGGTCTACATTCATTATTTGTGGCACAGATAAATGACAAAACAGAACAAAATGTAAGATCATCACAACTGAATATAAAAAACATGGTATTCTGATATTGTCAATAAATGTATGTATTGTCAATAAATATTGAGCATTGTATATGTATATGTTTAATTAAAATTATTAAATTATTTGGACAAATTAATTTCTGTGATACCCAGCACTGATAGTCTTACAATTCCTGCCACAAACACTGAATTTATTTTTTGTCTGGAATTAAGATCTCTGTGGTCCTGATGATGTAATTAAAATGACATTGTCCAAGAGGCACAGTGCACAGTTTCATTATATAGTTTTTATAAAAAGCTCCAACTCCAACTTTAGATATTCTCTTAGCATTTACTGTATATACTATATTTTTTAAATCATTGGATAGTTAAGAGTACTTTAATGTCTTGATTTTAAATTCAGGTTTTAAGGTACAGCTGTTCGTAAAGCTGAACAAGACCCTACAATCCTGACATTTAATATAGATATGGTTCTTTCCATTTTATTGCTGTCCCAAATTCCATCTTATAATTTACTGTATGTTAAAAATCACTGAGAATGCACAAAATGGCAGTAATTCCCATATGTGTCCTCATATCAATTAACACAGCTGTAGTTAGCACAAGCTCTGTAAATTACATGATTTTTTAGACTATGTAGAGGTTTCGCAGTTTTTGTTAATGTTTAAATGACATGTGAAAGATATCATAATGCACACTAGTGTGTAATTACTGGCTCCTAATCTTCCTGCTGACTTCTTTCACTCAAAATGTACTGTGAGCTGTGTCTTCTACATTTCTCTTTCAGACAAATGTTATTCCCTTTTAAACATAGTGAGATCACAATACTGGTCATCATGATCTTGCTGTTTTTTTAGTAAGTTGCAATCAGCCTCAGCCTTCATGTTGTACAGTATTTCCATTTTTGAATAATGCATACTTCTGAAACAAACTCCTATTTTAACACATTAACATATAACTAACTCGAATAATTCGGTTATTAACAGTAGATAAATACTATGTACTGCATAATAGACAGAAAACCTGGATTGTACCACTGATGTGTCAGTATAATGATAGCATAATATAGTTCAGTTTAGTATAATAATTTTGAAGACTACTGTATAATTGTGCACAAATTTACAAATGTCCATAGGAAAGATAAAGTTAAGATTTTCAAAACAGGAGGGTGCTGAGCACAGTTCTTGGAAAAGAGCAGGTCTGTATTTTGCTACATCGTATAACTATCATATTAATTTATCATACTTCACTAATGTAAGGACTTAACATGTTATAGGCCACATGCTTGTAATAGAGACATGTGGTCAATAACCTTATTGTATGAAAAGATCGGAAAAGTACGTAGCTCAAGTGATGTAATACTACTGGGAGATTTCAATATTCCACACATAAAGTGAGATGTACAGTAGTGATAGGTAATATAAAGGCTGAAATCAAAATAGCTGAAATAGTGATTATCTCTTCTTAACGTGTTTTGTAAAAGCACCAGGAAAGGGAGTCTTATTGATCTTTCTTTTCAAACAACCAGGATATAATGAGAAAAATAGTTGTGATACAACCCCGGGGAAATTGTGACCATAATGTAAAGGAATAAGACAGATCTTGAAAACTGGGAACTGTAAAAAAATGGAATCAGTCCATAGAAGGAAAAGATGGCTATACTGTAGTTAAAAAATGTTATGTTTAAATGCTCAAAAGCAATTGAATTATATGAATTATTACCTATAACTTTAAATTCAAGTTAAGGAAAATGTTAAATGTTAAATGTTAAAACAATGACTATGAGGTTAAAGTGCAGAATGTCAGCTTTAATTCAAGGGTATTTACATTTCATAGTTTTCATACATTCTTAGTCATTGTTTCATTTCAAATCCAACATGCTGGAGTACAGAGCTAAAACAACAAAAATTTCGTCACTGTCCAAATACTTACGGACTGCACTGTATACTTAAATTTCGGGAAAGAATTTGATAATATGCCCATTAAAAGGTTAATTCAGGGACAGGCTATAAGAAGAAACAAGAGTATGGAGACAGGAGGGAGCAGTAAAATTAAGAGGTAGGTTAAGAAAAAGCTCTTCAGTCTGGTGCAAGCACATGCAGATAGCCAATGAACAGCGAGGAGAGACGTTGCATGGGACAAGTGAGGCACAGCAATTCCCAAGCAATCCATGGAGCGTTGAATGACTTGAAAAGGGTGTTGTGCTGAAGCAGGGAGGCCAGCTGGGAGAGAGTTGCAGTATTCCAATCTGGAGAGAACAAGGTTATGCAGTCATGTTTCATAAATCATATTTTCTGACTGATTAAACTGGACCATGTAACTGTTGAGGAGAAATACTATGCTTGTATGGTTTTTACACCTCTAAGCTGCATAACATACTGTAAAGCAAATGACTACATATCACACCATTCTACAGAACCAACGTACAATTCTAGGACTACCACAAAATCCAACCTGCCAGTGTCAAGACCTTGCACTTTGCCCTTTGTTTTTCAAATCCTACATACAGCATTTCCTAATAAACAGCAGAGTTCTCTTATAAGAAGTAAAATTGGTTATTCCATAAAGTTATACTGTATCCTTTACTGCTAAAAACAGTACTTTGGCTGTATACACATTTTATTTTATTTTTCACTTTCATTATATTCCAGTTAATCTTAAAGTTGATGTCTTACTGTATACAGATACAGCCATTCCAACCCCGTACCACGCGAAATTACCCATAGTCCACCGCGTTGTACCGCGGTACGTGATTTGGCTGGCCAAAATGACCAACAGGGGTCCATTGGTTGTTAGCGTTTTGAATGGCTGGATCTGTATATGGTATATTTTACTCCGACATATTTTGTACTTATGCAATTGATGCTTTTACTTGCAATTGAAAGATTCCACCAAATCTGACATTATACATATGTCACACACAATCCTGCATGCTGTCAGTAACAGGATTGTAATGCATTTGCAGGAATTCTAACACTATTGGATCTCTGCCAGCTTTGTATATTATGTGGTGATCTTGTCTCAGATGGGGATTATTTGCTTTTTAGTGGATAGTGTAAGAACCTCCCACCATCATGATTTATCCAAACGATTCTATTAATGAATTGACATAAGAACCAACCTAGACAGTAGTCTGGATTTTATTTAAATACTTTGCCTTTAAAAAAGTATATTTGACACCTTGATTACGATGTAGTGTTTTAACATCTAAGTTTGGTTACTGCGCTAAAACTCAATGCAGAAGAGCCGACTGTCTTCATGTTTCCTAAAGATGTTGTTAAAGACATTGTGGGAAATCTGTCATGAAATACAGTGTATCGCACTATGACATGGGACTGTATAACTCAACTAGTTAGATAGTTAATGCTGTACAATGAGTGTCAGTATACAGTACTGTATATTCTTTTGATTCTGTACTGTATGTACAGGTATGTCACTGTTCTAAGCAATCACATACATTCACTTAATTTAAGACTGTACAGATAAAAAAATATTGTGATCATGTATGGAATAAGACCTCAGTAGGAACACAATGTTAATTTTTTAATAAATTGCATATTGAGCTTTAAACTTAAGTAAACCATCTTTGATATAGCGATAAACCCAAGTCATTTATTTAAAATAGCACATGCATAATCCAATATTAGTATCATCATCCTTAGAATCCTTAGAATTTTTACTCGTGCAATTTGATCAAATATTTTAATTGTCACTTATCCTACTCATTTTATCTATTGGGTGGCACTAGAAGAATAACATTTGTGGGTTTATTGAAATAAGCCAATGTCTAGATCTAAACAAATTCATTTTGGCTACTTTTGGGAGATTTCTCTAAGGTAATCTAGATTCAGGAAAGGGTTGTTCATTCCCACAATTCTGCCTCAAACTCTCCTAACACACATTCATTCCAAATGGGTTTGAGATCGAGAATGAAATTTGCCCATTTTGCAGGTTTTTCAACCCACCAAGTAATGATGTTGATACAATTTCACTAATTGTCTTTAAGATTCATCATAACAAAGCTCTCGTGTGACTCAGAGGAGAAACGTGGGATAATCTACAGTACCTCCTGCATTTACTGTATCATGTTATTGTTCTTATAGTTTAACTTCTTCATCTCTCCATCTTCAGAAGTGTCTTTCTGCACTAAAATAAACAGTGGCACAACACCCTTCTTGCCACACTTCCTTATGTTTTATAGCCATGTTTTAAAACTGAACTATTTTCATGGGACATTATTTTGCCCACATATTATGACAAAATGATATTGGCAAATAATGGTTTTGATTTAACATATATTGTACAAGCACAACATCAGTTTAGTGAAGCAAGAGAAACAGTGAAGAGACATGGACAACCACCAGTATGTTAGATGTTTCTGTTAACAAATGTCATCCATCATTTTAACATGGTATTCTCCTTAGATAAGTATTTATCTTGGATTACACAGGAATCTACAGTCATTTATATCAGTTTTCAATACAGACTTCAACAGGAACTATATATAACTTACAGTACAGTCTGTTTGGTTTGTATGGTTAACAACAGGAGCGGCAACAGCAATAATAAAGGCCAGTGGTTATAAATCTGGATTTTATAAAAAGCATTTTGGCAAGATACAGTAGTGCCTCCAAACATAAAACGATGTGTAGTTATTTGTCTTATATAAAACATTACATAAAAATTTAACACCATAAATGTTTTGGGGTTATACTAAACAAAGTGAATTTTAAGAAAAAAAATAGAATTGAAGAAAATAAATACAATAAATAAAATGCATCAATTACAAAATGTAAAGAATGAGACCTGTGAGTCTCCAATCCTTTCAGTCAGTAAATTATTTAATGTGCTGCATAGTTACAGTATAGAAATATAGCAATGCAAAGATACTCTTAATTTTTAGCTAACATACCGTAAAGCTGAAAAACAAATAATTATTGTTTGGAAGCTCTAAAATAAACACGGCCTTTATTGATAGAAATTTGTACCATAATGGGTCCTGTAAGAGTCTCAACCACCAAAAAAGTGGCAGGGGTTGAGCTCAATGGCTCAGGTGCTGCAAGTTCAAGCCTGGGTCATGTTGGTAACTGAACGTGACTGCGATTCCCTAAGCAGCAGCACAGAATTCACAGAGCACCACAGGGGGCAGGGGTGGGTTGGGAATAGTTGGTCAGGTTTTACTCGAGCAGTAAAATAGCAACTACAGCAACTTCCTGGGTTGCCTGAGGGTTACAGCAATGTCAGAGAAAGAGAAGCCATTCCTCCAGCTGGAGCAGAGTCTCCTTGACTGTCGAGAGCTGAATGGCTTTGATTGGAAGGCAGGTTAGAGGACATACCTACCTGCCCCCCCCCCCTTATTCATCCCATGTGTTACAGGAGGCATTTGTGGGATATAAGACACACCGAAATCAATGAGCAATTTTGATCTTCTTGAGTGTAAACAATATTTGGCCATTGTAAATGTATAAAAAGAAATCTAATGATGTTAAAGTCCAGTTACCTAGTTAACTTTTTTATGTTTCTATTTTATTCTTTTACACAGGTAGTTCTGTACTTTTGTATGTATTACTGTATATGCATTTTTAAACAAATACGAAATATAAGTCTACTAACAAGCAGTTTGCTGTTTTTGACTGTGCTGTCTATGGTTTTTTTTGCTGTGCAAGTATAGAAAAGTATAAAAAAACTCTTAGACTGAAACCTCCAATTCTAAACTATTTCATTTGAGAATTTATTATCTATATAAAAGACTTAAAAATTATTGAGCTACAGTATATCTTTCTGAAATGCAATCTGTAAAGTATTTGAATCACTGGAAGATTCAAAGTATTTTGTATTTGAAATTAGGATTAATTATTTGAATTCTCTTATCATTGATCAATAGGACCCTCCTGCTCCCCTGTGTGTATTTTCTTTTATACCAAACACGTTTAGTTCTGTCAAGTCCTAATGATTGGATAGAAAAGAAAACAGCTTCTTCTTAGTGTTTGACTATTTTGCATTCAAGTAGATCTTTAAACAGGAAAGAAAAACAAAGGTTTATACAGAGAGATAGATGTAGCATAAAACAGAAAAATGTTACATGAGCTTATAAATTTACTATCAGTGAACATTTATTGCTCCTAGGATGCTTGTGATTTCTGCGAAAATGCTTGTAAATGTTTCAGCGGTAACAAAGATAGCCAGACTTTTTCCAGATCTGTGAGGTCATGCTTTAGAGTTTAGGTGTCAGAGTCAAATAAACAATAGTAAGCCTCTGTGAAATCAATGAATCCACAAGTATGAACTCATTACACCACTTTGGACCTAAAACTGTGTTTAGTATTAATCTACTGTACCTTTTATCTTCATTCACTGTAACACAAACACAATTTTTTAAATTGTATAGGATTAAAGCAAAGGTTTCCAATCCGGGTCCCACAGAGCCCCATTCAAACAGATCAACATGAAACTACGAATGTCTTGGGACAGTTTGGAATTTGTTTTCCAAGTCAATTTAGGACACGTGATCAATTAAGCTAGTGAACTGATAAAATAAAGGTGATTTTAGACCAAAATCATACCTTTCAATCATCATGGACCAGAGTTCTATGAATTGAGCAAACTATCCATTTGATTAAGACTTAAAAAAATGTGATGTAATACACACCACTGAAATTATTAATTATCTTGATGGCAGAGAACCAGAACATTTGGTTATATGGCTGGTTCAATTCTTAACATATTTATCTTCATTTAAAGTGCTGTGGCACAGTCAGGGGTGCAGCTATCACTTCCAATTTGCATCTAGGGGAGAGGAGAGAAACTTGGAAACTACAAGGCCCAGAATTTTTAGCACACAGAAGAGGAAATCAGTCTCCATTAATTGGTATAAAAGGTTACTTAACAAAGGCTGACGTGTCTGTTTCTCTTTTACCCCAGGCAGCTTGTAAGAAGACAGAGTAGGACTACCGTGCTTTTGAAGAAAATCATATTTTCTATGTAATCCCCTATCTAGTTTAGGCCATCATTGCGTTTGGGAGAACATTCTTTTCCCTTGTATTATCCGATGCTTGTCAAATCAAATTGTGTAACGATGGCTATAAAAGTGCATGTCACCTGTGTCGACCTCAACAATAAAGTCGTCTTACAGTAGAAACCAGTAAAAGGTATGGTCGAAATATCTCATTGCTTTACCAGATCTGTTACATGTGAAGTTTTATTTAAGTAGTACTTATTAACACCACTTCAGTCCTTTGAGGCTATAATGCCCCTCAAGCAGGATCACAGATTTTTCAGTCGTAATGTAGCACAAAATAGCAGCGAATAAGTATAAATGACAGCAACACACAAAGAGTAGCTTTATTTTAGAAAATAAATTAATTTTTTGATTACTGTGGGTGTACCATTATGAAAATAAAATTATGACTAATGATACCTTTATTTGGTGATCTGACAGTGCAAAGCAATGTAATTACATTTCCAGTTTCAAGATACAAAATGTCAGCAGCTACTTCTAATAAGATGTGCATTCATTCTCGCTACCTTATGTTTATAATAGGTTCTGATACTCGATTATATAGAATAGATTCAGTGAGGTGCAGTTACACCTTAAGGACCATGTTCACTATTCAAGGGTTCATTGACTTTTTTCCATCAGACAGGATGAAGTTAAAAGCCAGAAAGAACACAGCTGCATTCTGATGTCAAGATTTCTTGAGTGTATTGCAGGACACTGCAGGGTGAATCCAGACTTTGACAGCTCCTCTCAGATCATTGTTAATCTTAAAACCATGGTACAGTAAGTGTAATTGAATTGAACAAAAGGAGGAATACAATATATCAACAAAATATATGATAAACGCAAGAAGGTCAATGGACAAATCAAGGTGAAAATAATCTTTAGATCAGAAAAGTACGTTTCATGCATTAGTCTTCCTAATTCTATTTTGAATGTGTAGTACCATATGACACATCAGTATTACAAATACTAATTCCTATAAAAGGAAAAATAGTTTTACATGTAAAAATGACAGAAGATTGTTGGATTTTTAATCTACATATAATAATAATATTTTAACTGCCTATACTTCTTTCAAGTACTACTGGACTGCTTCACTCTACTGCTAATTGTAGAATGTTGTAATCCACTTCAAAGTCAACATTATGTGACTGAATCTTAACAGCAGTGTCTGTGTTTGAACAGCTGTGTAAAAGGCTTATACCAGCACTGAGATGGCATATTTTATGCTGTGTGAGTGTTTTATACCAGTGATGAGAGAGCATATCTATGCTGCGTGAATGGCATAAAACAGCAATTCTTGACTGATTCTTCAGATGCTTCCACATAACAAGCTGTATGTGAATGGGGTGCTGGTGTCTGGATTGAAGTAAATTTCAATAGAGAATTAACAGAATGCTTAGAATGATAAACAAATAGTTGTTGTTTTTTTCATCTGATCCCCATGGCTTATGCATACTTACAATTTCTGAGTCAGTTTAAGAGCAGTCTTATAGGGGCATGACCCTAACACAGAAATCACAAAGGATTATAGGAGGTGTTTAATCATAAAATAAGGAATGTTGAATTTTCAAGTTAATAATGCTTTGAGACTTCCTTACACATTTTGTGTTTAACCTTTAAAAATGCAACAAAGCTCAATTGCAGTTAAGAGTGCAACTTTGAGTGAATGCAGTATCAATGGGAAATATATATTTTTTGTCTGGTTAAAGTGCAAAAGGTGATGATCATTATATACAAAAAGAGTAATTTACTCTTAATTATGGGTGGGAGCACTGAATTGTATTGAGTTCATTAGGTCATAACTCCAAAACGTCTGCTGTAGCAAATTGCTGTATCTACTGTATTTGTGAGCTGATGTTAATTTTCAGAAATCTATAATATAGAAAAGCTTTGAATTATGGCTGCTTGTAGAATGTTTAAACATTTCTCTACTACACCAAGATATCATAGCACCGTTAAGTCACTAATACTTAGTCTAAAATGGAATACATTTTAGCATTATAGTTGAACATTTGGAAGAGTTTCATAGTCTTGTAGAATTTATACAGCAAACATATAACACACTTTTAATATAATTGTTTTATTTTTCTTTGCCTTTTGTTCAGAAATGTATTTTTTCTCTCAAAAAAGTGTTCAGTTAGAGAATTCAAGAGAAGGGGACATCATTGAATAGTCTTGCAAAGCAATTCTGCATTTTCTACCTATCTGGAATATTTTTCACAATGTGTCATGTCCTTCTCAAGTACTACTTTCAATTATTGTTTTTTTTTAGTAATCATAAGTAGAACATACAACTTACCAATTGAGACTGAGATTTTAACAATTTTGCAATCTCTAATGCACTTGTCTCATCATCGACTGAATTAAACACCCACGTTCTTTTACATTTGCTTTAGTTGTGCAGCAAAAGGTCAATATTGAAATGTTACCGAATCTTGATATTTCAAGAAGATTCTTATCAGAGACTATTCACAACATAATGCATTCAATTTTTAGATAAGTATTTTAAATAAAATCTGAAAACATTTTTTAAACTTCATCTTGGGTACTTTGCAGGGTTATGAAAAGGTTAAAAAAAGGAAGGGAATGTATGGATGTAAACATGGACATTTCTGTGGCATACCAGTGGCCATTGAGTTCTAGAGAATGTCTGTCAGTGTGGCAGTTTCACAGTGGTGGGTGATGGTTGGAGGCTTGAACTTGGAGATTGGATGTCTTCCAAGTTTCCACATCACATTTTCTAAGTGGTAAGTTTAAATCCATTCTGTCTGCCATTCTTCTAAGTTCCACATAAATTTCAAGCTGTTACATCTTACTGCACTTCAAATGTAAGTCCCTTATGTAAATAATTGTTAGGGAACTGTGGTGCTATAATTGGTTGGTTTTGTTATAATCCCCCCTGCTTCTATGTGATTTCCCCCCTTTCCGAGCCAAAATTATTTATCTTTTTTATTTGTATTGGTCTTTTGCGGTTATACTGTATGTTGTAGTTTGATCTTCTTTTTAGCTAGTATGACCCTAGCTGCCTAACTGAGCCTGTGTTTTTCCTGTTTTGTGTTGTGCGATACCCTTTTAGTAGGAGATTTTTAAGGCTGTGGCTTTGAATAAATTACCAAGTATGGATAGTATTTTCTTAGCCAAACTTAAGGAAATGAGGGATTTGCTAATAGGCCTGTAGCAAGGATATTTTAGTTTAGTTGAGTGGGAGAAGTAACTACAGTTTTAAGAACTGAACATGTATCACTAAGAATTTTACAGAACAATGACAGTTTAACTAACATGGATTTAGACAGGGAAAATCTAGTTTAACTAACATGCTAGAATTCTTTCAACAAGCAACAAAGAAAGCAGAGATCCTTTTGACATCTGATGTGATATATTTAGATTTCCAGAAACCTTCTTAAAAGGTCCCCCATAAATGGTTGATTCTCAAATCAAATAGAAACCGATATAAAACCAATGTAAGAAATGCACATAGATCTAGAATTATTTAACAGGCAAGAAACAGGATGTCACCCTAATGGGTATAATCTCTAGGTGGGCATACTGTAAGTAGTGGCTGCTTCAGGGATCTGTTTAAGGCCCATTCTCTTCTTGAAATATGTCAATGATTTAGAGTGATCTGGTAAGATAAAATTATTGAAAGATGAATTTTAACATTGATTAATACAAAGGTCATATCACATGGGTGATTCACATGGGTGATTCTAACAGGAAGCTCTGCACAAAAGGAATATGTTAAATATACATATCATTCAATGTCCTTATCAAGGCAATGTAAAGAAGCAATAAAAAAGCATCCACCTGTATTACAAACCACAATGTTTTGGGCCAGCAATCCCACCACACAGCAGATGCATTACGGAGCATTAGGAAGAGCCCTGTGCCGGTGGGTTCCGTGATCAGGAGTGAACAAATCCAAAGGGGCTAGACAAAGTCAAAGTCAGTGATGAGCAAGCTGTGTCAGGATCCAGAGCAGTAGAAGGGGTCATTCTTAGAAGGTCACAGGAATAAGAAGAGCTCAGGGAAAACATCAGACTGTTAAATACCGAGCAGCGAAGTGTGAGTTGAGGAGGGTTTAAATAGAGAGCCAGGTGCGGAATGTTGATTGGTAGGGTGCGAGGCAGTCTGGAAACGGAACCACTGTGCGTTCTGGATGAGAAGAGCCATGGCCCAGTCCAGGGCTCGACCAGAGAGGTAAGATACAATGTAGGCTATCCTCTCACGGTCGGAAGGGAAACAATTGGGATGGAGTTGGAACGCCATCCAGCACTGGGCCAGGAAGCCCTGACACTTGGCGGAGTCACTGTCGAACTTATCCGGGGTGGGGTAATGGGCTAGCGGGCGCAGCAGGAGGCTGAGGCAGTAAGGCGGCCGAGGCTGGCTGAGGAGGTGGTGATCGAGCAACCTGGGTAACTAGGTAAAATTGCCTAAAAAAGTAAAAGTAAAAGATCTTTAATAACCAAGCAGTCAGAACCTACAGTAGGTTTACCATTGCAGTTGAAGGATGGTGCCTCCTACACACACTATCAGTTTGCACCACATTAGGGCCTTTGTGTGGAAATTCCAGTCCAGTGTGAAGTGTACAATCTACTGTCATGAAGCGTCTTTCAGGAGCCTGTGCAGACAGCACAATCCAAAGAGGAGTGAGAAAACCTGGGGAAAAAGACTAGGATAGGGGCTGGAAGAAGAACAGGGGGCGTGTCGAAGGTGCGCTGGTGTTCAGGGGGGGTGTGTCCAGGGCAAACTAGTCCAAGGGAGTCCATGAGAGTGTCCAGAGAAAGCCAATGTCCAGAGAAAGCCGGGTGATCCATCCTGACACAGACAAACAAAGTTAAAAAGCCGGGATCCGGCAAAGAGTCGGGGGAATAAAAGGGGGTAACGGGGCCAGGCGCTCCTAGTCCCATACCCAGATGGCCAGGACGCCATTGTGAAGCCTATGCCATCGAGTCACTACTGGACTCACAGGTAGTTGGGCTTCTGGGTGTCCATCTTCCAAAGTTGAACCCAGATTGGCAGGAACGTCTGGCTTTTATAGGACAGGGGCAGGAACCGGATTCAGGTGCAGCAGAGCAAGAATAAACAAGGAAGGGCTGGAGTGTCCTTAAGAGGAGGGGTTTACAATCGTGACACCTACTAGTCAAACAGCACTTACAGAAGAGCAGCAACTTCTTTTTTCTTAGATATCTCCTATCCCAGTACTGTCCAGACCCAGTCTTCTGAGATCTGAGAAGATCAGATTATAAACTTGTGATGCTGTTGTGTCACTACATGAGGCAACCAGCCATTTTTTTTATAATAAGATACAGTAAATAGGGTATAGGCAGGAATTTCTCTAGTTTGCAGGCTTTTGATGGCAAACATTGTGCACAATTTTTTCAGTAATAAAATATTTGTAATAAGATATTTTTACTATGCTTTTTTGTTAGTGATTTATATTTTATTGCATTCTAATTCGTGAATCTTTACTATGTTTGAATTAGTAGACTTTTCAGAATTTGTAATGGACAGGCTGCATTATCTGCATCAGCATTAACAAATTAATTCATAATTCATTGTGTTACAATATTAGCACTAACATTAGTTTCTATAAAACATAACAATATTGTTTAAAAGGATAATTGCTTGATGTTCTTAAAAACAAATCAGTATCTTAAACCTTTTGTGAAATATTGTGAAATAAATTTTGACTTTTGAAGAGAAATGTTTATTATAGTTGCAATTTAAAATCTTTCTATAGATGTGAAAATAAATACTATAAAGTATATCCGTCTAATGTACTGTATATACTGAGAGGCATAAGAAAGTGATGGATATTATAGTCTATCTAGTACTAACAGTACATGTTTTATTTTTAAGGCCTCTTAGCATATACTGTATAGACCTAAAAGGACTCTCAGGAACAGTTTGTAATGTTTAAAGTCATCACACTTGTGATCCCCACTGTAACCAACAAAAAATATCTTTATCAGCACTCTGTGCAATGGATGACATTTTATTTGTTCAGTGAGAGTCTGCACATTTGCTTTCAATATATTTCTTTTCGTTATGGTTGTTTCTTCTTATAGCCATTTGAAGAATATTGAATTTTGTTAGAATCTGAATTGTGTTCAAATATGTTCAGCTACAGAATCAGTGGTTTGTTCAAAAAGGACATTTACTAATGTTTGTTAAGGAGCAAAGCAGTGCTGGCATTCAAATGGAAAAAGGCATATTGCACTAAATGAATAAAAGGCACTGCATTAGAGAAGAATGATGCCAGTATCACTGTAGTCAATATCTAAGTTAAATATTAGAACTTGGAGCTTTAGGTCTCTTTGTTTTTCATGAAAATTATCTAATTCACCATCATGTCCAGCAGTCTCAGGGACTTACTTTTACAGCATATCTGGTCACTAACTTTTGTGCTGATGGATCTTGGCTGGTCTCTATTCTGCATAGTGCTTATCTGATTTAGATAATGCACTTGCTTATTCACCTGTTAAAAAGGTTGAATCGACTGATATATAGAGATGTAAAACTTTATAACTGTAAATGGAGGCTTCTGATGGCTTGTATTTATATAACTACATTCTGGGAAATATGCCAGACCACTTCTTCCACAGAAACATGCACTGGAATAGTGTCTGTATAGTCTATAACAGGAAAAGCATTAATTGTATCAGTTACTGGGAACAAAACTCAGTCTATGTCAAGAATAAGAAGACTTTCTCTTTACCCTCATATGTGAATATGTATGTGTTACTGTATATGTGAAAACAGTGGGGGTAGAATGGAAATGATTAAAACGATGCTAAAATAAGTTGTTTCTGAGTGTCAATTATGTTCATTTCATGCTCTTATATTGCTTTATTTCTTAAAGCATCTTACATATTTTAATAGTGGAGTTAGTGCATTGTAAGCTATATACCAACAGTCACACTCATTAAGGAAAAATATCCTTGTCATTTAGCCCATCTAGCCTGTTTTGTAGTTTGTAGCTAATTGATTCAGCGTGTCATGGAGGAATGGTTGAAAGAAGCCATGGTATCGGCATCAACAACATGGCTGGGCAGCTTATTCCTTTTACCAACAGCTCTTTGGGTTAAAAAAAACTCTCTTCTAGTACAGTAGTTGACACTTATTTGCTCTGGTTCATTTTTCTGTGTTTATTCTGAATTGCATTTAGGATTTTGAATATTTGTATTGGTTTCTCATGTAATATTCTTAGTCTTTTTAAAAGACTAAGACAAGACTCAATGGTGTATGAGGTAGAAAAGAATCAATAAGTAAGAATAAATGTATGTGAATTAACGTCAACTCCCAGTTTACACAATTAAGGGGGTAATTAGAATCAAAAAGTTAAAACTTTATACACATCCTCCCCAAAATAGAACCCAAGGTCATTGTCCTCCTGGAATGGATATAATTCAATTATGGATATGGATATGATTCAGTTATCTTGGGAAGTATACAAATACCTTCCTGGCTGGGGTTTTGAATTCAAGTGAACCCTTTTGGGATCTGTGTACCTTAAATTTTTGTATGTCTTATTCAGTACACACATTAAAAAGAAATATCCAGAGCAAAAATGGAAAAAAACAACAAGCACATCTTATTGTCTTTCTTCAAAAGTCATTTTTGCAGGGTAAGGGTTAGGTTTGGCACATCTAGGATGTACATTTCTCTTTATTTATTCTTTCTATTATGTCTACTACTACCTTGGATAAAAATCTGAGAGTGATTGAACAAATATTTTTTTAAAAATCTGCATGAATTTGTTTTGAAAACAAGACCTGGAATTGTTTTCTCAGCCTTCCATAAAACGTAAAATAAATAATAAAAAATAATGAAAATAATAATTTACTATTTTAATGTTGCATTTCTCTACTGCCAGTTCTGGAGAGTCTTCTTATAATGTTTTTAAATATTTTTGCACTTTTCTGCTGTGTACTTATGAGAAGAAAGTTTTAAAAATAAAAAAGCTACCATTACTTTATAATCCTTCCATTCTAAGTCTATGAATGGCCAGGATTCCCTGAATGACGGCTATTTCTACCTATTTGATTAGCTTTTTTCATAGCCAGTTTGTCTGAAAATATGCAAGAAACCATATTTCTTTTCCTTTCCCAGCTCATGTCAGTTTACTGGAAACACATAATGACACAATCAAAAGATTAAGTCAAGTTATCCTCAGAAAAAGAGTAGTTGATGCTCCTCATTCTGCAGTTTGGAGAGTATTACAAAACAATTTCTAAACATTTGGCGCTTTATCCATCTGCTGTCAGTTTATAAATGGAGAATATTCCAGACCATGGTAACTTTGCCCAGGACTGAGTGTTTTGCCAAGATCTCGCCAAGAGCAACCTGGAATATTATTCAGGAAGTCACAAAGAACCTCAGAGTAACATCTGTGTATCTGCAGGCCTCTCTTTCTGTGACTATTGTGAGTGTTTGTGCCTCAAGCATCAGGAAAAGACTAAATTGTTTTCAAGGGGGGATAGCCAGGATAAACCTTTTCTCTTTAAAAAGAACACTATCACCTGTCTCCAATGAACACCTAGATGATTCAGAAGACTACTGGAAAATGTTCAATGTACAGATTAGTAAAGAGCTTAACTTTTTGGCCAAAATAAGAAATGTTTTAAATATTTAAACCATGCCTTCCAATAGAAGTCCCTCATCCACCAGCATGGTGGTGGGGTTATAATGGTTTGAGGCTGTTTTGCTGCCTCAAGGCTGAGACACATCATTCACAGAGCCACAAATTTGGTATCTTAAACATACAGGTTTGTCTGTACAAGTAGATCTATAGTATGACAGAATGGCTGAAGAAGGAAGTTCACATTTTGGATTAGTTTAGTCAAAAGTCAGATATAAACCTCATAGAAATGTTATGGTAGGACTTGAAGTGAGCAGTTCATGCAAGAAAAATCCTCAAGTGTCACTGACTTGAAGTACTGCAGTTCTAAAAGGAACAATAGGCCAACAATCATAAAATCATGTAGTCATTGCTGCTCAAAAATGTGCCACTGGTTAATGAATCTTAAGTGCTGATTAAATAATCCAAATATTTGTCACATTTGTCACATGTATGTTTAATGGGATTATCTCCACCTTTTATTAAGATTTTTGTGAAGATATAATTACAGTATGTTTTTGGCTTAAATATTTGAGAATACAGACCAATCTAGGAGGTTCACAAATATTTTCTCTGCACTGTATTAAATGAGTTGTTTGTCTACTACTTTCTTTGCTAAAACTTAATTGGTTAATGTGGTGTAGAAAATAATTAGACTGCTCCAATTTTTTTTTAAATAATTGCCCATGTGTACGAATGTACTTAGTAGCGTGTGATTATCGTCTATTAGCAGACGTATGCAGTAATGGTATTATTTTAAGCTACTGTATATGGCTTTATATGATTTTTCTTATGTGAATTTTTAAGTAAAAAAAGATTTAAAGTTTAAATCTGAGTTTAAAATACCAGATAGTTATCTTGGATTTCATGATTACCATAACCTCAAATGTAAGACATGTTAGGATTTCAGTTATTACAGAACCTAAGCATGAATACCATACAGTATATACTGTACCTGTTTAGTGTTTGGAATAACATACTGTATTCCTAAATCATTCTGAAAGATAAAACAGCAACACATACTGTATAGCCTTTAAGATGGTGTTGTGCTGACTCATAAAGCTACATTCAATTAACCACAACCATAATTTTATGACCTTTCCTTTTTATGAACTATGATTTGTCAGCAATTTAGCAAGAAAGGCATGCACTTATGGAAGATGCAGTGCTGTGGTGGTATTTATTGTATATTTTATTTACCTAATAAGCTCCCATTTATTAAGATAGAGTTGCATCAAAGCTATCAATGTAGGTGTTTGGAAATCAACATTTCTCACATTTGTGTTTTAATTTTACACAGGTCTGTTGTTATTTAGAATACAACAGGAAGGACTGTTATCTCTTTTTATCTTACCAAGGGTTCAGTACAAACTGTTTTTCATTGCCCTCATAGACAAGCCCAATAGCCTCCACTATGTTATAACCTTTTCCTTTTTATTATTTTATAACTACAGATTTTTAGATTATCCTTATGTATTGTGTACATGCCATGATTAAGGATTCAGGAAATTATCTGAAACATCATTATCTAAGAAACCTGGTGGCGTACTGAAGACGGAATCTTCAGTATGGACAAACAAAGTGGACACTTTTGTTGTTAGAAGAGCTTTCAATATTTCAGTATTGAAGGGCTTTCAATATTTACACTGTAGCTTAATCACATTTTGCAATCTGTAACTGACATGCCTGGAATAAGAAAGGGACCTTTTGAGACTAAGGCATTTCCTGAATAAGGAATGATAAATATCAGACTAAATCACAACTGAGGTCACAAGATTCCAAGTATGTTCATTTAGAGAGGGGTAATATTTTCTCTCCATGACTGAATTCACTTAACCAAAACAAACTGAGGACAGTTGATCAATGAATAATTTTTACCTGTTTTTCCAGGACGCCTTTTTATTAGGTATTCCAGTTTAGGGAGTTAGTTTGACAAATTATAATCAAATATAAAACAACTAAAATATAAAGTATAACAAATTATTAATTTGTTAATTGAATTAAATTGAAAATAAAAAATATTTAGTTTTTAGATGCAGTATTCATTTTCTAATATTCCCTTTTTCCTGTTTCTCTTTCTTACACTGATTATATATTATTCGTATTACATTATTCTGCTTTTTATACTCAGTATTTAAATCAGGGCTCTTCGAAGGCTGTGAATTCAGTAAGTTTCAATGTACGTTTTGATACATAAGTATCTCTTAAGGGCTTTTTAAAACTTATTGAGAATTTTTTCAGACTACATCTGAATGAGATAATGTTATACACGCACGTGTAGGGTACAACAGTCAGAGTGATAATTGGTTTGTGTTTTCCATAATTAGGGAGACTGTCATTACATATAATAGACTTTAAAACATTGTGTTTTGGATCAGTCATGTACTGTTATTATATT
Organism: Lepisosteus oculatus; assembly: GCF_040954835.1. Taxonomy (NCBI): domain Eukaryota; kingdom Metazoa; phylum Chordata; class Actinopteri; order Semionotiformes; family Lepisosteidae; genus Lepisosteus; species Lepisosteus oculatus. The sequence continues at coordinate 50,417,764 of NC_090698.1, read as the reverse complement.
GTAATATATATATATATGACATCCTGTACTGTATAGATTTAATCATCTTTCACAAACCCCCATCCACAAATACATATTCTCTAAAACATGCATATCACATTAAAAATACTTAAAACATATAATGACATTTTAGTCTGTTCTGTGGTCATGACTGTTATTATTATTGAGCAGTGTACATCACTAATCCACATTTTTTGTAAGATCCCATTGTATCAGAATCCATTTCTCTAGAATCTGTTTCTGACAAGCTTCCAGCTACAGTATGTCACCCTTCCCACTCTCCATACTTAGGCAGAAATTGGGTATCACCTGTGGACTGAACACACTACAACATGCATTTGTGTGACTTAAATCCCACACTTTTTTCTTAGTATTGAAGCTTTTTGTAAAGTCTTCTCAATCACTACTGCTGGCGACACAACTGCACATCTAAGTCCTTTGCAGGTTACGATTTCTTTAATTTTAGATGAAATATAAGAAACACTAAAACTAAGTCTCACTTCATACTGTCATTACTAAGTATCTAAATACTAGTTAACTGCTGGCAGAGACAGTTGCCAGATTACACAATTAATTCATCAACCATTTTTGCAGCATGTCTGTTTTTGCATGCTTGCAAAGCAGGACATTTATGTATTAGCAGAGACGGCATTCTGTAAATAAAATCTTAACAGATGTCTTTCATGCAAAAGTAAATTCTGTAAAAATATTCTATCTGAGAATGTGAAATAGTTGACATTGTTCAGCTTTAAACCCTTTTCAAATGCTGTATACTTTAATTTCAGTTTAATGTAATTTTACATGAAAATTGCTATTTCTACTGTACTAATGAGAGGAATGCAGCAACAACAGCAATATCATGACTTTAGTTTTTTATTCGTTTATTATCAACTGTGTTGGGATGGATGTATTTCACATTTTGAACATTAATATTATCACAGAGGCAGGAAGTTTATCTGCTGCTGTTTTAAGCAACTCAAAGTATGTATACGTATAAGTTCTTATGTTTTGATTACACAGGTCATAATATCCTATTCTTGTAGCTGATCAAAACCAATAAACCAATATACCTTACAATTGCTTAAATCAGCAAAACTGAAATTCTCCAAAACTTTTTTAAATGAAAAGGTTGTAACAAGTATGATTTTTACAGCCTTATTGCCAAGTTTGCTTTCAAATCTGAATTTGCCAAAGCTCTCCTAAACCTTTTGTCTGTTTTTTTTTTTGCTTTAGCATTGATAAGATACTGTAACTGTATTTTAAATTCTAGTCTTGATTTTCTAAGAAAACTCTATGGACTGTATAATGAATTAATTAGTTTCTAATGTTTCAAAGAAGCCAATTGTCATTTCCAAACCTTTGTGTTGTTTTTAAAAGAAAATAAAAACAGTTAATTTGACAAAACACTAACAGTTTTATAACTGAATAAAAAACTAACATTATAATAATTAATTAAATAAGGAATATGGTTGATTTACAGACAGATACATATATGACACCATTCAGGTCTTAAAATGTTAAATAAAAAGTAAAAACAGTATCAGAAATGGTTCAATAAACCAATTAGGTAAAATGTAAGGGGAAAGTAACCACTATATAAAATAACTAAAAAACAGCAGGACCAAATAAAAGAAAAAGAGTACAATTAACTGCATGCACAGGTATAAAACATTTTGAAAAGATGAAGACAGAGCTACTGTAGAAAGCAATATTGTTTTGGAGACTAAGAGAAATAATAAAATGTTCTTTCACTACTACAGCAGCAAAAGAAGCATTAAGGATGAAGTAAAATGTATCTGAGACAATGATCTAAACCTTTAGATTTTGTAAGGGAAATGGCAGAAGTACTAAAGGACTAGTTCACTCAGATGTTCACCAAGTAAGAAGAAGACATCATGCCTCAGGCAGCAGAACGATGTTCTTTATTAAACACGATTAGCATAGGAGAAGCAGAAAAGTTTCAGGTATTTGATAGATTCAAGATCAACAACTCTCCAGGGCCTGAAGGAATCTTACTAGTTGTATTCAAGGAAATGAGATATTGTTATTCAGCCATGTATGTACAGTTACTCTTCCAACAGTCACTCAAATTAGAGATAGTACTCATGGACTAGGGAACAACTAATGTAGTGTCCATGCATAAGAAGAGAGACAAAACCAGTCCAAACAATTACAAACTATTAAATCTAACTTTTATTACATGAACATTAATGGAACTAAACTAGAACTAAACTAGAGGGTGACCTACAGTATACAGAAATAATATCCTAGGAAATAGTGCAGATTTAGAAAACGTACTGTAGGTCTCACCTAACCAACTTGTTAAAGTTTTCTTTAACAAGCAGCAAAAGTAGTGAACATGCACAGAACAAATGATGTGGTCCATTTAGATTTTCATTAGGCTTTTAATATAGTTCTCCATAAGAGATTCATTCTCAAAATACATGCAGAAGGCATTGAAGATAATGTGTGCAAATGCATTGAGAACTACTTACTAAATAGGAAATGGCATACAGATAAGCAGCGAATGTTCAAATTGGGTTGATGTAATTAGTAAAGCAGTACTGTAAAAGGATCACTGCTCTTAACAATTTAAATCAGTGACTTGACAAATACCTAATAAGGTATGTTTATGTTTAGTCAAAACAAAAATGGGAATACAAAATGGGAAACACTGAGCTTGAGGAGGCTACTTCTGAAAAAAGGCTTGGGTGTTTATATTATCACATGAACTTACATCTTCTAGACAATATTGGGAAACAATAAAAAAGGAAAACAAGATGTTACACTCTAATGGTATATATTTCAGATCAATGCATGCTATGTTAAAATTGTACAATGCTCTAGCTAGCCCTAACTAAGATTTGGCAGAGGTGTTGTGTATTGGTCACTGTTTTCAAAAAAGATATTGCTACAGTGAAAAGCAAGCAGATTGAATGACCTACACTGACAGATTAAAAAAAATTGAATCTACTGTATGTGGAAGTGCATTTAAAACTGAGTATAAGAGGCACTTCTTTACCCCAGTGGTTGTGGAAGTATGGAACAAGCTACCCAGCCATGTGGTTAAATTCTCCCTCAGGAAACAGCCAAATGACTAAATAACTGCTACCAAACTGCCTAGATGTGCCAAATGGTGTCCTCTCATTTGTAATCTTGCTTATGTACTTATGTAACAGCAATAATAATTTCTTTGCATTTATATATATATAGTGTTTTTCACTCTAAAAGATGTCAATGAACTTTACATATAGGAGGGGACCCACATCAACACTGCAGCACAGTGTAGAAACACAGTCCAAGGTGACACATTATGTGCCAGCAGCCCCACCTACACAGCACATTATGCAGAGTAGTGAGAAATTCACCATTTTCGTCAAGGAGGAAGTTTAGGTAGGCTTGTTCATGCAAAACGAGTGGAATGAAGTAAAGACAATAACTACAGTATAGAGTTAACTTCCCAGTGCTTGAGAACTGAGAGACCTTTAATTACCAAATGGACCTCAGTTAAATGCCTCTTCCTAAGATTTGTTCCTATTCGTTTTCATCACAAATATACAAACTGTTAATTTAAATGTTTTGAAAACATACTGAATAAAATTCGCTAAAGCATACAAAACACAAAAAACACCCATTGTATTGACCTACACCAATAGCGCACCTGAATCTGATATTCCTGAATGTTAAGCCCATGTAGTAATTATTTTTGCCTTGTTTAATTAGTTGAGAACCCTGGTATTGCTGATGTTTTAGATTTTACAGAAAAAACTCCCTTTAGCAGATTTTTCCGTTAAATCCAAAGGCTTACTGTGAAGTTCGTTAAGCCAAAAGTTTACTGTATGATGATTTAGGCTGGAAGGTGGTAATACTGCTGATATATATATACAGTATAAATGTAATTAAGTTTTTAACATTAGAAACAGAATGCCTAAACCCTTTAAAGTATGTTTCAAATTGATTTGTCAAAAGCAAATGACTGCAGACAGGTTTTTCACTCTCTATAAGTCATGAGTGTACTGTACTTTCATTGCTGAAAACACCTTATAGTTATTATAAGAAAAAATATGTAATGTTTCTAACATTAAAATGGGTCATAGCACTTTAATCTTCATAGATTTAATCATTTATGTGGATCACATATTCTTGGTAGTACAGAAAAAATCCCTGACTGTATTCAGCAATATGAAGAACAGCAATGATATTTTTACTTTCATCCATTATATTTAAAGGTAAAGTTCAATTCAAGCAATTCAAATTGCTTAGGATTTGTATAAATACATTTTATATCTTCTTGCTAACCCACTGATCTAGTATAGAACATATAAATACTTAACCAGAGACAATGTAAGCAATTTAAATATTTTGTCAAAGTTTATTGCAGTCTTTGTGTAGATTGATCTTGATTATTGTTGTCCACCTTTTAAGTACAAACTTATGATGTAATTTAATGGTAGATCCTAACAAACATGAAAACTCATGCTCAAATGCATTCTTCTTCTGAGACTTAATAAAATGTTTGACTATTTGAGCATGGCATAATCAACAATAAAGCACTTGTTGTATACATAAACTGTACATAAGATAGTTACACAATTTGACACACAACCAGTAGATTTTTCGACCATGTTTTGTCTTTAATGAAAATGAAGTTCAAACCGAAGGCAGTACATGCTAAATGTAATATCATATGTGTATACACATTCATCAATTCCACTTAAAAATAGACACTGTAGTTATTTACAGTCTCAGTCATGTCGGGAAATTCAGCTAATAAAAGTCCTTCTCTTTTTATCTGTTCCCTACAAAATGTAGTGAGTGCTGCTCATCAGCTTCCCTTCTGTATTGCATTACAGAACTTTGTTTAACTTTATTGAGTGTGCTGTAAGTAGCTCCTCAAGCTTTTCCTTTGGCAAATCAGTGTGAGAACTGGCCTTGCATACTGTTGAAATGTCTGATCTATTTGAACAGTTTACAGTTGTGTGAAAAGTGTATTTGCAAAACTTTTACTTTTTTCTGTTTGTTTGTGCTTTAATACACCTTGATTATTTGAAAAGCTATTGTGAGGTTTAAATATTTCACATACTGTAACTGGAAATAACAGAACCTGTATTATTAAAATGTAATCTTCACATGCTATAATCAAGGACTGTGAGTTCTTGAAAATTAGAAAATTACACACACATTTCTGGTCATAGGCAGATGGTAATAGGCAGCCTTGTGATGGACATTATCATAAATCTGTATTTTATTAAACTGAAAGTTAATAACCACATGAACATTTTCTTTATTGCCAAAGTACCAAAGTAGGTGACTCATAAATCGAATCACTTTCAACATATTAGTGAAAATGGATTATACTTAGATTACACATGTTGACTGATTTTGTTTTTTATAATAGATCCATTTCTCTCTTTTTTAGGGCTAGTATGTTACACATTTCTGATTATGTTAATTGTAATTAGTGTATCCAATTATATTTTTATATCAGAAATAGCAGTAAAGAGTTAATGAACTGTACTTTGTTTTTCATACTGTAGTTCAGTTTAAGAATTCATGAACTGAGAATAGAAACAATTGAATATGTGGAAACATTTAAGGAAAAATACTGTATAAACCGAAGTGGAATTTTGTTCTCTAGTATCAGATGTTCTTTACTGTATATATTTTTCCTGGTTGAAAAGTTGTACAAGTTGCTTGAAATCTAACCTTGAATATGTGTGTGTCTTCTACATGCATGATCTAAAAACCCTCAAGTTGTACTTATTTGGCAGATATACTGTAATATAAGACCATGGATTAAATTAACCATTTGATTAAATAACTCAGATTTCAAAATTCACTGACAACATTTCTTTGGCCCCGAGAAGTCATGCTGATCATTTAGAGGGTGTTAGGCTGTTATTCTATAAAGAATCAAAAGTTATTCCCCTGTAGTGTAGTGTGCATCAGTCTCAGTATTTCAAGTGCCAACTGATAGTGGGATATATTGGAATTAATCTCTAGGTATTTGACATTTCTTTTTTTTTCAATAACCATCTTGCTCATGGCAACATGACTAAAACTGTCCATCTAGAAATCCATTGTAATGTATGCTAATAGTGTTACCAGCTGGGCTCTTTCCTGTGTTTTTTTTTCTGGTCAGGCAAACTGTTACAATCATACTGTATATGGCCAGAAATGTCTGGCACGCTATGATTATTGTGAGCAAATTAGCTTGTAAGGATGGTTCTGCATTGTTCATTTGATAATAATTGAAGAACTCACCTGGTGGTGTCTGGTAAATATAACTAGCTTTTGCTGAGTACAGTATATACTATGATGGGAAAGCTATATTTCAGCATGCAGTAATTGGAGTATTTAGGATAACCAAGCATGAAAACTGCTTGACTGTGGTGCAGTTGAAAAGAAGAGAAATGTATTAATTCAGCCCCTGTTATAAAGAGTTTGTAATGGGCGTCTCTGTGAGTCACTTTCCCAGAACTGACCATATTCTTTAAAAGGTGAGACCAGTTTAACACTTAAATAAGAAGAATTTAAGTTTATGTGTAGTAGAAAGAAATCTGACTGCACTGCACTGTATCTGACTAAAGTCTGTCATCTTTGAGAAAGTTTAACTTCTGATGAACAGAATTTTTTTGTTACATAAGCACCATGCTGTCTTTAGCCGATCTGAAATATAAACTATCTTCTATTTTTGTCTGTTTTTTCAGTATTTTGTATTTAATGCTTGTTTAATTTATCATTTAGATTTTTCATTACTACTGTATAGGTCCTGTCTTCCTTGATGGCTTCTAAATAAATAATAGACCATTAGGGTATTAATGGTATTAGTTGTGATACCATATTGAAGAATGAATCAATAAAACAGAAATACAAAATTCAATCAATCTGCTTTCTGAAACAGGACAGGACAAACATAAATAGAAACTGAACTTCAACTGTAAATGGATTATTTTATTAATTTATAGAACAGATTTTCTAGCTGTTCTATACTGTTTAAGTAAGAATGTGAGGCAAAAATCCACCTCTATTTTAAATCTCATTGTGCTGGTTGTAACAGCAGTTATACATTTTAGGTGTTATTATGTGCATTAGAAATACCATTTCATCCTCTGCTGAATGAGTAAGAGCCAGTTTTGACTGACGCCAATTTACTATTTTCAGTAGTGATTTTTTAAACAGGGCACATTGTTAAAGACATATAAAGACAGTATAATCAAAGTGTCTATAATTGTACCAAATGTCCTTTCTTTGAAGCAGGAAGGACTTAGATTGCTATTGTGATTTAAATTACACTGCATGTTGCAATACAACTTAGCATAGCACAAAGAGAAAATTCATCCCAGCATTTTTAAATATGTGTGGAGCTTGAATATCATCACAAAACAAAAGAACCTTCTGTTTCCATGACAAAAGGATCATGTATTCATGTAAAATCACAATGATTCCATTTCCTCTGAAATTATGAACATTCTATAGCAATATTCTTTTATAAAGAGACATTCTATTAAGTTGACTGTTAATGAAAAAAAATCAGTAACTTTTTTTTTAACAGGAATTTATTTTAATAGTTAATTGTCCCCAGAATGGTTTGTACATAACACTAGATTAGTTAATGCATACCATATGTAGCATTCTTAAAATAAATCAAAATTATAATTGTTAATTGCAATTAAAATTGTGTTAAATGTGGTCTGCTTATTCAGTTGTATTATATTAAGTAAAATAGCTACAACGTGCAAATTTGAGGATTAATGTTTTCCAATTAAATACTCCAGTTCATGGGCAAACATTTTCAGCGAAACAGGTTTGTACAAAATCTTTTTCCAATTCCCATTTGCACTAACGGAATTCTCTAGGTATCTATTTGCATCTGTTCTTGAGGGAAACGGAATCTAGGTCACGCTGACCTGATGTTGAAATAATCCATTCATCTGTTGTACTGAGCATTTAAAATAATGCTTCGCTTATTACTGCAACTTTTCATAAACTTATCATCAGGAAAAGGAGTTTTTTCTGTAACAGGTGCAGAGACATTGTGTAAAACAGATATGACATAGCTAAATTGATTATGCTGTTTAACTATATGCTGCAGCAGAGGTTAGCAAACTTGAGCCTTATGCGTTCAGTGATTGTTCTCAGGGATCTCAATCAGCTGACGATATTCACAAATGAATTCTCTCTGGACATGTCCGTCCAGAAAGTTCATCATTGTGCAGACTGCACACTTGCAAAGGCCTCAAATTGCTGTTTCAATTTGTGTGTTTGTCCAATATCCTTTAGTTATTAAATTACATGAATTAAAATAGCCCAAGGTTGAAAGAAGGTTGAGTATTTAAACTTTTAACATTTTTAGTGTCTGTCAATAAAACAGAGCGCCTTGCAATACATTAACTTTGGTGGGTAGGCGCGTCAGTCTGCGTAGGCTGCAAAGGAAGAAGTAATAGGTTTATTCCATGCTGAAAAGAGAAGAAACTAAACAGACAACATTGTGTTTTCTTTCTTCTCTGTTCAGCATGGAATAAACCTATTACTTGTTCCATTAAGTAATCAATTAAACATGTATTTACATTGTCTACCTGCTCTGCACAAAATATGTTGGTCATGGGGAGGTACAAAACCTGCTTAAAATTCATCCTAGACCCCTACAGGTGACCAGAACCAAATTAGTAAAGCCTATTTAATCTAAAGTCGAGACAATAGACAGATGTAATCAAGTTTACTATTCCTTCGGTCATTTACGTTCTGTCTCTGCTACACCAATGCACTAGAAGTACTGTATGCATACTGTAGGTACCACATGCTATCCCAATTGCTGACCACTAATGTTTAGTGGGCTTGAAGTGTGGCTATTGGGGTATTCTGACATAACTGTCACATTCTCATCTTTCATTGCCCTTCCAGAACATTGTAACATCAGGGTTAACCCACAGATAAGGATAAGAGAGACACTTCTGCCCTCACCATCATACTTGGTTCTCCCTATTGGTTGGTCTGTTTTCCACAACAATTAGCATATTTTTCTGCACTTCTTGTGTCACACTCATTGACATCCATCAGGGTGGTCTACACAGAACCTTGATTCACGACCCTCCTGAGTGGCTCAATTGTTAAAGACAGGTACATGAGCACAGCTTGAGCTCTGTGGTTATGGGTGTGAGCCTGGGTCATGTCATTAGCTAACTATGACCAGGATTCCAAAACTTGTAGGGCTCTGCCATTTTTTTTTGGAATAGATTGTTATAATTTATGATTTGAATGAAGGGTTTGATTCCACCCTGGGTCATCTTCCATATAGTGAAGATGCTCCCCACCATTCCTGTGATTAAATAGAGTTTCTATTTTCATGTGTGTCCTGTGACTGGCATTCTCACCAGGGCGTATACTGCCTTACCCTCACTCAGTTACCATAACTCTGTTGGTCTAAGGGGTGACAGAAAATGGTTGGTTAGATTTGGATGATGTGCAGTATATTTTACTACTTACTAATATTATTGTGCCATATTTGGGGAAAAAAAGTTAATTAGTCAAGTACTTAAAATAGCTTACACAGTCTAAATATATCTTTGGTACTATTGAAAAATCTCAGCTTTTTGAACGTATAGATATTTCAAAGTAACATTATTGCAATTGTCTGCAGGAAAACTGTTCTGATGAATATTTGACCATAAACTAGGCCAAAACTGTTTTATGTAAAGAAATATGTTTAGTTATATACAAATGAACCAAATTCTGATAAGTGTTGATGTAACATTGTAAGAGTGGTAAAGTTAAATAGAAGGCTCAGCTGTTATGCCACATTTTTCTTGGTGAACTATAGAACATCACAGTTAAAAAAACACTCATGTCACGCTGGTAGTAGCAGAAAGGCTCACAACTGAACAAGTACATCTTGAGGGTATTAATTATAAAAACCAAAACCAAATGCTTTAAAAAAATATCTGTATCATAATTGTTTTTTCCTGTTTTGTCCTTTTTTGATTCAAAACACAACGGGTTCTACTGAAATACATTGACATTTTATATAATTTGGGAGGTTTGTTTGGGATAATTATGGGACATATACAGTAAGTGAACATTGCATTGTAAAAGCCATGAAAGTATTAAATATAATGATAGCTTTTGAAATTGGTCATGTGTATTTTAATTACAGAGGTAGACATATGCTGCCTGAAACTAATTGAAAATCTATCATTAAAATAACAGGTTTAAGAGGAAAGTGAGTAGATACAGCAGAACATCCTCTTTAATGCAAATAGTGTGTAAAGGATAAGGCACTACAAACAGCAGTTCAGGCTGAACCCCCCCCCTTGTGGTGAAACCTAAAATGCCACATGTCAATAAGAAAATGGTATGAGGGTTGCGTATGTTTTCCAAAATCTTTTTTAAAATTTAGTGAATCAGCATCACAGGATAGGACCACAGTGACCTCTTCCTTTTTATGCCAGCAGACGTTTTGGCTCTAGCCAGCAGCAGTTGTTTTGTAGATGTGTTCTCCTTCAGCAGCTGCTGTCTGTACAAGAGACAGTAGTAATTGTGGGGGAATTGATACAAGGTGCTATCCCCGTGAGATTTTGTGGTCTCCGTCTTTTTCGTGAGAGAGAAGGCTTTACTAGTTACATTTGATATTCAGTATTAGTCTTCAAATATTTCAGCTTTGTCATGCTTCAGTGTCTTGTTTTCTTCTTTCAATGTCTCTGGCCACAAAAGTCTGTTTTTCCTTTCCAGTTTGTTTTTTTCAGCTTTCTGGAATTTGTTTTTTCTGATTTTTTTCACGCACTCCCTGTTTCTTTCTGAGATTTATCATGAAGGCTAAACTACTTATAAAAGATTAGACGAGTTTGCTGTGTGCTTTGTGTGTCTTTTCTGGCCCTCTCACAACTAAAATATTTGTATAACACATATACAGTACAACGTAGTTTTCCACATTTTTTTCACCCTTCCGTAGTATCATGTAATCAGTCGTTTTTAAGAGAAACATCAAACTTTTAGCAAGTATAACTTTGACCTTATTATTTAAAGTGTTAGTACTGTATATGTTGATCACAATCATAAAAAAACCCCAACAATTTTTGCAAAAATCAGATACTTTTCCAAGATTTCACATTTAATATATTTGGACATAACTGTGTTATTTCTTGTCCATTTTATATAATTGTATTTTAATTAAGAATACACTTAACAAAAGGTACATTATACAACAATGTATTTTCTTACAGAACCAGATGTTGTTTAATTTTACAGTACCTTCTTTCTTTCCAGTGGTGCTGCCTATTTACAGTATAAATGCATGTATTGGTGGGGAGCTGCTGTAATATTCACAGTCCCATAATTCACAGTGACTCTGCTAACAAAGACACAATATATGTGCCAGCTGCACTAGCAAACATTACCTATGACCCAGGGATGAACCTAATAAGGGCAAAATAGCTCTACATGACTGTCAACTTTGACTTTACAAGTGCAAAGAGAGATGAGAACTCTATTCCGATTCTTCTGGTTTTCAGCATTGTAAAAGGAAAGGTAATTAAAATGAATGTTTAAGACATATGCAGTATATACTGAGAGGAAAACACATCAAATACTGTCGTATCCAAAATATATTTTAATGCCTCACTTTACTGTATATACGTTCAGTATATTTCTTTAAATAATAACAGACTGGCAGATTAATTCAAGAGAGGAGGTGTCAAAATAAGACAACTGCTCAGAACACATTAGCTTTTCTGATGATGAAAACCTCTAATTCACTAATGTTTATTAAAGACGAGAATAAATTCAGTATCCGCCTGAGAGCACATTTATTTCAGAGTCTTTAGTTTAATGCTGCTGACAGGTATTACAAGTTGATAAATGTTGGCATCAAATTGGTGTTATTTTATGCAAAGCGACAAGTCAGGAAATATCTTTGTCTTGCTTAGATACTGATCGAGGAGCATTAACTACTTCACAGTATATTCCCAATGCATATCTCAAGGATTCAAGGATCTCATTATCATAGTAGTACAAGGATACTGTTTTAAATTTGTTATCACTTAGTGCTTAAAAAATGAAACCAAGATTTCTCAATAAGATGGGAAACATTCTTCTTCACTGAAACCAAACTACAGTAAAACCTGAATGTGTTCATAAATTGCCTCATGTAAAGGGACTTTTGACTGTACAGTATATTACAATTTTGGACTCAAGTTAGATTTGCAAAGAAGGCACAGTTTCTCCACTGTCGAGCAAATCATGCTGCAGTGCTGGAGATGCTGGAGAGGCAGATTGTTCAAGCTGAGGAATCAGACCCTAGTCAGTGGCTCCTAAGACAAGCTCATCACCACATTGCCAAAAGGCCCAGACCGCCTGACAAAAGAGTAACATGCTCCCTTCCATTAGCTGGAAAGCACACAAACTGCCTGCAGACACCAAATTCAGTAATGCTGTGAACTGAGTAACAACACAGCCAATGAGAGTAATGGGAATGTATCATATCCTGATTCTAAAAGCTCTGTACAGAGAACAGATTTAAATACTTTTTGTTTTCCATACAATGCAAAAGTTGGCACTTGACGATATTTTCAAAGCTTTTGGATTTATGTTTTTTAAATGAATAGAATTTTTAATATAATCATTAGGCGCTTTTAATTTCTTTCAGTCATACTGCAGCTTGTAAAAGCTGATCTTTCTTGTGTTACTGTTTCATTTATTCAAATGTACATCTGTTCAGGTTGTGTTTTTTTTCTGATCTGATTTTTTTTTAATGCTTTCCACAAATATATTAAAATGTTCTGTTTCTGGGCAGCATGGTGGTACAAGTGCTTAGCATTGCTGCCTCATAACACTGTGGCCCTGGCTTCAATTCCTGGGGTGCTATCTGCTTATATTTTATGTTCATGTGGGTTTCCTCCATGCTCTGGTTTCTTCGCACAGTCCTGAGAAATACTGGTAGGTTAATTGGCTTCTGGGAAAATTTGCCTAGATGTGAGTGTGCTGTCTGTGTCTGTTTATAAATTACATCATGAAGAAGTACTCGTAACTGTATATTCATTTTTGGACTGAGTTTAGATTTGCAAAGAAGGCACAGTTTCTCAACTGTGGAGCAAATCCCATCCAGGTTGTATCCTGCCTTGTGTCCATTGCTTGCCAAGATAGACTCCAGCTCCCCCTTGATCCTGTGTTGCATAAAGCAGTTAAATAATGGAGGTGTGCCATGTGTATATATTTAGAGTGGAATCTGAGTGATAGACAAATACAGACTTGTAGTCTTGAGATGTCAGTTGCTCTGGTGAAGTTGATCTACAGAATTATTGATTATCCATAATTGCTTTATTAATCATAAATGACCTCTTAATACATATGAAACAGTTATTGCCGTTCAGTAGTACACATATTAAGGGCAAAATTAATTACACCTAATCTAAAATCTGAAAAGGGCAAACCACGGCAGGAATAAGTTCAGCATTGCAGATTACAAAAGACCACAGAGAATGAAAAACAAAACCTATTATATTGTCTTCCTTGATCACATAAATATTTGTCCTAAGATAAATATTTATCTTCCTCAGAGAGAAAAAACAATACGAAAAATAGATTTTTGAATACCCAAGAAAACAAATTGGGAGAATTCCTTCAGCAAAAAGGAATGAAGAACAAAAAACAATACTTACAGTAAATGCTTTTCTGGTGGATTTTAATAGTGACACCTGGATTTGTCTTGTACAGTATATTGTCTTTATTAATTTTATTAATAAAGGCTTATTAATATGCACATAAGACAGGGATAGACGTTTATGTATAGAGGCTAAACCAACTATGCATTGCAAAATTCATTTTTATTATTTATCTTCAAGGAAATTAGTATAGGGTTATCTGTAACCTTTGTCGTATTGAAACTTAGTTTGCTATGGGATCTTTAGTTATCATCACCTTGTGTCTATTTCCCTGGCAATTTATGTTAGCCAAACTTTGTATTAAAATGTCTTTTTTGCTGGATGACCATAGACATCTTTTATTATTAGGGCTACGTGTTAACTAGAGAGCAACTAGAGAAATGTAAAGGAACAAGTAATAGGTTTATTCCATGCTGAAAAAAAGAAGAAAGAGAACACAACGTTTCGGCCGTGGAGCCTTCTTCAGGTGTTAAACCTGAAGAAGGCTCCACGGCTGAAACGTTGTGTTCTCTTTCTTCTTTTTTTCAGCATGGAATAAACCTATTACTTGTTCCTTTGCAGCCTACGCATGCTGACGCAGCTACCCACCTGAACTACAACTAGAGAAATGTGTTCGTTTTCATTATTCCTCATTATTATAATCAATCTAGACAGAACACATCCATATACGGTATTACAATACAACACTACAGCCTAGGACATACACTTCTGGTCTGTGTTAACAGTTTTAACAGTTATTTAAACCTCAGCCCCTTGGGTGAAGAAACACTGAAGCAATTTCAGAACTAAATAGACCACATACACTTCTTCCAAAGATGCACAATGTCCATTAAAAAATTTGGAGCAGGACCTGGTGTTTGAGTGCTGTGATCTCTTCTTCATTTTATACAACACAAGCTCTTAATATAAATTAATGAATTATTTGCTTGATTAAACCAATTTATTTATCTTGTTTGGTCTTAAACTGTTGGTTATTTAAAGAGATCTACTGTATACTGACTGCTGTCAAACCAGAGAAAACAAAATTGAACATGGGGCTCCAATGAACACAGGTACAACTGTATAGTTGTTGAAGTATAAATATTTCCCATTCAAGCAATACAATACATATTGTACCTTACAAATTAACAGGGAAATTGCTCAATTGTTTTTTTTTTCATTCATTTGTTCTTGCTAGCACTGTTTTGTCACCCATACTGTCCCTAAGACTTCTACATATTCAGTGCCTCATCCACACAGCAAAAAACCTTTTGCTTATCTGTTTATTTTTGTACTGTATTCTGTATGTAGAAAAGAAATAAGATTAATCAATGAAAAAACATAAATTTCTTTGGAAATACAATAATGAGAGCATGCTTTTTGTCCATGTGCAACCAACAAAATGTTCTTGCTGTTAGTGATCTGATGTTCTGATAATGCTAAGTAAATGTCTAGGATGAAAATGGCAAGCAATGCCTATGGCTATATGAGTCTGGTATGGCAGCTACATGCATCCTTGAGAAAAATCACAGCCTGTGTATGCGTCAGAAGAGAATCATTTTGTGTTGATCAAAGTAAAATCATGAATTTAGTATCAATCTGGATGGGTGGATATGGAAGATAACTTTCTAAGAACAATAATATAAAACAACAGCTGCGCTAAAAAACAAGCCCCTGCAAATGGATTTCTTTGAGTCCCTGTAGTTCCAATCTAAAGTGCAATTTCATAAAATTGTTCTCCAGTCTACCATCAGTCTTGAAGTGCATCTTCAGTCAAACTGATGGGCATCTGAGTGAAATGCACTTATCCTTCATTTATGTTGGGCTGATTGATCTCAGCCACTTTGCAGGCATTGGGTTCAGTCATAAACTCGCCTCCCCAAATTCACGTCTCTCTCTGCCCTTAATTCAATTTGTTTTCTGATCACAGGAAAATAAAAGTCATTTTGAAACCAGTGGCTCATGTGCTGATTCTGAGAGCAAGCCACAAATTGCTCAGAAATGATGTTTTATTGAAATTCTCTCACTATTGGGAAAATACAAAACAATTTGAAATAACAAATAAATATGAAGCTATTTCTGTTCCTTATCATAATTTGGCTGGACAAATGAGGGTCTGTGTTTTTTAATCCTAAAAATAATGCTACATGATCTTTGCTTCTTTCGATGTTTTTTTTAAAGAAATAAAACCCCTCATTTGCTATTTGTGAAATAATGATTCTATACTCTTTGGTGACCATTTGTAATGTATGCATTTTTCTTATAAAAATGATTATCATGTATAACATTTTGAAGTCAGATTTATGTTAGTATAGTACCTCAGACTCTTGCATTTTGTGAAATAATAAAATGATGCATACACCTTTTGAACTGATGTTTAATAAAAATGTTTTATTCAAAACTGGAATCCACACCTGAATGGATATCTTTTTAGTGTAAAAGTACAGTAAATATTAGCATAACCTAAAGAGGAAAAAAGTGAAATAAGTTAATTACATAAGTATTCAGACCTGTGAACTCAATATTTTGTGGAAGTAAATGTAGCAGCAATTATAGTCACATGTCTTTTTTAATAAGTAACCAAGTTTGCAGCTTTGGTGTAATTTCTGCCCTTTCATTTTTTGCACATTTGCTCAAGCTCTCTCACGATACTCGGGAATCACTTAAAGACAGCAGTTTTCAAGTCTTTCCATAAATTCTCAATTGAATTCAAGCCAGGACATTCAAGGACATTCACCATATTCTTATTCTTGAACCACTGTAATTTAGGTTTGGCCTTGACCTTTGTGTCATTGTCCTGCTGAAAAAGTGTATTTGTGATGCAGTTTCAGGTCTGAGGCAGCTTTTCCTCTAAGATCTTCAAGTATTTTGTTCCATCTATGTACCCATCAATCTTGACACGCTTCCTAATCCTTTTTGATGAAAGGCAGAACAATAGCAGTACTGCTATCATCATACTTGAAGGTATGTTGGATTTGGGTCATATACAACATTTTGCATTTAGACCAAAAAGTTCAAATTCTGCCACATCAGATCACAAAATCTTCTGCCAAATGCAATATCACTTCGGTGCTTTTTTGCAACCCCCTCTGGGGTATGAGATGTTTTATTTTTTCAGTTTCATACAAGCCCCTGTTCTGGAGTGGATGGGACACGAGGACATTTTCTCCCACCTCTGTGTTAAACTCTTTTCACTCTTACCTGCTTCTCCCTTGCATGGCTGCTCAGTTTGAAGTGACAGCCTTATATAGGCATTGTTTGGGAGCATTCCACTTCTTAATCATCGACGTCACCAAACTCAATGAGACCATAAGGGTCTAAGAAATGTTTTTATACCCTTCTCTTGAACTGTGCCTTTATACAACTTTAGTGCTAAGTTGTTTTGAAAACATATCTCCAATTAATGCTTCAATACATAATGTATGGCCCAACCTATAAAGTATGTAAAATTAGCATAAAATAAACACAAATTCTTTAGGTTCTTCCAGCTCCTTATTTGTTGCCTCTTGGTAATGGAATTCTAGCATCTCATTCACCTCCTCTTCTATGACATCTTCAAACCTTTTAGTGTGGTGAACTTATTTAAGGATTGCAATTGAAATCAGCAAAAGCATTCCCAGAAGAAAGCAAAGCTAGAAAATCCTAAAAGGCCTTTGTGCACTGGTGATGAAATGCTTACTGCCCATTTTCTTATAAAAAGTCCAGTTTCCTCTTCATTTCTGTTTAGGCTTTTGGGAGCATGTCTCTCCCCCTTAATGAATTCCATCAACTCTGGCTTGAATTGTGCTGCTCTTTCATAAGAACATACAGTAAGAAAGGTTACAAACAAGAGGAAGTCATTTGGTCCATCTAGTAATTAGGAGTTAATTAATCTAATCCAGTTGATTCTTGAAATAAGGTGTTGGCTTCAGAAACATGGCAGTGAAACTTGTTCCATGCTGCCACGTCATGATATGCTGAGCAAGGTTATATTTCCAGCTTTACATTCTGGAAGGTACTGTAAAATTATGTTTATATTTTTTCAATGCATAGATTTCTCTTAGGGACTTGGGGAAACTTAAGTATTATACCTGGTACTGTAAGTGCTGGTAAGAGAACGAAGAGAAAAACAGTAATGGCTCTTCCTGTCGTGTGCCAGAAGAATGCATGCACACATCCTCATTCATTTTGTTTACAAGAGATGTGGTCGCAGTCCAATTGAGAAATAATTGTAAGTTTTAAGAAAAAATGGTTGATTTGTAGTAACCATTACCACTGACCTGACGTGAGTGAATTTTAAACAGGCACCTGCTGTTATACTGTATGTGACATCTCAGGAGTAGCTGAAAGGAGGGGATACAATTATCAGGACTCAGGAATGGCCAGTGGGCCATAAGTGGTCACACATAGACTACCAGCAGCCAGCCAGCAGCCATATCACTCTGCAACTCACAACTGGCAACCCACCTTAGCTAGGCAGGTGTGAGCCTGGAAAAACTAAAGTTGCTGCTGGAAGAAGTGTTAGTGGGGCCAGCAGGGGGCGCTCAACCTGCGGTCCATGTGGTCTTGATACCCCAGTATAGTGACGGGGACACTATACTGTAAACAGGCGCCATCCTTTGGATGAGACATAAAACCGAGGTCCTGACTCTTTGTGGTCATTACAAATCCCAGGGTGTTTCTTGAAAAGAGTAGGGATGTTATCCCAGCATCCTGACCAAATTTCCCATTGGCCTTTACCAATCATGGCCTCCTAATAATCAACATCTATGAATTGGCTTCATCACTCTGCGCTCCTCCCCACTGATAGCTGATGCGTGGTGAGCGTTCTGGCGCAATATGGCTGCTGTCGCATCATCCAGGTGGATGCTGCACATTGGTGGTGGTGGAGGGGAGTCCCCATTACCTGTAAAGCACTTTGAGTGGAGTGTCAAAAAAATCACTATATAAGTGTAAGCTATTATTATTATTATTATTATTATTATTATTATTATTATTATTATTATTATTATTATTATTATTACCATTCATGGTAATAACATACAGTAGGGTTTCATGGCAGGACTAGGATTAAAAAACCCTCTGTAACTCTGCTGTAATATGGGACTCTTCTAGTGTTCTCTGGAAATGGCCATTTTCATCAGAAATTATACTCATGTAAAACCTTCACTGAACTGCGCTATGACTCCTCACATCCCTACAATTTTAAACTCTATTACATTCTTTCATGACTCAAGGAGTGGCAAGGAGAGTCTTTTCAAAGATTGCCAAGAGACTTTTCAAGATCACAGGGTCTAAACTGAAATTTGCTGAACACTCCAGAATAACTCAACATTCCCCGTAAATGACTGGGAGAAATTCCTTATAGTAATGATCTACAATATATGGATCAGCCTCTGAAATGGTATTGCTGCTGTTCTGCAAAAAATGCAATTAAATAACACATCAAATGGACCACTTTAGAATGGTAATCAGTGCCTCTTAGACTAAGTAAGATTTCACTGTGTGGTCTTATTACTTGAACATGCACTGATATTATTTCTAATATACTGTAACAATGAAGCTTGTCAAAAGCCATCAGAATAATTTACTGCATGCAGCATGACTACTCCTTTATCAAACATGATTAAGCATGGGACAATCTGTGTATATGTATGCTGCCAGTGTTATGGCTATAAAATATTCTGTGTGGCTGCATTTATCAGTGCATATCTGAGCTAAGCACAATAAGATAATACCGTACTTGCATGCTAACAAGTTCATTTTCAGTACCTGTACATAATGTAATCAATCCTTTGATGAAATGTGTTACACTGGATTTCATATGGGGAGGAAAAGATGAAGAGAAAACATTTTCTGTGTTTCAGTGTTTTTCCTGACAGAGTCTCCTGCTGTGGCTGTATGTGTCATTCATTCCACAGGTCGTATTTCTGTTCAGAAAGGAAAAGATTTGGTTTTAGTGAAAGATGCCTTTCCTTGAATGGGCAGAAATGCTAACCCGCTCCCTTATGTTAGCTATCCAGCTCTTTAGTCATGTCTGGATACCTTCCGTCCTAAGTTCCATCATCTTAAGAGCATAGTTGGCATGGCACAGCAAACCCCATCTTTGCTTCCATTGCTGTATTCCATTTTGACCTTTAAAAGGAGTTGATAAAGGATTGGAAAAAAAAAACAGTAGGCAGACACAGTTCCTTATTGCTGGTTTTCTAATAAGAATCAGAATGATTTACTAGGGTTGTACACAACTTTGTTTACATATTAAGACTGTTTGTCAATAATAGAAAATGTAAATTTACTCTTTACCATTATTCCAAATAATCTGCCAAATGTAATTGAATTGAAATTTTAATATTATAAATGCTGTACAGTCCACGAGCAACAATTAGAATAAAGCAGTACCATGTTGTTGTGAAAAGCCCTTTCTTTCTAAATTAACATAATTAATTTGATTCAATCAACAAAACGACAAGCAACCTGAGAGTTTGCCACCTGTCATTTATGTTTCCAGCAGTTGCTTTAGATAATACTCACACTATACACAGTTTGAGATCTTTGATCTTCTCTGTTCTTATGGAAAATTCTATCTTCTTTATTGGTGATTTCTTTTCATACAGTAGGTCACTGTTTCTTTCTGTCATCACAGTAGATAAACATATCAATCACCACTAATCCAGAAATATTAACAATCATAGATGGGTGTACTATGAGTTCTCGGAGACAAATATTATTACTGTTGCATATTGGTGTACTGTATCTCCCCTGGTGTAACAGTACTTGTACAGTCATAATGATAATAGGTTGCTGGAGGCTGTGGTCCTGGGAATCCTGATCATATTATCCCATCTGCTAATGGAGTTTCACTAAAACCCCTGTGTCCCAGAATTCAGTAAAAGTGTGGGGACTCTAAGATCTCTCAGTAAGCACTACTGAAATATACTAAATCATGACTGTTTTTCTCCACATTACATAGATGAATATGACGAGATTATTAAAAAGCTTAGTTTATAGTCCTCTTATGAGAAACCTTTTATACACTGAAAAGGTTGTAATTACATGATCCACAATGATTCTAAAAATATGTATTTAGAATGTGCATACAGCATGTTTCCTGGCTTAATGGTTTTCACTTGTGATTACAGACCCAGAGGGAAAAGCCTTGCTTGTAATCTAACGTAGAGAAAAAAAAAGTCAGCAACAAGGTAATTTCCAGTTAATGGTTTGTACTACTATATTACTACTCAAAGTACAATTTGTTGTATTTTGACAAAGATCACCAGTCAGCATTCTTTCATCTATGTGTATTAAAATAATGAATAATAAAGATAAATTTTGTGAAATATAACTACAATAGTAGTTTAATGCTTTCAGATCTGTGCATTTACTTTCTATAGGCAATAACCATGTCAATACTTAGGAGCTGGTTCATAGCCAAATACCTTTACAGTATGGGTCAGGACAAGAGGGGTGTATTTTGTGTAAATATTTTTTCTACAATTTGTTTCAGTTTTTATTATATTTAACTGTATCGAACATATTCAAATGACTTGATGTCCTGTCATCTAGAGAGACTGAGGATTCATGGGGTGTCTCTGATCCTTTTCCAAATCCTGGTAGATTTGGGAAGGACAGTAATCAGCACATGTCTCAGTAATGGGGTAGATACTAATAAAATACCGCCAGGACACTGGGTAACCCAATTATGAGACCACCTGCAAAACAAATATATGGTAAACTAAGAAAGAGTTTATCATAAAATAAGAGTTTATTAAAGCTTAACCATTAACCATTTGAAAAGAAAATGTAACAGAATTATGATGGAATTTTACCTTGGTAAGATCACTTTATTAGCCATATACTGTACAATTTCTTGCATACCCCAGCTTGCTCTCCATGAGACCAACAGGCAGGGAGAGAAGCTTGGGGTCAGAGCACAGGGTCAGCCGTTGTACAGGACCCCTGGAGCAGTTGGAGTTAAGGGCCTTGCTCAGGGACCCAACTGAGTAGGATTCCTCTGCCGGCTGCGGGATTTGAACCAACAACCTTCCAGCCACAGGCGCAGATCACATAGCTCTAGAAGTATATCACTGTCTTTCCCATTCAGTCCTAATCATCTACTAGAACACATTTTAGATGACTGCGCTATTTTTTTAATCTCTCCTATCAACGTCAGAACTGACAAGACCAGGTCATCATAACTTGTTGTTCTCCATTCTGCTTTAAGGGACAATAATTTGTAAAAAAAAAACAACAAATGTTCTTTCTTCAAGTTATATTTCTGAGGATACAGCAGATGTTTAAGTAAAGCATTGATGTTAAATGGTTGTTAAAATAAAAATATATTAGCAGTAACAAGGGGTTAAATTGTGGAAATTGTGTGCTCAGGAATGAGAATCATTAGCATTGGGTGAGGATACTCACAACTACTATTGCATTTAGAGATCATGCCTGAAGAAAGTCTTGGATACATAGAATAGTGATTGTCACACAGTAGCTTCATACTGTAGTTCCTCTGTAAAAATGTTCAGTTTGTAATTGGCCTTTGCATGTCAATTAAAAAGATCACTGCATCTGAAGTATGAGCATATGTAGCACATCAAAAAGACAGTTGAGAAAACTTTGAAAATGTAATCAGTTTTCAAATCATATTAAGATTTCTGTTCCTACTTCATTTATTCCAAAACTATTTTTTCAGTTAACCTAAGATATACTGTACTACAACAATTCTAATCCCTTTATCTGTTTAATTATTTCTGAATGGTGTTTGTCCATCTGGAGCCATTTGTGCAGCCATTTTAATTCTGAAATACAATTATTTTTATTGTTGGGTGTGAACCATTATGAAACAAATATATATATATATTTTTAATTCTGTAACTATTATTTTGATTAAATATTTATCATGCATTTAGTTTTGGCTGTTTTTGATGGTTATTAAAGTAAATTCTATGATTCATGTGAATCTTTTTCCATTTTCAATTTTGAAATAGATATTGGATTTTCACACTTCTGACATAGGCTCCTTTAGCGCTGAAGAAAAACAGGGTTTATAAGAAATGTACTTGATTTGGTGGGTTGACCTGAAATATGATTAACAGCCAGTTTGATCTGTCATTTAAAAATAGCTTTTTAAGGAAAATAAATTTGTTGTGCTTTCTTTTCAGACCGCCACAGATAGATCTCATTTGTTCAGTTGACATGATAAATAAATTGCTATTTCTTAAAGTTTCACAATATAATAAGTTTTTTAGACAGATAATTCATGTTTTTCTTTCTGAAACTAAAAGTTATTTATTTCCAGTTTCAATAATTTTTCATTAATGCTATTTTTCTTTGGGTTTCACATTATATTTATTTACAAAATAATTATCTAAACTTTCAAAATTCTATGGTTTCAGAACTTTATTCAATAATAAATAATAATAAACTTAGTTATATTTAACAGATTTTTTTTCATTTAGATAAAACTAATAACATTATTATTTGTGATTTAATACAGAATATCTGTATTAAAATAGCTTTATCCCTAATTATTGATCAAAATACTGTAAATACTGTATCTACTGTAAGGGCTCTAAATTACTTATATTTTAGTCAAATAATTGTTAAATACAGGATTCTTTAAAGTTATAAACTACTGTCACTAAATTGGAAGTTATCAATGCTTTTATTTATTGGTACATCACAAATTAAAATTTGATCTGACAGTCATAATAAATTAACATAAATGTAAGTTGAAATTTAGGAATTAGGAATGTACTGTACGTTTGAATGTATTCAAAACTATTTTTTGGACTTTAGTATATTATGGCAATCATAACTGTACTTGGCCAAATCTGACATTAATTTACTGCACTGAGTTCTCACAGACTTGCCATTCTGACTTACTGTAGACAAACAGACATACAGTATTTATCTTTATACTGAAAAATGCTTTAAACATTTTCACAGATGTTTTAATTAATAAAAAACTACCAACACCTAAAGGTAACATGTGAGTAATAGTTTACCTGAGCTGTTAGTCCTTGCAGTGCAGGCTAGGAGTATATATTTTTAACTGTGCTTAATTTGTAAATCTCAAGGTGCTGGACCTCAATGTGGCTAGGAACAAAGGATGACAAAGGTATCAAAATGCTTAACTCGGACATGTGCATAACTCTCACTGTACATGTATTGGATTTCAACACATTTTCAAGCTAACATACAGTACTAACAAGGTAACTTAACATTTTAATTAGTCTTTTTAAATACCATAAGCATACGATACTTTATTAGGTCTCATATATTTTGTAAACATCTGCACTATTGATCTGTCATCAAGTCCATAGAGCTTAAGAATCTCACTGCATGATCTCCCAGTTGCCTGTTATCTACTGTATATGTGATAAAGCTCAGTGCAGTGGGCATGATACAGAAGTAACATCACCTCGTTGAGAACTAGGCAGCGTAGAATTTTGCTACTCTACTGCATATAAAATACAGCAGAGTTCAGCACAATAAAGTTAACTCTGATAGATTTAGTCAGAGAGATTGAGTCCCAAAAGAGGCAGATCAAAGCATTTTTTTTGTTCCAGTTAGTAATCTCATCTGACCTTAGTCAGATTTTAGGAGCACTCTGTACTGTTTTCTCAAACACATTGCTTGTCATTTCTCAGGAAAAGTGTTGTTGATTGCTTGAGCATGGAACATTGAAATGCAAAATCCATCCCATATTTGTCCCACTCAATTGCTGAAAATTAATTTTGTATTCAAAACCATACATGGTTTTAGACATTTGCCCTCATTGTAAGCAATGTGGAAATCTCTGATTGTGGTGGATACTGTATATGTTCAGATTGATCACTGATGATGGTCTGCACCAGAGCATCCCCTTTAGCTTTCTCAAAAAAATATTGGATGCAGCTATCATAGAGTATCTGTGCCTTTGTCTGAGCATGTTCCAATTCCTCTAGTAGTCTTAATGAAAAAGAGTATATCTGACAGCTTTTGTCCATTCTTACATGGATGAGATTAGAACTTCATAAGTATTAAAAGCTGTTCCTACACTAAAAGCATTTAAAAGTTTTTTTTATATATATATGAGCATGCTGATCCCCTTATGTGCCCATTGTAGTCAATTCTGCAGGCTCTACACTGCCTGCACATGCAGCAAGGACAATTGGGAAGCTCTGGGTCCTGTTCAGCTTTTTACACTTTGAGTCTGTTTTCAAGGTAGGTTCAAGCTGTACACAAGTATGTTAAATTATTCTTAAATAAATCTATAAACTGGCTTCTTCACTCGGTTCTGCTCCCCACTAATACAGCAGCTGATGTGTGGTGAGCCATCGCATCATCCGGGTGGTGGAGGGGAGCCCCCATTACCTGTAAAGCACTTTGAGTGGAGTGTCCAGAAAAGCGCTATATAAGTGTAAGCAATTATTATTATTCAGATCACAATGAGCTCCAGGAGCACATATAATCTAAACTTGATAGGTGCTGAGGCTCAGCTCTGATAAGCTCTGGCACAAATTATGCCGATTTGTTATAGTTAATAAAAATAGAAATAAAACTTAAGAATCCCTAGGCAACATACAAATGATTTAAAGTTTTCTGCTCCTTTCTGCTTCAGGACTGCTTAGAAATATCCTTAAATGTGGGGTAAGTTGTTCAGGCATTCACATGGTTTAAAACACACTGTGTGGACAAACCACAAACATGCAGACTGAAGTTTGGGATATACACTGCTTTGTTGACTGGAGTGGCTATCTTCTTTCCAATGATTTTGTTTGCTGGTAAGCTTGAATACTGTGTACTACTGTCAAGAACTCCAAGGTATCTTAGAATCAATCAGGATTACACAGCACAAATGTTCTAAGCATCAGAAATTTTACTCAAAGGTTCAAGTGGTGTTTCCAATGGTCCACTGTTATAACAACTTTATTATTAATACATCTTAGTTTTTACTGGATTACTAAGCACATACTGTACTGTATAATTGACTCACTGTAAGGGTATCCTCATCATTAAACATATTTCACCTTGTATACATAAAAAAAGTTCAAAGGCTAGTTTTTTTATGTCACAAAATCCGTTTGCTAGAAATAAACATCAAAGGGTCAAGCAACTTGTAAGATTTAATCAATTGAAGATTGTCTTTTACATGAGATATGAAAATAGACTGAAAATGAGGTAATACATATAGAAAATCAACAGTTTCAAGGTTAAAAAGAAAAAAATAAACATGCAGAGGAAATAAGTAATGTATTTTCCAGTTTACCAGGTTCTCTCTCAGGTCACTGGTGTATAAAAAGCACAGACACACAGTAGCTGGGCTGAGTGGAATGACCTTAGTCATGTCTCTGTGGGCCACATGCCTCGCAGTTATTACAGAATGGGTTGTTTCTTTCTACCTGAGTGAAGGTAGATTTTTCAAAACTAAAATTTTGTGGAATGATGAGCAAAAATAGTCTTGTTACTGGAAAAAACTAGTAAAGAGTAAAGATTTAAAAAAATCTTTATCAATGAGAGGGATGGCACAACGTCTTTGAAGATTTTTCTTTTTGAAGTATTGGCTACAGAACAGAGTATTCAAACATTTAATTCAGTATGTTTTAAAAAAAAAACGGTGGCTGTGTTCATTTATTATTTTTAAATATTAATGCACTATCTTAAAGTGATTGTGTCCAAATAAATATTGAATAATAAATCACTATCGCTAGTAAGCTGAGAATTGTAAAATGCGAACCTAGTACTACTTGCTAGCTTTCAGCTGGACAGAAGAAACAAGTACAAACCAATGTCAAGCGTCACGTGTCTTATTTTGTGATTAACTAATAGGTTTAGAGTAGGAATCCCCAAATCTGGTCCTGAAAGGCCCATGTCTATGCAGAGTTTCCAAGTTTCTTTAACACACCAGCACCTGAAGAGCAAAGAGAAGCTAACTGGCCCACTCACCCTATAATGACCTGATGCGGTCCGTTAACATTCCAGTTCAGCCGAAAACCCTGGTTTAGAGTCCATATTTTATACAAGCCTCCCTAGTCCAGGGGAGCAAAACTCAACAATTTAACTCCTTAATTACTTAAAAAGCTGAAGACTTTACTTGTTCTGAAAATGCTGTAACTATAAAGTGACCTACAGGATATAATCTGTTAGACACTAGCCCTTGAGAATGGAAGGTGGACATTTCTACTCTGGTCTCTATTTTAAAACCATACTTATCCATTTATTCTTCCCATCAAGGAATAAGAAAGCTCCTTATTCCTGGTAGCAATCACAGCTTAAACACTATATAGAACAAGTAAAGATGATTGGGTTGATTGGGACTTTTCAATAACCCATCACCTACTAAGACATTATATTTGTCAGGTTTAAAACAACAAATAGTATCTATAAAAAAACATGATTATACTGATATTATCTGTGTTTTTACATTGTTTTAGTTAACAGAATAATTCTTGTAGCTTCAGGTGTTACAAGGTTCATTAACCTTATCTTTTTATCACAATGACAATTATGGTTCACAAACCATGCCATTAACCACACAAAGTAAAGAGGCAAATAGTTAACTAAAACAAAGAAAACATTCTGCTCCCAGGTAACTGTCTCATTTTTATGAAAAAACTGTAATCAAGCCTATTCGTTCACAAACACTAGTTAAAGACAAAAAAATATTTTAAAGATACCAAAGCTCTGAGCTAAATAAGAATCTGACTTATTTTTTTGAAGACATAACAGATGGTCCAGACTATTGAAAAGACAAATGATGCATTCCTTTGGACCAGATTTTGCATCAAAATGAGAATAATTGCTAAACAATTTTTCAAAATGATTAAATAATAATGTTACAGAAAGTTACTAGTTACTCGACTGCAGAGTTTGCCAAGATGTGATATTAAGGGAGCAACACGTATATCTATTATTATCTAGCTAATTTATATTCATTTCTATAATTGAGAGACAGAGAATACAAGCAGAATTTGAACAGGCTTCCCCCGGCTCTTACAATTTTTTATACACTGTTAGTGGCTACAGAATAATTCATAAACCTTGGGGAGTTGAGATGGACAGCACAGTGGTTAGCATTGCTGGGTCCCTGGGTTTAATTCCAGACCGTGTGCTATCTGCATGGAGTTTGTAAGTTCCCTTGATGCTCCAGGTGCTCTGGTTTCCTCCTACTGTCCAAAGACATAACGGACTGGTAAGGTAATACTTGCCATGGTGTGAGTGTGTCTATGTTTACGTTGGTATGTAAACCGTCCGTGAAGGACTGGCTCTGCGCCCAGAATAGGTTCCCCCATGACCCTGATTTAGATAAAGCAGTTAGAAAATGGATTGATGGAAGCTGTTATGAATTATGCAGTACAGTATGAAAATACCAGGGAAATGTGTAAGGTGTTTCCTTAATATACTGTATAGATCATTTCTGCCTTTGGATTTATCAGCAGTGGAAGCTCTATTGCGATGCAAGGTGAACATGTTTCCCTTTTTTAATACTAGATTATTTTCAAGTAAAATTTGAGAACATATCAATGTGATAGAACCTAAATCTATTGTATATTAATGTGATCCATAAAGTATTCATATATCACCAATGAACAAAGAACAAAGTGAAAACATTTTTCTGTTATTTCTTTCAAGTGCCTGCTAAGTCCCTGTTTTTGACAACCATCTAATGGATAATGGAGAGAGTAAAAGCATATTCATAAATACAGTATGGATGCTTGTGAAATGTATGTTCTTCAACTATTTTCAGTAGGATAGGATAGGTAATCACAGAAAATGAAGGAATGCTGTTTCCTGTGTAGAAGCTTATTACAGTGTAATTTTTGGTAATGTTTATGTAGGAATAGTGCTGTGCAAAGAGCACATCTCGATCTGCATGTTATTTTGAATCTCAGCTAAAATAACATACTGGTACCAAAAACAATGATCCGTTTTTATATCATACTGTATATGCCTGAGGTTAAGGAGGTTTTCAGAATATGTAGAAGGGAATATGCTGTGTAACACACTGAGCTTCTGTTAGAGAGCATTGAAGACACTATACTTATTCATGAGCAAATGAATTTCATATGCCACTGTGAGCCCAACATCAGCAGGCAACCAAAATTGCTTCTATCATGTTTAAAAACAAGAAATTACACACTGTGAAGCTAAACCTTAGACTTTAAGTTTCTCAAAATGTTAATGTCAGTCTATGACCTGTTTATCCCTGATGAACAGATCAGGGATATACAACAGTTCACTTTAGGTATAGTCCTCCTTCTTACCTGCTGTACAGCTCTTGACTCTACATGTTGCTAATCTAGAAATGGTAGGAATGTAGAGTATACCTGTAAAGGGATCTACTAAAGCTAATCGTTTTCATGATGTCATGACATTACACCCATGGTATAAATATGAGCCTTTTTTCCTGAGCATCTATGTGAAGCTGTCCAAAAAGACAACTGTTTATCTGTTTAACTGTGTTCTTGGTGGCTTTCTCTTGTAAATGGTTTAGTGCCATATTCAGTTTATCTCTTTGTCACAGTTACTCATTATAATGTGCCTAGACTTCAAAAAAATATAGAAGAAAGGAAACCACTTGTGCCATTTTACATGTTCAATTTCTAGTAGTTTATTGATCTACAATTCTCTTCTAATCTTTCCTTGAATTATCCTTTTAAAACCTGATCCAGAACATTAATTGGTAATTGTTGATTAATACTGCAGCTTGATGCTGCACAGTCCTGAGTCTGGGGCATTTGAATACTATGATCTAATCTCCTCAAAGCTTTTTGTTTTCCATAAAGCCACTCATTTGTATACACTGACTGTTTATGGCATTCCTGTCAGGTCTAGGATTGCTGTTGTTGCTCCTTTTAAGTCTTTGAAGAATAGAAGTTCTTGTGATGCAGTGATGAAAATTAAAGAATGACAGACACTTATAGCATGTCTGATTGGTAACTGGTCATTCTGAAGTAATCTAGAATAACAAAATGGTTAACCAATACATTTTATATGTAATTTTCATTAACCTGCTTTTTCATCAGATACCAAAGAATCATCACATATCATCACATATCATTGTCATATTATATTTAATAGTATGGCATTCACAGTTTCACTTAGGATAATATTCAGCTTGACAATTATCTTAAAATACTTGTATTATAAATGTATAAAACAAGGGTTACATTTATACGTTCCCCACGTTTTAAAGTATGAAATCATATGCATACACACTTTCTCTCAATTCTTAAAAAACATAAATCATTTAATCTTTTTGCATTTCCCTTAGGATCAGTGTTTCTAGGTTCTGCCATCCAGTTTTTGTTTAGTTATGTAATTGAAAGCTTCTTGAATTTAATAGTTTAATTTATGCAGTCCTTAACTGTGGGGCTTAACTGTAAAATAACAGTTCTCTATATCATTTGTTTCCAATCCTGGTCCTGAAGGAACAGTGTGTCTGCTACAGTAGTTTACAGTACATTCAAGCTGATGTCTAAATCTCCAGTGCTAATTGATGATTTCATGGATCTGCTTTCTTGTTCAGACTTTTATTTATTACTTCATAACTTGTTTCTTCAGTCAGTACTGAATTCCCTATTTCAAGAGTACTGTTTCCAAGCTCCTCATCTTGCTTGCCATTATTCTCGACTCAACAGTTCTTACTAGTTGGTCAATCACACTCGAGGGCAGCTCTGTAAGTTGCAGGGTGATACCAATTACAAATCCTATTTAACCTTTTAAGACTTAAAAACAAACACAAATTGGTCTAGATAGAAAACCAAAATATGTTAGCCTGTAATTGAGAACTCAAAAACAGTGTTTCTCTAGAACCAGGCTTGGGAAGCACTGACATTTATCAGTATTGTGTTAACTGCACTAGTTCACTACATGATACCTTGATAAATTCATCCATACAAATCTATTGAATGAACGTGACTTACACCTGCTTACCAAATGCACCTTCCATTGTGCTACAATGCACACGTTGAATGACTTTAAGTGTACAAAAGAGCTATTATTTAATAATTCACAACATTCCAGTCCTTTATCTCAGATTCAAGGACAATAAGGAGTTCAGGTACATGTTTTTTCATGCACATTAAATATACAGTGCCTGTGACAACAGAAGTGTGCTGATAGACCCAAACATACTCTGAGTATGTTTGGGTCTATCAGCACACTTCTGGAAAGTACAGTAGAAAGGGGAAAGTACAGTAGAAAACAACATACTGTATGCTGCGCAGCTTGATTGTGTTTGATATCTGAGAATAGCCAAAGTGGTGGCAACAATTCCTTGATTAAATCCTTTCCTTTATTATACCCAGATGCTCTTTTCAGATCATCTGATACAAGAGCCAGAAAGAAGGCGGTGCACTTTTCCTATAATGCTTTCTCTTTTAAATTTAACAGAAGAAAGGTCGCATGCCAGTTTAACAAAGTTATAGCTTTTTGTTATATAGTTTTGTTTTATTTTAGTATACAGTATGTATTTTATTCCTGTTGGATACATCTATATTGAAATGTAGTCAATAACGTATAAGCTGTATTAATGTACTGTATGTGGTAAAATAAGGCTAATTAGTAAAAGGCAAGTACAATTTAAATTAAAAACATTTAATTTTCAGAATGACTTGTAACTTTAACACTGTGAGTTTCACAGTTTCATGATTTTTTCTCCATTTACAGTAGCAATCTTAGAGGTTTCTGTGCTTTAGAATTTAGAGTCCTAGATGGGAAGGCCAAAGTTTTTTTGAAAACGTAAAACAGTATATACATACTTTTTATATTGTTTAGCATTTCCTAAACAGGTTCCTGTAGAATATCCAAATATTTACTTCGTTTCTATTGATTATAATATTTTGAATTTTTGAGTTGGATGGTGTTTTTGAAAATGAAGGTAATTAATATTCTATTGCTTTGATTCAACATTCAAAGAATGCATCTATGTATTGAATAATATCGAAGGCTTTGGGGCTTTTTTAATTATTACAGTAGCTTTTGCTTCTGTAGTTATGCTTCCTATGTCAAGAGTTGGTTAATCTTCATACTGTAGGTAGATCAGTCTCTGTAAAAACTTTTTCAAGTTAGGCTGCAATTACCAAGTGATGGATATCCCTCATACTACCATGAGTTACTGTTACAACCATTATAAAGCAGACAAGAACTGTGGAACTGTTGATTATTTCAGTCACCATGCACTTCTAAACCATTTTATTTAAACCCCAATATAATACAATGATGTGCATACATTACTAAATTATGGCATGTTATAACTAAATTTGAAATTTTTCATGGTGGTGAACAGCTTAAATATTTAGAAAATTGGTAATTGTGCATTGTTTGTCTATAATGTTCAAATAAAGGAATGCTGATAGGTAAGGGATGCATGAAATTCATAATCATTATTCATTTCAATTGTGAATGTAGTTGCACATGAAAAACAATTATATTATTTAAATGTATTGGGATCTGTCATTCATTTTATCTTTGATAAAGTCCTGATGTGACTTTTTACAGTGTTCTTTTCATGAAAGACTAACATGAATCATATTCTAAAGGAAAAGGGCTTCATGAGGTGATTTTTGTGGTTTACAGATCACATAAGGCTAACAACTGTGTTAACTTTGGCAAGGATAGTTAATGAAAATGTCAATGCATTCATACTGAAAATCGTGGGGATATTTAAGGTGGTGCAAAGTTTTCCAGGTCTTCAACTGCTCCATGAGGAATTCCTTGGCTTGAAACAATGTAACAGCTGTGTTGTTTTTTGTGTCTAATGCTTCTAGCAAGAAGAAAAAACTATAAGGCATGCTCATATGTAATGAATTTCTGCCTTTTTAATGATACATGCTCTAGTGCAATACATTAGCATTTTTTCTTTTTTAAATTCTACAGAATAGTTTTTAATATGTTCCTAGTTTATTTATTATGTGGTCCATTGACAATTTTGAATCATTATTTTTTAAATACAAGACTCAGCATTAGTTTCTATTTAAGCCAAAACTCATTAGCTTAAAAATACATTCAAAAAACACATTTTCTATTTTTCTATGGATTTATTATCTTATTGCACGGTTTATATTCTAATTTTCAGTTGTAACCTTTGCCAAATATAGACTCACCTCCTCATTTAACACAAATCAAAGATGTTTTTTGCCTTGCAGAGTAAAAGTAAAAGTAAAGATTTAAAAGTAAAGCATACAGTAGTTTAACAGTCATATTGTCAAAATGTTCTTGTTTAAAGTGATGAGTCAGCTTAATGAGTTAGAAAACAAATAAGATTTTTATTATTCATTAATTGTTATTAAGCTACTGAATTCATTTACATTCAAATAAGCAGCAGAATCATCTCACTCCCTACTCCCCATCACAATCTTCAATTTGTAAGTCTCGCTGTACTGTGTCCTCTGTTTTCACTTGCAGTAATCATGTGTTATCTTTGCCCTACTGATACACCCCATGTCTGGAATGCCAAGGAGACTTCTGCACATTACAACATTTTTTAAAAGTAAATTATATTTCAAGGGAATGTGTTGCATGCTTGTCACAGAATGAAACATAGCATGCAATGCGTGTAGTCAAAAGAAACATTAGATCAGGTTCAAAGCAGTATTCCACCTTCTTCAGAAAGGATCAAATTAAAACCAATAAACCAAAAACTTTTTGAACTTTTGAACTTTTTGAACTTTTTGAAAACAATTGAACAAACATTATAAACAGTTAGTTATATAAGCTGCTAGTCCTACCAAAGCTGGGCAGGGCCTACAGGACTGAATGAAGCAGGACTGTGGATTTCTGGGAGTGTAGTTTTTACAGGCAGTGGAAAGACTGGATTTACAGTATGTTTTAGAGTTTATTCTCAAAGCTGAAAAAACTAGAAATACTGTGGCCGAGTTTTCTTTCACAAACTGTTTCGGTGGCACAGGACACAGGTACAGTGTAATGGGGAACTATGTTACTTATACGTTATATAAGTAACAGTATTTTATTCAGTAAATACTGCAATGAATGGAAACAGCAGCTACAGTTTACTGTTAAGGCAACAATTCCAACCTTTTTTCCAACCACAGCACATTTAGTAAAAATTATTAAAGCTCACTATACCACTTTCTCAGAATTCAAAATTAAATAAAAAACATCCCCATTCATGATGTGATCAAGAAAAGCTGACATTCTAAATACTCTTTTGAAGTTTTAATTAAGTGATCTGGATTTTAATGACTTTTTTTAAATGACTGGCATTTATTAGTTTTACATGTTTAAAATAATTTAATTTATTTTATTTGTATTTTTCTTTTTTATAAATACATATTTGACCTCAACTGACAGCACTCCAGTGTGCGGCAAGGTGGTTGGGAAATTTAAGTCTTCACTGCGCCACCTAGCAGGATTACACAGTACTGCAGTCCTCTGTACACCACTGTGCATTCTAGATGGCTGCATCTGTACAAGACATACAGCAGAAAACAAAATCTCATACACTTTGTGCTTAGTGAACTTTACTATAGACCTAAATAGCAGATTACTAGTACAGCTATAATTAATAGAGAAGTTTACAACATTTGCATTTGTTTTCATTACAGGTCTTATGTCTACATTGTCTGTGTCAGTATATTTGTTATTGTTGACTCTGCACAGATTACTCTTAGGGGAAAAAAATCGAAAAGATTTTTCAATGCTGAATAAGAGGAAATGAGAAAGGTAAACTACATTCTATGCATGTACAGTACACAGTGTGTACTCCTATTCACCTCAAGAAGGCAGCACTTAATGTATGTCTTGTCTAATGTTGTTTGTAATTTACAGGCAGTAATTTAAAGATTCAACAGCATTTTAGAAGTCTTATTCTATCACTCGGATATCCTTTGGAGCTTTTATGTCACTGAATCTGCATTGTTATCTGTGTGGCCACGATTTATTAAAACAAATACTGTATTTATCCATTATTATAACACATAGCTGAGAACATGGTGTGCTGAAGACAGATATCTGATACAGTACATCTGAATGAGAAGACCTAAGGATCCACAAAGTAGTTCAAAACGATTTAAACTAGAAATGATAAGAAACAAAAGACTGAAAGGGAGATCCATTGGGAATACAATGGTCAAATAGACAGTACCACAGAACTAGGTATTTAAATGCTTATTCCTTAACTATAGAAGTATTAGGAACAAGATGCTAGCAACTTAAGTATTATGCAATTAAACATGGCTAACAGAGAATTGTGGTGACAAATACAACCTTGGTGGATAACACTGCATTTTGTAATGACATGGAAGATGGAAGACAGGGAGGTGAAGCACTACACTGAGTGGCCATTTTATTAGGTGCACCTGCCCTTCTCATATTATTGACTACTCAATCAGTGACAGCATCATGTCTTCAGTTAATGCTGTTTAAAGCAGGTAGGCAGGTACATACTGTACATATCGTGTGTGTGTGCAATTCAGAGGGAGAATTTTGAATGCCATATTATTGCCGATCAGGTGCATCCTTTCACGGCAGCAACTGCGAACAGACTTTTTTAGCAGGACCATGTACAGTACCATACCACAGGGCTAATAAAGTCCTAGAATGGTTTTAGGAATGTGACAGTGAATTCACCTTAATGCAGTGGCCTTCCCAGTCATCAGATCCAATTCAATGGAGTATCTGTGGGATGAGATGGAGCAAGATAGTTCAGATCCACTACCAGCTAATCCGCAACAACTATGGGACACATTGCAGTTGACATGGGCCAGCATCCCTGCGCCACACTGTCGACACCTTGTTGAGTCCTGCCAAGATGCCATGATGAATTCAGGCTGTTCTGAGAGTAAAAGGGGGACCAACTCGCTATTAGGTAGATGTGTCTAATAATGTGGCCACTCAATGTATACATGAAAAATAGCATAAAGATAAATAGACACTAGATTTTTTTAGTTTTAGAATTATGTACAGACCACAGAGTTTTAATAGGAATTATAATTATGTTTTAGTCAATCAAATCGGAGATGTACAGTATGTATAAAAGAAGAATTAGCTTCCATGGGACACACAAAATCAGTAGGAATGTCAGCAACTGAAATTGAAATAGATACAGTATGGATAGTTTGTCAGAACACCTACTGTGGGGAATGCTTATATTGATTTAATCTTTTTAAAACAATCAAGACATAGTGATGAAAATAGAGTTGAGAAAACTTTAACAGAATTGTGGTCATACTGCAAGCTTTGTCTAGGTAAAGTCCAAAACAAAGTTTGACAATTTCGGGAAAGCAGGCAATGAAAGAATGAGCTAGAGCTTAAAAGAAGCAGAATGAGACATACAGTAATAGATGTGGAATCAATAAAACATAGATGGCTGAGTCTTAAATATATATATATTATAGATAATATAAAATATTTCCTATAAGTAAACAAATCAAAGTCTGGAAAGCAATGCCCCAGATGGTTTAATGGACCAGTTAAATAATAAAAGGAGAAAGAAAGAACTGTATAAAAGGATAAAAAAATAGGATACACTTAAAGAAAAGTGTAATTCTCATATAATAAAGCATTTTAGAAAGATCAACAGAGAGATTAGAGATTAGAATGAATATTACAATAGAGGATAAGATAATGCATTTCATATTATGTATTTTTTTAGTATTACAGTATAAAAGAGCAATGAAGTATAAAACAAAGTGTCTCAGGATAATAATCTGTACCGCCAAGCATGTTCTTTTATGGGTCAAACCCAGTTAGTGCCACTTTAGTATGGTCAATCGTACTTATCCTGGGAGTTGGAAACCTGAATACCCAGTTTGTGTTTGTGAAAAGGTATTGCTGAGTGGAGACTGGAGCATGACATTAAAACTGAATTACTCATTCTTTTAAGTAAGGCAACATGTAAACATTGAGAGACTAACTGTTGTCACCTGTTTAAGTAAGGACACCATTGGTTTAAGACTGTGACATTGCATTACCAAGTATGAGTCTAATTTTTAAACCTTTTGCATTTTTTGTTTTTATGCGGAGGTAATCACAAAATTTAAAAACTTGTTGAAGATGAAATCTAGTCATTTCACATGATCCCTGAAAATCTGATTAATGAAAATAATAGGTCAATATTGGTTTGGGAACAAGGCAATTCTTTATAAGATTGTCATGTCACTCCAGATGGCACATTTTACATTATCTTTAAAATGTGTCAGTACCAAAATTTAGAAGAAAGAATGAACAATTACTTTTCAATTACTTTAATGGATTACCAGTGTCAGGTATGGACATTAACCAAACACAAACACGTTTCTTTGTTATGTAATCAGCAACATAGTAATAAATTACCTTATTGTTTTTGCTGTCAGTATCATTGGAGTTGGCTCCATTGAATTGGTTCTGATTTCTTATTTATCTGCAGAAATGGTTTTGCATTAGTTTCTTTACAAAACTGAATGCATTCCTCCTTTATATGTTTCACAAATAATGAAAGATGCCAACAACAACAACAGCATGCAAGAGCTAAAAATGCCTGTATGATGTAGAATTCTGTAAAATACATGATCTAAATGCCACCTCGGGTTCATGGATTATTAAGGTCCAAATTGTAACATTGTATTGGCTTCTTGTGGAGATTGTGGTCAGAGATATCAGCAAAAAAATATTTATTTTTCTGTGTGTTGTTAATATCTCTGAAATGAAAATTTTAGAAAAGTAGCACACCAAGAAAGGTGTTTGTAAATTAGATAATCTCACTACATTAACACAACTTGGTAAATTTCTGAATGCAGAAGCTCATCAAGTTTACTAATAGCAAAAATAAAGTACAAAGCCCATTTTCTACCATTACCTGTATTCTCTTCACTAGGTTACATTTTTTGAGTTTTTGGATTCTCAATACAGTTTAAATTGGCTCGAGTTTTTCCTCATTACTAAGAGAGGTTCTCAGCTAAGCTCCTCTACAGTTTCAGGGCATCCAGCCAAAATTCTGCCAGCATACTGTATGGCTTTTCATTTGAAACTAAGAACTCAAGTGATAAAGCAATCCTTTCATCTTAAAACTGCTGTAAATGTTAGATTGTAACTAGCTCTTACTCAGTTGAGCACCAGCATAAAATTGCTAATGTAGATTTACTGTGGTATGTACAGTATAACCTTATTTTCTTTGCAGTGATTTCATGTGTGAGCCCTTGTTCATACAGTATTTTATTAACATGCAGGGTGTCAAACATGTTGCTAGAGTCTAGAGGCTTTCTACATTTTTAAAGAAATATGTTTTTTTGACTCTAAAGTTAAATTTAAAGGTTGATTTTACTTCACTTACAGTTAGTCTGCAGTGAGGAATTAGATATTTAAATATTTAGTCAATTTTATGTAGTTTTTCAAGCACTGTAGGAAATGTAGGCAACTCAACTAAGTTCTCAACTTAGAAATTCAAGTTAAACTATCAACTCTACAACAGTTAACTAGTTCCAGAACAGGAATCTGCAGTCCTGCTCGTAAAAGGATACTATAAGTGTTTACTGAATGCAGTATGCACTCCACTGAGTTCTTTAGATGAAGTTATACAATGAGAAATTTTGGAGGCAGTTACTGTACACATGGAATCCTTTTCTTTGTGATGCAATTAAGGACTTCATCATAAGATACTTTATTCACAACTGGATACTGTATATCTCAGTAAAATTACTTTATAGGAAAAGTAAGCTGGCTTTTCTAGAGCATGTTCAGTAGCTCATGTGTTTTGAGACTGAAAATCAACAGACCTTATATATAGAACATATATACAGTATATACTGTATATAGAATTATTAGTTTAATGACAGGTGACCCAATCATTTACTAGCTTTGAGACTCAACAGCAATTGACACATTGACACAAAGATATTTCTTCCTTTAAATCTACATAGTACCATTATCAGATATTGTGCAGATATACTCAACATCTATCTTTTTTATTCTAATTCTTATGTTCAGACCTTCTATTTAATTGGACGAATTGTATTTTTCTCTAATCTTTCAATTTGCCTTGTCTTTCCATTGCAGAGTAGGCTGTACTGGAGGGACTTATAGTACAATGCAAACATTTTTTACACACTACACATTTTCTACATTTTGTGAAGTGTGATCATGACACTTTCAAATAGGACTTTAAATTTAGAATCTTCACATTTCTCATCATGATTACTTCATCACCAAATGATAAAGCTAGAAATGTTGATCATATTTAAATTATTAAAAGATTCTCAAATGTGTATAGTGTCACCATTTTCTGTAGTAGCTGTAAAACAGTTTGACTCTAAAAGTGTGATTTGCAAAGTTCTATGTCTGAGATATTGACATGGTTGAGCTTGTATGGTTGGGTGACAAGAGAGAAGCCTTTACTGAAAAAGTCTTAAATCTTACATTCTGTATTAGGTTACTGCAGAACAAGGTTTTATGGGCTGAGGAGCCAAAAAATGAACTTTTTCATCTCAATATGAAGCACTCTGGTGCAAGCCTAGCAAAGCACAAGACCCATTCAGGTGGTACCATACAGTATATTATGTGGATTCTTTTCATTAGAAGCAACTGGGAATTCTTGCAGGATTCAAGGAAAAATAGGTAACTCATAGAGGAACACCCGATTGAATTACCCATGAATCTAAAACAATGTCAAAAATTCACATTTCAGCAGGACAATGAGCTGAAGAAAATAATGAGTCCTTGAGTGTCCCTGACAAAGTCCTGACTTTCCAACAGAAAATGTATAGTGAGGTTTGATAATTGTAGTCCATCAGTTACCCCCTATGAACTTGTCAGATCTGGAACAATGTTGTTGGAAGAATGAGCATATTTACTGTTCTATCACACTGTGCAAAGCTTGTAGAGACTTAGCCAGTAATTGCTGTGAAAAGTGCTGTTGTCATCATAATATGATATGTTTTGAAGTATATTTTGCAACTGTATAGGTTGAGTTTAAAGCAAAAGTTTACAATTTTCAGAAAGTAGTCTTTGAAGGCATGACTCAGAGCTTAAGAAAAGTAGCATGAGATGTGAAGTCAGTGGATAAAGGATGTCAACAGTTTTAACAGAATCTGCTTGAAGCAATATAATGTACTTTATACTTACGGATGATACAGGTTTTTCTGTTGACACATCATTTAAGTCTTTTAGACAACATGGAAAATAATGTAGGGATGGATGTTAGATAAACAAGGGATATTATGTTAAATTGTATATACAGTAAAATTGCACTAATGTGACAAGAGAGAAGTAGGTCTGCCTAATGGTGGTGGTGGAGGGAAGTCCCCATTACCTGTAAAGCGCTTTGAGTGGAGTGTCCAGAAAAGCGCTATATAAGTGTAAGCAATTATTAATGTCATCATAAGCCCTATCTAGAATTGAGCAAGGGGATTGTTCTACAGGAACTTCCATGTATTTATGGATTTGAGAAAAGAAGACTTAAATGGGAATCACATAAACATGGGTCAAACAGGTATAAGGGGACCTAATACAATTATTCAATATCCTCAAGGGCATTCATAAAGTCAACCCAGGAATAAGCTACCCAATCAGTAAATTTCACTTTGTACATTTTTTGTTGCCTACATTCAGTTTACAGTTTACAGTGTTCAGGTGGATTATTACAGTTTTGAATACAATTTTTCATTTAGAAATAAGGTTATACTTATAATTCTGCTAAATGTGATATTATTGGTAGGGAGTGAATCTGCAAGGTCTGTATATCATTGTTTGGGCTAAAGGAGCTTAATTACCTGGAATTTATGGCATTTTTGGGTCCCAGTTGGTTTCTCTGATGTATGATTGATACAATCTATGATTTAAATGCCATTTTGGGGGTAATTTCAATAGTGCTGTTACTGTATATCCAGCTGTTACTGAGGAAGAATAAATATCTCCCAGTTCTGTACAATTTATCTCTTTGACTTGCTCTGATTGCAAACTGTATATTAAGGTGTTTTAATGCTGGTTTGAGG
The DNA here is from genome assembly GCF_040954835.1 of Lepisosteus oculatus. Lineage (NCBI taxonomy): Eukaryota > Metazoa > Chordata > Actinopteri > Semionotiformes > Lepisosteidae > Lepisosteus > Lepisosteus oculatus. The sequence continues at coordinate 50,377,239 of NC_090698.1, read as the reverse complement.
TCTGACTGAAGTATTATACCATGATCAGAAAGGCTTGATGAAAGGACATCTTGTGTTTAATAATGTTCTCTGCCTCCTCAATATGATATACAGTATAAAACTATGGAAATTGCTTTGTCCTGGTTTTCCATTCACTGGACATACGGATGATTCTGACAAGCTTGATTAAATACTTGGTTGATTCTAGATCATATGTCTTTGGATTCAGATGTTTTACATGAGGATCGGCTTCATCTGTTACTGAACTGTGATACCTGCAGTACAGGTACCATAATAATGCACAGCAACTATTATGCACCAGTGGCCTGACTACACAGCAGATGGCTTACAAAACTGACAAATATTTCACCACTGAACTTTTAGTAGTCCAGAATGTGCAAGCTCAGAGCAGAATTAAGCAGGCACACCAGAGTTAGCATCATAGTCTCACAGACTACTGTACAGTATGTCATGAGACCTTTAATGACCAAGTAATCAAGAACCCAGTTTAACATCTCCGAAGAATGGCTCCTTCTGCAGCAGTGTCCCCAGAGCCACTGATTTGGAGATTCTGGTGTAGAGAGAAGGGTGTCACCTACTGGTTTACCAAACACCACCTGCAGAAGTAATGTGGTTTTCCCTAGTGTTTTCCCATTCCAGTACTTATCAAGTCCACTCACTTAGCTTAATCAGGCTATAATCAGATTAGGCTATAAGGTGGCAATGCTGCTTAAGATTCAGGTAAAACAGTAGGGGGCACCTTACGTTTATAATCACCTAGGAGGAAACCAAAAGTAAATAATGAATTATTTCCTAATGCGCAAGCCTTAAGACTGAATCTTAAGGCTTAAGAAAGAATGTTTATTTTTTTCATACTGTGGTTCAAAAGTAAAGATGGTTTTCAGTGTACTCCATTATCCTATAATCTCCACATTTCCAACTTTCATAATGAAATTCTGTTGAACACAAGAGTTTGACATCTAAATTTAAATAATATGTCAGACTCCAAAATCAAAGGCAATAAATGCATTGTGCTCGCTTAGCTCTTCAAAAGGAGCCTCTTACAGGGAAACACTTTTACAGTGCTTCACAGTCTGCAGATGGTTAGTGGCACTTTGCTTTTTGTCTGGTGTCTAGCACCAAAGATATGCACAAAAATATTTTTTCAAATATGAAGTGGGTTTTGAAGACGCACGATAGTGAGACTTTGTGAACTCAATTTACACTTGCCCTTCTTAACACAAAGACCCTGGGACACCTGAAAAGTGGGTTAAGGCTCTCTCCACAGGCAAATCCTTCAAAGGTTGCCAGATTGAAATGAATTCTAGTCATTTGCTGGATTCAACCCAGGTCCCATAGGCAAAATGCAAGTGCATTTAAGATGAGCGTTAATTCACCATGTCTCCCAGTGGTGGTTCATATCTCATATTTCCATTTTCTAGCCATTTCGTTTAAGAATGCACAAAATGCTGTGAAAATAATCCTGTAAAGCAAAATGACTCAATAATTGAAGATGACAGACGTTTTGTGGAAATTCACATTATAACACCCAAAAGGCCAGAGATGCTTTAACAAGAGATACTTCATCAAAACACTAATTCTAACACAATATGTTCAAATTTGTTCTTACAATTAACTTCCATGTTATGTTTGTTTACATTTCATTATCAAGTGAAGTTATTCTGTACAGATGAAAAACATTTTAGAAAATTAATGTAATTTCCAAATTCTGAGCTACACCCTGCATTTATTGATGGCTTGAATGCCTAATTTTAGAGATATTGTAGTCCTTGATTTTTTCAGTATTGTACACAAGCTGTAACTACTGCCAATTCTGCTATTATACATGAAACAGCTAAAAATGTAATTATGGGGAAGTCTGCATGCTGTTAAATCGGTTTAACTACAGCCATATGCTGAAATTACAGAGAGAATGTCAATACTTGACCTCAAATAACCTTTCTTAATTTTTAAAACCGCTTGAGTTTATTGTTTGGTTTGAGATGATCACATTAAAAAATTCAACTACTTACTGTAGTTAGCGTTGTACTGTATATGAATTGTTCTAAAAATAAATTGTTTTAATATCCTCATATTGAGTTCACACACTTCTTGACTTCTTGAAAATTAGATTTTATTCTAAGACAGTACACTACAGTGGTTTCTGAAGATTTAAGACGGTTCAGAGTATAATTAAGAAATGATGCTAAGCTTGTAATTATAAAGACACTGGAAGTAAATACAAAGAGCTGTTAAAGGGCAAAACATTATATTTAGGATTGGGAGCTGGCACCTGTTTCAAGGAATACTGGTCTGGAGTGGAGATTCCTTTCTGTACTATACTGTACAGTATGTAGCATTGTTTTCCTAAGAACCACATTGTTTAAAATGAATTTTTTTGTAATGTACACTTTAATACTTACTGTAAACAAGATAGCCATTTTCAAGAATTCAAAAGGAAAGGATCTCAATTTTACCTTTCCCTTTTTTTAAAATAGGAAGATTCTTATTTAATACAAATACAAACTTTTCTGATGTGAGAAACATTGTATTTGTATTCTCACAGCTTTAACACCTCCATTAAAAATCAGATTCACTATTCACTTCTTAGTTGTCAGTGATTTAAAACTACTGTATCCTGCATGTCAAGTGAATAGTCATTATGAGATCAATTTGAAGATAAAATTAGTAACAGATCTAATTGCAGTTCATTTAATTTCTATTTAAGTGGAGTATTATATATTTGGTTATAATTTACAGGTCTGCAGTAGTCACGTTTCTTTTTAATTGTGATTGTTTTCTGTTTATTGAAATATGCCCTATCCTTAGGCAAAGGTACTAATAAGTAGTATGAATGTGCAAATGCAGTTTAAGCCCCTAGGAACAGGCTTATACAGTAGAAAGAAAGTCCTAAAATTATAAAACATATTCTATAATATTTAAAACAGAACATTGCTATAATGCACAAAAACAAAAGCAATAAAAACTCTGATAGCGTCAATGCTGTAAGTTGTATTTAAAATTAGCTCACAATTTGCTTTTTCTGTACTTGATCATTATAGTTGTTTGCAAGATGGGTCAAATGGCCTGGTCTTGCTTGTACCCTTACCTCAGTTTTTCAATAATTTCCAATCATGACATTCAATTAACTATAATAATACCTTTGGCAATTTAAAAAGAGAGAAAAATAGCAATGTAATCATGGTGAAGTAATTTTGTTGTTTTATATAGCCGTGATACCCTAAGGTAAATTAAGCTGAAAAATGAAAAAATAAATCAAGTATACTAACAGTTGAAACTTAATGTTTTTTTTTCAAAGTTACTCATGTAGCGGCGAGGCTTAATAATAAGGCAGAATTAAGTGTTTCTGAGCTTTCCCAAATTAGGCCTCATTTCTCTGTTCATCTCTGTGGTGCAGCCACAGAGAAACCATTCATGCAAGGTGATTTAAGGTCCAAGGACAGCTCCCAAAGGGGGATGCACTTAGCTAAGCCTGGCTATCATGATCAATGGTCACCCATTGGCGCCTATCTGTCTAGGGAGTGCCAGTTGGACATCTGGATTGCATTCCTAAGTGTCAGGACTAAGTAACTCATATCTCACCTTGATCAACCAATCAGGGACTGGTAGGGCCGAGTAACCCACGTGGGACTCTGATGCCCATGGAACTTTCAGCCAATCAATGAGCTGAAGTTCCTCCAGGTAAAAAAACAGGCAACACAGAGAGCCTGTGAGATTCAGATTCAGATTCAGACTGAGATTCAGATCCAACAATTCTAAAGGGAATTCAAAGGAGAATTCCAGGGCAGGACGGCCCAGGAGCAGAAGGCTCCCAAGGGCAGGACATTCTCGCAGCGCGCCTCCTGACCATCCTGAGACTCAGCCCGGACAACCACGGAACAGCCAGTGTGTCCGAGTGCCAGAACTTTCCTTTGTTCTAAGAGTCTAGAGTTGAGGTTGCCAGAGAGTAACCAGCAGCAGGCCTCGTGAACAGGTCGGAACTGTGGACAGCTGAATCACTATTCAGAACTAGCTCTTCATCATAAACGAACTGGTCCTCTTCCTGACTTGCTGGGACCCACAGTCATCTTTTCTCCTGTGCACAAACTTTGCTAGTTAAAGCCAACAGTGAGCATCAGCAGCGCACCGTCGCAAGCCGCACATCACAGCCTGGCACGGAGCCAGAGAGCGCGGATTGGACAGCAACAGCCTGCAACTGTTTCTTTGTGCCCGCAGGAGATCTGAATCCCCAGAGATTGGATGAGTATTCAACTTCAATGCATTACAGCTCAAGAATTCAATTGTTATCCCAACCAGTTGATATCAATTTAATTCCTAAGAGTTATGTACTTGTTTCGAGTATCTAATGTAGAAGTTATAACCAAGTTCATTTATGAAACGGTCTTAATGAATGATATACTGAACGTATGTCCTCTTGATATATGTAACACTTTGTAACTGATTGAATATATATCTTTTGTATTCTGATAACCCTCTCGATAAGATCTGTTAGGTTTAAGGCATATTTTATGTATTAATAAATGTATCCTCGTGTATTAGTACCTGTGTGTGCGCGTTGTTTGAGTTATGTCGCATGGTTGGATTCTAAAGCCATCAAAAGAATCAACTTTGTGATTTACTGCTACAATTAATAATTGTCTCAGTAAATGCCCAAACCCTACAGAACTGGTGCCTTCAGAGAGCCACTATGATTACATATTTGGCGTCCCTGAACCGGCTTAATCTACACTCAGCTCAGAAAATCATTTTTCGTAATATAAATTTTATCTCCAATACCTGATTTTACATTTGGGTAGAGGAAAATTGTGCTGTTGGTTTAAAAATCCAGAAGTGTTGATAAATTCAGGTCACCTCATCCCTCAATTGCTAGAAATCACTTCAAATGCCACACTCGCCTCAGAGGTCTTTAAAATAAAGTAAGCAGCAAATGTAATGAGTCACATATTGAATAGATAAGCAGACTGTGCACTTCATTGTAATTGAATCACATATGAATGTTGCCGAATCCCTCCCATCTAATTTAAATTAGTATGTATTCCAATTTTAGAGGCTCTTCGTCATCCTGCATCAATAAACATAAATACAGAGTAAAAAGATCACTTGATCTTATTTCTCAGTTCTGACTTTAAAAAAATTGCTTACAGCTACCATACATTTTAAGTAGCTTAATAAAGCAGTCAGATGTCGTATGAATTCTAAAGAAATTGCAAACCGATGTCATAGTTTTTAGAAGCTGGGTTCTAGAGGATGATCCTGCTGTTTATCTTATGGTAAGTGGGTTTACTATAATAGTTACTGCATTACTCTTTAAAATAATAAAAAAATGTATATAATAAAGATTCCATGCATTAGTCTTTACTGTTGTTGCAAAGGCCCAGTCTCCAACTGTGAGACAAGAATATCTAAATTCCTATTTGACCATACATTTAACCAATCGAAGTAAATACTATGATATTTCTTGTCAAATAAGACTATAAGAAAGGTTACACATGAGAAAAGGTCATTTGGTGCATCTGCTGTGCTTGGCTGGTGGCAGTTTATTGTTCTGATGGTTTCATCAATCCATTTCCATAAAGAAGCGATGGTGACGGCTTCAGCAACAAGCCTCGGCAGCTGATTTCTAACTTCCACTACCCTTTGTGTGAGAAATTGCTTGCTATACTCAGATTTACGTCACGCATTCCTGCAGTTTCCACTTAAGTCCCTTAGTTCAGGTTTCACTGTTGATTCTGAACCAGGTCATAGGATTGGCTGTCTGTGCCTTTTCGAATTTTGAGTACTTGAATCAGGTCCCCTTATAGTGTTCTCAGTACAACACTATGATAGTTCAGTTCTTAAAGTCTTTCAGTGTAAGGAATTCCTTTGAGCCTGTGAATGTTACTAGTCACCTTACACCAATTCTAGACTAAAATAATTTAATTTGCAAAATTGAAATTTCACACAATATTTTAAATAAGGTCCTACTAGTCCAATGTGCAATTTTACATAATTCCCCTTGAATTAAATTACATTTATTCACTTGTTGTCATGTCAGGATGATTCCACAGGATGGGCAACAAATTAAGTCCCAAGAATTTATCAGTGTAGAGTTTTGCAGTCAAATTTCTATCAGTCTCCACAAGAATCTCTATTTTCCAATCATCTATTGCATATGACACTTGTTCTGTATGTCTATACCACAGGTGCTGAAATTGGGTTGGTCTTCACAAAACTGATTCCGCATTAAAGAACATGGTTTCACAGTGGTTCCTAATGTGCCGAGTCCATTAGGTGTCACTCAAATATACTGTAACGCTTATGGCCGACAGGCACTGTGTAAGAGCCGGCGTACCAGAGCAGGTGACGTCACCGCCCTTCCCTGTGATAGCAGGACTACAGCTACTGGGCTCGGCTCACGGGGCTGGGTCGCTGCAGAGAGACGCAGGAGTCCCGGGTTTGAGCCCCCGACGGTGGGGGCCGATCTAATGCGGCAAGGGCGCCCGCCTGAGCCCCAGTTGCGTTACATTGGTGTCAGAAGCGGGGTGGGATAGCCCTTCGCCGGGGACGGCGATTTAAGCGGGGGAGAGTGTAACGCTTATGGCCGACAGGCACTGTGTAAGAGCTGGCATACCAGAGCAGGTGATGTCACCGCCCTTCCCTGTGATAGCAGGACTACAGCTACTGGGCTGTAGAGAGATCTCTCTTTGGCTCACGGGGCTGGGTCGCTGCAGAGAGACGCGGGAGTCCTGGGTTCGAGCCCCCGACGGTGGGGGACTGACCTAATGCGGCAAGGGCGCCCGCCTGAGCCCCCGTTGCGTTACAATACTGATAGAACAAAGACATTGTTCCTCTTTTATTTTTAATTTATTAAACTATTTGGGTTGTAGCCTTTTACCAACTTACTGTATACTTGGGTTGAATGTACAGTTATCTTTGTTTTCCTTTCTCTATTTAGATTTTTGGAAAAGACTGCAATCTAGATAAATACAGACTTTCCCTCCTGTAGGTTTTCTGACAAACCTGGTAAGAAAGTTGTCATTTTACCATATCAACCATTTCAATTTCTTCCCTGAAGTTTTCACTGTTTCACTTTTCAGATGTTAAAAAAACTCAAAAGTGCCGTACAATAATATTAATATTAATTTTCTCTGAAAACAAACATTTTCCAGGCTAAGTACTTGCAAACAAATTCCCACATGGTCCCTAGACAATGAAACAGCTTTCAGAATATGCTGTAAAATCTGCTGTGAAATATTTAACCATTTTTAGTCCAAGCTACTGTATGTTGCTTTTCCAGACATAAATATCTTCATTAAAGTTTCATAATTTAGAATAAAATGAAAAAGAATGTTTTAAAGAAATTGTATTATTTTTTGTATTATTAAAAGTTATTCAATTTTTATTCTAATCAAACTAATTGCTTACCATAATGAATTAGTAGTGTTTGTTAAATTTATGGATTTTTTCAGCAGTTAGTGTAAATGAAATCCCCTTTCATATGAAAGAAAATGTTCATGCTTTCAAAAGCTTTTTTCTTATTTCTTCATTTACAGTATACACAAACTAAATCGAAAATGCCTGTGGGGATTGGCTACCTACCTGTTTATGGTTTATGAATACTTCACAGGGAGGGCTTTGTCTATATCATAAGTACTTTAAACTGAAAACTCAGGGTTTGTTCTCATTAAGGTTCAATCTTAAATTAGCATGTGACCATATGTGTTCCCTAATGCATTTAATGTCTACTTTGCTGACAAATATTCTGTAGATGGAAATAAAATGCCTTAAATTAAATTCCTAATAGAACATAAGACATTTGCAAATGAGAGAAAGCTTTTCAGCCCATCTGACTCATGTACTGTAGTTTTTAGTATCTTATTAATTGATTACCTTGTAATGTTGCCATAGCCAAAATGTAATGTAGTGTACTCTCTGAAGGCACCAGTTCTGTAGGGTTTGGGCATTTACTGGGACAATTATTAATTGTAGCAGTAAATCACGAAATTGATTCTTTTGATGGCTTTAGAATCCAACCATGCGACATAACTCAAACAACGCACACACACAGGTACTAATACACGAGGATACATTTATTAATACATAGAATATGCATATAAACCTAACAGATCTTATCGAGAGGGTTATCAGAATACAAAAGGTATATATTCAATCAGTTACAAAGTGTTACACATATCAAGAGGACATACGTTCAGTATATCATTCATTTAGACCGTTTCGTAAATGCACTTGGTTATAACTTCTACATTAGATACTCAAAACAAGTACATAACTCTTAGGAATTAAATTGATATCAACTGGTTGGGATAACAAATGAATTATCAAGCTGTAATGCATTGAAGTTAAATACTCATCCAATTTCTGGGGATTCAGATCTCCTGCGGACTCAAAGAAACAGTTGCAGGCTGTTGCTGTCCAATCCGCGCTCTCTGGCTCGGTGCCAGGCTGTGCTGTGCGGTTTGCGACGGTGCGCTGCTGATGCTCACTGTTGGCTTTAACTAGCAAAGTTTGTGCACAGGAGAAAAGATGACTGTGGGTCCCAGCAAGTCACGAAGAGGACCGGTTCATTTCTGATGAAGAGCTAGTTCTGAATAGTGATTCAGCTGTCACAGTTCCGACCTGTTCATGAGGCCTGCTGCTGGTGCTAACCTTGGGTGGATCCTCTGGTTACTCTCTGGCAACCTCCGCTCTAGACTCTTAGAACAAAGGAAAGTTCTGGCACGCGGACACACTGGCCGTTCCGTGGTTGTCCGGGCTGAGTCTCAGGATGGTCAGGAGGCGCTCTGCGAAAATGTCCTGCCCTTGGGAGCCTTCTGCTCCTGGGCCGTCCTGCCCTGGAATTCTCCTTCGAATTCCCTTTAGAATTGTCCACAGAATTCTCCTGAATCACACTGAATCTGTTCTGAATCTCTCAGGCTCCCTGTGTTGCCTGTTTTTACCTGGAGGAACTTCAGCTCGTTGATTGGCTGAAAGTTCCATGGGCATCAGAGTCCCACGTGGGTTACTTGGCCCTACCAGTCCTTGATTGGTTGATCAAGATGAGATATGAGTCACTTACTCCTGACACTTAGGAATGCAGTCCAGATGTCCATCTGGCACTCCCTAGACAGATAGGCGCCAATGGATGACCATTGATCATGATAGCCAGGCTTAGCTAAGTGCATCCCCCTTTGGGAGCTGTCCTAGGAAACCTTATCAAAGGAACCTTAAATCAGCCTGCATGAATAGTTTCTCTGTGGCTGCACCACAGAGATGAACAGAGAGATGAGGCCTCATTTTGGAAAGCCCACAACACTTAATTCTTTCTTATTAATAAGCCTCGCCGCTACAACCTCATCTATAAACTTTTATGTCAAAAACACTTCACCTTAGTTTCCATTTGTATCCTTGCATTTGTGATTCAGTTTTACCAGCAGAATACCTTTTGATATTCATGTACAGTACATTTATGTTTATTAAAGTATGTTTCTTTCATACGGGGATCAAATTGACAACAATTAGAAAATTATGTTATTTGTCAAATGCACCACAAAATTTAGAGTGGAGTTTAAGGTTGTCCTGCTCAGATATAAGACACTGAATAATAAGACCTATTGGTCTATAATTACTCGTTTGAGTTGATCAGCTTTTAATGGATGGGCACTATATTAGCAATTGTCTAGTCAATGGTATTACCAATTTGTTAAGAGACTGTGAAATAGTTTTGTTAACAGCCAATGAATAATACTTCTGTTTTCTAAAGATCAATTAATAGAAGACAATGAGGCCCTGCACTCAGGTGGACAGCAGACCTAATTATTTCTGAATTGCCAATGTGGAAGGAAGGGGAGTTTACCTTCTATCATTGTCATACTTAGATCAAATATTGTATCTCTGTTTGGGGATAATCTAAGAAATCATCCTCCCCCACACCCCCGTTAGACATTTCTGTATTTTTAAAAACATAAACATATTCTATGTACAGTATGTTCAGTACTTATTCCTGATTATTCTTGATGTCCCTATAGATGTATCCTCAGTAATCATGTGTTCTATCATCATTTTACAAACATATGTAAAATTACATATAAGAACAAAATATTATTATATCAGAAAAAAAGTGTTATATTTTTTCCAGCACATTGTTTTGATTATTAGCTACACATAAGCAGTATTAAAAATGTCTACATGGTTTTGACCTTACTGATGTTTACTATTTTTCTGTGGAACTAGAGCATAATAACCCATTGCATCACTGTATCAAATCCCTATAACAAAAGCTAGTAGACTACAGCTAGTGAAACAAAAAGGACTACAATAACCTACTTATATACTGTACTAGCTGGATGAGTACAGTTTAATTGAGTCAGTAAATTTATAATTCACTGACAAGTCATAATCGTGCAACAAGTATTTCTAATGTGAAATAAGATCATAGAACATTTAGTCTGGTCTTTTATACACCTTTGCTGATTTGTTTTCATGATTATGTTTATTACGTAATGAGCATATTTTGCTGTTACCAGAAAGATCTGTAAGAAAGTGCTTCAAACTGTGAAAATCTAAATGTTGTTAAAAGCCACTGTATGATTAAAGAAACATTAAAGAAATACTGATATTGTGAAAGCTGTTTAATCTTATACCCAACAGTGACACTTTAAACTTCAAAGGTGGTTTCACACCATTTAAATTTCAAAGAATCCATTTTTATTATACTGTAGTAGATTTTCAAGCTTAATTCCAATGTCTGGCCATAGGCACTCAGTTGAAAGAATTAAGAGCATCTGATACTTTTGATACTGATACAGGGATGCACTGATAGCTTCAAGGTCAAATGGATAGTCTTGATCACTGTAACACAAATTTCTTACAAAACATACACACTCAAATCAATGAAATTACATAGACGGCTACTGTATAAAATCTTAAGACTGTCCAAAAAATCGGATTATTGTTTCAACTCATTTGTTATTGGATTGTAGAGAAATACTCCAACTTTTATCACTGAATAGTAATGATACCCATTTAAATGAGAATGTTAACACTTGGTAATATTTTTGTGCCAGATTATGAGCAGTGTTTTCATTTTCACATAGACACCACATTCAAAAGGTGGCATAAATTAATTCACTCAAGATCTGCGAAGGTCTGTGAAGTACACCACTGTCACTGCTACAAGGTTCTTTAGCAAAAAATGATATTAGACATTTGAACTTAATATTCACTGCTCTTGAATTCACTTTTCCTGAATCTGTTCTTACTGTAAGCATTATATAGGAAAAGGTGAGGCAGTTTTGTGATTTATTTTATCTCAGACCTTGCAATCCACATTTCCCATCTAACAACTGATGCCAGAGAAGGTGGGGTTGAAGCAGCTGCTGCCATGGGAATATTGCCTGACTGCTTCAGTTATTTCATGAACAACAAACAGCTATTTGTCTGGACGTGAAGTTTCCATTCTAATCCCCCTTCTGCCCCCCTCCTCATCTTGCAGCCATTAAGTAATGAACAACCCCACCCTGGCATCCACACTCAAAATCCAGGGACTTGATTTTTGACTCTCACAAACGTGAATTCCATTAAAATAGACTATAGAACTGACACTGTACTAGGCAGAAGACATCTGCATTGTCTGTAGCCTAAACCTCTAAAGGATCTGTTTGTAGTTTGAAACTATATCGAAATTAAAATAGCATGGAAATGGGCTTCGGTGCAATGCCTGAAGGTGTTGAGATAAACATCAGCTCTTTCCTTAGAAAAAATGACAAATTACAGGGGTGTGCCAGTGTTTGTGTCTGGGGATATTTTCAGACAAGATCAAGTGAAATCAAGGGACTGTTCTGTGACCATCAACCAAAACAAATTGATGTGAATCGGGCCACAGTCCAGACTTAAGCTTAGCAAAATGTATAGCTATTTCAATTAAAATGTAAACAGCATAGAAATACAGTATCAGAATTCTTAATATATTGATACATATATTTCAACTTATGGCATTCGAATATGGAGCTGTGTTAGAGGATGGCTTCAAAGAAAAAGCTAGAGGTTAATTCCTTGCTACAAACCAGAAGAAAGAAGAAGAAAACATGTAGTGACACATCTGAAGAAGACCCCATAACCAAAAATCTGTTTCAGCATGGAATTAACTTCCTATGTGTTCCTATAATAGTAATAACAATAATAAATGTGTGAAATCTCATGATTGCAGACATATATATATATATTGTACAGTATATGAAAAATATTTTCTTTGGTGTATTTAGTTTAAAATGGCTTTATTTATTTACAATGTATTTTTAAACAAGGACAGATTGGGCTGAAGGTAAGAAGTATCATTAATCAAGTTAGATGACTGCAAAGAGGATATTTAACTGTTGTGAAAGTAAATTGCACAAGCGGTTCATGCCTTATCTCACAGTATTGACAGTACTGGAAATTATTCATGGGAATGCAAATTTAAAATTGTAAAGAAGGACAATTAATTTTGTACCATTTAAATAATTTTCTTCCCTACATATACTACAAACTACAGTTTTTGTCCATTATTATAAGCAACATTTTCACCTTTTTTGCAAAAATAATTCATAAATACTATTTAGGATACCATTTTTATTTTAAAAATTCTTTTGGAGTGGGAATTGTTTACACACCATAAATCTAAAGCTCTTTCCTGTCTAGTTTTATCTTAGTTTTTGTTGTTTAGATATGGATATAGACATTGTCTGCATATAAATATGTTGTGTGCTTGGATTATATCCACCTCCTATATAGTCCTGTGGATTTATATTACAATGATAGAGGGACTTACATTTCATCACAATTTAATTAGTTTTTTATGACAATGCTACATTTTGCCTAATAAGAAGGCCTTTTGTGGCTCTACTTTCATTTCCACGGAGGCTTTTCCATGCAATTAAATTAGTCTCCTTTGAAAACAAGCCAAATATGATTCGAGTTAATTAAAAATTAAAATAAAGCTAAATATATCAGGGAGGCAATTGGTTTTTGAGAACCAAAAATAAAGCCTTCATTCCTCCCCACCCACCAATCACCACTGCCAGACCAACGTGATTAACATGGTTCACTAAAGAAGCTCTGTCCAGTATGCCCAGTGTAATTAACTGCCTGTCATAATGGCCACCTTTATTCTATATGAGATACTTGGCCTTTGAATTGATCAAATGCCCTTGGCTAGGAATATTTTTCAGTAGAACTCTTGAGCAATAATTTAGTGCCCTGAACTACAGCTAATAGAACACTTTGTACTATCCTAGATGTCCTTGGATAAAAAGGAATAGAAAAAGAGCATCTATCTATGTACAATATAATGAAACAAACTTCTCACTATTATTTTTATATAATATCTATAGACCAATGCTCATGAGTTGATATTTTCTAATGAGCAGAGAGAAAAAAGTCACCTTTCCATGTGTTTAATGGGAACCAAATTGTGTATAAATGGAAAGTTTTAGTGCTTGCAAACAAATGTTCCGCTTCAGTGACAAAACCCTTAAGTCTTAGATATTTCTGTCTGGGAGTACATGGTATAGTGTATGAAACACTGGAGTTTCAAAGATAAGTAAACATTTTCACTAGTTATGAATAGCAGAGCCTTCACCAAAACTTGCACATGTGTATCAAAGGTTTTTATATATTTTTTTAATTTTCTTTTTCTTTTTGTTTTCCTTGCAGATGCAGCAGCTCTTCTATGAAAATTACGAACACAACAAGAAAGGATATATCCAGGAGTTGCACAGCAGCAAAATCCACAACGCCATTACACTTCATCCCAATAAGAGGCCTGCATACCAGTACAGGCTGCACAATTACATGTTGAGCCGTAAAATCTCTGAGCTGAGATACCGCACAATCGAGCTCCACCGGGAAGGAGTAGTCATGAGCAAGCTGAGCAACATGGAAGTGCAGAAGGAAGATCAGCAACTGGGAATGATGCCTTCCTATACTCGCTTCCAGCCAACAGAAAGAAGTGAAGTAATTGAATGGGAGTTCCTCACTGGGAAACTCCTGTACTCCATGGCTGAAAACCAGGTGCCTCGGCAGGGACTCGGCAAAGTGTTACGGGCTGCTTTAGATGACACGGTGCTTCAGGTGATGGAGATGATTAATGAGAACTCAAAGGCGAGAGGCCGTGTTATTGATTTCAAGGAGATCCAATATGGCTACCGGAGAGTAGATCCTTTACATGGGGCAGAATATATCTTGGATTTGTTGCTTCTTTATAAAAAGCACAAGGGGAGAAAGGTTACCGTGCCAGTCCGACGGCATGCCTACCTCCAGCAGTCATTCAGCAAACCCTTCTTTGCAGAAGCTGAGGAACTTGATGTGGGAGAGCTTGTTGACACCATTAACAGTGACTCTCAGTCCTTTTCTTTCCTCTCAAATTCCTTTAAGATCTTCTCTCCCTTCCAGTTTACTGAAGCAACCAAAGAGATGAGGGAAAGGAACGAAAAAAAGATCCACTTCCTTGTCCCTCTCACAGGAAGATATGAAATTTTTGTGAGGTTTATGGAGAACTTTGAGAAGACATGCCTTATTCCAAACCAGAATGTAAAATTAACTGTAATTTTAGTAGACAATGACTCTAACCAAGACAAAGAGAAGCATTTGGATCTGATTATGGAATACCGTAAGAAGTATCCCAAAGCTGATGTAGCAGTCATTCCCATGACTGGAGATTTCTCAAGGGGCTTGGCACTTGAAATGGGATCATCACAGCTAGACAACAACACTTTGCTGCTGTTCTGTGATGTTGACCTTGTGTTTAATGCAGATTTCTTGCAGCGGTGCAGAGACAACACCATTCAAGGGGAACAGGTATATTACCCCATCATCTTCAGTCAGTATGATCCAAAAATCGTTTATGCAGGCAATCCTCCAGAGGACAGCAACTTTGTATTTACAAAGAAAAGTGGGTTCTGGAGAGAGTATGGATTTGGAATCACATGCATATATAAAAGTGATTTCTTAAAAGCAGGTGGTTTTGACACTTCAATCCAAGGTTGGGGATTAGAGGATGTAGATCTCTTCACAAAAGTCATAAATTCGGGATTAAAGGCATTTCGTAGTCAAGAGGTTGGAATTGTCCATATTTACCACCCTGTTCACTGTGACCCAAACCTAGACCCTAAGCAATATAAGATGTGCTTAGGGTCTAAAGCAAGTACTTACGCATCCACGATGCAACTAGCTGAACTGTGGTTGGAAAAGCACTTAGGTGTGGGGTACAACAGAACTTTGTCCTGACATTCCAGTTCATTCTCCCATTTTGGGAGGTTACCTCAAGTTTTGTGTGACCTTGCAGAGCAGATGAGTCACATGTGCTCTTGACTGTGTAAGTGGCAGTGTGTAAGTCTGTTGTCTTGTTTGCTTTTATTTGAAGTTAGTTTCTATTCAGCCGTCTTCCAAAGGACTTCTGCACATCCCAGTGGCAGTCCCTCCATTATTTTGATATACACCTGAAAGTGTTTGATGCCGGGTTTCTTGTATTTTTTTGTTTTGGCTTTACATTTTGAGAAGATCCAGTGCATCAGAACTATTCTCAGGAGCACATCCTCCACAAAACCAATGGCTACTTCAAATGAATGTGTGCTTTGTGGCTTTGTTCTGTATAGGCTTTAAAGTACAGTGTTCACCATGTTCCTTTTCAGGCTTTGCTGAACCCAATGTGATGATGACAATGATAATAATAATAATAACAATAAAAATAATAATTAAACTGTTGAAAGTACCACAAAAGTGCTTTACGCTTCCACAGGGGAAGGAACTCTGTAATATAGTTTGAGTTTTCTAATTTATATAAAGTCGTAAAAATGTAAACAGAACTTTCGTCATCTGCAGTATTTTTAAAGTATGTGAATAATTTTGATGATTGTATCTTTATTTTTAAAACTATTTCCTTGACGTAAAAGGTACTGGATACCGATATCCGCTGTCTCGAGACCATTCTGATAAATGATGTATTTCTCTTTTTCATGTGGCCATGCTTAAAAAAGCATTTTGATTGCATTGTTTCAGCTTTGTGAATTTCAAGTCTTTCAGTTTGCTGACAAGAACTAAGAAATTCTATTAAAAGGGGTAATTTATAATAAAGCATATACATTAAAACTTTTATAAATACCTGGTTATGTGAGTTTTATTTAGCCTTTTTCTAAAATGATGGCAAATGTGAATCTTTTAAATAGGCCAACAAAATAATCATTCAGGCCTTCGATTTGAACTAAGTGATATCACTAATCTATAATGCTGCCTACTTGATGTTTTACTATTTCACATTATGCTTGTCTTCATTCTCTGTCCAAAATCAAACAGTTTGAACATTTAATTTGAAAATTTGACAGTGTATTATTATTGAAACACAAGAAAGAAAGATGACATTTCAAGTGCATAACAGACAAGGATAAAAAAACACTGGTAATCAAGTTCTGATTACAGTATATCCATTTGATTATATCCAAGTTTAAATTATATCCATTTGTTATCATTAAAGCTTTTTCAGTTGCTTACAGTATGTCTGGCATGCTGGAAAATAATTATCAGTTCTCTGTCCTTGTTGTTTGTTATTGTTGAAGTACAGGCAAATTAATGTTATACTGATGTTTTTGGTAGTAGACATAATACAGGATGAAGAATATAAAAGTGATTCCACTATTTCCCATTTTGTCCTGTAATAATTATGAGAAACACTTCCCCCTACAGTTCCGTTAACCTATTAAACCTTCAATAAATATTTCAACATTCAGTTATCTTTTTGAACATAGCTAAGGCAAAGTATCAGTAAAAGCTTTCTTTTAAAGCATACCTGTGTTTAATATGGATCTCTAGATGCTTGTGAAGGTGCTCCACATGTTTCTTCTTGGTAATCTGTATAAAGCGGTTTTAAAAGTGAGCTTTAAAAATTTAATGAACAGGCCATGTGTCTGGCTTTCACACTATTGTATATGGCACAGACACACTGTTACAGAATATTAAAATGAAAGAACAAAAATAATACATTATTACAACTATGCCTTTACTTAAAAAAGTGGGACAAGGGCACATAGACATTAATATTCTGCTATTTTGGAAGATCATGAACTTGAACAGTTTTTAACTGTTTAGTAAAGGACATATGTAACTTGAATCTACCTTTATCATTTTACCTATAAATCACAATGGCTGTATTAAACGTTACAAACTGTGAAGTGTTTGACAAATGGCAAAATAATAAGTATCAATCACATATCAAATATCAGGTTCTGAAGCCAAAATGTTATGCAAGCAAATATGTAAAAAATAGCATTTACAATATACGCTCCCTACAGTCAGGGAATACAGAATGTAACCGTGCAAATGTTTTCTTTCTTCTCCAGACACAGGCGGCTAACTTGAATAGGACAAACAATATGTACTTGCAATAATTTACAGTACATCTAGACAGCACACACTGTTTACAGCAATGCACAGATATTTACAGTTCTGCAAGTCAGAGTACTGCCTTCAACACACATGGCAAAACATGGAACTCTCCCTGGCAACAGTGAGAGATACTGTACAATAAAGAGAAAAAGAGAGAAGGAACCTGAGTATTATTAAATAAAGGATCATATTTAGGATTCAGTCATCTCCAAAGTACTGTAAATGCTAAATAAATGGGAACCTATAGTATAGAATTCAAAATGCTTCACTAAACAGAGATATGTATTTCTGCCTTAAGGATGTTACAAATAGGAAATCACTGTTTCCAAATAATATAAAAAAGTACCTTACATAAAGCTGTATAATATATCCATAATACTGTATAATCCAGTCCACGTTTACTCTCTAATCACCTGGACAGATTCTGGTGACTAGCTGGTCTGTTGAAAGAGATTCATCATCATTTCTTCTCTCTCCAGTCTTTTCCTGTGCCTTCTCTTTAAAAATTTAATGGACAGGCCTGGTGCCTGGCTTTCACATTACTGTATGTTACAGAATATTAAAATGAAAGAACAAAAAGAATACAATATTACAAATATGCTTTCATTGTAGAAAAAATGGGACAAGAGTACATAGACATTAAAATTCCATTATATTGGAATTGAACTTGACATGAACTTGACAGTTTTGATTTCCAAAACTGTTTAGTAAGGGGCACCTGTATGTTAACCTGTATAATACCCTGTATATTTTTTTATCCTCTATTATCTTCTAATGATCCTGTCATTGTTAAATATTACTCGAATTGTCTGGTCACCCAGGTCGTTGGTCATTGCAACTGCTTTAGGTGAGATCAGATAAGGGAATATTATAAGAAGCTGGGGTATCTTCAGCAACATTGCCCAGTAGCTTATTCCATATTCTCACAAATGAAACTTAAGTCCATTTCAAAACTGCTATTGAAAACAGACTGAAAATGCTGATACTTCTTGCTTCTTACATACAGTATCTGTAAACAATATCAATCGCTTTTTTTATTTGTTAAATGTAATGTTTTGTTAAGAATACTGTAAGCACACTTAAAATGTATGAATTATGAGCTTCATGAAATTTGATCCTTGATTTTTAAAACACTGAACAAAATGCTGTTGTGTTTTCAGAAGTTCCATGTGAAAAGAGACTCTTTTAATCTGATCTGATCCTTTAAAATATCACCTGATAAAAAAAAATATTAATATTTTTAATTTAAAAATTGAAAAACATGAATTGCCAATTTGTTGAAACAGTAAAAAATGGCTAAAGATGCTTGTGTATATTGGAGGATTTCCAATTATTTAATTTCTGACTTTTCTCATGCTTATAGAGTATGTTCTCATAGAAAAGAAGAAAACAAACTGAACATAAATCAACAAGTTGTAAACTTGTTGTAAACACTGTTGTGAAGTTTGGGATTAAATCTGGAATTCAGATTTTAGATTTTGACAAACTTGTTCTTGCACACATCCTCATCCTTATTCTATAAGGCCATGGCAAACATCTGCAAAACCACCTAAAGAAAAACAAGTTGGCTAAGGGTTATTTAAAGTGTTCATTTAGAGTAGGTACTGTAGGTAAACATGGCAAAAAAACAACAACTGTCAAAACAGAATTCAGAGATACTAGTTTCAGACAGTAGGTCAAATTTTTTAAAACACTAATTCTAGCTGATGAGATGTCTTCTGGTGATCTGCAAGCTAATAGCCTATGAACAGATGCATGAATGTACATCAATTAACAGGATCAGGTCCTGTATACCAGGTCATAATGACAAATCACACTGGATACTCTTTTTAATGCTATTTGATTACTATACAATTCTTATGCAGAAACCTGGCATTGTGTAGTGTTCATTATATAAACTCCTTGACCTGAGAACAATTGAGAAGGGATCTGATGATAAATGGCAAGTTGTGCATTTATTCCAGTTGGAGTAATCAATCCAGCAATTAGAACTATGAGACTTCACAGAGATTAAAAACTGAAATCAAGATGTATTCCTCAAAAATTATAATTTATTTTTAATAAAATCAAAAATAAGTATTAATTTATTTTCGGCAATCTAGTAATATCATTTTCAGACAGAGGGAGCAATTCACTGAAGCCACAAAACTAATGAGACTTGTAACATTCAGAGCTTCAGAAAGGTTGTGTTAATCAATTTTTTTTCACTTATCATGTCTAACTATCAGACAAATGACAATTATTTGAGGAAGATTTTTAATGAGAATATAAGCAAGCTAAAGAAGACAACCTAAAAGAAATATTCTGTGTAGTGTTGGAGATGCAGCATAAAACGAAGCAGATACTGTAGGTGCCTGGGGAAGGTAAATGAGAAATTAATTATGGAAAAAGAACAGATTCTAAAGGGCACCAGAAATTTACTATAATTCTACCAATGTGACCTCTTGGCTTCAAGTATTCTATCCCATCTACAAACAATGAACCCCATTCACAAAAGCTTCTTATTTGATAAGGTGCACCTTATCCAATGATAAGCCTATGGATAAGGTGCAACATATCACGTAAGAAGCTTTTGTTAATGAGTCCAATATGTCACAGCACATATTTAACTGGAACTACTATAAAAATGTTGTTGTTTTTTTAATGTGCAAACTAGTTATCATCTTCTATTATTGGTATAAATCTTTACAATATCCAAGTTTCACAATCTACTTTTGTGTATAACCTCTTTATTGGAAAACAAACAAAACAAACACTAATGCTGTCTTCCTGAAAACCCTTACGGTAGGTACATTCGCAGTAGATAATCTCAAGATTTTATGAGAATAATAGAGATAGGGAACCATTAAAAAAGAATAAACATTCCTTTTTAACTCCAATAAATGAACAAAAAACAGACTAAAATAAAGTACAACAGATCTCAACAGAAAAACAACACTCTCCCAAAAGCATATCCTAAAATCTGTCACATAACAGAAAAAATATTCTCATTGATCAAGCAAACACTTCTAAATAGCCTGGTTTCATCGATAGAGTGAAGACCTCATCAGCTAAACAGCCTTTTTTATCAATCAGCTTCTATAGTTCCCCAGAAAATTTGGATACTGCCTCCCTTGATAATTTCATGTAATGTAAGTAGACTGTAAAACGTTTTAAAGTTATCAAACCACCCTTTGATAGACAGAAGCTTTTCAGTCTCTGTAATCATACAACAAAAAAAAAACTATCTTGTCTTCTCTTAAATGAAAAATAAACCAGAGAATGATGAACCATGAGTACCAGAAAAGAAGAGTCCAAGAAAACTGCCTGACTAGTTTTTTAATGACACCAGACTCTAGCTCATTGATATATAGTACTGTAAACAAGAGCAGTGGTCCTAATAAGATCCCTGTGGTACTCCACTAATAACATAATCCAAACTCGAACATTCATTCCTTATCAGTACTCCCATTAACTAATTCTCAATCCAAATACAATCCTGACATGCCTACCACCTGTAATTTGAGAATTAATCTTTTTTGAGGAACTCAAAGTTTTTAGCATCCGAAAATCTAAACACATCATATACTGCATATACAGTGCATATCCACTGTTGTTGTTGCTTGTTCGAAGAATCCTAAAAATGAAGTTTGGCAAGTCCTACTATTCCTATTCCCCATGATATCACTTTCAGCGAGGTGATACTCTATTTCTAAAACTAACATTACATGTAATAAATATCAGACTTGGAGGATCTATGATTGGGTCAGATTTGTTACCTTTCTATTTGGGAACTCCAATGGCACATTTCTAATACATTTGTACTTTCCCTTTTTTAAGAGACTGTCAGAAGAATTGTATCAACGGCCTCTGAATGACATCAATTGGAAAGATACAGTACCATCAGGCCGCAGGAATTAATTAACCTTGAGTGCTTCTAGAACCTGAAACCTGTGTACCTATTCTATGCTTATACTGTGCAATAAAGAACTTCCACTGCCTGAGGCATGTACAGTAGTTGACTTCTTTCTTAGTGAATACCTGAAATACTCATTATGTCAGCCATGTCCCTTTCCTTGTCTAGAAGTGTCCCTCTGTTGTCCTGGATACTTGCCGTTGAGGTACTGAAACACCTTTTCTTGATTTTAATCTCAGCTGCAGTATTGTTTTCCTTCTTTTTCTTGGACTTTGTAATTTCATTTTTTAACTGTGCTTACATTTCATTGTGGTTTCTTTAATGTTGTACGAAGGATAGAAACACAAGAATAGAATGACCAAGAGGAAAGACAAAAGGAAAAAAGACGTTATTGGAAAATATCATGTCAATGATGCAGACATAACATAAGTATTAGTAAGGGTTCAGAAATTTCAAGCTGTCAAAATAAAAGAGGAAGGGCTGCCATGCAATATGAAATGTATTACTGGTGCCACTAACTGAAGTATTCTTCAGTTTGAGAAAATACAATATATCTCTGCTTCAGCTGTCATGGGAAGGCAGAACAGCATGTCCCAAATGCCACAAAACCACACAGCAGAGCAGTAATACTGCGAATGCCATAATATTAAACTGAACTTTGAAAAAAGCCATCTTCTCAGGTTTAATGTCAAAACCTGATACAATGTGTAGAATCAATAGGCACCTTAAAGACAGTACATGGAAATACAATTTAAAAAGGATTTCCTAAATGACACTAATCTTGGGCAGGAGCAGTATATGTGTATCAGGGAGTCTGTCTACTGGTGACCTCTGACACATGAGGTTTCTATAGCTGGGTATATTGTGGCCAAACTTGTTTTGCACATACAGTATGTATTGAATAAAACCCCCTTGAACTGAATCAAGACATGATGCGCACAGATCACGGGAGGATGGTACTCTCAGCAAAATAGAAAATCACATGTTCTCTTCAAAACTGAAACATACTGTAGGCCTTGCTCCCTGGCAGCCTGTAGCCAGTAAAGGTTAATACAGGAAAGCAATGTATGACAGATTTTTGACATTTTTTGTCCAGATTAATTAAAAAAGTTAATGTGCGATGTGGACCTTATTTTGTAAAAAAGACCAAACGTAAAAGCATCAACAAAAGTGTAAATGAAAAAAATACATTTTACAGATAGCTAATCAATGATGTAAGAATATTACTGTTGAAATAATGCATATACCTTAATCCATTATAATGACAAGTATGAAAATAAATCCCACTAAAAATAATAAAATATGATTTGTTACAAATGGAGAGAGCATTTACTGAAACCCAAAATGTTACTTAAACTAAGACCACATCCTGGGTTCCAAAGTTTAAACTTGTAGAAGGCTCCAAACTTGTAGAACGCTTACAAATTATTTCCTATCAAAGAAATCGAACTCTTTCTTAGAAATATTCAATTCAAATAAAATGTTTTAGTGTGTGTTTCAGAATTGATCATTTTATCAATGTATTTGTATCTCATAACATGCAAAGATTGCTCAACCATAAGGAAGTATTGAAGTGTCATTGCACCGCTTAATTTGGAAAAAAAAATATAAGGATAGAGTACTGTACCGTATACCTCATTGAAATATTAGTAGAATTTTCACAGTATGAAACTAAGAGAAAAGGGATTGTGAAGTTGAAACAAAATCAGTTCTATCGCTGTTACAGCCATTATTTCCTAAATTTCAGGTCAGTTCGCTGTAAGCAATGTTGTGCTACAGTACATGTTGAAAAAAAAGAGGTACAATCTCCATTATCAGGAAGGGTAGACCTACAAAAGGACTCTGTACCAGCCCCAGAGGGGTGAACCGCATACCTTGGATCCTGAGCTAGAGCTGCCTAAATCCACTTTTTTTGTGAGAAGAGGTTGCTAAAGGGAGCTGTTTTTTGTTTCACATGTTTTAGAGCTGCCTAAAACTCCTGAAGGAGAAAATCTGCCTGAAGGGGAGGAACGGTTTGAGATCTCTATGACAGTACAAGAGGGGCAGGAACTGCCCTGCCATCTGACAGAAAGAAAGTTATAGCCTCTGAACCAGAAAAGTAGAAGCAGTAATCTTCAATACAATGATGGATTATTACCCTCCAAGATGGAGTGTATGGTCCTAGAGGCCATGAGCCAACCTCCTTTCCTCTTTGTACAGCCTTAATCAGGTGCATCACATTCGCAATATGAATACAAGCTAGAGCAGATGCATGCTCCTTCCTGATTAATGAAGTATGTGCTGACTGCCTGGCCTGGGGTAACTGACTGATGGAGAGGCAGGAAAAATTCTACTTTGCACTGGCCTATCAGTTATTTGACCTCCTGGGGCAGTCACCACTCCATTTCCTAAAATTATGAAAGTACGTTGATTTTCTTTTTTCTGTCGTGAAGATGTATATCCTCTATTAACAAGAAATATATATATTGTAACGCAACGGGGGCTCAGGCGGGCGCCCTTGCCGCATCTGGTCGGCCCCATCCCCACTGGAGGCTCGAACCCGGGACTTCCGCGTCTCTCTGCAGCGACCTAGCCCCGTGAGCCAAAGAGAGATCTCTCCACAGCCCAGTAGCTGTGGTCCTGCTATCACAGGGAAGGGCGGTGATGTCACCCGCTCTGGTACGCCGGCTCTTACACACACTGCTTGTCGGCCGTAAGCGTTACACTCTCCCCCGCTTAAATCGCCGTCCCCGGCGAAGGGCTATCCCGCCCCACTTCTGACACCAATGTAACGCAACGGGGGCTCAGGCGGGCGCCCTTGCCGCATTAGGTCGGCCCCTGCACCGTCCGGGGCTCGAACCCGGGACTTCCGCGTCTCTCTGCAGCGACCTAGCCCCGTGAGCCAAAGAGAGATCCCTCCACAGCCCAGTAGCTGTGGTCCTGCTATCACAGGGAAGGGCGGTGACGTCACCCGCTCTGGTACGCCGGCTCTTACACAGTGCCTGTCGGCCGTAAGCGTTACACTCTCCCCCGCTTAAATCGCCGTCCCCGGCGAAGGGCTATCCCGCCCCGCTTCTGACACCAATGTAACGCAACGGGGGCTCAGGCGGGCGCCCTTGCCGCATTAGGTCGGCCCCTGCACCGTCCGGGGCTCGAACCCGGGACTTCCGCGTCTCTCTGCAGCGACCTAGCCTCGTGAGCCAAAGAGAGATCTCTCTACAGCCCAGTAGCTGTGGTCCTGCTATCACAGGGAAGGGCGGTGACGTCACCCGCTCTGATACGCCGGCTCTTACACACTGCTTGTCGGCCGTAAGCGTTACAATATTTTAGCCATCAAGTTCATTTTTTGGAATAAAATCCATCTTATGATATCTACATCTCCTAGTGTTTCCTGCAGTACATACAGTAGTACCAATATAAAGGGTACTTCTAAAGTTACTTGGCCTGTTCACACAGTGTGGTACAAAATTCTTTGTTTTTTTTACATGAAATTCCAGGGTTTTTTAAATGAAAACACGAGAAACATTTTGAGGGATAATTAAAACACTAACATTACTGGCCCTAACAGCTAACTTAGATTGGTTGTATTGCCGATATGGAACATGCCTCATTAGACAGGAGTTTTAAAAAGGACAGAGGGTTGAGTAAATGAAAGTGCAGTAAGGCAAGAGACAGATTCAAGAAAATAAGTTAAATGAGACATGCCAGTAGTCAATTGGTGTAAAGAAGAAATACAGTATTTTCGCACATTTTTAGTCATTCTTCATGAGAGTAATGTACAATAACAGTTCAGTATTTGGTTTTCTAAAGGAGTGTTTTGAAGTGTCAAGAATTGAGTGGTACTGTATGTTTAAGGGTTGTACAAGAAGATCTGCTTTATCTAAATGTGTTGCGTAAGCACTAGATGAGTACAGACTGGCATGGCAATACACTGCTGGGATATCAGATGGAGCACTAATAGTATTTCATTTCACGGTTGTACTTACTACTTCAGTTAGTCAATGTAGAGGAATAGTGGACCCATTCTGAAATACTGTACCAGTGTATCTTACATCAGGAGCTGCAGTGTGCAAAATCAATTGGTTTGAAGTAGGTAATGTAAACTGTAATCAAATCTCTGAATCACTGGCACTTTCAAAGCAATGGAGGAACTGGATGGAAAATATGGCGATGTGCTTTATCAACAGGTAGTTTGGTCGCTATGTCAAAGTAAAGTCCTGAAGTGATTTTTCAACATCTGAATCTAAATAAAACATTTAATGGAAGAGAAAGGAGGCAAAGAAACAAAGGTGTCAGACAAGAAAGGACTTTGATATCTTACTTTCCTGGTTGACATCACAATTCTGAGTTCTTTGAATTTGCATATGTAGGAGAAAGAGTGTCTCATTCATCAACTGTACGACAGAATTAAGGGGCTGTAATAGAAACTGCTGTTTCTTGAATAATAACTGAAAGTTCCCAGATTCAGATGTTGTCCCAGTCTTGCTCACTTTGCAAACCTTAGAGAAGTAAATGCAGGTATAGACAGGCTGCATGCCAAAAGCATGCAAAGTATGCAGCATTCACTTCAGACCATCTTGCAGGAATTCAAAAGCTGTTTGTCAGAATTTTCACACCCACGGACTTCCATGTGGATGACTTGCCCAAACAAGTGGAGAAACAATTGAATTTCAATATGAAATAGAAAAGTACAGCAACTTTACTTTCCAAAACTACTCCGTGCTTATCAATTTACAAAAATACCAAATCATGCAAAAATATGCTCAGAGGATGTTCTCCATTTTTGGAAGTACTTGCTATGTGAATAGAAATTTAGCTATTTGAAAGTGAATAATCATGATTCAGAGAGAACCTTAGTGATCTCCACTTGCAAAAATCGTTAGCAGTTGTCAGTTAGCCGTATCATCCTAAATGTAGAAATAATCATGAGATCAAAGCATTAATTTGATGTCTCAGTGAAAGGTATGAATAAAAGTTATCTTTAAACAAAGTAAAATACTACTAATAATAGAAATATAAAATAATTATACATTTTGCAACATTCATATGAAAATTGGCCAGACAAAACACTATTTTTTAGTTATACAAGTATTTCTACTGAGAAATAGTGAATGTTAATATTCAAGTGTTCATTTTATATCTGCAAAAGGCAGAAATAGGCCAAATCATCTTAACTGCTTTGATTGAAATAAGCTTCAGTTTCAGTCAAATCTGGTGAACAGCCCTCCAAGCCTAAATGTTTGGACACCCCTGATAAATCATATCAAACTTAAATGCAGAAACTGAGAAAAAGATTCTTTTCTGCACTATGTTATTAAACGAGTGCTACTTAATTAGTTGTCAACATCCATTAAACATATGTGCATAATTAGTCAGAAAGCTTTTACTTGTTGTACGCACATACTGTGCATAAAAAACAGGAGACAGCTCCTTATCCAAAGCTCAAAAAGGAAAAGGGTGACACTACTATTGCTAAAATAAGATTACCTTTTTCTTGCCGCAAGTCTGGTAAGATACGTACAGTATAAACAGGAGTGGATGGCTCATCCTAGATTGTATGACTAAAATATGAATCCTTAACTGATATACAAAATGTAAGTCTGCATCATATCTAACAAGGTCACGTACAGTACAATATTTCTACCATCAACTACTGTACCTCCTCAGTTCAGGCAAACCTAATTATAAGCTTGTTAAACATAAACGAAAGCTTAAAATAGAGGATAATAATACAATCACATACAGTATTTTCTTACACAACTGCATATAAAAGGATCAAGCAGGTGGATCTAAATTTGTAAACAGCAGACTCCATGTACAGTATTCTAAAATATTTGAGACCAGTGCCTGGATATGATTTGAGAATAGTAGTAAACAATTAGAAAAGAGTGTGACAGACTCTACCCTTTATAAGACAGCCCTAGTGATCTACAGACTTAAAAATTCACAATTACTATCAAAGTAAAGTCCATGAGATTTTATTGTAGGTTTTAAAAGCTATTACAGTAGATTTTCAACTACAAGGAAAACTGAAAGCCACCATTAGCACCATGCAAGCACGTTTTATATCATACAGACCACTAATTATTTCCATGTGCATTTCTCTATCAATCCCCAATAATGCAATTAACGGATTGACACCCAGTGAGTCTATTTACAACAATTAGACACCTTTCAACTCATTTAATTGGCAGATTGGCTGCAACTGCAGCCCCTT
Source organism: Lepisosteus oculatus (assembly GCF_040954835.1). NCBI lineage: Eukaryota > Metazoa > Chordata > Actinopteri > Semionotiformes > Lepisosteidae > Lepisosteus > Lepisosteus oculatus. The sequence continues at coordinate 50,349,757 of NC_090698.1, read as the reverse complement.
CATCTGCTGGCCTACCACAAAGGGGATCCACTGTTTTACTAGCACTAGACACTAACAAAATTTAACTAAAACTGGTGACTCTGTGCTTTGCTTAGATTTTATGTGAAGTAAAATAATTTTTTACCATGATTCCTACATTGTATTCAATCATGTGCATCCACACTACAAAAAAGGTGTATATTGGTGCACATGAGTATGGAATGATAATGCAAATATTGACCAGCCCTTTAAGCAGGTCCAGAAGTGTCTAAGGTGGGTTCACTAGGTTGCAAAAAAGGTAATCAATGTTGTCCACATATTTGATCTGAGAAAAAATACCCAAATGTAGAAAACCCATGTGCATTATGAGACCAGATTCTATTCCTGTTGCAATACAAGATCCATGAGCCACAAACTTGCACAATCACACCATCTGTGTGAGTATAACTGAACGAGTGTGTCTAAGTCTAAATTTTAGACTAAAGTTTATCAATTATCATTAACTGTACTCTATGTGTGGATACAGAACTATCAACAAATTTGTCTCTTTCCACATCACAGGCCTGCCCATAGCACATAATATTGCATTTTTTCTATGCAATGTAATCAGAGATGACATTTACTCATCTGCAGCTGTTATTCAACAGGATAACTTGTAGTAGCGTATTAAATCAGTTCCACATTAAAACATTGACAACACTTGCACAATTAAAATGAAAATGAAAAATATAAAACAATAAACATTTAGTTCTTATTTGGTTTGATGTTCTTTGTTTCCTATAACATTAAATGTACTGCTTCAAAGCCAATGTTAAGAATTTTAATATAATTACATTTCAAAATGTTTATAAAAGTAAAACATTAAAATGTAGATAAGAAAGCACAGTCTGGTTTATGTATGTATTTCTAGTTCATACGTTGGTACTTCATGTAGTCTCAAGCATGTATTTCACCAGGGAGCTCCAATTATCCAAGGTCAATGAGAGGAACACAACTGCAGCTTGCTCATTAATCATCCTCTCAGTGGAGTGGTTCGAAAGACGCAACAAATCAATGACCTGCAACACAAAATATTACAAATATATACAAACATGGCACAACTGCAGTACCTATTGTCGGCATGCATTTCTATCCTATGGTATTTGCTGAAAGTGTGAGAGGAATTTATTGTCTTGAGTTGATCATATACTGTATGTCTAGATTTGGTTCCATTAACTTTTTAGGTCATTTTCCTCAATGTAGTTAAAGGGCATACAGTATGTTGTCCTCCTAATATTTATGTGATTAATAGTATTGTATTAGACCTCTATTAACATCCAGTGTTTAAAAATATAATTATCTTTTCAAGTGTAAGGGTCGTACCCCTCCCACACACACACATCACAAATGGATTATTCATGATTTCTTTTATACTATATTTTATATGTGCAGTGACCAAGTGAATTGATATTAAGTATCACAATGTTATAAAGTAGAATAATGGCATTACGTACCAGGAAACACTAAAGAAGATAGCTATAGATTTTAATTTGCATTGTTAATTATATGGTACCAGACATGAGCAACATATTTAATTGAGACAAAACAGGTCAGCGTAAGCAAACAGAGTTATGTCAAATTGTAATGAGAGTGAGACCTGGAAATGCTTTAAGCAGAGATTTACAGTATGTTGTATCAGGTTGCATTAGCTCACAGTGAGGAAGATAAATAAAACAATCACACTATTTCTGAATATTACTGGAGGAGAAACATTGGACCTTTAAAACATTTTTACCTCTTGAAAGAAGAAAAGAAACACGATGCTTTGTCAAACGTGTGAAAATTAATGCTTGTCCCACTGCAGCAACCTTCAGTATTTTTATTTTTCCAGCATTTGGAGTTCTTAAAGTTATTTTAGCTCTCTCCAGTACATTATTTTTTCAAGTAAAAATATTTTCTGTGAAAGTTATCACAAGTGAGCAGTAATAAGAAAAAGTTTCATGAACCACCAACCAAATATCGTTGGTCCATATTCTTGTACTGTACATGTGACTTAAACGTAATTAGGTTTTCATGAAAGCCTTAATAAAAAGTAACCTGATTAAACATAAAGCACTTGTAAAGTAAGGTAAGAAAGTACACCTCTTAAGATTCTATGGTTTTACATATTAAGACATATCTGACCTTCACCTAGTCCTCATCAAGTCCTAATAGTAGATAAATCTAACCTCATGTGTCAGATAACATAAACAAAATTTACTTTGTCTGTTTTTAATAAAACATTCAATTTTAAAAATTCAATTAAAAAATTCTCTAAAGTCAAGTCAGGAGACCAAGTCAAGGACCCCAGGATGGAGCCAGATATCTACAGTGTGTTTCATCAACTAAGCTTTTGATATATCAAGCAAGTAATCTGTTCAATTAAGAAAGCTCTGGTGTTTGAGGCATGAAGAGTACTTTGATTTTAGCCCTGAATGATCTCTAAACTACTTACTATAACAAACCACCACTGTAATTAATTAATAGAATTCATAATAAAATTCATAATGGGCGGAGAGGTGGCTCTGTGGCTAAGGATCTGTGCTTGTGACTGGAAGGTTGCTGGTTCAAATCCTGTGGCTGGCAGAGGAATCCTACTCTGCTGGGCCTCTGAGCAAGGCCCTTAACCCCAACTGCTCCAGGGGTGCCATACAGTATGATGGCTGACCCTGTGCTCTGACCCCAAGCTTCTCTCCCTGGCTGTGTGTTTGTGTCTCCATGGAGAAAAGCTGGGGTATGCAAAAAGATGAATTCCTAATGCAAGAAATTATATAGGGTTAATAAAGAAACATTATTATTATTAACATTACTAAAAGTTCAGGAGGGATAACGTCAGCCAAGTTCAATCAGTCTCAGATGCCTGTAATTTGTTATCAAGCATGACATACAGTAATTTCCTTACTTAAACATTATAAATACTATACAGTATGTAGTCTTCTTCTTTCCCTAATATTCATGTTTTTTCCTATACCAACCCTTCTTCACCTCTGCATCTGCCTGTTGGTTACTTCTCTCTCTGCATTGAGGTTCTAACCTACTCATCTTATGGCCAGGAGGTTAACCCTCAGCCAAGCTGGTTAAGCCAATTATCCTAATGTAAAACATGCAATAAACCTTTTAATATGCGTTATTGATTACTTTTGTCATTAATAGTGAACAATGAAATTGTCCCATATCTTTAGAAATTGGTACTTTAGTGGTAATCTATAAAAACCTGTTGGACTAGGGTTGGAAATTCCTTGCTTAGAGTAACTAAGGGTCTCAACATCTAATTCTAATTCTGTTGTAAAGAACATACAAAATGCATAAATAATCTATGAATCACCAAATGCTCATACAGTATGGAAGATGATATAGGAAATCAAGGATGTACAGTATCTCACAAGGAGGAAGTGTTTTCTCACAGACAAGACTAGGTATAAACAACAGTACATTCTTATTTATTCCGTAGGAGCACCGACAGTACAAGAAGGAATGTCAGTTTTCATTTACTGTAGTCTTTTTAAAATAATAAAGTTAAAGTGTGGAAAACAGAGGTGATAAAATTAATAGTGAACCGTTTTCATTAAGTGGTATGCTTTGAAGTATACATTGCAGAGGTGGAGTCCAACTCAATATTTACTGTACATATAATCAATTTATAATTTCAGGAAAGCAGACTTTGAAAAGTTGAGTGGGACAAGATAGATATAGAATTAGTTGAGAATGGAGTTTACTGAGTTGCTGCTTGAAGCAGAGAACAGATATGTCCCTAGAGTGAGTAAATCAAATCCTAGAAAGCAGTTTCCCAAATGGTTTACCCAATCAATTAAAAATATATGCAGAAATAAAGCACTTTAGAAAATGATTTTAAAGGAACAGGATCCAGTTAAAGAAAATGAGTTTCAGGCAAATGTAAAAAGGTATAGTAGAGAGAGAGACAGAAAGGAATATTGCAGTGGAGACTAAAATGAATTATAAAATCTTCTTTGCAAAAGAAGAGTAAAGGATTAAGTAAAGTATTTCTGTGATAATAGCGGGCAGCATGGTGATGTAGTGGTTAGCATCGCTGCTTCATAGCTCTTTGGTCCTGGGTTCAGTTCCTGACCTGTTGTGCTACTTGCATGGAGTTTGTGTGTTCTTTTCATGTTTGAGTGGGTTTACTCTGGGTGCTCTAGTTTCCTCCCACAGTCCAAACACATACAGTGCTGGTAGCTTAATCAGCTGGAAAAATTGGTCTTGGTGTGAATGTATGCATATCTGCATCTGCCCTGCGGTGCACAGATGTCGCATCTAGGTTGTATCCTCCCTAGTGGCTCCCCTACAACCCTGTATTGGATAAAGTGGTTAGAAATTGGATGAATGGATAATATCTGTGATAATATTTGATATGTCTACGTAATGAAAAGGAAGAGGCTGATGTTTTAATTTAATATTTCACTCAAGTATTTACTATGGAAGAAATTAACACTATGTCTCAGGTTGGGGAAGGATAAAGTTTTATATTAAATAATATTAGCATAGAAGAGAAAGGTGCTACGAGCAGATGATAAGAAAATCTCCATGTGTAAATATACTGATACAATACACTATCAACTATAGATAGTGATAGAGACTCAACTATATGGTAATAAGATCCTGTTATGACTTTTATTTTGGAAAGTTAAATATTGTCAACTTTTCAGGATATTGTCTCTCTTCCAGAATGAATAACTTGAATGTGAATGTACTACACATTTACAAAGCAACATAAGAAGTAAACTATATATGAACAAGTTTACATTTTATTTCTTTCTGTGTAGGCTAATTCACCTATGCAGTGAGCTGAACAATCTCCCCAGAAGATACTGTATCACAAAGTCTGGTAAGACAATTCTGAAAGAATATTAAAAGAAAAAAAATGTAACTGTAGTTTGAAGCTTCTGTTCATTTCTGTTTGGTGCTTTACATGGATCATTTATTTTAGCCGGAATGGGTCTTTATCTCAGAATGTAATGATCCACAGCACTCCCTACTATGTACTTCTGATTAAATGTTATTATAACATAATTTCTATTAACAGTTGAATGGAATTACCAAAGTTTACTTTTATTATTATTGATAATGAAGACTTCAAAAGCTATATACTAGCTATATCCTGTATATAAATTGCACTGAAAAAAGCCTACACGTCTGTCAAAACAGATAATGTGTGCTGCTTTGTTGACTCAAGGGACCATGTCTGTAATTCGCACCAGCCAGATTGCCTGGGAAATAAGCACAGGAAAGACTTATACAGTATTTGGTGAAATTGCCAGCAGTCGGCTTAATACAAAATTAATTAGCTTATAATTCTCATGCAGTAAAATCTCTCAGTCAAGTTTCCTTTCTTTTGGGATTGCATTTCACCTTTCTTTTCATCATTGCCCATTCTTTTCCTTCATTGAAATTTATAATCCAGTCTCTGCCCTTTTGTAGGCATTAAATAAAAAAGAGCAAATTGAAAAGATGTGTATTGTGATGTTGGCATCCAGTGAGACCAAAAACATTTTGGTACTTTTAAACAAAGAACTGTAGCACTGAAACTCAAAATCTTATTTCATCCTTTCATCCAGATATCCAAACATTAGTGCGAGGTTTGGGGATTCCTGTTCGTTAAGGATTTAATTCCATCTCAGCTCTTAAAGACCTGCAGTAAATCAGCTCATCATAGACACAACAGCTCATCAAATACACAATATTGCACATCCCTGAGGTACTGAATCAAAATTGTTCATATGTTTAGATGTAACCTCAGTAGTGGATGAAATTGATACATTAAAGGAAATGAATGCTAATAGCAAAATAACATTCTAAAATAGAATAATGAGAAAATCTTAAATATGATGACTGTTGAAAGTGCTAAACACGAACAAACATTATCTTGCAGGTGATTTAGCCCCTCACAGGTGGGGGAGATTTGAGATTTGTAGCAATTAGAAATTCCTACCTGTATATTTCAAACAACCATGGTTAAGTTTTGTTTATTTTTAAATTCTGTTCCCCTTCTGACATGGTGGAGATGCAAAAAAGCTTAACTTCTCTCCTGCTTCAAGAAGAAACTGAAAGAGTTTAGCTTTACAGACTTGGCTATAAATGCCTGCTCTTTTACAGCAGTCTATACATACAGTAAATAAACATATTTTGTGAAAATGGAGATGGCAGCAGTGACCTCCTAGATTACTAGATGCAATGCTTAGGTGACAACTGGTCTCTTAATTAGTCTGTGCTTTGCTTGGGTGAGCATAAAAAAAGATTCTGAATACACATGCGGTGTAACTGGAAGGTCTGGAGTGGAAGATAATTGAGCTGGAAGACTGTAAAATATGTAAACAACATTCAGATTGCAGGTTTACTGCAGGAATCTAAAAATGTTGACTGGAAGAATGTCTGAATGCATTCCTGAATAAAGTGATCTCTAAGTGCTTCCCAAACATGGCACATGGCACTACAAGGTCTCTGCCTTAATTTACTGATTTTAAACTTTATTAACTATAAGTATAATTCTTATACTTCTTTTCTGAAATGTTGCACAGTATACAGTATGTAGCATATATGCAAACCTCTCTTTTTGGAGGATGAAGAAAGCCCTGGGTATTAATATTTTTTGCTCAATGGAGGAATTGTTCTGCACTTCTACCAGAAATAGTCCAGAAACAGTGCATCAGAGATGTACAGTATCTTTGCAGGAGAGAGATAACTGAGGGAAGCAATGTGTGGGAGGCAGTGCTGCAACAATAGTAACATAAGGGACCATTTTCCCTCTCTCAGTGTGAGTATTTGATGTTATATTGAAGTTCCGAGGTTGCAGCAAAACTACAATCTAATTTACTTTAGTATTATTTTCTGACTTAAACTGAAGCCTGTTCCTTGAGGTTCCTTAGGTGACAGTTTAGGTTTCTTTTTTTCTTTTTCTAATAGTTGTTGATTAGGAACAAGTAATAGGATTATTCCATGCTGAAAAGAGAAGAAAAAAAACACAATGTTTCGGCTGTGGAGCCTTCTTCAGGTGTCAATATACTGTATATAATATATATACACAAATTATTTCCTTTTTATTTTTTATTACTGAGGGAGGTTTTGGTTGGATCATCAGAGGGTGGGGTCAATGGTGTTTTGGAATCAGGTCATGATGATATTAGCATACAAATTTAATGATGGGACGGGATGTGGTGGAGAGAGGCTTCTTTAATATTTAGGGTTTACTCTGGGTTTCCTCTAGGTTTACTCTGTGAGTCACCTCTTGTCTTTTTGTTGCTGGATTAAATGAAAGGGGGGAGTAAAGAGTAAGACTAAGAACGTCACTAATCTCATTCTACTGTATCTTTCCACTTTCACTTAGCTCCTGCTATGTGCTCTTTATTGACACAAGCATTTTGACATATTATCATTAATGTTTGCATTTTGTCCTGAATACACAGTAAGAGAGCTTAATTCTCCCACTAAACATGCCAGTTACTTACAGTATAAATACATATATTTCAAAGGAGAATATAGATATTGTCATGATACCAGAGTCTAATTTGAAACACCATGTTGAAAAAGTCATGTTGCTAATAAGTGTGACTATGTGGCAAACAAAAAAGGAAAAAAATACTTGTATTGGAAAGGAAGTTTCTACATTTTAAATTTCTAAACTGGGGAGACACAATTTTAAATTAATATTTCAGGCACAATTTCTTGTTTCTGTTTACTCCATTTCTCAAACCAAAACTTTTAACCTCCTGTCCAAGGTTCTGTTCAAAATGGCTGGCTTTGATATTATTCTGGGTGCAGATATAAATGCTCTCATGAATTTCATAATTAACACTGTAGGTCAAAGTCGGAGACCAATGCCCAGTCCCAAGAAACTACAGCACAGAAAAGCTTTATGTCTGATCTGGATGTAGAATAATAATAATAATAATAATAATAATAATAATAATAATAATAATAATAATAATAATAATAATAATAATAATAATAATTGCTTACACTTATATAGCACTTTTCTGGACACTCCACTCAAAGCGCTTTACAGGTAATGGGGACTCCCCTCCACCACCAGAAGATAGAAGGTGTGTATTCAATCCCTTTCTTTTTTCGGCTAGTCATGTTTTACTCCAGCATTAAACTAAATATTTGCCTCCCAAGCTCCAAGATCGTTTCTCTGTAGTACAGAATGCAAAGATACTACTCAAGTATAAGGTTATCACACTCGTTTCTTATGAGTTCTTTCAAAATGGAAGCACCCTCTTTGTGCTTCTTTTCTCACACCACTCTTTCCCCTCCATCTTCACCCCTGCGGCATCTCCCTGGTTCATTCTTCTTGAGGTTCAGCCTCATGCATGTGGTCACATCGTTGCTTACTTCATCAGGCATGTTGCTTTCAATACTTTTTGGCTCTGCATCACATTAATTAGCATTTCACCAAACTACTAAATTATAAATTCCTGTTGGCATTTTAATAACACATCACTAAACCGCAGTTTCAGGCTTAATTGGAAGAATGTCTTAATTTCAACCACATCAATGACCCTGGCATTCTGTAGAACATAGTCAAATGCTTCATTAAAAATAACTCTGTTGTACAGTATCTGTATAAATCATGTCTTGGACACTAAATTGACATTTCTAGAACATGCTGAACAACTCATTTTTTCTGCATCCACAACACTGTAAATACTTAGAAACATATCAAATTCACTACTTTAGACATCATGCTGAATTTTATTATCTAAAAATATTTATTTTAATGGTAGTCACCCCAGACACTTACTAGCTTCAAGGCTCCGCAGTAATGAAAGTTTTGCACATACTCTGGATATTAAATCAGTATAGGGAGAATTACTGTTAGATGGTGAGCACATAAACTCTACATTTGCATAATTTCCTCTACACTATGCAATTCAGACATTCAATTTGATCAGGGGAACTCTACAAGGTATCTCCACCTTGACTCTCATTTGCAGAGACAGCAGTGCTAGAGGCACGTACTGTATACTGTACTGAATGTCCAAGCTTCAGCAGACAGTTCAGGACATGACGTAGGTTAAATCTGAGACCCTCTTTTGCTTGATAGGATACATATTACCATTGCAGAAGATTCTTTCTGAGGGGGTGTTAATACTTCTGTCTCTCCAATGCTAGTATCATTTAATATGAAACTCTTCTTTCTTTCTGAAGCTTGAGGCTTAGAAATATTCTTTAAATACATCTACCATTTCCCATTCAGCATGTCTCAAAGACACTTTACTTAATCCTTTGCTGTTCTTCTGTTCTTTTTGCTGTTTAAATTCTGAAAAAAAACTTGTATTATTTATTTCATCCTCTATTTGATTCTATTTCTCCCTTGGCTTTTCTAATCTTTTCAAAATGCTCCAGAAAGTACTCCCTTCCTCATTATATCTTTCCTAGCTGATTTATTTAACCATTTGGGCCTCTGCTTTCTTGACTTAGATTTACTTACTCATGGGATAAATCTCTTTTATGCTTCAAACAGAGTATCTTTAAGCTGTTGCCATATATTTTCTATCAATTCCATATCTAAGTTGACTCTTTTTTTCTTATCCTAAGCTCTGTCTTGCTCCTTCATAATTTCCTTTCATGAATTTGTAAACCTTTGTTTTGTATCGTTTCAGAACTACATAAACAGGGAATCCACTTAAGATTACAGTATTGTGAAAAAAGATGAAGACAGTGACTCCAAATATCCTGGTGTTATATTTGTAGTCTACTACTTTCCCAGAATATTATAATGAAAAAGATCAGGATTACATAAAATTGCAGGAAAAATGAATTTTTAAGGATGCTTTCAACAGAAAATTCTGAAAGACATCAAGCTAAATCTTTGACACATATCAAGTGCATGTGTGTGTTGAATATCAAAATGTATTACTTAATATAGGATTTGATGTGAGGCAGGAGAGATGTAAACGAAGTAACATACAATGGGTTTACAGGCTCACCGCGGACTTGGTTGGATGTTGGTAGGATGAAATACCTATCATGATTTATGATGTCAAAACACAAAGATAAATCAAGAAAGAGTACAGTGCATAAGCATTGATCGCCAGCGGAAAGAGTATCATTCATCAGAACAGAGAGAATGGTTCTCACAATCCCCACTGTACAGAAGAACATCTGGTGGCAGGTACCCACAGATATTGTGCCCAACACCAAGGTGCATTGAAGTTTTAAAATGTTTTTCAATAACCCAAGGGGAAAATATCATAACAAGCCATGCGATACTGGTTACATTCTTATGAATAGGACTAGTAGCCACTTAACAGATAAAATAAACAGATAACAGATCTCCAAAGAATTTTTAAAAATATATGAATAAGTTTCATTGAAATGTTTTAGAATAAGAATGCCAGTCTGTTGTAGGACACACATATACACAATTAAGACCAGACCAATTACACCAATTATCCAGAAAACCACATGAAGAAGGCAAGTACTGTACATATAATTAACAAAACACAGGAAAACCGTCAGGACAAATCAAATAAAAGGGCATGTGAAACCTCCTATTCTGCTTATCATTGTGATCTTTATTCTTTGATGTAGTGGTACTTTCTCTATACTATGCAAAAGCTTTGGTGGCTTAAGTTAAGTTACAGATCTATAATTTGAAACTTCCTATCTTAGATAACAAATATAGCAATTGTATGTACAGTAACATCCTACCGTTTAAAATGAAGTTTTATGAAAATCAATCTCCAAAAAGCAACAATCAACTTTAGGTGTAGGGTTTTTCAGATGGACAATGAATTATCTTCTGCCTGACACTTGAACTTGATAACACAGCCAGGTCCTATTGATATTTTTATTGATTGTCTTTTTCTTTTTGTTTTCTGTGTACTGTAACATTGGTGTAGTCCTCTTGGCCAAGTCAGAATTGTAAGAGAATCTATTCTGAAATGACTAACAAATTATTATTATTTTTATTGTTTACCTTTTTCTTTACTGCTATTTGAGTATTATATTGGATTTAACTTCACATTTCACTGGCTGCTCCAGTTTAGAGTTAAAGTGGAATGTGAACAGCAGACTGGCTTTGATAATTTCAAACCAGTTCAGAACAGATCAAATCAGATTGGAACATTTTTAAAATCACACAGAACACATACAGTATAGCTTTAATTATACTTTCAGTTTGATTCTGAACTAACCATTTCAGACAAGAAAAATCTCTTTGATTTACGTAAATTATTAAATCTGTTTAGATATATTTCAAAATATAATTCCCTGTTATTATAAGGTACCACAAATTGCTTTTGTTTTAAATGATCTGTTCTGTAAAAAATAAATAAAAATAAACATCTAAAATTCATATCCAAAAGATAATTTTTGATTTTTTCTAATTAAATGTTTTAGAGATATTTTAAGTCGATTTTGGTATGCAACTATATATCTAAATATATCCAGATTTCTCTCAATGTAATTCAAGATATCCTAAATTTGGCCTACAGTACCAAAATACATATACATGAACATCTTCAGTGGCTATTTCCATTTTGGGATAAGTGTTCCAGCTGCAGTTCTTTTAAAAAAATAACTATACTGACAGCTATTCTTCATTTGACTGCAAAAAAGCACCACAAATATGTGCTAGGTATACATGAATAGTTTTTGTTGTCAAATCTGTCAAGAAGAAAATTAGTGTTGAAATTTTTTTAAATGTGCCAGACTCACACCTGAAAACTAGCAATTATCTCACACCTGAAATCTAGCAAAACCATTTTATAAAAGTGCAGTTAAGGATTCAAATGTAACTACTGTTATAGGGTACAAAAACATTGCAAATCTTAATGTTGATAAATGTAACTCTTTAAAAGTGCACACACAAATGTCGCCACATACAGTACTTTATAGAAATAAGGCTCTATACTGCACATACAGTACTGTAAAGTAATCTTTATACAGTACATAGGTAATACACATAAATGTAATAAGTATTGTATATACATAATAACTACTGTAAATGCAACAATGAAAGCCACTTGCTTACGGTACCCATAAACAGTATTCCACTGTATATACTGTAGGAAATAACAAGGTGGTTCTTGTACAAAAGTATTAGTGTGATATTCACCACTATATAGCTAGATAATATATTTTTTGGTTAAAAAACAAATGACTAACTTTAAAATGTTATAAAGAGCTTTAGAGATTAATGTATAATGTAGACTCAGTGAAAACAGCCTACAGTAAATACCTTCGCGTAATACTGTACATCATTTTGTTGGTTTGTGCAATATCGTCATACTCCAGTGTCAGGTACAGCCACTTAAACGAGAATATCGCAAATTAAACTGTGACTTAGAAGAAGATGATGTATTTATTCTGCAGTTACAAAGACTTCAGCTGCAAAAATTAGGTTTTATTAGGTTAAGCTCCATTTGTGACAAAAGTTAACATTTGGCAAATTACAAAGAACTCCCTTTCACTGCAGTACAATTACAAAGTAATTTAAAAAACAACTCGCATGCACATTTAAGACTTTTTTCTCACAGGCATCTCATCTAAGGCAATGCAGTGTTTCTAATCTCTAACCTCTATCCTGACACACTGAGCAGCAGATACAATCAGTCCCATTATTGACTAACAAAGAACATTGTCACTTCCTTCTACTCAGCACATAACCTTGTATAAATAGCATAAAATACTTGCAACACAATAAGTGGTGGCGGCTTTGGGGTATTGCATTAATGGAAATGTAAAAACTTTCTAAATAATTCAAAACACCAGATAACTCACCCCCTGCTGCATCTACAGGATTGAAAATTTACCATGCATTTTTTTGTTTCACTGGCACAGTTAGTAATGTAGAGGGACAAACATAAACAGCAAATGAATAATTATTCGAAAAAGGTAGCACATAACATACTGTAGAAACTATAATTTGCTAATTACTATTAAAAAACAATGAGTCCCTGAATCCAGTCTTTCTGCAATCCAAAGTTTTTTTTGTGCATTGTGCTTGCTTGTGTGTCTTCGCAGTGCGTAGGGAACTGGAACAGCTTTGGTGTCAGTTTCTGTTCCCATTAGTAAAAATGGGGTTTATAACAGATGGATGGAGGATGGATAGATCCTAATCTTACACACTTTGCTCATCTGCATTTCTACAGTACAGTATGTCTTGCACCAAAGCACATACAGTATATCTCTAGCTCAATCCTTACAATAGTGATAGTGGGTTTGGGAAACTTATCTACATGGTGAGTCACGCCAAATGCTCCATACATTTTTAATCTCTCTAACACATTCGTTAGGATCTAAATGAACGACTGAATACTGAACCAATATTAGGCGGAATTGTGAAATTATTACACGCCCCATTATATTAAACAAAAGAGCTGAACATAAATTCCTGTCTCCTGCTGTTCCACCCCAGCACTATAATACAAGTATATAATACTGCAAGACAAAAATTGTTTTTAGATAAGATTTCCTGATGTCTTAGGCCATTAGGACATGCATCCTTGGAGTGTCAAGGGGAATATAAAACAACAAACAAAAGTGTGTTACAGTAACTGGGTACTTAAAGGTAGATTAAATGATATAAAGAACCTTAAACACAAGCAGTCCTATTAAATTATAGGAACTAAAAAACTGAGTTTAAAGAGATCAGTATAGAGGGTTTAGAAAAAGCCTATCAAATCTTATGCGTTTTGATAGGTCATTCCACAGTTCAACAGTGCCCTGTTCCTAAATACTTTTCTGCCAATGTATACTTCTAGATAAATAAGATTATGGAAACAATAACTAGAAAAAACAAGAGGATGATCTTTATTGTAATATAATTTTACACAATTTTAAGAGAACATCAACATGTATTTAGAAAAGGTACAGTAGGTCATGCTTAATTAAGAACAAACAACAACAGTAATTGATACTTAATATGATTTTCTGAAGGTTTTTGATAATGTCCCTCATGCAAAAAATAATTCTTAAATTTAAAACAGTAGTATTCGTGGTAATACAGTTCATATTTTTGGACTGAGATCTGATACAGATAAAGGGTGAAGGCTCAATTGGGAGTGATGTCATTAGTGGAATACCGCTGAGATCTGTGTGCACACCACTGATATTCATTATTTACATGTACACTGTACTATATATGAATGATCTCCTGCAGTCATGTTTATGTTGCAATTATAAGAATCTATAATTGGGGGATTGCTAAACACTGTTGACACTGCAAAGGAAATTAAACAGATGTACGGTGTACGGTGGTACGGTGTACCGTACAGATGTACGGTGGAGAGCATACTGACCAGCTGCATCACAGTCTGGTACGGCAACTGCACCACATCCGACCGTAAGGCACTACAGCGGTTGGTCAAAACTGCCCAACACATCATCGGCAGTTCCTTACCATCCATCCAGGAAATATAAAACACCAGGAGTCTGAAAAAAGCCACCAAAATTATGTCTGACCCCACTCACCCCAGTCATAACTTGTTTGTTCCCCTACCATCTTCCAGAAGGTTCCGGTCACTCCAGTCACACACAACTAGACTCCAAAATAGCTTCTTTCCCAGAGCTATCAAGTTGGTGACGCCCCCACTCCCTCCCACCATATTATGATCTCCCCTAACGTCTTCCTGTACCCACAATGACTATACTCCTACACCACTACACACACATGTAAGCCGAAATTGTACTGTCCCCTCGATAGCCCAGTAAAACTGTACCGGTCGTAATAATATTTAATATTAATAACCATACTATTTTTGCATTGTTCCAAGAATGACCTTGCACTGTTTTTGTTCTGTTATATTTTCTCTGTTTGCGGAATTTTGCACAGTTTTGATTACTTGATTACATGTTATTTATGTTATGTTATTACATGTAACTGTTATTGCTATTGTGTTACTGTCTATTGTCTTATCTTCTGTCCTATTTATATACTGCACCTGAGTGACTAATGAGAAACACTTTTCATTATACTATTTACCTGTGTAAGTTTAATGACAATAAAGTTTAATTGAATTGAATTGAATTGAAAAAAAAAAGTTTACACAAAATTTTAGGCTGCCCAACATCTGCCTGATAACATTACATGAAGACAAATGCAGGCAGCAAAAGCACAAAGCTAAATACAAAATGGGAAACAATGAACTTGAAGGAGCTACTGTGGTGTTAAAGATGACAGATAATTTACACCTTCTGAACAATGTGGGTGAGCAATAACAAAGTGAAAACAAATATTAGGATATACAGTCATACCGCAAGTAGAGAATTTAAATCAAGGAAAGTTATGCTAAAATGCTCTTGGAAGACTTCATACAATATAACAGGGACCTGCAATGCTATTTTCATACTTTGGAATTAGAAAGAATCAGCATTGATAAGTGCATTTTAAACTGCATCAACAGTAAACTGTACAGTCACTTGTAAAACCTGCAATTTACATCACAAAATAGATTAAATTTCCAGGTACTGTATGTGCAATGCCATGTTCTGCAATTCAGAACGAGGCAAAAAAACGTCTGGTGACATGTACAGCCCTATGACATTATAAACAAGCAGGCTTGTGAATTAATCTCTTTCAATCCAATAGAAATATTGCTTTCGATTTCGAGACAGTTTTGCCGACAAACACAGCTTACTTGCCAACTCTGCATGCAGATCGCGTGTGGAAACATTTCTGCTGTGAAATATCTACTACGCTACCTGTATTTATTTGCTCGTATGTCCCATTACATTATTCATTATAGAGACTAGTGAGCATGTTGCCATGTGTAAATTGCGTCAAAATGGTGACACAGAATACTTTCACAAAGTTCATGACTTTGTGCTTAATTCAAAATTAGACTTTTTTATAACATCAATAAATTTACCAAGATTTAACAACCAGTCTGAGAAATTGGGAGTGCAGTTGCCCTTTAAATTTTTGCATATCATTTTTATCACAACAATCACAATAAATACATTACAGTTTAAGCAAAATATCAGAAAATATATTGTTGCATTGGAATGAGTTCAGAGAACAGAAGCCAGATACAGTACATCCCCACACTTACAGGAATGTCTTATACTGACAAAAGTAAAACAACTGAACAACAGTACTGTTGAAACAACTTGATACAACCATTCAAAATATTCAAACAAATTGACAAAGTAAATGAGGTGGACTTTTTTTAGAATCCACAACAAAAAAAGTGGAAACTGAATTTAAAACAATATTTACAAAAAAAGAGTTTGTGGAATGCAAGAGTTATAAACCATGATGTTGAATCTGATACACTTGCATCTTTTAAGAAGCAACTGGTTGAATTCACTGGATCAGCTAGTCACTAAAAACCAAATGAGCTACTAATATTTTGAATGGCCTCCTTTCATTATCCTTATTAGTTCTTTTGTTTTAATTACTCATCATCTGATCAGGCTGCTATGATACCATTAAAAGCTGGGTTTTCATGTTTCATTTGTACCTTGCTGAAGCTGCAAGCTGAAGGTGATTGGCGATTCATAACATTTGTTCTTATGCTTTACTCATTTAAAGATCTATCAGTGTGAAAATGGTCTATCATTTGATTTTTTTCACATTGCCATATTACTAATTTGTGGTGTAAAATGCAGCTTTTTACTCTTTTGTCTGCTTACTTCCTTTTTGCCAATGACAATTACTGGAATTCCTTTTTTCGAGACCATTTGCAGATTAAGTTTTTCAACAGTTGAATATCTATAGAATCTTGAATATATTTAGAAGACTGATTAATGAGTTACTGTAGAAATCATAACCCACATTGTAATCAGTACTTAATCCTTACATTTTGAACTGTATCTCTTACTTGGCCTCACAGTTTTGTAACCTCAGGTAAATGATAAGCTGTTGTGTATCTAGACAAAATATGTAAAATTATTATCACTTTTGTTTCTTTTATGCATATCGTCTATTTCAATAAACATACAATATGTTTTGTACTTTGAATCCTTGTGCAGTCTGCTTATTCTTCTGTTGCTTGATTTCTAATAGCCAAAAAACATCTCATACAATTTTCTGTTACAATTACAGTAATTCTTCCAATTAACCAATGAGCCATGGCAGTACTGTATATGAATACTGTGGTACAAACTACTTTACCAGAATGCTGAAGATTGTATATCTCATGGTATTTTTGGATTAAGTTTGTGTAATTTTTTGCAGTGTATTAATTTTCTTAGGTATTTGACACAATTTCATTAGCATTGGCATTTTGGACATTTTAAAGAAACTAATTAAAATAACTCATATGGACATATCTTCTTTCCTTTTAGCCCAGCAAAGAAAGATAAATCCTTCAAGAGCAAAGTTGTTCCTGTTAGAGCAATTTCATTTATATGACTCATGTTATCTCAGAGCTCCATGTGTAATTATACAAGCTGATAAAAAAAATTCTGATCATTTGTGTTACACAAGCTAGTGCAGGTATTGACAAAGCAGAACACTGAAACTAATCACATAGACACCAGTGACAATTACACTTAAATGACAGTTGGCCTTATCGCTAGAGGGTTCATTCCTCCTGGGCTCAGGGCTTGTAGAAGGTCAAAATGACAGAGCTGTAAATATTTCATTTTGGAATGCAGATTTTCCTCTCCTCTATACCGTTATCAATACAAATTAACATTTATTTTGCATTCATACAAAATCTTTTAGCACCTTGAAATCTGCTCTTTCTTTAAAATTAAATACAGGACAAGAGACAGACTTATTAACATTAAGATACAAAGGCGAACTTTAATTGCATGTACTGCAGCTTAACATTTAAACTTTTAAGTTTGCATGAAGCTTTTACATTTTCATTTGGATCAAGGCAGATTGTAATATAAAATGTCCTTTTAATTAGTGGCATTGTGTATTATTAACTTCATGTCGGCATTTACAAAGACCATCTAATGGGACAGTTATTACATTCATTAAATTATAGACAAAATGGATGTTAAGCTTTATATGAAGTGTGTAGCCTGTTATTTCTGACCACCAATGGTATTGCTGAAACTCATTCACATTCCTGCAAAGGAAAGTCACTTTTTCATTGGAACATGCATAAATTCATTCAATTATCTGTGTCCTGGGGGGCTCCTACGTACAGTACACAGCAAAAAGGATGACTGGGGAAAGGGGGGAAACAAAACAACAAAGATAGGCTCAGGTATTAGGTGCAATGGGTTGGATGCTAGACCAGAAACAGAGTTGTGTGGAGGAAGCAATCAGACAAAATGGATGTTTTTTTTCCAAAGGTACACAAAGGATGGATAACATTAGGATAACATTCATGGTTAAAGAAAAGAGAGGACATCATGGCATACTGTATAAAGGGTGCTCCATTCCATGGAAAGTGAGGGTTGAAGAGCTACTTACTCAAGAAGAGGTGAGAAAGTGACTTTCCTGGCTAAAACGAATGTAAAAAAATATATATGGTACATTCTTAGGGATTTGACACAATTTCATTAGAATCGGCGTTTATGCCATTGGATTAACATTCGGAATTGTTTATTTAGACCAACGTGATGAGTGCTAGATAAGATGTGTGCAGAGTAGTTACAGTAGTTGCAAGAGATTACAATCTGGCCACCTCAGCAACTGGTGTTTAACACCGTTTTTTAAAGTGAATGTTTATCATCAAAACTTGAATGCTCAATCTGAATATTTTTATGTGTGAAAGAAATTAAATGTCATTGAAATATGCAGAGAAAAACATAAACTGTATGAATATATTATCGCTGGCAACAAAATTATTTTCTGTGAACGACATATGATTTTGATTTTTTTTAAGATGCATCATTTCTTCAGTTGTAAATGACATTAGTGTTTCATAATACTGTAATTTGTAAACTATATTAATATTAAAAATTGGAAATGTATTGTTGTTTTCTTATGATGTGTTTATAATATTTCTTTTAAAAGGGTCTTTAATACTGTATAACCCCTTCACATTCCAATATGTAACTATTATATTTTCATAGTAATGTTGACAATGTTTGTTGATGTCAAGCCTTACATACAGTACATACCTGACATGTACAAAAAGTGTTATTTCTCTGTTACTTTAACATTTTGTTTTGGAAAATGGCTGTTTGCATTTTATAGTTCTTAATAAGATAAGATAACTTTAATGGTCATATACAATTTCTCATATTAGGATTTTGTATTTTTCGCATACCCCAACTTGCTCTCCATGAGACACACAGACAAGGAGAGGAGCTTGAGGTCAGAGCGCAGGGTAAGCCATTTTAAACAGCACCCCTGGAGCAGTTGGGGTTAAGGGCATTGTTCAAAGGCCCAACCCACTAAGATTCCTCTGCCGGCCTCGGGATTTAAACCACAAACCTACCAGCCACAGGTGCAGATCCTTAGCTATAGAGCCAGCGCACCGCCCTAATAGTAAGAAGAGTCAAAATTGGACTCAAATCAAAAGTTCGAAAAAACTTAATTCAAATTTCCAGACTCTAGTTTTGCCATTCGCAGCAAAGCCATTAGGACACGTGAAGCCAAAATTTACTCTTATATTATTGGCGTTATTAGAATTCTTGAACTCGGACAGAGATTCATGGAGAAGAAGAGTTAAACTTGCCCATCAGTGTCCTAATGAAGACAACAGAAAATCATGTTAAATCTGTTAAGGACAGGATTAACGTAGATATATTTGAATGATTACATTACTGCTATTGCAAACAGTATACAAATAGTGTCTTTTAGATTATTAAATTGTACAGAACAATTTACAGCACCTTCTTAGTGCTGCTTACTCCACTGAGGACATTGTGTGCATCCCTCTGCATGTGGTGGTGAAATCTAACTAAACCAACTGCCAGTTAAACAGACAAAAATTGCATGTAATTGGCTAGATATATAATGGTTCTGCAACTTGGAAACTTAATATTGAGCCATTCTTAACTCTTGTAAGATTGCTTAAATGCACATTCCCTGCAGTTAATTTATTCCTGTTCCTGGTTGTGCTGTCTTTTATCCCATTTTCAATGAAAATAAAACTTTCATAGTGTAATGGAATCCTTGGGAAACTTTCATAGTAAATTTCTACATTAATACTGTATGTATTTATACATATACAGTACCGTATATACAGTAAGCCTTAGCAAGCAAAACAGTTAGTAAAAGACTTGTGTTTCTATTCCCATTTAAAAAATGTATTCATCTGGATTAGAAAACGAGGGACAGAAACAGCTCTTTGATCCTGGGTCTGATTTAGCTTTGGGCTATCTTCTCTGTAGGCTTTGTATGCACTAGCGCTGCAAGAAGCTTTACACCTTCATGTCCCTTCTTTGGCTTTAAAATCCATCCATTTCCTAACTGCTTCATCTAATTCAGGGTTGCGGAGGAGCCGGAGACTATCTCAGGAAGCAACGGGCACAAGGCAGGCTACACCCTGGCCTGGAGGCCAGTCCATTGCTGGGCATGCACACAGACACAGACAAGCGCACACTCACACTAGGGACAATTTTCCCAGAGAACAATTAACCTCCCAGTATGTCTTTGGTCTGTGGGAGGAAACTGGAGCTCCTAGAGGAAACCCACATGGACACAGGGAGAACATACTGTACAAAAACCATGCAGACAGCACCCCAGGTCTAGAACTGAAGCCAAGTGCCCTAGTGCTGTGAGGCAGCAATGCTAAACTCATTCAACCATGATAATTTAACATCACAGCAAAATCTGCTAGTGATGATACAAATGATATAATCTGTACAGATCTTCCTCCATTTCACACTTTTTCATATTGTGAATCTATAATATTAAGAATGTGACAAAGAAACAATGGCTTTATTATCTTTGGCAAGTTAAAATAGCTCTGTGACAAATACAATACAACTCTTCACTGAGATTTTCTTTTCAAGTGTGCCTTCTAACAAAGAAAGCCCTATTATTTAAGCAATTATCTCCTTAACAAAAGACGCCTTTTGAAATCTGAAAGGCTATTATGGCATGAAAGGCAGTATCACATGGCTTTCTAGTACTTCCTTTTTTAGCATCAGCAGCTTCAGTAAATGGAATTACATAATGAACAAGATAACATTCTGGAGTGCCACAGATGGTGAAGTTAGCTCCTACTTGGATAATGCATAAGAAATTCATTTTAATATGTTGCAATAAACCTTATTTGCTCACAGTTTTATGCAGAAATTGTCTATATAAAATTGCTCATGCTACTAAATCTTAAAAATGTTTTAATATATATGAGTCCAATGAAAAAAAAAACATGAATTCAATACATAATGCTTCTGCGGATAAACTGCAGGCATACTGAGTCAAAGAAATACAGTAGATGGGCAATTTTTTCAAAGAGAAAATATTGTTTCCAGTGTCTTAGAATTGTGTCTCTGCCAAATGAAGATCACGTCAATATTGATACTTCATTCTTTACATTGTTTTGTTTGTAGGTGACAAATTACATACTGCAGTTTCAATCATGGAAGCATACAATTTTAAAAAAGAACATCCATGAGACTCAAATCTATTTTTTTCTTGATGGGGTTGGAGTAGAAATTGATATAATAAAGGAAATTTGTAGAAGTAAAAAATCTGATGACTTACATGGAACAAAAGTTATTCAACATGTTATTTTCATTGATATACAGAAAACATATAAACATAATGTACATAAAGGAAATGTGACAAATCATTCATTACTTATTTTCATGAATTAATCACCTGATCTGGGAGGGAGTCTGTACCTGTATTGTATACTGTGCACTTCATTATGCTGATGCTGGAAGCTAAAATTAGTCATAGCAATTAAGAGAGAAAATTGCATTCTGAGCAAAGATTTCACCTCTTCATTCTTCAAAACCCATGTGAGCACTTCTATATACTACAGCATAATATTCAAATAGGTTAATTGGTCAGTGCTGTATAATTAAAAATTAGATGAACATGGCTGTTGCAAGTCTGAAGTGTTTCTGTGTATATACTTTACTGAATCCTTAGAGAAGGGCAGCCAGACTCATCTCAAGGCTCAGTAGCATTAGGGTTTAGGACAGATTCAAGAAAATTAATTTCAGTCTAATTGATGTCATGGAGAACCGATGAGATTTTTAAGTATTTAAAGAACTAAGTGGTTTCACCAGGCAAAGTTCAGCAATTATACTATAACTGAGACTTGTATGGAAATTTCCGTAGTGTACATCCTGCATTAACGAACAAATAAAGGTTAATGCCATACTAACACAACAGAAAAGAGAAACATAATGCTTTCTTCAAGTGTGTTTCTTCTTTTTATTTTTCACTGTGGAATTAATCTGTACTTGTTCCTTTTCAGCCAAAAGTCTGTTATAGCTCCCCACTCAAAAATATTCTACATTAAAACCATTTTTACAAAAAGAATTGTTAAAACTTATACTTAATTGCTATACTCTGCTATGAAAATTAATATGCTGAGATCTTTTGAAATTCAGCTTTAGACTGTGAGAATTAGTTCATAAAAATGGTAGCAAACAGTTTTTGCATTCAGGACTCTGACAATCAAAGACTACAGGTTCTTTCAGCAAACTTCTATCAAGATTTTTCTGTGTTATTCAGTTCTGAGTTTTGACTTACTAATTATATTTTTTAAAATGTCAGTGATAAAATTCAAATGGCTTAAATTAATTTGCCTCTTGATCCTGAAATATACTTATACATTAGATATCATTATATGAAATGGAATAAAATTATAATGTGCCATTAAAAGGTGTTCATTTGAATATCTCAAAAAGGAATTTATATGAATCAGTGCTGTTCTCTGACAATGAGCAATGAGCTAAGTGAAGACCTTTGAGTAACCTGAAGAGACAGTTTCATTACAATATTCTAATTGAGCTTATAAAAATATCTGACAACCTTAAAATGAAGTATAAATACTGTATATTTTTCATTTTTGAAAGCTGAGGTCCATGCTTAAGCTTTAACCTAAGACAATATTATTAAAAACCATGTGATAATAATTAACAATAAATAATATAAACATAATAATACATCTTAATTACAAAATACTAATAGTATAAACATACTTTTCATTTGACAGAATTGTCTGGTTTTTGGATTAACATTCTTTTCCTCCTTTTAGTATCACTGGTTGTTACAAATTCCTTGCAGAATTTGAGATGGTTATTTTTTTCAGTGATGGCTTTATTCTTGCCATTCTGTCACACAGGACATCTTTGATTCATGGACATTTTGTCATTAAATGCTGAATCTTTTTCAAAGTCACATATTGCCTCACTGTGCCATCGCTAATCAGTTCCCCCCTTGAAGGGACAGCCTGACCTAACCGTTGTCTGTGCAGTACGAATCACCTTCAGTTTCCACAATGATTGAATTCACTATGCTCAAAGGGCTATTGGGTGTCTTTGAAATATTTCATACTGTACCTTCTCCTGGTCTGTGTCTTCCTAGAGCTTTATCCCTGAGTTATTTTGAAAACTTTTTACATGGTTGAATTCTTAACTGAAATTCTCTACCTGACTAAAGGACTTTACAGAGACAGTTATATTTATTCTGAAATCATATGAACCACTATTCTTGCATGCAGACAGAGGGAACTTAACTAATTGTGTGATTAATAAAGATAATTTTGTGCGCCTAAATAATTATTTACCACTACAAAGGGACTACTACTGAATACTTGTGTAGCCATGTCTTCTTTTGGGTTTTTTCTTTGAATGTGTGGTGTAGGGGTAGGTTGAAAATACTGTATACAGGATATTTATAAAATAAAAAGTAATTCCTTCTTCAGCATGTGATGACTGCAAGCTTTAACACAAGATATTGTAAAAACTATGCAAATAATTTTGGAAGGCACTACATCTATACTTTGTGTTGGTTGTCAATTTATTTCAGCTTTTGAAAAGTGTTATCCATTATCTTCACATTACAGTGTACTGACAAGCCATGATTACTTGCCAGCAGCCATAAGGGCCTTGTAGGATTCAACCCAATGCAGCAGTCCAGCATGTCTAAAATAGTATAGTTCATATCTACAGGTTCTTAAGAGTAACACACGGATACATAACTTACTATATAGTAAATTGTGTGCTACTGTATATTCATCATGGCTGTTTTACTGTATATCTATGAATTTGGTTGTATTATTGCATGATAGATAACTTTAAAGTAAGTTTGTGCTGTTTCACATCCATTTCTTAATAAGGTAAATATACTATTTACTTACAATCTTTTTTCTTCTGTGGACTAGGAGCTATTGATTTGCAAGGATATTTACTGTAGCTACGCCTAATTAGGAGATTAATTGCTGTTTGAAATCATTTCTTCATTCAGTTTTGTTGCTAAAAACATTCATTTTCCTGTTGCCTTGAAGCTCAACTCAGTGTGTGTGACTTTATCTTGCTATCTAGAATGCTTTTTTGCATTTATGTAGTGACAGTAGTAACAAAGGATTCCCATAGTGCTTGACATACTGTCTAATAAGGTAGCTGTTTCATCCACCTCTGAAATACAACACACTCCTCGGTGACAGTGGCAGTAATTATGCACCAGCAGAACAGTTAGAAAAATTCCTTCACTAGTTGAGTTAAAAGGGAACTTTGGGAAGCCCAACGTGGAATGTAGAGTAACTGGGGCTAACACCCCTACTCTCATAAATAGTATCATAGAATTTTTAATGACCAAGTTCACAAAGGTATAATATTGCATCTCTGTGTATATGTTCATTCTTCTCAAGGAATTATCTGAGCAAGATAGCCATGATTAAAGACCTTCACCTAAGAATCTGAAACAAGTCCTGCGTTTTCTGGGGTTTCCTAATTTTTATAGATGTTTTATTAGGGGTTCAGCTCTGCTGTCACTCCCATTACTGCACTTACCCGCAAGGGCCCAACAACAGGCAAATGGACTCCTCAGGGCGGAAACAGCATTTACCCGTCTGAGACAATTTTTTTTCCTCTCTACCATGGCACCCAGATCCCTCTCTGCCCTTTGTTTTGGAAGTAGATGTGTCAGCCTATGGAGTAGGGGTTGTTGCTTCTCAACGCCACAGTCCAAAAGCAATTCTTCACCACTGTGCCTTCTTTTCTAGAAGACTTTCACCTGCTGAGACTAATTATGAAGTTGGGAATCGGGAACTTCTCACTGTCAAACTACCCCTCGAAGAGTGGAGACACAGGCTGGAGGAGGCACAACACCCTTTTGTTATATACACCGACCATAAAAATATGGAATAATTACAATCAACAAAAATACTGAATTCTCGCCAAGCCAGATGGTCATTATTTTTTCCCTGTTTTTCATTTCTTTATTACATATACCCCTGACTCCAGGAATGTCAAGGCCGATGCTCTTTCTTGGCTTTATGACCCTCCTGAAATCGATACAGACCCAGAACCAATCATCCTGTCTGATAGGTTTATCACAGTTATTAGATAGAACATAGAAGAAGAGGTCAGACGCACTTTGTCTGGCCACCTGATTCCTCCGCAACAAACTCTTCATCGTGAATCCAGTCCATTCCGCAGTCCTCCGTTGTGGTCACGATTCCCACTTTATTGGACACCCCAGAATCCTAAGAACGCTCAAAATGATTTCTCGAGATTTCTGGTGGCCTACCTTGAAGAAGGATACGACATATTATATTCGGGTGTGCCTTGAATGTGCACGAATTAAATCCCCCCACCAGAAGATTGCCAGACTCTTACAACCTTCATCAATTCCTGAACTTCCATGGTCCCACATCTCAGTGGACTTTATTACAGATCTTCTGGAGAGTCAAGGACACACTACCATTCTAGTCATCGTAGATTGGTTTTCTAAAGCAGCGCATTTTCCCCTCTTCGTTCGGCTCAAGAACTGGTGGACTTGTTTATCCAACATGTTTTTAGACTCTAGGGAATCCGTAAGGAAGTAGTCTCGGACCAGGGCCTGCAAATTACCTCTAGGTTTTGGAAAGCATTTTGTAAATCCCTAGGAGCCTCTGTTTCTTTGTCATCGACATACCACCCTCAAGCTAATGGCCAGACTGAATCAAGATCTATAAACTTTCCTTCGTGCTCACACCTCCTCCACACAAGATAATTGAGCCTCTTTGCTTCCATGGGCTGATTATGCCCATATCTCCTTAACATCTTCAGCTGCCGGGTTGTCAACCTTTCAGTGTTCTTTAGGATACCAACCACCCTTAATTTCAGACTCACCCTTGGACACCCAGGCTCCTTCCATCAATCAATACATCTCCAACGCTCAAGACCTATGGAAGTTAGCCAAGACCAATCTATCCCATTCTGTCCAAAGACAAGTTCGTACAGCCAATAGACTTCGTCAAGCAGCACCCCACTTCCGGCAAGGACAGTTGGTGTAGCTATCTACCCGCAGTATCTCTTTGAGGCAGCCTTCTCGCAAATAAGGTCCCAGTTACACAGGTCCCTTCCCTGTCTTGCTTCAGATAACACTGGTCACTTACCGTCTGGCTCTACTCCCCTCTCTTAGACTTCATCCTACTTTTCATGTTTCCTTACTTAAACCATTTCATCGCTCTCCCCTCTCACGACAGCAACCTCGACCTCCCCCACCTTGCATCATTGATGGAATTACGGCTTACACCGCAGATAAGATTCTGGACTCTCGCTGGCATCGTGGTTCCCTGCAATACCTGGTTGACTGGGAGGAGTATGGCCATGAAGAATGCTCCTGGGTACCCAAAAAGGACATCTTAGATCCAGACTTCATTCAGGACTGTCATCGGAAATGTCCTCAATGTCCAGCACTATTCTCATTGCTCAGTATTGGTTTTTCTTTCTCAGAGCTACCCATGCCTTCATTGCTTAGTACTTCATTTTCCTGGTTTCTGACTCTCCTTTTCCTGACTGTGGCTTTTGGGATTTCGACTCTGGTTTCGACATTTGTTTTTCTTTACGTTTTTTTGGATATCTTAACTCCATGGCTTGGATTTTCTATTACGACTTCTGGATTTCGGCTACTGGTTTCGACGTTTGTGTTTCCCTCCTGTTTTGGCACTTGGACCCCTTTACTAGGATAATCGACTGGAATTACGGCTACTGGTAAATACTCTAACTTTCTTCTAGTTTCAATACTCCACTAAGGATCCCCTTTATTGTATCATATGCGCTCTTAACAGTGACACCAGGGCCAATTTTTCCAGGAGTCAGTTAAGCTACCAGCATGTCTTTGGACTGTGGTAAGAAACCAGTGCATCCAGAGGAAACCTCCTCATATTCTGCACTTATTTTAGTAAATTAAAAAGAAGCAGAATACTGTGATTTCCATTATTATTCTGTAAATGCTCAATAAATAACGCTTATAGCTGTGATTTCAAAAGTAATAAAATGGAAGTATGTAGAAGCTGGTTCTTCATGATGCTTTTTGCCTCTTTAATTTATGTTTCAAAAATTAACTGGCTGAATGTGAAGTTCTAAAAGAAAAAATAGGACTTTTTAGGCAATATAAATGATATATTTTTTCCATAGGTTGTTCATTTCACAAGACTTTCTCAAAATTAATAAGTGTTAAACAGATTAAATCCTTCATGCATATGTAATCAGTGGAATAGTGAGAATATTAAACTATTGTCTGACCGGTTACATAAAAAAAGCTATTTATTTTAGGTAGGAGGAAAAATATTTGAAAGTATTATGCAAATAAGCAGTTGTAAAGTCAGATTCTCCTGGTGCAGAGAAAGAAGACAGTCTTTCCTTAGACTGTTTATCACTCCAGAAGGTCACTAATGACATTACAGTTACCAGAAAGCTCTTGAGTACAGCAAATCTAATGCTCACAAGACAGGATGATGATTAATTCTGTTTGTTTGGGAATGTTTATTGTGGATTTGATTAGGTTGCCATACAGTACCTGTATTAGAAACTTCTTTAATAGAAACACATTCAAGCTGTACTGTACTATTTAGCAGACTTTTATATAATCAATCAAAGCCAGATACATTGCATTGTAATTTAGAGTAGGTTTTCTTGACTGTTTATTAACTTTCAAATACACTTGATTGCAATATCTGAATTATTTGTGGTGTATAAAATGGTGTACAAACATTTTGTAACTAGAACGTAAGGGTTTTCTCTGCTATTAAATCTATCAACCAGCATTAGCAGAAATTTCAGTAATTCTGCTGAAATGTAAAGGCATTATCATAAACCAACATGAGCATTTATGTAATACCTGCTGAAGTTACATGGAGCAACTTCATAGTCATTTTACAGTTTAAAGTTATACAATAATTATCGTCTTGGTTAGGGAATCATCTAATGAGCTGTTTAGAACACAAAAATCAATTTAATAACTTTCAAGCACATAAGAGGAAGGAAGAATTGTTGTAGCTGAGTTTTGTCCATTAAGTCTATGATTGAATTAAGTTGCTAAATTATATTCAACAGGTAAGCAGTACAGTTTTATTTCTGTACAATTTACAGTATTTACAGTATTTTCCTCCAGATATTTAAAAATATAAAAACTTGTGTTCTATATGTGCTTTTCATTTCCAACTTGTGCTGAAATATTATATGGGGTTCATTCCCAACTGCTTTTAAAAATAACTTAAAATATCTAAATACGTATTATAATATAGATTCATAAATAGTTAACAAATTAGCCAAACACAAAGTCCAAAATTAAAATCTTGATTAGGACTCTCAAGATGACCATCCCATGAAACAGACAGTTGTAAATAATTTGGGGCACTTGAA
Organism: Lepisosteus oculatus; assembly: GCF_040954835.1. Lineage (NCBI taxonomy): Eukaryota > Metazoa > Chordata > Actinopteri > Semionotiformes > Lepisosteidae > Lepisosteus > Lepisosteus oculatus. The sequence continues at coordinate 50,321,125 of NC_090698.1, read as the reverse complement.
TGAGAAGCAAAAGAAAATATGTGTTTTGTTAGTCTGCAAATTACTATAGTTAAAATCCAGGTATCCAGGTATTAACTATAAAATATTTAACATTTGCAGTTTGCATCTGAATGTACTATTCAAGGCCTTAGTCAAAAAACATAAAATAACGGGTAATTTTTTAGGTGTTTGCCTAGCTGCAGGTGGGCTAAGAGGCAGAAATGATCAAAGCAAGTTGTGTGGTGAATTGCTGTAGTTAAATGTAATAAAAACAACACATTCATCAGCATACAAAAGAAAAGAAGGACAGAGGAAACAAAGGAAAGGAAAAAGACAATCAAAGAAGACACAGAAAGAAGGAACACCATCACCGTTCCTCTTAGCTAATTGCCATTCAAGGGGACCCACTTTTCTAGGTTTTAATTTGTATTTACTTTTCAGAATGTTGGAAGATTGGTTTTTCGCTTGGACATTTTGTGTTACAATGTGTAAATAAGATTAAATAAATTCTGATGTAACATGTCTTGATTTCAGGCTGTTAGGCCACATAATATGTTACTTTAGGTTGGGCGTGTAGACATACTATAGGTACTGAATGTGTGAGATTGTAACTGGCATATGTTGTGTTACGTTTTATGTTATTTTATTGTTAATAAACTCCATCTTTGACCCTTATTCTTACTATTTCACCAGAGTTCTAGAGTACTGTTTGGGCACAATGTTATATAACTACTCTCCCTAATTTGTAGCAATTTATTGAATAATGGTGCACAATGAGGTGAGTATGCAATAAATTTGGAAATATGCAGAATTTATTTTATTTCGCTAGTATGCAAAAGATCTCTGATCTACAGTGGACTTTTTCTTGTATTTTTTTAAATGAATGTTTAAAGCTAAATACACATTACCTTATTTGTGGATTGCTAGTTTACTTGAGAGACTGTTGGTCAGTCTCTTTATATACAGTACACAGTTACATTCATATTCTCAAAGACACATAAATATGCACTTACTATCACAAACTAAACTTTATCAAACATTTTTAGAATAATAGATTAATTTTCGAGAATTATAATGTGAATATAGAAGTTTTATACTCAAAGACCATTGACCAAACATTTCCTGATTACTTTGGGCTGCATTGTCTGTGGTCCAATTTCCTTCATCTGGGTTTGTGCTACTGTAGGTGTGTGCTGTAGAGAGGTTGGGGAGCTTTTGCTTAGGGTTTTGCTGAAAACAGTGCTCCAAGGAACCTAGTATCTTTGTTAATTACAGGTTTTGAAAGTCTGTGCACAGCATCTGCTTGGGTCTGGCTGCAAGTATGTTGGGTCAGAGAAACCCAGCTATAGCTATTTACTGAATATGTTCTGATATTGAGAAAGTCAACAAAAAGCACCCAACTGCCTTAATTTCATTCATGTTGTGAAAACAATGGTTAATGAAACACAGATTGCTTTAGTTAAACAGAATCTTGGATCCACATTCTGTTCTTTACTGACTCACTCTCTCAGCCTGCTATCTGAAATTTTATCTGTAACCACAGTCATGTAGTTGGTAAAGTCAGTTTGCCAGGTTACCACATGTTAAATCAGCAAATCACCATAGGTAATCAGTTAGGATTTCATCAGGTATAGATTTCCTTTCCACGCTGCAGGTTTCCTATTGGTTGGTGACCCTTTTGGATGACAGATATTGACCTCTAACCCACTGTCTTGGGTACCAGACTAGAGAGTTTCAGAAACAACACTGCTTGACAACATCTTTTTCTGTGTTACAAACTTGGGGTATGCTGTTTATCAGAGGGATTAGTAGTGCATTAGTAGTGGAGCCTTCTTCAGGTGTGAGAAAGACAGGGCAGTAAGCAACGGTAATATAGCGGGAGAACAAAAGCTGGGAGAGAGGAGGAGCAAGGGGCAGGAGCAGGGGACAGAAAGAGAGGCCAATCCACACCAGGAACTTTCCCTTGCAACATCACCCTCAAGTACACATCTAACACCACACTCATTCAAGGCCCCTCAGGACAATTCCGGATCACCCAGATGGCATCTTGTACCTCCAGCAACCTTATTTACTGTATCTCTTGCAGTAAATGCCCTCCCATCTACATTGGAGAAACAGGAAGGAGACTCGGAGACTGCTTCAGAGAAAATATTAGGGCTGTGAAGATTAAAGATCTCTCCAAGCCCATTGTTTCTTATTTCACCTCTGACGGCCATGACCACTGTAATCTCTCCGTCTGTGTTCTCAAAGAAAGACTACGGAAACCAAAATGATCCTGCTGCTATGATCACATCTTCCCCCTTCTCTTAACGACAGACTACTTTTCTTCTAAATTCTCTCTATTTATTGTAGGCTTCATTTCACACTTCTCCACCTATCCTGACTTCACACCTCCTAATTGGCCTCTCTTTCTGTCCCCTGCTCCTGCCCCTCGCTCCTCCTCACTCCCAGCTTTTGTTCTCCCGCTACATTACCTTTGCTTACTGCCCCGTCTTTCTCACACCTGAAGAAGGCTCCACAGCCGAAACGCTGTGTTTTCTTTCTTCTCTTTACTTAATTCTTAGTGTAATAATATAACTTGCTGCCACAATATGAACCCACTCTCCCAGTGATATCACATATAGTGGATCATGTAGGAACGGATTGTGTGGTCTAAGGGGAAAAGGGGAGATATTTGTTTCTTTTCTTTATTTAATAAAGCAGAAATTGCTGAAACAATTGGTAGTAGGCCAGCAGGTTGGTCAGCCATTTAAGACCAGTCAGAACCAACTAGAAATAAAACTTTTCCTGTTGGAGGAACAAAAGCAACAAACAATACAGATACCACAGCAGGAACTTACCTGAACAGATGGGGACTGCAAACATAAAGTCCCATCATAAATTATCAGTCCCTGAAAAAGATAACAGAAGAAGCCCATCTGTGCACCTCTTAAAGAAAAGTAGAATGGGTATGTTGGTCTGAGATCCCCTTGACGGGAATATGAGCTCCATTATTAGCAAGAGGATGCAGGTGACTATAAAAAGTTGAAGATAGAGATTTAGACTTGGGGTTCCACACCTAAACTTTTTATACTGGTTGAATGAGAATAATACACATATTCTATTTCATCCACATGTCCCAGACTGTGAAATAGCTAACATCTATGGTATTACATCTGCTGAAATCCTAGAGCATTTGGTGGTTGCATACTATTTTAAAAGCCTTTCATTAGACCTAAATTCACGAGGAATGACAGCAGCGGAAAGCTTGGGAGAAATTAAAATAATTTATTGGGATGTGGAGATTTGCCGTAACCCGCTTGGCTGAGGGCCAACCTCCCGGCCGTTGGACAGGGAGGATAGGACCCCCATGCGACCAATGGGGTAGCTGCAAAGGTGGAGAGGGGGTGGAGGAGGGATGCAGAAAACGAACGAGGAAGAGGAGAGGGTGACGTTTGATATTTATGGAGACCGGTTGCTTACGTCAGGATTAGTGAGAATTGCAGCAGCTGTGTCGAATGAGCACGGCTGCCTTCATTCCTCCCGAACTTTCATTAAAAACTCCATTAAAGGGTGAACCAAGGAAAGACTGAAGTCGAGGTGAGCAGAAGAGCTATCTACACCTAAAGCCTTGCCCAAGAGGAATCTGAGAAGATGAAATGCTCTTGATAGCTGCCCTTTGAGACTGAGGAGCCAGAAAGAAGAAGAAACAAATGAGGAGAGAAAAATTGACCTGATTCAGAACACTCAGAAATGCTACTTGTATGATAGAGCTTGCGGCCATGCAGTGCAAACCAGATGCAGGAAAGTCAGCACTCGCTGACCTTAAGGTAAGGAAAGGTATTGGAATCCACTAGAAACAAATAGTAAAATAGTTTTTTTTAGTTCTGTCCTTTTAAGATAGAACTAGTCCCTGCAATTTTAATTTTGGCCACCTGAAGTCTCCACCAATGTGCAAAATGATGAAAGATGAAAATGAAGCGGAAGCATTGCTGTACTTGGGAGCATGGTGATATTGTTTTTTAATTCACTAATGAACCTTCATGTTTCCTGTCAACACCACTTGACCTATGCACAGACAGCCTAAAGGATTGCCCCACTGCCACCCGGACATTAAGATGTCACCTTCCATATTAAGAGTGAGGCAAGATATGTGCACCTTGATACGCATAATCAACTAAGAATCTTTGTAAGTCATTGTCAGATAAAGTCAGATAGATCTAATCGACCAAACTCATAGAAATGTTCAATGAAACCTGGAAAGAGATGAAATGAAAAGACAAGAGAATGTTAAGAAAAGTAACTGATAAAGCTGGATTAGCTTAGAACTAGTTATTACTCTACCTAACGCTTATTGCTTTTGTTTGAGATTACAGGTTAAAATATTTGTTATTTTTGTGTTCTACAGGAAAGGGAAAGAGCATAGGTTCTGGCCTGATAAAATCCAAAAGCTATTTGTTTCTTTTCTGAATATTATTTATGAATTATTATTTCTGTTTTCAGGTTCTGTTGCTAATTCAGCAACAAGCATTACAAAAAGTTTTTTTAGATCACATTTTCATCATTAGTCAGAAACAGAAATAGTTTTGTTGGACGTATTTATTCTTTTTGTTTTCTGAATTAAGGCATGGGTGAGTTTCAGAGGGAGAAACAAACATATCCGATATCAACAAAGACACTTCTGTTTTCCCATAATAGCTTAGAAGCTGGTCAAAAAGTTCAAATAGGAAAATAACTATTTGAATTATTTTTAGTTAGAAGAGCCATTTGGAAAATATCTTTATGAGACTTTTTAGTTATCTCCTCTTCTTGGTTCAGAAAAATCACTACATTTTACTTTTGTGAATATGTTTTAGAACTAACCTTATTAAACAGTTGTGCTGTGAGAGTAATTGCATCTCAATGAACTTTCTTAATTCCTTTCCACTCATGGGTGTCTTGAATACATAATAAGGTCAATTCATTTTCCACCATTTTTTTCATTTCCAAGGTAGCTTTGTGCAGACAAAAGAGACTATGACTCAGGAAATCCCCTAGACTCTATCTCTGCTTTGAATTCAAAGAGCAGGTTTGATGAGTAACAGTTTCTTTTTCATGTAGTGATAATACACAAATATTTCAAAAGCATATGCAAAATAACATGTACAGATGTAGTCTTCTATTGATATAAACTGTCATAGAGATACCTGATAGATGTATTTTGTTTTATTTTACTCCAATACCAATGCAAATGTTAATACAGTATGTCTGAGTTGCACTTCTGCATGCACTTTCATTCCTTACTGTTTAGTGGACAGGGTCAGGCAAAGAAGTAATAGTTACACAGTGTTGCCTCCGCTTGCTACAACGCCTGCACTGAATTCACACCTCTTTGACCTGAGAAGAGTTTGAAACTGCTCTTGGAGAATGATATGGAGCACAACCCCGTTAATCAATTATATCATAGGGATGTTCAATGTGATTTAGATTTTGTTTCAGCAAAGAAATGTAAATTAGCCCATTGAATCTTGAAGCAATTCCGCAATGGTAATTCTATTTAGGATTTGGAAAACCATGACAATGAGTGCTCATCTAATTTGGGTGGGGGGGCTGTTATATAACAAATCCAACATTTATATTACCAATTAACAGAACCCAAGGATTTCCATTTATTTCAATTAAAGATTTCCCTGATAATATTATATGTCAACACATTTTATTTCTCCTGCCTGTGTAGTACTTTCTGCAACAGGAATTTCATTGGTCCAAATACTTTTCAACATGCTCTTTATTACTCATTTTATCCAAACTTGTCTGTACTGTTTTAAATATTTTTTCAAGACTTATATTGATATTAAAGATTTATATTGCATTGACTAGTTCCTTTTTTGGTTTGCTAGTTTTAATCCTCACAGGTAACATCCATCCACCCATTTCCTGAACTCACTTTATTTAGTATAGGGCTGCAGAGGGAGCTGGAGCCTTTCCCAGCAAGTAACAGGCACAAGGCAGGATACACCCTGGATGGGACGCCAGTCCATTACAGGGCGCATACAGACAGAAACACACACACTCATACCAGAACCAGTTTTACAGAAGCTAATTAATCTACTAACGTGTTAACTGTGAACCGTGGGAGGAAACTAGAACACCTGGAGGAAATCCACATGAACAGGTCCCCTGTGCTGTGAGACCACAATGCTAACCACTGCACCATTATACTACCACTGACAAGTTAACAGTCATAGATAGAGGTAGATTGATACTATGCTGTACTTTATTAACAAAGTGGTACATTACATGTCAGCACAATTCCCTCTTTGGTGATCAGTCAGAATCCAGCATTAGATTCTTCTCATCGACACACTATAATAGCATGAAGCATTAAAGGGACCAAAAGAAATTTAACAGCTACTCTGCCAGGGCCAGATGGTAGTTTTCCAATTATAAGAAAAGAAATGATGGAAATTATTCACAAATATTCCATTTGGCAGGAATTGTGCCTACTTATTAGAAAACAGTATAGATAGCAGGTGACTGTTCTTTACACACAGATTAATGAGGTTCTTTAACAAATTCCCCAGTCATGTTTGTGGAACTGACAGTGTGAAATCCTTTAATAAACATCTTGATAGGATTCTTGGATCATTTACCTCTTAGAAACCAAACAAACAAAATGGGCCTCTCACTTTTAACAGGTATGATGTTTTTTATCTCGCAGGGCACTTTTTAAAAGATTTTAAAAACTGAAGGACTGAGAGACAAATGAGTGGAGGATATTGAAATTAAGCACATTATTGTTTCTTACATGCCATTTCCACAGAGACTCTAAGAATCAGTCCTGACAACATGACTGAAAATTTTGAACCTGACAACCATGCCTTTTAGTCTAATCAATCAATCACAATGATAGTCTGTCCAAGAGCTTCATAGCACTGTGGCATAAGACACAGAAGTACAATAATAAAAGTAAATTAAAAGATTTTGTAAGGAAGTTACCTCCTGTTTTCAGTCTTAATTTGTTACAGTATCTATATATTCAGATATCCTTTTTTGTTTTTAGAATAAAAGTCATTGAACTAAATTTTTCTATTGTGTCCTCATTTAATATGACATAATTTTCTCATTCTAAGGGTAATACAATACAATAATGTACTGTATTTGGCATCAGTGAGGTGGTGAATGCAGAAACTAATTTGGAAATTAAACAGATTTGATCTACTAGTATTTAGAGATACTTCATAAAATAATAAAAGGGGGCGATGTCCTTTGGACAGCTAAAAACTACAGGGTCAACCTTAAATTGTTCTCCAAGCACAACAAATCAAAAGAAATAGAGAAGGTACTCTCAAAAGAGGAATGGTCATTATGGCCACAATCTTTCTCCAAAAGCACACTGCAATGATCATTAATACATTTCAATGAATCATTTAGAAAGATTGTCTATCAAACCAAACATGAATAATGAATGAAAATGATGTGAATCTCCATGTCCCATGGAAGCCCAGTAGCCCAGTTAAAGTCAGCAAATGGATAATATAAAGTCACCTCTAAATGATTGACACCCTTGATAAACATGAACAAAAAATATGTATAAAATAAACAATGATAGTAAGCTACTATATGTTCTATGCTCTATACTATGAAAAAATATACTTGTACTCTTATGCAGTTTCTTAGAAAAAAGGTTTAAGAAGTAAAGATTTTATTTCTAAAACAAATAGGTGCCAAAATTATTGCCACTGTTAAATACTCATAAATAATAATAAAAATAATAATAAACTCTATACATAGTGCAAAACAAAAAACACAGAAGTTCAATAAAAAGTTAAAAGATATTTTAACAACATACTGTACAGGACAGAATGTCAGACATTGTGTTAGCAAATGTTGGTCCCGAAAAAGGTGTTAGGATCCTACAGTATGTGGTGCTAGCCGAAGATTGAATGGAGGAAACAAAGGTTTTAGTGAGCGAAGCCGGGTTTACTTATACAAATCGCGTAGTATATGTTCCTGGTCGAGGTCAAGCATTGGTCAAAAAGCCAGAAGCACAGGCAATGGATTTCGACGGCAAAGTCAAAGTGGAAATCAGCTCAGTGAGGGTTAACTCAATACTGAGCATGGGAGTGTAGGTGAGCAGAAATTGTCGGGAGTCGTGGTGCAGGATGAGGGACGTGGTTGGGTAATTAGGTTGTGCGTTGGCATTTGTTGGAGGTAGCCTTGTCTTGTGTCTGATTAGTGAGATCCGTGACAGTTGTGCATCTGCAATTGTGGGAAGTATCTTGGGCTTGTGTCTGATTAGTGAGATCCATGACACATAGGCCCTAGTAAAAAAGTGAGTTTAGAGTTTAGATTTGAAGAGACACAAAGAATTTGTCTCTCAAAGAGTCAGAGGAATGGCATTGCTTAACATAGGAGCAATGACAGAAAAAGTATTGTCACCAAACGTCTGAGATTTATTCCTGGGTATAGTGAGCACAGAACCAGTTTCAAATGAATAGAGCCTATACTAAAGAGTGTAAACATGGGGGATTTTAGAATTGTATCATGGAGCCAGATGATTTAAAGCCTTAAAACTCAGTGACAAGATATTGTTTTGAATATGTAGAGACTTAACTGTAGGAGTGATATGCTGCCAAGGCCAGGTGTTAGAAGTCTATCTGCAGCGTGCTAAGAGGAGTGGTAGAGAGGCTGTAGATTATGAACTTGAATATGAAAGCTTCTTTGACAATTTGCCTAAAAAAGGTACGTTATTGAAAAAGGTACATTTACGATACCCTTCTTGAATGGTTTTGATTGTTTTTGACTCAAATGTATTGGTTTGAAGAGCATTTTCAAATCTGCTGACTAGAGTGCTCAGAGACACTTTAGATACATTTCTCTTTAGGAACCCTAGTGAGGGTTAGGGGTAGCAATCAAACAATACATAGACATTTTTTACAGACAGTGTTGGATTTTGGGTCCCAAGTGAACATTAGGATAAGTGGTAACTTTTTATTGGAGACTTTTAGCTGCCACTATTGTACAAATCACTGTTCAGTGGTGGTTCTCCAAAACTGAGTCAGATGAAAAGTTGTAAGAAAACTTTCTACTGTGAAAACCTTCACAATTTTGCCATTTAACATTAAACTAAATTATTTTCTGGAGTCAATATAGAAAGGTTTTTGAAAGCAAAACCCTACACTAGCAGAAATGCACATTCATTTGAATACCTTTTTCACTGAATTTCTCAGATCCTTTAGAATTTGTAAAACTAAGATATATTATTAAAAAAAATACATTTCCAAATGGTTTCTTCAACGCTTTTGATTGTTATTGACACATATTTGTTGGTCTGAGAAACATTTTCATATCAGACGGCTGGATTACTTCAGAGACACTTTGCAGAATTGTTGTGTTGAACCCCTAGCTAGGGTTAGGGTTAGCACTCCCACACTACTTACACATTTTTTACACTCACTACAGGATTTGGGGTCCAGAGTCAACTTTAGGATGAGTGGTAATTTTCCCCTGTCTTCAATGTTTTTTCCAGAGACTTTTGGCTGCCAATATTGTACAAATCAGTGGTGGTCCTCCAAAACTGGGTCAGATGAAAAGATGTAAGAAAACCTGTTCTACTGTGAAAACCTTCTTAGTTTAGTCATTTAACATGCAACTAGATGTTTATCTGGGGTCAACATTTAAAGGTTTTTGTAACCCAAATCTTACACTAGCAGAAATGCACTCTCATTTCAAGACCTTTCTACTGAATTTGTCAGCTCATTTAAAAGCTGCTTAAATAAGATACAATATTGAAAGAGATACATTACTGATAGCTTTTTTCAATGCTTTTGATTGTTTTTGACTCATATTTCTTGGTTTGAAGAACATTTTCAAATTTGATGGCTGGACAAATTCAGAGACACATTGCAGAATTTCTCTTTTGAAACCCTAGCTAGGGTTAGGGTTAGCACTCCCAAAGTACTTGGACATTTTTTATAGCCAGTGCTGGATTTTGGGTCCCAACTGAACAACTGAACTAGGATGAGTGGTAATTTCCCACTATCTTCTCCAAAACTGACGCAGATGAAAAGATGTAAGAAAACCTGTTCTACTGTCAAAACATTCATAATTTGGTCTTTTAAGTGAAACTAAATGATTTTCTGGAGTCAACATGTAAAAGTTGTTTTAACCCAAACCCTACACTAGCAGAAATGCATGTTTATTTGAATATCTTTTTTACTGAATTTTTCAGCTCATTTAAAATTTTTCAAAAAAAAGATACATTATTGAAAATGCATTTCTGATAGCTTGCTTCAATGGTTTTAATTGTTTTGTTTTTGATGTATTGGTTTGAGGAACTAGCCAGGCTTAGGGTTAGCACTACCAGAGTACTTTGATCATTTTAGCTGTCAGTGCTGGAATTTGGCTCCCAAGTGAACTTTGGAATGATTGGTAATCTTCCATTTTTTTTTCCAGAGACTCTTGGTTGCCAATATTGTACTTTTTGCAAAGAACTATATAAAGGTGTCACAGGATGTGTCCATTTACCAACTTCTAAACAAAAATGAAAAACACACCTCAGTCTTCTCCCTACTGCTTTAATCATTTGAAAGACTTCACCAAGTCTTCTAAAAGTCCTTTGCCCCATATTTATTCTTCCTTTTTCTTCAGTATGTGTGGTCCATACCATGCCCCTTTATAACTATAGGTATTAATTTTACATTACAATCCATCCTCTGAATTCTGTAACAGCAATGTATGAGAACTTTTAAAACCTACTTCCCTTTCTTTTGAATGACACAGTTCAATTGACATTATCTGTCAAGGCATTATCACTGTAAATCACTGTGGCACCTCATTAATGTGAAAGTGCATTGTTGTTCCTGTTCTCTCTTGCACTTCAGTCCTATAAAGGTCAGTCATTCATTTTCTACTTGAAACAAACTCTTCCATCAGGTCATTAACCTTTGTAGTTTTCTCTGTTGTATCTTTTTATTGTAGCAGCAGGATAAAGAAGCAAACATATGAGCCTTTTTGTATAATTATTTAGAATTAGGTGCTTTTGCTCCTTCTTGAAACAAGCAGATCAAATTACACTTGGTATAGTCTACACCAATCAGCAAATAATTGTTTTTTTCTATTCATGGCACAATAAAATAGTAGTTTAAGTGAAAATAAAACACAATAAAATTGAAAGGGTTAAAATATTTCATAAATGCAAATTGTATTATATTTTATCAATCTAATTTTGGCAGACCATCTTTGAAAAGGCTGTAATTATAGATGATCTGCCACAAGTGGTCACAATAGGCCTCTTAATTATTCAAGAATAGCCACAGTGGGATTACAACAGAGTGATTTAAAGGGGTCAAAATTGTTATTTATTTCATGTTCACATGCATGTCTTCTATGTTTTGGAGAGGATATACAAGAATCCACATAAACATCCAATTTCTTTTGTACAGTACATACATTCCTGCATCTCAGAATCACTGATGTGTACTGTATGTACTATATCTTCTTATTATCTGTGTTGGTCACTTTATTTTAGGTATTTTTGTAATTTTCTTGCCATTGTTTGCATTTGACACTTCTTATTCTGTGTTTGCTTCTGTATTTTTGCTTTATCTGTAAATTGGCTAGTTTTACAACTGAATCAGAATCTAAGTATTGATATATATCAGGGAGCGTGATCTGTCTCAATGTGCTTAAAACAGAGACCTGTGGAACATCACTGCTTAATTTGCCCAGCTAGCATTCATTCTACCTCAAACACCATTTCTTTTTCCACAACTGTGTTGAAATGGACTAGCAAGATACTGCATATGGTATATGTAATTTAAAAGCTGGAATCTAAAATTCAGTGCAAGAACATAATATACCAGCATTGTAACAATTTTAATTTAGAAGTCTAACTTCTTGAACTATTGAAAACAATATATAATTATAATATTTAATTTATAATTTAATTTTCCAGTATAAAACATTCACCAAAGGGTGATGATTATCAAGAAGCATTTTAAAGGTGGACTTACCACTTGGAAGAGATGAGTTATTCATTATTATGCATTTTTCCTGTTTATACTGCTGAAAATTAGGGTTCACTGGGAGCAATCAACAGAGGTAGAATATCACCACCAGCTGTTTTGTATTGAACTAATAGTGTTGTCATATATGAATCAGGATGTCACTGGTAAAAACCTGTCATATATTAATGAGCTGTTCATGAAGGTCTGACATGCCCTTAGTGTAAAAAATGTTGTCTATTGAATGATGACAGTGGGAGGACAGAGACAACCACATCAAGTGAAGAGTTGCAATACAGTCCTGAAAAGATGTAGAAAACCATTGTGGTAGTTACACAATATAGCTGTCAACAATGTCTTCTGTCTTCTGTTCCTCAACACTACTTACAAAGAACGATGTTATTTGTCAATGTGCATGATCTGAAGTTGAGCTCAGCAATCTCAGAATGAAGTGAGCCAAAATCAATTCTTTTTTAATGCGGTAAATCTTAACCAGACCCAATCACTGGAATAGTTGTGCTGCTGTAAAAATAAACTGGATCCCATTATAATGTAGTAAAATATACTCTTTAGATAATGTCTGGTTGAAAAAATTAATGAGGAAGAAATTATGCACTGTATCAATCTCCAAAAACCCACAAAAACAAACATTTTATTCCTAACAAAGGTATCTTTCATACAAATTGTGGCATTGTTCTGTTAAAAAGCCTGGGTTTTCCATTTATGGTTTTTAAGTGTCTTTATTTTGTGATCATGATCAGTAAAGTGGAACTAAAAAAATTACTTTTTCTTTATAAGAAAGACTGCAAAATTCATGAGCTTAGACAACACTAATGGACCAAGAAGTACAGTAGATACCGTATGAACTAGGTCCTTCCAAATGCATCCTGAGAGGCAAAGAAACACAGATATTGGTATTATCAAATAGCTACATTTGTTCTTGCTCCAAAATTTAGAACTAGAGAGACTCATAGTGCTTAGCCCGTAAGGACAGAAGATCACAAAAAGAGTTATTCTACAATAATATCTTTAGGATATTGCTTCTAGGCTGATATTAAAGAGAGATTTTCTTTTCTTAAATATATGTAAATAAACACAAAGAAATGTAAATTAAAATATTCATATATTTATTTCCATGTACTGCCTTATTTATGTCCTTCTGCCTTCACTTTTATTATGAGAACAGTTAACGTTAATGACAAAAGGAGAACCATCAAATGAGCTGAAGAAAGGCACAGTGAATTCATCATGGTTGTCATAAATGAGGTATAGTATTAACCATTCTTTTTGATAATGAGGGAAAAATTACTGAAAAGATGCATCACAGATGATGTTGCTGTCACTTCACATTAACTGTATTGCTTAAGTGCATATGTATTATTAGGTTTTAATTATGATATTTATATGAGAAAGACAGTGCAGTTCTCATTAACATAGTTATAACTTGGTAATAAGTTATGTGAATGTAGCATCATGTTAATTTCCTTTCATGGTCTGAATTAATGTAAAAATATTTCTGGTATCTTGAGGTTCTAGTTAGAAGCTGCATCAGTATGTGAGCTGCATAGGAACAAGTAGAGGTTAAATCTAAGCTGAAAAGTAAAAAAGGCCCATTTCAACCGTGTAGCCTTCTTTTATTGTGTGAAAAAAACTCTACTTCTTTCTACTTTCCATTTTTCTGGATGGAATTAACCTTTACTTGTTTTGAATCTTGCTGTTAATTTCAGTAATTGGCTACATATTTGAATTGTAATGTTTAAATTGCATCAGTGGACCAGTAATTTCCACGTTCTGGAGTACAATTTCCCAAATCATTGCCCAGTACAGTTATCATGGTACCATTATTCAGTAAAGATATTAGATAAGTAGAGATGTCATGTCTACCTGGTCATTAAAGATCCAATGGCACTATTTGAAAGAGTACCAGTGTTAAGCCATTGACCAGGGTAAATCTTCTAAATACTTCACCTTTAATTAAATTAGAGAAACAATTTATCCTTTTTCTGCTTGATTTTTTGGTATAGTAGATGCTGCTACATGTTAATGAAGGGGATCTCCTTGTGTATGTAGAGTGCTTTGACTTCCTTTAGGTTAAATCTATATAAATGCAAGGAATTGTAAATTATTAAAATCACAGTATTTCTTTGTTTACATGGTGCAGTGAAATTGTTCAGTTATGGGGAGCCAAAAACATAAAAAACAAATACATTACAAGACTGCTACACCATCATTCCAAGTCTCCCACTATCCAAAGCAATCCACACCTGTCACCTAAAAAATGGTCCAGCCTTACAGATTGAGACACAGTAGTTTAGGGAGGTAATTCTGTTTTTTTATACAATGAAAACCCTCTTCTGAGCTCAGAATTACATGTTTTACTTAAGTCCACAAAGACAAAGCCAAAATTCTGGTACTCTGGTTATGTAGGCAAGTGGAATTCACTTACAGTGTTTTGATTCTTCCTGACAGAGGATGAGAAAAGAGTGAATTGTGAGCTTACTATTTCATTGCTTTCTTAGGATGTCTTCCAGGGAGGTCTCTGACAGCTGTTCTTCTACCTCAAAGGTTAGAGGTTCAGTTTATATGGCTAGGGATGGTCAAAATCTCCTGTGCATGGTTAATCACAACTGACTCGTCAGGCCACCCCAAAATCCCAGATTTGCCTTGGCAAAATATCTCCTATTGGTGGATAGCTTCAGAAGACACTCTAAAGTATATTGATTAACAACAACTGCACTGTATTAGAGGTCTGCACTGGCATGAAATTGAAGCCCGAACCGGGCACGTACCCGAGACCTTGAGACCCGACCTGACTGAGCCCAAATGGTACTGCCAAATTTGAAACCCGAACTCGACCCGAACCCAAAATCGGTCACTCTCTTTTCCTCTCAGAGTGAGTAGACATACAAACACACACGAAGACCGATCCTCACAGATGCGGTTGTACAATGCTTTGCTCTGCTGCTACTGTATGCACTTGAGTTGATAGACAGAAAATGCCGTGCAATGAGAAAAACTGGTATTTTATAAATCTGTAATACTAGTGGGGAACGGCTGATGACCGCAATAGGCCTACTAAAAAAGCTAGCACTAAGAGCAAAGTGAATGTGAGCTCAGGTATTACTGGTTTTAGTTACCTTCTGTGTTATAATGTCATGCAAGCCAACACACCAGAACACAAATATTTATTATACGTTTTTGTTGGAATTGATGAACTTACCTGCCAATAATTATCATACTACAATAGGCTTTACTTTGTACTTCACAGCTTAACAAGGCACTGCAGCCCATGAGCACAGCACAGCAGAGTATGATTATTGTGACAGAGGAGCCTGTCACAAGGTACAGATAGCACAGGAAATACACTATTCATACACCTTCCATTGAGCAGTTGCTAGATAAGTTCCTGAGGATGCACACTCAGGGCTTGACTAGTAACTGCTATTACTTAATTTCATATACATTCACATACATAAAACACATACTTAATTTCATATACATTCACATACATAAAATACATACTTAAACACAGTGAGTATTGTGGTGTGAATGGAGAGCACTCTCAAAATGGATGATACTCACTGTTTGTTCGGTGTTGGTACTTCCAGGGTGGGTCAGCCTATGGTGGCCTCAGAAGGCCAAACCTAACCCCAGTTCTCAAGGTTTATTTCTGGAAACAGGAAAAACCACATGCATATGAATTGGAGAAATGGTTTGTTCCAGAGGGGGAGGGGCTTTCATGCTATTTAAGCTGGCTCCTCAGCCTAAGAGGGAGTTGGGATGTCGGGATGTCGGGATGTCGGGATGTCGGGATGTCGGGATGTCGGGATGTCGGGATGTCGGGAAATGTGACTGAAAGCAATAAGAAAAGGAAAGTTTATCTTTACTTGAAGAATTAGTTTTGTTTCTTTTTGGGGTTTTTTGTGTGGGGGGGACTGGGAGCACTGTAAACAAACTGCACTTATTTTACTTGAGTGCTTTTGCGGCTGAGCCATTCTATTATAAATCGGAACTACTTTGGCCTTCCTCAGCAGATAAGGTGGATGAGTCTGATCAGCAGCAATATACGGTACTTCTCCTTGTCAAGAAACCATTCTCTACACAATGTGGCGTGAGATGGTAAATCACAGCCTATGTCCTGAGGTGCCAACGTGAACATTTTCTCTGGGTGATACTTATCATTTTATGATGTATTACTAAACAATGTATTACGTAATGTAAGCACACTCTAAACAGTAGCTCAATAAAACCGCGTTATAAAATCCTGGTGTACATCAAAATGTTTTATCTGAGAAGGAATAGATGCTGTTGTGCTGTTTACTTCAGTTCCATTTCCACTTTTGGAAAAAGGGAATATTAATGGAGAGTACGCACCTTGATGTGAACAAATATTCAATACAATTGATTTTGATGATATGCCATTGAATTTTACTACCTGATACTGATCCAAAAGGAAACTGTCATATCAAGTAGTTGTAATACTGTATTTATCTGAAAACAGTTTCAGAGTATTTTTAAGGCAGCAGAAGTTGCACCAATTATACATTTTTACATTTTTTTGCTGAAGAAGTTTGTGACAGGAAGTCAGCTAATTACCATTGTGATGATGCAATTGTCAGTGGTTACTACAGTAATATTTGACATCTGTGATCCTCTTTATAAAAATGTGTTCTCCCTTCAGCAGGTGGATGTGAGTTAGTCGGGTAGCAGAATGCCATGTATCTGGATTCTGTGTCTGTGTCTCAAGATACTGTAGATAGAACAGGGAATGATGGGCAGGGACTGAACAGTTCTGATTTCTGTGGGTAGTTTACTCAATCACTGATGGGTAAGAGTGAATTAAGAACAGTGTCTGGAGATGGGAAAATGGAGAATCTGTACAGGACATCAATTGGAAGAGGACGGGTGGGCAGAGTGAGAAGAATAAAAATAAGAGCATGGAAACAGGCATTACCAGTCTCCAGTTCAGACAGTAATAGGCAAAAACCGTGGTTTTGAATAAGATGAGTGCAGTAATAAGGAGTCATGTGGACAAACTGGAGTAGGATGAAATCATTGGTAGGGAATCCAGCCAAGGGGAATTACAAAGCACACCATTTAAATGCAGTGAAATAAACAGCTTAGTTTAGCAGAATAAAAAATGTCAGATGAAAAATGATTACATTGGTTTATACTTTATATTTTAAGTATACTTTGTACTTTTTGATTCTATGTTCCAATAGGGTTTTCTATATTCCAATTTTGTTTTCAGTATACAAACAAGTAACATTTTGAACATCATATTTTGCAACTGAGTGCTAACCAAAGAACATTCTGTACAATGCAAATAAATGTTATGAAGTTGCCTTAAAAGCAACATTATGTTGTAGTGGAATTTGGTTCCCTAATACAGTGTAGTGTAGTGAGGTCTGCTACCCGACCCGAGCCCAACAAAGTATGGGGTTCCAGGTCGGTTTTTCACATACAACTTCAGGCTCGGGATGGGTTCGGGTTTATTTTCTAATAAGTGAAAATTAATAATTATTTTATCATTTGTATTAGAAGAAATTCGTAACTCATTTTGCACGCTTGCTCTCTTGTTCACTCTCTCTCTCATATGTGTGTAATTGAGCCTACCTAGCTAACTGTTCGCAATGGATGAAATAAAACAATAAAAAAAATTAATTAAAAACATTCCTGCAAGTAGCTGCAGTGGTGAGAGAAACTTTGGCACAGCGGTTGCCCAGAAGATGACTGTGCTGAAACCATCAATGGTTGATGCGATTCTCTTCCTCCACGACTCCTATTGATGAAGAGCATCTTGACTAAATAATTCTGGATTGCAAGTCAAGTGGAGTGCAAGACAAGTACTTTTCTGAAGTGTTCAGTTCACTGTTGACTGTTCAGCCTTGTTCATTTGGCAAAGATAATTGGAAACTAATGTTCCTGTGTCAAGTCCGTCAGTTGGCGAAGTTTCAGTGCTTGATCACTCTTAAATGGTTTATTTGGAAAGTGTATTGAATCAATTAAAACAACACTAGTTGTTTCAGAAAAAGTTTTAATCCGTTTGCTATACAGTTTTTGTCATGTTAGCTCTTGTAAAATGCTAGAAATGGGTGATTCAATATCAAATTTGTATATGAATGTTTGTGTGTAAAATCATGGAAAATTCCCATATCACTTGGCAGATAAATTATACTGTACAGTATGTGTCCGTCACTTGTTAGGATGCATGAGACTTTGGTCACCTTGAAAGAGACAACACTGACAAATTAGTGCAGTTTGATAAAATCACAAATGGTAAAGTAATGAGAGTCCATGTTTTTGATACAAAAAGTGGATAGAGGTAGAGGTAAGGGATTTTTATAAAACTCTTAGATGCTTTTTTTCTATATATTTTAAATGGCAAGAGGCTTGACATTATTACATTTTCAAACAGGCTTAAAGTACAGAAACTGTTTTTCAAAGTTGTATTGACTCTGGTAAATTAAGAATTTCATATATCAAAATTCAAAAATTCAAACAAATATATTGTTTGAAGCTGTTATGAATGGATTTCAGTATCTTGTCTGTCTGGTATTTATCTGGCTCACCATTTAGCTGACCTGTTTGTGGCTCCAAGTGTTCAGCCAGATTGAAAAGTTCTGTTGTGAGTAAATTGATTAATGAAATTCTAATAATAAAACAGAAGTTGTGCATGTTACTATTTGGAAAACCTAAAACAAAGAATACCGCATTACACCATTTTCACTGAAAAACTGGATGCACATGAAATTACAATAACAAATTATAATTCAAAATACTCCTTGTGTACATTGATGATACAATCGCTAAATTAAATGGAAACAAAAAACATAAATTAAAACAAATGTTTACCTAATTATTTTTTAAACAAGTGAAAATGATAAGTATGATAGGATGAACAGTTTGGGATTAAGAAGACGTCTTACAGCCAAACATTAATATAATTGATGTTGACAGCAATAACTAGATAGAAAACAGAGAGTATTTGATTAACAAAGTTTCATGAGGCAGTCCAAAAATATTATTTTTATATGATACAGTTCAAACAACACAAAAGCTATTCAACACTTAATTTTGACTTCAATACAAATACACTCATTAGGAGCCCATTGTCATTGTCAAATGAATAGTGGTAGGCAATAATTAACCACTTTGTCCAAAACAGTGTTGTGGGGGTGTTACAAAGCATCTTTCAGGACCCTATGAAGACAGCACAATCTAGAAGAGAGTGAACAGAAATGGGGAGGAGATGTGGAACTGGGCTGGTAGAGGAATAGGGGGGCGTGACAAAGGTGCCTGGGGAGAGGCATGGTCCAGGCAAACAGTCCAAAGGGAGTCTGAAGGGAAATCCAGTACAGGCAAAAGTCCAGAGCCTGGTGATCCAATCCGAGACAGACAAGACAAAGTTAAAAGCCAGAGCGTACTCCGGCGGGGGTCGAGGACAGACAAGACAAAGTTAAAAGCCAGAGCGGACTCTGGCGGGGGGTTGAAGACAGACAAGACAAAGTTAAAAACCAGAGCAGGATCCGACGAGGGGTCAGGGAGAAAATGGGGGAACGGGACCAGGCACTCCAAATCCCGGACTCGTCTGGTTCACGACGCCGATAGGAGCCCAGTGCCCTCGAGCTGCAGACGTAGGGTGACTCGGTGGTAGGCGGGCCTCTGGGCGTCCGTGTTCCAAAGCTGAGCCTGGAACAGAATGAGCGTCTGGCTTTTGTAGGGAGGCTGGAACAGGGAACAGGTGCACAAAATCATCTAAAATGTGAACAAGCCGGAGCGCCCTTTAGGGGGAGGGATTACAATTGTGACAATCTCCAGGATGGAGGTTATGCTGTTAGCTGACTGTGACTAGAATTCTTCAAAGTTGACTGAATGCCACTGGAGTGGGCTGGGTTTGACCTGACAAAGGTGTCTTTGGCACATTGTACAGCATTGACCTCTCTGAAAACCTCTAAGCTTGTTATGTTGTCAGTGAGAGATACATCACTGCTCCACTCAATGCTCTCTTTCCATTGAAGCCTTGTTGGACAGGCAGTCAAAGGAAAGAGTGCACTGTACCATACTTATTTCCCTCATACTAATACAAGGGTCGACAGTAATTATTGACTAACAATAGGCAATTCTAAATTGGGAGTGTATGAAAAGAAAACGAATGGGCTATTCCCAACCAGAATATGGGAATATAAGTGTCAATTAGAAAAACATCTAAAGCAATTAATTGTATTTTCTTGGTGTACTAAATCAAACAAATTTTTCTAACAAAAAACCCCTAAATATTCAACTTTGTAATACAGGAGTTTGCCCTGTATCTTTAGCATTTGTTTTCTTTGTTTTTGATTTAGTTTGTGCAGGGTGTTTTAACCCATTTTTTGTAATGGTTTGAATGCTGTTGGTGGATCTCTTCCCTCTGAAACAGAATTTCCTTAACCAAAGCCCCATCTTATGATTAGGGGCATTATGCAATACAAGGCACTGATGAGATATTAAAACTGATGTCCTGACTCCTTGGTCATTAAAGATTCCAGAGCACTGTTCATATGAGTAGTGGTGTTAGCCATACTGTCTTGTTAAAATACCAGTTGGAGCTCACACTGTGTGGTCTATCTGAAATTTCTCTCTTAATTGAACTTTGTGAAGTAATTCTATACTCCTCATAATCTGCTATGTAGTGGAGCTGCTGGTGCTGAATGGATTCCACACATACCCCGCGTTGGTGTTGCGCTAAGTGTCTACACAGCTACTGTATATGTGAAATATTTTGGGTGTTCTTTGATTTGAAAACCATTGCACAGACAGAAGGAATCATTATTATCTAAACTAACAAGTAATAGGTTTATTCCATGCTGAAAAAAAGAAGAAAGAAAACACAACATTTCGGCCGTGGAGCCTTCTCCACCTGAAGAAGGCTCCACGGCTGAAACGTTGTGTTTTCC
The DNA here is from genome assembly GCF_040954835.1 of Lepisosteus oculatus. NCBI lineage: Eukaryota > Metazoa > Chordata > Actinopteri > Semionotiformes > Lepisosteidae > Lepisosteus > Lepisosteus oculatus. The sequence continues at coordinate 50,300,244 of NC_090698.1, read as the reverse complement.
TTCTTCTTTTTTTCAGCATGGAATAAACCTATTACTTGTTCCTTTGCAGCTTATGCATACTGACGCAGCTACCCGCCTGAATTATTATCCAAAGTCTGTTCTTTTTATATATACAGTAGTATATAAATGAATGCATATCAAATTCAGAACATTCCCTTATGTGGGGAACCTAAAGAAAGAAACTGGTGATAATACTTAATATTTATTAATTTATTTTTATGAAATATATTTACAAAGTCATCATTCTCTGCATGATAAACATCTACTATAACATACAGATGCAGCCATTCAAAATGCGCGGTACAAACCCGCGGTACGGTAACCTACCCACAAGCCACCGCGGGGCACTGGAGGGCACCGCGGTAAGTGATTGGCTGGCCAAAATGACCGACAGGGGCACTCATGGTGCATTGGTTGGTAGTGAAAAGATTTAATCATTTAATGTCTTTACTTTTACTGTGCACATTTTAATACGCTTAGTTTTGAATATTTATATGGAATTTTACCACTAAAGGGAAATTTTAGTAGCTGAGCATAAAAAGAAGAGGGCATAACGCATCTGAAGGTCATAAACGATATTAACTTAGGAACATAAACATTACTGTATGTATGGAAAATGTACTGTGTATGGCTGGTCTTGGTAGTTTAAAGAAAAAATACACACCAGTCTTTCATTTCTCCCTAAACATTTTAAGCATGAAAGTTTTATGAAACGGTACCCAAATATGTGATTGCTCTATAGAATGAATTTTAATTTAAAAAAAAATATTTGACACGAAAATTAAGCTGTTTACATCTTCTGCCTGAGAACAGTCACCCGTTGCTACCCAACGCAGAAACACAGCCACTAACTAGCAAAGAGAGGACATTAGCTAGCCAATATGATGAAGAAATAAATGATTATTTTGTTTATTTCTTTTGCACATTTATTTGAACATTTCCATCGATTGTACAAGCACTTGGAAACTGTCCAATCCCTAGTTCATCAGGCATTTCCTTTTATGCTTCGGGCATTCTCCCAGTCTGGCGCCGGTCTGTGTCTTCTAGTATATAATGCCAGCGAACTCTTGTTTTTATGTCCACTATAACAGACAATCTCCTTTGCTTTTAACCGAGCATTTAATAATTTCCTAAAATGAAAATGATTTACTTTATTTCCCTCACGGGATCAATAAAAGTATCTCTCATCTGTCTAAACTATGGGACAGAATTTTGGGGTCTCCCCATACCAGAGATTATGGTAGGGCTTCAGAATGGTGATTGGCTGACACCATCTGACACCCCTCTGATTGGAGAAAAAAGACGTGCTGGTTTGCTATACGTACATACTGTACCAGGAAGAGGATTTCTTTCTATTCGAAACGTGTATTTTAAAAGTTTTAGAAGTAAAAACCTTACAGCGTACACAGATTTCTAAACTGATCAGGATCGTTATCTTTGTCTTATGCATAATAATGTTCACCGCTCTGTCCAGCAAATTAATAATAAACTTTATTTTATATAGCGTTTTAAACGAATAAGTAATTAGATTGCTCATAAACCTAATCACTTATTCTACATAAACACAGCGTAATTGCTCTCTGAAAATGCTTTTTCTTTTTATTTAGGCTCAGATTTCAACTATAGATCGTATTATTATAAACTTTCTTGGAAAAATGTATTTTATGTAAACCATGTTTGCTATTAATTCATTTAGGGCTAGAATATGTTCATTGTCTTCCATTCGAGTCGAGTTGACATTAGAAGCTTGCCACACCCGGACTGTTACACCAACGCATTAGCATGTTAAAGCGATTTCATTGAGGAGCCTAGCTTTCTTAACTAGTAAGTACTGTACTCCTTGTTTTTGGAGGAGGGAGGTGTCTTTTGCTGGAAATCTCGCCCCCTTCTACTTTGAAAATACCTGTGAAACCGGTTTAATTCATCACAGCCAGCACTCCCGCAGAGATAAAAAAATCGTTTGCCCAGACTAACACTATTGTTCTTATTGTTTTTATCCTGTAAAGCGCTTTGAGAAGCACAGCTTTCTCACCACTTAGATTACTTTTTGATACCATCCTTACACAAAGCAGAAACTTCTTGTATTTTCCAATGACATACAAGTGGAAAGATTACAGATTTTAATCGTCTTTTTTCTGAACCAGGGAAAATCTGATCATGTTTCTCTATAACAATAATAAAAAACTTTATTTTACATATCACCTTTAAAAGTGGCATTTCAAAGCAATATGGTAGATGTAAACCACAGATTACAAAGTAAATACCCAGACAAACGCAAACACGTTTTTAATAAAATGCTTTTATTCATTCAGCGGAGAGAGAGCGTAAAACCTGGGCGTAACAGCTGTTCCTTTTTCTGATCACTCGCTCTCTGGATAAACGTCTCGCCTGTCCTGTTCTTCATTTTCCTAATTTGCTGATTATGCCTTCTGCGATCCACTCCTGCCCTTACACCTGGTTTACATAAAATTACATTTTTCTAAAGACTATTTTAAATTTATTTGGGCGGTTCATTGTGCAATTAACCCTTGTATATGCTGTCCTTAAGGTGATATCACATAAAGGTGATATGTAAAATAATGTTTTTTATTATTGTTATAGAGAAACATGATCAGATTTTCCCCTGTTCAGAAAAAAATATCTAAAGTATACTAGTTTGTCACTAGTATACTTTTAATACAGTCTTTGCTGTGCTTTTGAGATCCTTGTGATATTTCGAGCTCTGGTTAAATGATAAGTGTCGCAGTTTAAATCTCTCTCTCTCAATTCAATTCAAGGTGCTTTATTAGCATGACAGATGGGTACAATCAGTGTTGGGTATTTACTTTGCTTTGAGATGCCACTTTTAAAGGTGATATATAAAATCAAGGCTTTAACTTTCTTTAACTACGCAAGTCTGAGTTCTTGTGTCTGTCCTATCCGAATTCGAAAGTTAATGTATCAATATGTATCTTTATAGCAGGTGGTGTACAGCTTTTTAGTATAGATTACACTTTTCTAAAATGTATTTAAAAAATAAAAACAATTACAATCTAATCTTTCCACGTTTGATCCCAAGATCCCAAGAAAAATAAATCTAAACGGGGAGAAAGCTATGCTGAAAGTTTATTAGGATACTTAGAAGACAAAGATATCAATTTATGTTGCATTTGTCTGATTGTGAATCAAAAAACACATATATTTAAACCCGCTTTTGCAATTTAAATCAAAACGCGATTTAAATCAATATAAATGTTTATATTGTAACACCTAGGTGACTATTCATTGTTATTAAAATGACTTAAATTCAATCATGTTGTGATATTTAGAAATATACATTTGTTTGGTGCGAGTGAAGTTATATTTAATCTCTGAGCCATACTGATTCTTATGGAAGCCAGTTTCCACCAGGGAGTAAAAAAAAAAAAAACACTATGTTATTCTCTCCGATGCAGTGCAATTAAAAACATATCTCTGATGCTGTTCCTAAATGAATATCGTTTATGACCATCAGACGCTTTATGCTCCTTTTCTTTTTTCCAGTGGATTGAACAGGGAGAGGCATTTCATGATAACTGATGAAACAACAGTGGCTCTGGAACAGTGTTCAACCATGTCGTTTTATAAAAAGGGGAGATATGTACGCGTTACTGAAGCTAAAAGTTTAGCCTTTGTCACTAATGTAACCACTAAATAAAGACATATAGAAAACCCTACGTTACAGACTGTATATGGCTGGTATTGGTAGTTCAAAGAAAAAATACACACCAGTATTCCACTTTCTCCCTAAACATTTTAAGCATCAGAGTCTTACATGTGGTTATTTCGGAAACGTTTGTACGTGCTCCTTCTGACCATGTTACTGTTTACTGTTACTGACCATATTAAGTTGTGACCCTGTGGGCACTTTTCCTGTCCGTGGGGGGTGGACTGTCTTTCATTAGAAGGTTAGTCTGTTCTACTCTGAGAATGTAGAGGGGGTGGAAAGTAATTCCGTGTCGCATTAACTAACCTCTCCAGTTTATTCTGCCATGAATATAATTATATCGTTATTAATTTGTTTAGATACGCAATTCCATATTATATTCCCTGTTAATCAAATTCTAAAAGTATGCATTTGTTAGATAACAAGCGAATTCACAGAAAAGGTTAAAAGACTATCACTTTTCACAAAGTATATAATCCTAAAATAAGTCTAAATCCTAATATAAGTCTAAACAGTATCAGCTTTATTTACGGGTTGCAATTTAAAAAAAGTCAAAAACCGCACTCAAAATGCAATTTAGATCTTTCTGGCAAGAGGAGACACCCAAATTAATAATGTAACATGCCACTGTTTGTGTATGAACAAGGTTATACTTGTTCCCCGGCAGAACACATTCCATAAGAATCAGCGCTTTTATAAATCGCCTTTAAAGGTGTCGTCTCAAAACGCTTTACAGGATTAAAACAACAATAACAGCAACAACAACAGTATTGTATTTCATTGCACTTTGACAGATCGTCCTTAAATCAATTGTTGACTTTTCTCTCTTTACTACTGAACTTGTTTGGATTGACTGAGCTCCGTTCTGTACCACACAATGATTCCCTCTGCCCCGGGTGATTTGGGTTTTTTTGACAGAGGGTAAAAAACTCTCTTTCTCGCTTGCCCCCCCCCCCCCCCCCCCCCGTGTATTGTCTGTTTTTTTTGTGCTGTCCTTTGACAAAACAAGGCTCACCAGATAATGTGAATCGAAACCTGTTTTTCTAGCTTTTAAAGTCGTGCGATGTGTAAGCGGGGACACATCATTATATCTTACATATGAAAAATACATAATATAGCTCCCAAACAAACGCAAATGTGTTTTTAATTAGATGCTTTTATTCACTCATAATCCGACAATTTCAGGAAGTCTAAGGGGGGACTAAGGGAACTATCATCTGTTGATGAATATAGTACTAAAAATAAGATACACTCTACAGACATTCACAACAGCGACTGTCAGAAGATAGGACACAGCGGCTCAGACACCCGCTGAATGGAAAGGGGCACTTTAATGTTCTGTATGGCTAATACTTTAATATTCTTTTCTGTATGTTTAACAATAGTGGGTACTGGCCTAATTCGGCCCTGCTCCCATTGTTGGGTGTTAATGTGTTGTTGTTAAGTGTGAATTTGTACCTGTTTCCCTGAGGTCTGGCTTTTTTTCTGGAAAACCATAACTCTGGTCTTGCCCAGATTGACTGTCAGCGCCCTGGTCTGACAGTGCTGCTCCAGCAGTGCCAGGTTCTGCCGCAGCCTCTGTTCTGTGGGCGACAGCAGGACCAGGTCCTCTGCAAAGAGCAGGAACTCGATTTCTGTAATTAATGCAGATCAGTAAATCAAGGGAGAAAACAATTATTGCGCCCGGCTCCTCAATGGGCTTTGACGTGCTAATGCATTGGTTTAACAGTCCGGGTGTGGCAATGTTTTTTATTATTGTTATAGAGAAACATGATCAGATTTTCCCCGGTTCAGAAAAAAAATATATAAAATATACTAGTTTGTCACTCTTCTCATCCCCTCTTTGCTAAATGGCTTTTGAATAGAGTCACATGAAGAGAGAGGTGAAACAGCCCTACGCAGCCCTGTCGCAGTACACAAATATAATTATATCTTTTTAATTTCTTTAGATACGCGATTCTTTTAATACAGTCATTGCTGTGCTCTTGGGGATCCTTGTGATATTTCGAGCTCTGGTTGAATGATAAGTGTCGCAGTTTAAATAATTTTCGTAGTTAGAAATTATGGAACGCTCTGTTAAAAGCAAGGGAGTTTTTATGTCCGTTGTAGTAAATGAATATAAATGAATATAAATGAAGTACATGAATATAATTATATCGTTATTAATTTCTTTAGATACGCGATTCCATATTATATTCCCTTTTAATCAAATTCTAAAAGTATGCTTGTTGACTCCGGTATCACATTAGTTAAAGACTTCGATGCTTAAAATGTATAGGGAGAAATGGAATACTGGTGTGTATGTTTTCTTTAAAGTACCGAGACCAGCCATAAACTGTATGTTTAAGTTCCAAAATTAATATCGTTTATGGCCTTCACACGCGTTACAGTATGCTCCTATTTTTTTTATGCTCAGGTACTCAGATTTCCCTTCAATGGTAAAATTCCATATAAATATTCAATACTTAAACGGGCACAGTTAAGACATTAAATATACATATACATACTGTATACAGTACAGTTTGCATACGGTAATATGTTTATGTTCCTAAATCAATCTCTTTTATGAGCATGTGAAAGGCATGGTGAATCGATTCTCAAAAATTACTGTACTTTGCATGATTGGAAACAAATGCGTGATTGCGAAATGCTGTGGTGTTACTTTTACAAAGACGATCAATGAAAAAAAGAATGTGGACCAGGGCAATACTTTGAGTTTACAGCTTGTCCAAGGTCATTCATTATTAATACTATTAGTAATATCTTCGTTAAAGACTTTGATGGCGACAGCTCAAACATGAGAGGTTGAGCTTTATTATTTTTACTATTATTTTGCTTGCGATATTATAGGAGAATTTACGGTAACTAGCGGTATTTACCGGTAACTCGCGGTAGACTGCGTAAAGCGCACCGGAAAATAATGCGGTATCGCCTGCACTTTTTACTTGGCTGCATCTGTATGATGAAAGATAACAAGATTGAGTAATGATTGTGATTTGACTAAATAGTAATGGCCAGATGAGGTGTGCAGTGGAAGCATACTGGACTGAAGATACTGATCTTCAAAATGTGAAAATCTGTGAATCAGAGGGAACAGTAACTCTCTACGGTATGTATTGCATACAACATACAACATAACGTAATTTTTTATGGTGTACACAGGTATCTACTGCTGTGCTTACTAATTCACATCAGTGATTTGGACTCTAGCATTATCAGTAAACCTGTCAAATATGGAATATGTGAAAAGTAGTGGTTTATCAGTCTGGGCTCCCAACTGGAAGCTCGTGGTTTGACCCTGCAATGCAGACACTGTAGTTTTGCCCTTGAGCAAGGTACTATAGGTTCAATTACTCCAGGCTGTTCAGCTGTATAAGTGCGTACCAGCATTGGAGGGGTAGCCCCGCAATAGACCCCATCCCAGGAGGAGATATACTGCAGATAGAAACTGTATGTAAGACTTTATTGATCCCAAAGGGAAATTGAGGAACATATGAGAGATATGCAGTCTCATAATTGAGAGATGTGTAAACTCAGTCCCTTAATAATGCAGAAACTGGGATAATGTCTGCCCTAATGAGCCACTAGGCTCCAGTATGGACTTGACTCTAGTAAACTTGTTAGATTTGCAGGTGGCTCAAAACTAAGAGCAGATGCAAATACTGATCCAGAAATAAAAGCAATACTGTATAATGTACTCTAAGAGGACTTAAACACTATGCAGGCTAAATATATGGATAAATGTAAGGTATTGCATAAAGACACAAAAATGTATATTTTAAATACCGTATATGGTAGATAGTATTAAACTAAGAGATAAAATCACTTTATTGACCATATACAATTTCCTCTATTAGGAACTTATCTTTCACATACCCCAACTTGCCCTCCATGAGACAGTTTGGGGTCAGAGCACAGGATCATCACCCCTGGAGCATCTGGGGTTAAGGGCCTTGCTCAGGGGCCCAACAGAGTAGGATTCCTTTGCCAACCGCAGGATACGAACCAGCAACCTTCCAGCCACAGGGGCAGATCCTTAGCCACAGAGTCACTGCACTGCCTGAAGGCTCTGTAGTCTGTGGATCTGAACCCAGATTCTCACAGACCACAGACTACTCAGGAGATTTGAATGCAGACTGTCATCAGCAGCAAACCAGCGAACGAGGCACAGCAGCACTCTAGCACCAGAGATGTGATAATCTGTATGATCTAGGAGTTGATGCTGATATTGTCTGAGTAAAATACAAAAGGTCAACAAAGTGCTTGGATATTCTGCATACTTAAAAGTGCAAAATTTTAAATCAACAGAAGTAATGGTAAAGTTATACTTCATTTGGAATATTGTGTTCTGTTTTGGTTTCCCTCTCTCCAATAGATCTATCCATCCATTTTCAGTCCTACTCCTGGTGAAGGTCACAGTCCATCCAAGACAAATATTGCTAATCTAGTGGTGGCTCAGATGGGGAACTCATCTCAGTCTCAAAACACAGAGCATTCCACATCATTTCTCTTTTCCCATATTCCATCACTCTAAAGAGAAGATAATGGAATTCATTTACCACTTTATAATCAAACACATTTATAGAATGGCAAGGAAGGATATTTAACACAATCATGTAATCAATAACACAGAGTGTTTTGGAATTGACTCCTCCATAGAAGGGTCCCCTCTTATATTTAAAGCACTTCCTTTAGAAGGTACCATATAAATACCATTTCTTATTATTATGTTCTTAGCAATATACCCTTCTGTCAATTGAATTATACCACAACCTTTCACCATGATAAAACATTGCAGACAGAGTTATGATCTGGCTGTATCATTGACACCCAAACAAATCTACGAATGCTTACAAAGCAGGCTTGTTTTCACATGAAGTTGAATATTAAAAATCTAGGGGTATGTTTCTTAACTGACAAAAAAGCCACATTTTGTCTTGATTGTACTGATAGGAAAAAATAGCTCTAGAGGCAATATGTTGAGAATTTTCTCAACAGATCCTGTTACAAAATGGAAGTAATAATGAAGAGAGCCTGTCATAATATGGGGTTGAATTAGCAGACAGGTTGGCATTGTCACTGTTATTATTTTTCTTCTGGTTACGAGACTGTGAGTTGTTGTAGCTTATCCAAACTCCATTTTGACAATGACAATGAGATTGTCACGGATGTCGGAAAGGGCGAGCCGTGGTATGGCAAGAGAGTGTAAAAGACCCTATGCGTAGCGGCGAGACAGGGGTTAGCTGTTCAGGAAATGCCGTATAGAAACCTATGCCCTCAGGTAGCGGACGTGGGGCGACCTGGTGCTAGGTGGGTTACAGGACATCCGAACGTCAATGCTGAGCGAAGGCAAGTGAAAGACCATGAAATATATAGCCCCAGAGAGAGAGAGAAACGGAAGGACAGCAAAGCACTGGAAACAAGAGACAGAACAGAGTAGGAGCGCCCTCTGGCTGCAGAGGGCGTGACAGAGATCATGCTAGGATTGTCACCGCCACTGCTTATACAGTATATTGGCCAGCAAAAACAAAATACTATTAGATTTTGTAAGTATTGTATTCAGAATGTTCACACTTTGTAGACCTTTGAATAGTGACTGCAAAATAAAATAATAATAATTTCTGACATCTCCTGTTTATATGAACAAAGATTAATTTGCTTTAATTTCTATAGCATTGATCATATCTCTGTATTTGTTTGCCTACCTGAGTGCTTATCCTTAGTTGGCACTATCTATATTTTGGTAATGCTTTCTTAAAATTAAAATATATTTAATTCCAACACAAATGCTAATGCTGACTACTAATAATAATCCCTTTGTTAAATTATTATAAATTACTATAGACACTATGTCACTAATAAATAACAAATATTTTTTGAGTGTTATAGCTTGCTCTTTGCAATGTGGTGACTTGAGGTCTTATAATTACTACTGAAAACAGGCAGTGAAATTGATTTTCTACAAAATAAAATGATTGTCAAAATCATGTCATAATGCTTGACTGAAAAGAATGTAATCTTTCCAAGCAGCCTTCCTATGGTTTTATATCATTGAAAACTTAATGCAAATAACAGTCAGCTTTGGTGATATGATAATGGTTCCTGTCACAGGGTTTAATGCTTTACCAGCAAGAAGAAACCAGTTTATTCAAATCAAAAGACCATCTTGTGTCATCGTTTAAATTAAAAAAAGGACCCCAGGAGGTATAAGTAAATACAGTCACTCTTATTGTCATGAACTCACATTTAGCTATTTAGGCATTGTTTATTGTTCTAGACCAATCAAACTTTACAGGACAATTACCATGTCTTAGATAGAGCTATGTTAAATATGTGTAATCATTTTTTAGTAGTGGACAAAAAGGCTTGCTCGGGTACACAAGTATAATCTTCTTAAGTATAATCAAGTGAACGCACAGGTAATCTTTAGGTCCAATCTGTTGTCCACAATATTTTGACAGGTGATTTAATACTGTAAAGAAGTATCACCCTTCAACATTTTATGTTATGCCTGACTATAGTACTTCTGGTCATTCAGGAACCCATTATATGACGGAACACAATGCTAATCCTTGTGTCTTAGTAAAGCAATTTCACTTGTCTGTTGCATCTTCAGTAATCTGAGCTATTGTCTCAGAATTGCTGTGGTGCATCACAACCTAACACTCATTCATGTACAAAGCACCTTCAATTCAGCCCCTAAAGTTTATTAAAATCAAATTCCAAACGTACTGTACATAGTGCACAAACTGCATTAACCCTTTGCAAACAGAATTGTAATACTAATGTAACTCCAGTGTCATGTACAATGTTAACCTACTTCACCTACTTTGATGGCTTTTAGAACCTGGACCTTAATGCTAATAGTTTAGACCTTACATGTAACCATAGCCTGAGCATTCACATTAAGATTTTGTGGATAAAAACTGATTCAAATTACCCTGGTTTGGAAAATTGCCAGTTGATCCATTTACCACAACAGATGCAAAATAAATGCAAAACTATTACAATACAATTATTAATTGTAGCAGTAAATCACAAAATGATTTTTTGATGGCAATTAGAAAACCGACCTTGCTCAGCACCGCACACACACGAATACTAATACACGACAATACATTTATTAATACATAAAATGTGCATATAAACACAACAGATCTTAAGAGTGAGGGTTAGCAGAATTCAAAAAGTATATATTCAATAACGAAGAGTTACAAACCAAGAGGGACATACATTCAGTATACCATTCATTTATACCGTTTCGTAAATGAACTTTGAGTACAACTTCTACACTAGATACTCGCAAGCAAGTACGTCACTCAAAGGAATTAAATTGATATCAACTCAGGTTGAGGTAACAATTGAATTCTCAAGCCACAATGCAGAATGTTGAATACTCATCCAATCTCTGTGGATTCAGATCTCCCGCGGACACAAGGGAACAGCGGCAGGCTGTTGCTGTATCCAATAGGTGTCCTCTGGCCCGGTGCCAGGCAGTGTTGGTTCAGCGTGTGGTGGGAGAGAAGGAGGGAGAGATTTATGCTGCAGCGCACTAGCAGTGGGATATCTGAAGACTGGCTAGTCGGTGTCTAATGAGTTTGCACACATGGAAAGTGACTGCGGGTCCAAGCAGGTCACACTCTTTAGATGGGAAGAAAACCGGTTTGTTCCCAATGTTGCACTAGTCCTGAATCCTGAGATTCAGTTGTCCACAGTTCACTCATTGATCAGGTGAGCATTCGCTGTGGGTTCACAAGGCTTGCTGCTGGGCTAACCTCAGGTGGATCCTTTGGTTACACGCAAGCAACCTCCATTCTTGACTCTTAGAACAAAGGAATGTCCTGGCCCTCAGACACACTGGCCGTTACGTGATTGTCCGAGATGAGTCTGAGAATGTCCTGGAGGAGCCCTCTTCTGGGCCTTGTGCTGCCTGTTTTATCTGGAGGAACTACGGTCGTTCATTGGTTGAAAGTTTCGTGGGCATCCGAGACCCACGTGGGGTTACCCTGCCCTACCAGCTCCTGATTGGCTGATCGAGGTGGATGATGAGTAACAATGCACTCTGACCTAAGGGTTGTAAACTTTGGGATGAGACTCTCCCAAGGACTCTCCCAGACAGTAAGGTGCCAAAGATGATCATTTATTAGGGTGGCTGGTGAATCTCAGCTTTGGGAGCTGTTCCTTATCAGGAAACTCTATCAGCTAGAAAAACACCTTAAATGTGAACCAAATGGAATGGCCTCTCTGTATCCAGCACCACTGAGATGAGAGACGGAGACTGGCAAGGGAGCAGCAAACTTAATTCCTGTATTTTTAACAAGCCTTGTCGCTACAGTGGTATGTAATGAAAGACCTGAAGGGTCCTGAACCTTACATGTAACCATAGCCTGAGCACTCAAATTAAGATTTATGTTTTGCAAAGGATTAGCAGACATGATATAATTTATTGTCATTTTCTTGGTTTAGAAATACAGATGGAAATAGGACTTGGTTGGTTAGACTGAAAAGGTTATGATTTATTGTGCATTGAAAAAAATAATTATTTAATTGTCTTTTCAATGATGCTAAAAAGATCATGGCACAGCCTGAATTGTTTTCATGATTTTTCTTAAAATTCAACTGGACTGCTACCTTTCTGCACTAGAACAGAACTGCAGCAATGTATCGCACAAGGATCTGGCTGAAATGATATATTTCGATTCTTATCATTACTCTGGTTGTGCTTACAGTATACTGTATAAAGCTCACCAAGCAAATAATGACAGCATTGTTGAAAATAAATGCTGACACATTTATCAATAAAAACAATATGATGCTGTTAAATTGAAAGAGTTAGGAAATCTTTCTGCTGTTCTTTGCAAACTTTAATTGGAAATCCCTCTAGGTTACATTGGTATTCTCTAGCTGCTTTGGCATGCAGTGTGTACTCTCTTACTCTGGTATGAGTTTGAGAATTGATGAAGGGAGTGCTGAGGTTAAACACTTTCTAGTCCCATGTGAATAAAAACTGATTCAAATAGCACCAGTTTGGAAAATTGCCAGTTGAACCCATGTACTACAACAGAGGCAAAAGACATACAAAACCTGGTACGGCCTTAATTTCATAAAAGACCTGAAGCCCTGTACAAGTTCAAGGGTCAAACATTTACAAAACATGTTGCATATCTATGTATGTTAGACATCAAAAGATTATACCTGCCAGGAGACAATTGGTTGTATGTGACTCAGTATGTAGAAAAGAAATTTAGAAATGTAAACTTCAAAAAATTGTGAAAATGTAACACCTAACTTTCAAATGGTATAGCGTTTCCTGAGTTTTGCAGATATTGACAGCTTGTGGGGCAATGACAAGCTGTGCTCCTTTCCCATCAGAAATAAATAAAAACATTAAGTTCCTCCTACTGTACAACTCTCATTCTCTGAAAGAGAAAAGTAATAATAACAATCACTTACACTTATAAAGTGTTTTTCTGGACACTTCACTCAAAGAGCTTTAAAGGTAATGGGGACTCCCCTCCAACACCACCAATAGGCAGCATCCACCTGGATGATGTGACGGCAGCCATAATGCACCAGAATGCTCACCACACATCAGCTATCAGTGGGGAGGAGAGCAGAGTAATCAAGCCAATTCATAGATGGGGATTATTAGGAAGCCATGATTGGTAAGGGCCAATGGGAAATTTGGCCAGGACCCCAGGGTTACACCCCTACTCTTTTCGAGAAATGCCCTGGGATTTTTAATGACCACATAGAGTCAGGAACTCGGTTTTACATCTCATCCGAAGGACAGCGTCTTTTTACAGTATAGTGTCTCAGTCACTATACTGGGGCATTAGGACCCACATAGACTGCAGGGTGAGCGCCCCCTGCTACACCTGTTCCAGCAGCATCCTTAGTTTTTCCCAGGAGGTCTCCCATCCAGGTACTGACCAGACTCCCACCTCCTTAGCTTCAGATGGTTGCCAGTTGTGAGCTAGAAACCAGAAGCCAGAAACCCCTTGGGGGAGTAATATCCCATTGGTTGAGAACTGAATACTTATAATAACACTAATAATGGGCCAACCAGGAGCATTACAGTCATCGAGTGAAAGATGTGCAGAGAAGTCCAACTAACCATTAGACAAATATGAGATGGATGTGTCATGAAATATGACCCACAACATTGTCATTTCGGTAGTCTAATATACCACCACCAGCTCCCCTGAAGGGCAATTACACACACTCTGGTAAGCAGTGAAAATCATGTCTTCAATCAATCGGGCAGATGTTGTTTTGGCAGGGCCTGATCTAGCTCCCCAGAACCACAACAGACAAACAGTTGGTCAGTGCAGCATTTCGTATGATTCTAGTCTCTAGAGGGAGGAGGATGGAACTCCATCAACTTCACATGAGAAGGGGAAGTGAGCATCAGGATGAACGTCAGGTCTGGGCACAAAGACACTCTAGATCCTTACCGGAAAATCATGAGCAATCATCCTGAACCAAAAGGATATGGAGCTCATTAACTTGTTTTGTAGAGGTAACATCAAGCAAAAAAAAGTTTTAGCATTTGTCTCTGATGCATACTAATTTTAGGCAATTCACCAAGTAATAAGCAACTCAGAGGAGGTCAAACAGCAGGAAATGGTCTGCACTTTTTTGGTAGTTTGCCAAGAAATAAGCAATAAGGAATGCTTCAGTTAGCAGCAAGCAGCCTGTCATGATGTAGTACATTGATACACCCTCCTCCCTTCATTCATTTTTAAAATCTTCTAGGCAATAACAAAGGCAGCCACTGATGTGCAAATTAGCCTGTAATATACAGTACAAAAGGTAGTATGCAGAGGTATAGAATATATGCACAGGTGACCAAAGATACATAATGCATAGAGGTACACAAAGGCATTGGATTGGGTAACAGACAGGGTCTGCAGTCCGTGTCGGGTTTTGTAGTAGACCCTATGCGATGCGGTAAGAGCTAGAGGAAACAGGGGTTTAATGGTGCACAAAATAACAGACAAAGAATGGCATCCAAATCTGAGCAGGTCTGAAGGAGGGTCAGGGCACAGTCCAAGAGTCCATTAGCAAAAGATCCATCCTTAGACGTGACAAGGTTAAATCCAGGGAATGGGGAAAACACAAACAGATAACCGACATGGAGATCCTGGGATAATGGGGCGAGGTCCTCCAGACCCCGGGCTCAGAACACGGGAGGTGTCAAGGATGAGGCCTATGCTCTCAGGAGACGGACGTAGGGTATCCTGGTGCCAGGCGGGCCTCATGACATCAGTACCCTAATGTTAAGCACCAAGGACTAGAGGAGCTAAGAATAAATAGGGAGAGACACAACAAGGCACACCTGGAACACATATAAACGATCACAGGAAACTATTGACAGGAGTAAAATGGAGCGCCCTCTAGGGGAGGGATGTCAACCATAACAGGGTTGCATGGGAGCAGAGAACATTAGAAGCACAAAGCAAAGGACAAGGCTTTTTCAAGCACTACAGCTCCGCCCAACACACAGAGGCCTGCTATTCCCACTCTCTGTATGGTCTTAATTGTTTTCTACTAAAAACCTGAAAAGGAACTAACATTGGAGCCAAGAGATGTAGAAAGAGGAGTCGACTCTTTAGCAGGATATCAAGGTGAAAGCAAAGGAAAGCAGAAGAAAAATAAAGGAATGGTCAAGGTCCTAACCAACGTTCTTTCAGTGGTGAGTTAGAAATGGTTCTTGCTAAATGTGCAGTCCAAGAGTTTTAGCCAGTGACATTTCTATTCACAATTCCTCCTGGTAACTAAATAATTATTTTATAAAAAATATTATGTCTGATCCTAGATCTTTGCTTTCTCAACAAGCATCTCAGTGTGTTGCATTTCAAACTGATCACTTACAGTACAAGTATTAAATTCTCTAGTCTGTCCATCCAGAAAACATGTTTATATACCTGCAAACCAAAGTCAAAGGAAGTACATTGAGTTTGCATTCTGGGGCAAAGTGTAGATCTTTTTTATGTTCTATGTCTTCATTTTGCTCCACAATTTATCCAGATGAATTGACACAACCCTCCCTTCCCTGAGACTGTTGAGCATAGGGTTTTCTAAATATCCTTGGCAACTGAATGATTTGCACTCTGCCCACAAAACTGGTTGTGTTGTATATAGGTTTTGTCACAGACCACTTCTGTTGGCTCAGAAAACCTGCCTACTGCCAAAGTAATGAATTAGAATTTCAGGTCTTTGAATGGCCTCTTGGGCAAATAAGGGTTTTTCACTTAGTGTGTTGCAACAGAATCACCTTTCTGGTCATATGCCTCTCACACTTGAGGTTGGGAAGGGAATTGACTATCATACTTTGTCAGAAATTGCAGAGCCTGATGGCGACAGAGGCCTAATCCATACTCACAGACCTGCTTTGCCTTCTCCCACTGCAGGCAGGGTTCAAAGCAATTGAGAAACACCTAATGTAGTACATTGCAGATGCCAACAGCTGATGGTATTTCACTCTTGTTGGAAAGAGCTCTGATAGTGAAAGTAGAGATCTGATCCTAGGTCATATATTTCATAGAAAAAGGAATGTTATCACCATGGGTGCTTCCAACATTGGTTGAGGCCTGATCTGGAATACAGAAAGTATCCATGGTCTTCGGACAGCCTACTGGCAGTCTATGCACATCAACACTCTGGAGCTCAGAGCAGTTATTCTAACCCTACAGCCAGTATCATTACTCTAGAATGAACATGATTGTACAGAAACACATCAATGCTGTACTTTGTTGGTTGTCAAAGGCGCTTGATATCTCAGACCCTCAATTGGATGGTGGTTTGGCTCCTTCTGTGGGCACACCCCTGCCTCACAATCCATCAGGTTGAGCATTGGTCAAGGACCACCATTCAGGCAGCGGACCTTCCTTTCAAGGAGACACCTGCTATCATTGGAGTAACATCTCCACCTTCTAATGGTGGACTATCTATGTTTGGGAGGGCAAGGATAGATTTACTAGCATTACAACAGTCCACTCATTGCCTTCTATGATTCTTGATAAGGGATCAAAATGTTCTTTTGGACAATGACACCTTAGCACACTATTGTTTGTGTATTTGGGTGTATGCTTTCCCTCCAGCAATACTCCTTTAAACCTCTTTGGACAAGATCAGGAAAAAGTGAATGATAGTACTGATCATTCCCATTATTGGTCTCAGAGACTTTCAGAGACTTGCATCAGTGATTAGATCTCTGATCAAAGACCCATGGCACATTTTGACACTCAAACCCAAAGTTATGGCTACTATGGGTCAGGCTCCTGAAAAGGAGCAATTGTTCCCAGTACTGTAGGTGCTTTGCCAGCCATTGTTCTAACAATTCAAAGAGCTGGAGCACCTTCTATGTGACAATTTTATTCATATAAGTGAAGATAGTAATAATAGTAGTGTCTGGACTGATCAGGATATAATCCACTGTCCAATTGTGGTGATTCTATGAATTTTTGTAGTCTCTCTCAAACCTAGGGATAGTCTTGTTCCACCTTGAAAGTGTCCTGAATGCAGTTTCTCCATTTAGCATTTCAGGATTCATGGAAATTCTTCCAGTTGGCTCTCCAAAGACATTTTTCTTCTTAGCATTGTTAGTCAATGCTGTGCTGAAACCTTTACTTAAGCGCCGTGTAAGTCTCTGAAAACTGCAGAACATTCTGTCAGCCTTGCTTTCTGTCCAGTAAAAACTCATTTTTGCTAGCTATTGGCGCTGTAAGTGTTTCAGTGAACTCCACAGTGCCCTTACAGTGAAAAACCCTTGCATTTTCTGGTGCAGGATCTGGTGCCCTAACTCAGAGTTCCACATGAAGGTCACCTCCCCCTTCCATGTGAACCAGGTTTTAGAGCTAATAGATTTCCATCTCTCTTCCGCTGCCTTAAAGAAGGACAGGCATCTGAACACCCTGTGGTTTGCAAGCTTTATGTTGTTATGTACAGTAGCTCAGACTCCAGGCAACTGTTATGATAGAGTGGCTCCAGGAAGCATGGTCAAGCCCTGTCAAAACAATTTTTTTCCCATTAGATTGTATGAGAATTCCAAGGTCTATAATAGAGGGGAACCAGGGCCTATAAGAGAGGGATACCAGTGTTATGCATGTTAAAAATCATATACTTACAGTCAAAACACTGTCACTTCTTTCAAATAAATGTGACTTTAGGTTTACATTGGTTAGATGTATTTTCACTTCTAAACATTTAATTGTCATTTGCATCTTAAATTTTGTATTTCATTGTAGTATTATTCTGGGAAATAAACATGATTTTTTAAATATTTAAATTGGAGAAGATTTCTTAATTTGGGTTGCTCATACAGAATCATGAATGGTTGTTTTTAATTATTTATTTTTTTATTCTGAAGGAATACCACTTCTGTTTTCATTCTGTTCTCTTTGTGACCCCTTAAGTTATTCTAAGGCACTGAGGGCTACAGCTGTGAGATCTGAAATTGATCAAAAAGAGCCCTGTACTGTTCTTAAATCATTTAAATAATTTAATGTAAAGGACAAACCATAGTTAATACAACAGATAAGCCACTGCAAGGGAGACTAAGAACTCTCAGTGTGCAACAATCTTGTGCATGTATAAAAGTAAAGAAAAGTGTAATTCTGGAGAAGAGAGTGACAGCAGGGAATGGTTTTCTATAAATAGTAATAGGATAAAGGAGCTGTAGAGTTAGGGTGTTATGTACAGGAAGAACAGTGGGTCCTGTAATTGGAATCACCAGCCCTGGCACCATAACAATTGATGAGGAACAAAGAAACAAGAAACTATATTTTTTTATAACAGCCTAACTGCACTGCCTGCACAGATTGGCCTGCGATAGGGGCATAAAAATTGTAACTCAGGTATATAGAAAGAAGACAATTTCTTGACTATTTTTCTCAATGTAATCACCCTTATCTCAGTGCACAACTTCAGACATAGTTAATATAAGTCTTTTGACTGTTCCTTTGTCTGAGAAATACGTCCCACACAGTGCAGATTTCAGATGACAATGTCTGATTAATAATATTCACTTAGTGCTGAGTCTGGAATGTAGGGTGGATGATTCATCTATTCTAACCTATACTGGTGAATGGCAGACTGTGCAATCCTTTTCACATGTTTTTATTTAAATGGCCTTTAAGCATTTTAAAAAGATGTGGATTTCTGGCCCCTGCCTGCCATTTTGGTGGAATTAACCTATTTTTCATAAATTCAGTTCATGAAATACTGCTATGCATTTCACAACCATTTGTTCATTTTTTGGCACATAGATCTAAAGGCTCTTATTCTGTGCCTTAATGAGGAGGGAATCAAATGGTCACACTGTAGGAAGATTCCCAGGAGACCTAGGAAGAATCAGTCCTCAGCAATTGTCTCTGTGCATTAGACAAAAAGTGTCTAATAAATCTCATTTCATGAAATACAGCTTTGCATTTCTGGATATTTAAGTGTCAATCCATTGACTTGTAGTGTTTGTAGCACTTTATGTATCATAAATGTTTCTTTTATCCTCTCTGGTTGTATCATAACAACAGTAAATATACAGATATGGTTAATCCCTGGAATGCTTGAAAACTGGACTGGAAAAATGTAGATGGACATTTCGACCAGACCTTGGGGGAGGAGGAAAGCAAATTAAGAACTGATAGGGCCCATGACACTTGAAGGTCTGCATACTCACAGTTCACAAATGACCTAAGCTTCCTCCTGTTAATCTACTGAATAAACTCAACCCTGGCAGAGACAGTGAAAATCCCTTGAGGGTGATGTCACCAACCGCACTCAAGCATGCAATGCTCCCGCATTTCCACAAGCTCTATTCAATCTAAATGTCCACGCACCAATTAACACCACACACTATTTAAACCCTCACTCTCCTCTTCTACCTCGCTCACTATTTAGGTCTCCTCCCTGAGCTCGAAATGAGTTTCTAATCTCTCCAATTGACTCGTATTACTTTTTGGCTACCGACTCCCGCTCCTTTTGACATCGACTTCGCCTCTCGTTTTTGGTACTTCTTCGATTCGTTTAAGACCACTACTTTGTCTCCCGTTTGGTACCATACTGTTTTGGAACTATCTACCTCCTGACCTGACTCCAGTGGAGTTAGCCATGCATGGGTCCTACCTACCTACTGGTACCTCCTGCCTTGTGACAGGTGATTGGCTAATGGAAGGGCTAAAAAAATCAGAGCCTGAACAGTGGGGGCTGTTCTCGTTTTCCCATTTGCCCCTCGACACAACGCAGACAACGCAATGGAAGCCGCGGTCTGCGAGAGACACTGTGCAGTGACTTTTAATGCCTAGAGGCAGGAAGCAAAGAAACAGGCCTGTTGAGCTGATACTGAACTGAGGAGAACGTAGCCTGGGAGAGGACTCCCGATATCGCCCAAACAGAGACTGGGGAAATTGGACTGGGTGGCATCCCTCTTCTCTCTGCGGCTGTTCTTCTCCATACCATTTAAGACTTTTACAGAAAAAAAGACTTTCTAGCACTTTCAGCTCATTACCTAAAAGGACAGCTGGCCCTCTATAATCCATCGTGCGCCTTGGAGTTACCTTTTGCTGTGTTTTTTTTCATGGGGTAATATTGAATGTTGATGTACTGTACGTAAAAAATGAAGAGGGCACTTAAATGATGCTCATGTCTGTTGCTGGTCTGTGAGTGCATTGGTGATTCTAGGAGATAAACAGAACCTGTGGTAAGGTAAAGGATGCCTAACACCCTGTTTGTATTTGTATTATGTGGTGTAGTCGTATACGAGGCAGGAATAATTCTTGTTCGAGGGGTCACCTTACTGTGACATTAGTCAAAGTTAATGTTTAATTTTGAGAAAACTCCAGTCACATCTTTCCAGAATTGTATATGTTATTGGGATTTGATTCTTTTCCCATATTACTATTTCACTCAAGCAATGCTTATCTCCAAATAAAAACATCCTGTTAATGAAGGAAGGACCCTTTAGGGAGGATGGTTCCTGTCAGTTATTTTCAGGCTGCTGCAAGTCTTCTCCTTGCCTTACACATGCTGAATTATTAACATCAAGCACTGGTACTGGGGTGACTGTAAGAGACATCATGCATTTTCTAACTTCCCATGGATCAAAACATGTACTGTATTACATTTTGGTTTTTTGCTATTTCACGGAATCTATGCAGATTAACTATATCTGAACTATCTTCATGTCCACAATGAAAACCTTTGATCCACCTGGCACTTGTATCCCTCATAACTCCCCCATCATTTGCTCATGGTTGTTTTGAACCATATGCAAACAGCTTCACTGCAAGTGGAAGTTATGTATCACTGAGACAGTTCCATACCACAGCTTACAAATGGCCCATGGGTTATCTGTTAATGAGAAGTTGCATTTCGCCTTTTGTTGATAAAGCACCCGTAACAGCTTGTGAGAGGAGGCTAATGGTGCTTTAATGGGATTTCTTAATTTTCCTTCCTTTTAAAATGTTTTAAACCTTCAGAACTCAATTAGCACAGAACAAAACCTGAAAAAATGACTAATTGGAAGAAAAGGTTGCCAAAGCATGACACCTACTTTAAGTACACCTAAAATCTAAACAAAGACTTTGCTATTCTTAGAACTTTATAACTTTGTATTGTAAGAATGATTACACTTGATTAATAATGGAAAAGGTTGGCCATAAAACAGTGTATTTGTATTATACTTTTTGCATGTGTTGAAATACTCTGCCTTTATTTATTCGAATTTTAATACCAAAAATTCTTAAACAATTAATTACAGTTCACAAAGAGTCAGTGAACATATTACTTAACTGATTTTTTTAAGTTAATGCTAAATAAAATATGGTACTTCACTTGCATTAAAGTATACATCATACAGTATGCTATCTGCTACAGTGCTGAACCATGCAAACATTCATTCATCCATTTTCAAAAATGCTTCATCCAATACAGAGTCATGGGGGAGCTGGTGCCTATCCTGGCAAGCAGCATGTGCAAGGCAGGATACACCCTGGATGGGTCACCAGTCCATCAGAGGGCACACAGAGACACAAACACAAACATAATCACACCAGTATGTTCCCAGAAGCCTATTAACCCAGTCGTATGTCTTTGTGGGAGGAAACTATCATGCAGATAGCAACTCAGCAATCTAACCCAGGACCCCAGTGCTGCAAAGCAACAGTGCTAACCACAGCACCTCTGTGCTACCCTTCCTTAAAAACACAAAGAAAATAAAGTTCAGGTTGCAAAAACAGAACTGGCAAACGTATTTTTCAATTCATGAAATACTGCTGTCTACTTCAGTCCTTTCAAAATCTAAATACATTTAATTTATAATTAAATTATTTTCTAGAGGACAAATAACCTCAGATTTTTTAACAAAAAGATGGACTGTAAAATACAGCTCTAATATGCAAGTTGGATTTGTACTGCAGAAAAATAATTTTAAAATTATTTTGATGGGATTCGGATGATGTGTTTCTTAGTGACTGGGGTATATATGTGTGACATTTGTTTGCAGCTGGGATCCAATTTGCTATCCTTATCCCTAAAGCCACACAGCTTGCAGACAGGTAGGCTCACGCTGAAAATCACACATTTCCACTACTCAAGACTCAGGAGTACAGAAAACATATGAAAAGCTACTGTATGTCTGACAGTAGGCCAAACTTTAATACTGTAACTGCATCAAAGCGATCTGTAAACCAGTTTCTAAGCTCCGTTCTAAGCAGTTTCTTCTGATTCTTCTGATTTTGGTTCCAGATCATACAGTACATGTGCGTATCTTAATTAAACTCATAATCTACTTTCTGATTTTGTAGATTAGATTTTGTAAATCTCCACATTTTGAATAATTGAAAACAACTATAAAAATTCTACATAATCTACGTAAATATCCTGAGTAAAAATCAGAATACACAGAGCAGGACAGGGATCCTGATTAAGTGAAGTACGGTATAGGCAATCTGAGGTGCTTAAGAAAGAACAGAATTACCTGGTTTTCTGAGTATTGCTGTCTTGTGCCTTTAACAGTTCATATCCCAGAACATGGATTTAATGCAAACAAGACTCTGGGTCATTATTTATCGCCATGTCACAGAAATTTAATGCTTTCAGGGCCAACAAGCAGTCAAGGAGAAGCTGTTATTCTGCCAGAGGAGAAATAAATTGTGAAATCCCTCATGTTTTCCTAAATTCTTAAAAGAAAAACAACTACTGCAAGTATTCAAGAAATACAATAGTTAAGAAGGCAAGTGCTACAAAACTGTTTCAGGATACAGAATCTTTAAATTAACCAAATAGATTGCATTGCAATTGTTTGTTAAGTACACCTTTCAATAACATAAAAATATCCAGCATTCAAGTTATGCATTCAAGTATTCGACTGTAATATCTGATACTGAAGACAGACCAGTTATTTTATTATCAGATTTTTAAATCTTATCTGAATTTAAGCTATATAAACATATTGTATAAATTTATAAAAGCTATATGAATCATAGTGATGATATGTTTGGATACAGCCAAAATTATTTTAAGTCCAGTTAGTTCTGCTTTGATATACTGTTAGATGTGTTATTTGATTTTGCTTGGGGGTAATTTGTATTTTAGTTTTATTTTATGGAAAATGCTTTGATTCTAAAACATACTTAAAACGTCCTTGAACATCTTTCCATATGAGCTGAATTTCTATCTGCTGCCCTTTCTTCTCCCTTCCAAGCATTGTCATGAGGCACAATATCATTTTTCTGCAGGTGCCTTTTTCATTGTTTAAAAGAAAACTATATTAATTATGGAAGTCAGGTTTTCTGTCAATCTGGAAAGGTAGGATGTTGTGGGCACAAGTTTAGAACTCTTCAGTTGTCTAGAGACCTGGGAAAGAAAATAGTTTTTCTAAAATCCTTGTGAATTTAATGTATTTTTGGAATAGTGACTGCTATGAAATGAGGTAAACAGGACAGGTCTGTGGAAAACAGCAGTTACAGGCATAACTGATTTTCAGCCTTACTCTGGAGCCAGGGGACAACAGTTATGAACTAATTCCATAATATATTTTGGACACACCAGTGGATGCTTTGTTTATGTTGATTGTACTCTACATTTTGTATTAGCATGTAATGTCTTCTGATGAAAACCAGGTAAAATTAGCTACAGTACATCCTAATTGGATCTGTGACAATGGAGCACATCTCCCACTGCACTCCCTACTCCGCGTGGGACTGCGCAGCTACAGCATCTGAGGCTCATCGGGTTTGCTATTTAAGATCCCCGCGAGAGCGTGGATGTGTTTCAAGCTCTGAACCAGCGTTTTAACGAAACGGCTATTGAACTATTATTTTTCCCTTGGAAAGACTATTTTTTGTATATAGCGAAGGAGGCTTGTCTTACGATACGACGAAGCGCCCTGCCGGTGCTCAGGCAGTCTACGTAAACACTATTACAGATCCATATATATAATTCTAGTGTGACTTATAGTGCGTTGTGATATAAGTTAATTTAATGGTTGTTTCTTTCAGTATTAATAGTGGGATTTTGATCAAAACTAATATGGTGATTTTATCTTTGGAAAATACCTTTGTTCTTGCTCTGCAATCTTTAACAGCGGCACAGAAGACTGACCTACACAGAAGGTTTCATTCTAAAGAGAACCCCTCAGAGAAACATTTCGGTGGATTAAATATGGTCTCTTCATCAGTAGTATCATTTTCAGTACTGTACTACAGAGGCTCAAAGTTAGCAGCATGATGAATGCCCCTTTTTTCCCTCCACCTTGTTATTAAAGAGCTACAGTATAAGTCAGCACACGTATTCTGCAAAAAAAGTATCTTTCAAAATTTTAAAGGATCTAAAGTTTATCAAATTCGCATTATAAAAAGGTAACCTAAATGAGGTTTATATTATTTATAATTGCAGATACTTTTCTTTTGCATAAGCCATTATAAGCTATTTGTATTTGAAGTGGTTTGAATATGTTGTTGTTCACATCCTAACTGTTGCTGTAATTAAGGTATTTCTCGTTTTAAAATCAGACTAGGAGGTAATCAAAGCAAATATGTTTTCTAAAATTGTTGAAATAATTTCTTGTGGAAACTGAACATTACAGTATACTATCTACTGGTGTAATTTCATGTTTCAGTATTTTTCACAGCTCTTTCTAGCGTAACTATAAAAAAATAACAAAAGTTTTCAGTTTTAGTTTTACCATTGGGGCCCAAAAACAATGATTTTATGGGCTGATTTCTTTATTTCCCTGCATCTCATCTCAATGTTGAAAATACAATTCTACCACCTGCTCCTTTCACTGCATCAAGAGGCTGATGAATCCAGAGATTCCTGGTTATCTGACACCATGTACTGCGTGGAACAAACAAATGCTGAAACAAAGACTTGCTAGCTGGGGGTCAGTCTGGGCTGCAGGGTGTATGATTCAAATGTCTACACCCGCACTGGAGAGGGGTGATCTGTACAGAGCCTGACCTTGTGGACTGCTGTGCTGTTCATCACAAGAATATGAGGTTAGACTTGCTTGCACTCTAATGCAGAAGTAAATCAAGCAGAGCAAATGACTGACAAAACTAATTAGAAGGGTATTATTATTATTATTATTATTATTATTATTATTATTATTATTATTATTATTATTATTATTATTATTATTATTATTATTATTATTGTTGTTGTTGTTGTTTGTTATTATTATGAAGAAGAATAAAATAAAATAAAAATGATCAACTTCATGAAATGCATGGGATATTGATATTGCATCCCATTTCATCCTCCAAGGTCTGAGCTCTTTAGTTTACATGCCTGGAGTTTGCCTGAAGTTTTACTTTTGGCATAAAAGTGTGCAGCTGTCATCCTACACATTTAAGATGTGACATGGGATGCTTTTGAGCCTTGATATTGTTTGAATCCTAATGGTGCAGTGGCAAGGCATATTATTACACTAAGAATTAAGTATTATTGAAGATTTCTAGTAAGAATTTCTGTTTCCTTTGACAAAGCAGCTTGGGTCCCTGTGTAAAATATTAGGAATGCAGCTGTTAGGGGAATCACTGATAAGAGTCAGCCTGGCTCCCCTTCTGCCCAAGTTTATGGGTCACAGTCACTGCCAATCACTCAAATAATGATCAACTGATGAGGAATCTGCAGGATTGATATCAGAACTCTTCTGTCCATCCAACCAGTCACCAACTGTGATCTCCTGGTTTTAAAAGGTATCTCAAAACCCAATTATTAGCTCGCTGACTCATTCAAACCACTTCAAGTCAGGACATTAACTGTTCAAGATACCAGGCCAAGAGAGTCCACAGGGAACACAATTCTGTTCAAGATTCTCTCTACAACAGAGAAGATCATGTGTTTGGTGAAGTAATTGTTATTTTCCATGATAAACAAAATTAAGATGGTAATTGTTGACATTCTGAATATTTTTTAATATTTAGTAAAAAGCTACAGTAAAGCCATAACAAACAACATTTCTTTAACCCGTTTCACTGTGACCATAGCCAAGCAGATGCTGTGCAAAGACTTTTAAAAAATGAAGTTCAGCAAGGTGCTTACTTTCTTGGAGAGTCATATTCAACAAAATGCTATGTACTGTATAGTCCCCCCTCCCTCCCTCTCTCTTTCTGGCACCAGAACTTCCCCAGCTGAACCGCTGAAGATTGCTGGGATAGCTCTGGCTCCCCAATGACCCTGAATGGTATGAAGCGGTTAGAGAATGGATTGATGGATGAGTTTCTTTGAGGACTGACAATCCAGCCAGAGTCTACTCCTTGGAGGGGACACCAGTCCTCAATAAGGAGTAGGCTGTGGGTTGGTTTGCAGCAGCCCTTAACAGGAATAAGAAGATTTCTTGTAATGAATGGAAGAATGGAAATGTTGTACTGAGAATTGGTAGCATCCTGTTCTCTCAGCATCTTACTAAGAGGACATGAACTTTGTCAGTGTTCCTGTTGGTCTGATATTCAGAGTATCAATACTTTACAATGTGTCATTAGCATAGTTCCATTAAGCAATTGGCTTCTTAATGTTTCTAACATTATAATGAGCTCAACATTTTTAATGTTCTTGAATTTGAAACAATGTTTACTAGCCTGCACATCGTGCATTCAATGCAGTTCTTCTTGGGGAAGTGTGTACTGGAAAGTGCCACTTTAAACATTAATCATTTTAAGAAGCTCTAAATAATTTAAGCATGTTAAACTAAAACAAAAAATAATGGAAGTTCTTCTAATTTGAGTATCCTGAACTCTATCTGAAAGGCTATAAAGTAAAATGTTTACGAGCAAGTGAAAGAAAATAGTTGGTAGCATTTTAAACTACTCAGAAAAGATATGATTTAATCTCATTATGAAATTTTAATTACTTTCAATGAATGTTTAATGTGACACATGTTCACTGCCTGCCTATTTTGTATGACAGCCTGTCGCCAAGCTTCTTTAAAGTCTATACAGCATTCTTCCACAACATAGCTTCACATGTAAAATACATGAATCAAGTCCGAGGAAAACGTTCTAATTATGAATATAGTATATGTGTTGTGCTTATGAACTACTATTTTTTGGGGTTCTTTTCAATTAAAAATAAAGTAACACTTTATCTCAGTCTATATATCAAATTCACTTTAAATCTACTGTACTTGTGAGGTTAGAGGTGATTTTCAAGGGTTTTCCAATAAGAATTAACAGCAACAGCAGTTTAAAAAAACACATTTTTCACATTTGTATGATACTACTGTTAGTCATGTCTACACTGGCATTCTCAGACATTGTGTCACTGAGTATACAGTATGATTAAATTTAGGAGCTAAAAACCTGTAACCGAAACAGCCATTAATCTGACGTTTGGTATCGTTGTGGTAGACAAAACCCATGTTCTTGTCAACTCAATTCTCTTTGCATTCATCCATCTTCTAATCGCTTAATCCAATTCAGGGCTGCGGGTGAGCTGGAGTCTTGAAAGCAAGTGGCGCAGAAAGGCTGGTTTGGACACCAGTCCATCACAGGGCAACCATCCTCTTTCCTTTATTCCAATTCTACTTGGCGTCTCGGCAGTTTCTGATATTGTTGATCATACCGTCCTCCATTCCTGATATATCAGGATGTGTTCTTGCCTGGTTCTACAGTATTCCTCTCCCAGAGCTTCTTGCAGGATTCGTGATGTGGTTCTGTCTCTCTCTATTGTTGTTGTTCTACAAGGATTATTTATTGGGTTCCCTTCTTCTTCCATTTTTCCCTGTACCTGCCGGCTCATATTTCGTCCCATGGCTTCTTTCCTCCTGTCCCAATCTTTCTGTCCTTCCTACAAATATATCTGTCATCCTTTCCTGGATCTACTCACATCATTAAATAAACATGCTTACAAAATACAAAAAGCTGCTGTCTAACCTGATGTGAAATCAGCATTAACCTTTCACCTTATACCAAACACATTTTTCACAATACAACAAAGAGATGTTTCTCTTGCCTGGTGGACCAAGCATAAAGAAATCAACCTTTCCACATATAAAAACACTTTTTTTCTCAATTTCAAATGTGTACCTTCAAACCTCAATTATCTGATAAGCTACTGTGTTCCAACAAGAAGATCCGAAGCAATGGAAGTTTTACCTGCAAATGATTGCACCCACCTAAACAGTGATAAAACTGTTGATCTCCTATATTGGCCATTCACCATTTGTCTTGTAATTTCTTTGTATATTGGGGCATCTTTCACACAGATCTCTTCCCACCTGTATCTCTCATTAATGCGGGCTAGGTTTAGTGTATGTGGCACTTCTCATGTGTAGACCTGACCAAAACTGACTAAAAAGACTTGATATTGAGTGGTGAGCAGACTGTTCAGTGTTAGTACACTAATTTACATACAGTAGGTATCCTTAATAACCCCCTGGCACATAATGATATAATGTTTACCAAACACAGAACATTATTTAGCAGCATTTCAATAATATAAAGGTATGGTACAGTACATGCTGCTTAGAAATTAAAGACATTTCACCAAATAAAGAGCAATTAAATTTGATGAAGGCCATTATCTTTAGTAAATAATTGTGTTTATGATTCAGAGTGTGCTCAAGTAATAGAACAAGCTCTGTTAAGCCTTTTGTGCTAATAAATTCAATTTTTTATGTTGAATGTCTGTCCATAGTTTTGAAACCAATGTATGCGCACACACAACTGACAGTGTGTTACTGGAAGGGACCTGTAATGAAGTCTTAAATTCCATCTGGTCTGGCTTTTGAAAAAATGCAAATTTTCAGATTTCCACCTGCCTCTGAGCTCAATGTGAAATCACTATTTCATTTCATTTTCACAAACCCTGGAGACATCTACTTGAATGTTTTTAGTGAGATTCTGACAGGACTGATTTGAATATTGTACTGAATACAATTGAACACTCTAGTTGCATTTTGGAGTGTGAAAAGTAAAATTTTCCGAAACCAAAGTACCGTATGTTGAAACTACTTGTTTTCTTTATTTTGAGTATGGGAAAGTAAATGTGACTTTGTTTTCCCCTAGAACATTTTTAGTAACCATCTGATCATCTGATAGTACATAACTCTCCTGCCTGTTACAGGGAAAGAGAAAAAGCCAAAAACAATCATAGTGAAACGGTTTGTTTCCATGCAAAAGGAACACAGCGCCAGCATGTCAAATATACCCTACCCTTTTCCTATTGCTGGAGATTATTTTTTTGAATATTCAGTATGGCTGTGCTGATATTAGAACATAAGTTAAGTTCCAAGCAAGGGAAGGGCCCTTGAGGGATTTTCCACCCTCCACTCTTATCAGTTTTAAATGCACTTTCATGTACAGTAGTTTGCATTTGTGGCCTCCAATTCATACATCACTGTTAACTCTGAAGACGTTGTTGTGGGGTTACTGGTTTGTACCTTTAACCAGGTTCTTGTCATGTCATTGTTGCAATCAACATGGCTTCAGTTTGAGCACAGCATGTTATTACATGTGTCCAAAACAGATGTCCACTGGTCAACTTTGTCAATGCTTTTGAAGATTAAGAATTGTCAGGTTAGACAGGTGACAGGATGGGTATGGCTCCCAAGAAAATAGGCACAATCATGAAAGAGATGCAAGATAGACTTGCCACACATTTGTCTTCTATCTTGACATCCATTCTTTTCCATTCTGAAAATTAGACATTTTATTGTGCTACATTAAAGTAGCAATAAATGTATGAAAGGAAAAAGAAAACCTTCAGAAGAGTACAGACACAACTGGGTTTAAATGTTTGTCTCCCAGTCTCCGGATTAGCACAGTGTCACTCTGTCAAAGCATTGGCTCAGCTGGAATGTCACCAATGAGCCTCTGATGCATTGGCATATATGATAATATATTGTAAAGCCCTCGCCTGGTGGTGAGGAGGAAGCGCCCCTATGCGCTCGTAGTACCGCTGGGCATGCTGGGAGTGGTAGCCGGGGAGAGTCTGAGGGTCAGCACGATGACCAGCGGCTGACCCTACCTGTGTAAATAATGTCCTAGTGATTCTAGTGCCCTGTGTAGTCCTGTAAAAGTGTAGTGTGTTGTTAGGTAATTACCACCCTAACTATGTGTACGTGTTCCGTCAGTCTCCTCATGTGTGTGTAGATCCTGTGTTTGGTTTTGTGTGGTTGTAAACGAATAAAGCTAATGCTTGTTTGTTAATCGCGTCTCCACTCATCCTTGTTCTGTAAAGAATCTGCAAACGCTACATATGTCAGAAGCGGGCTGAATGGACAACTCGTGGCAGACAGTACCCGATTCTATTAAGCGCCGGCTGACGCTGGAAGAAACAAAACCCATCGGCAGCGCACAGAGGGAGCCTGAGCAACTCCTGGGTGCGACAGGTGGCCACAGCCCTTACCAGGGCTATTCAATAGTGGTTCCGCCGGTAGAATTGGGGCGACTGGCCGCTACCCCTGGTCAGGGAGCACCCCAGATAGAGGATACTCTCCCTGCCGGAGCCTATCAGCAATTCCCACACCCATCGGCGCGGGTGAGACCAGGTCGCTACAATGGGGAAGCGCCGTGGGAAATCTACGAGGCGCAGTTCCAGCTCGCGGCCCGGACGGATGGCTGGAGCCGGGCGGAGATGGTCGGCCACCTGGCAGCGGCGCTGGAAGGAGCGGCCTGCCAGGTGCTCCTGGACGTCCCGGAGGAGGACAGAGGCGAATTCACGGCGCTGGCGGCGGCTCTCCAGCTGCGCTTCGGTGTGGAGGAGGCGCCGGACTGATGCGGGAAAGGCTGGCCCTGCGGCGGCGCCAACCAGGAGAGCGACTGGGCCCGGTTGCCGCTGATGTCGCATTCCTCGCCCGCCGAGGATACCCAACTTTCCCCCGGGAGGCGCAGCGGGAGATGGCTCTCCAGGCCTTTCTCAAGGCCCTCTCACCTGAGGAGCTGCGGTGCCACGTGCAGCTGGCCGCGCCGGCATCACTGGAGCAGGCCTTGGCCCTTGCTACACGGGCTGAGGCCGTGTTCGGGGTGGCTGGAAGCACCAGCAGACGCAGTGCGCCCTGCCAGCTAACCGAGACGGCGACAGAGGGATCCAGCGAGGGGGAAGGCCGCCCCTCGAACACCTCAACCCCCGCTCCGGAGAGCGCTGTTAAGTCTGGCGCCCCTCACGCCACCGTGGGGCGAGTCGGCTGTAGCCGGGGCCTGTACCTCCACTGCAAAATCCAGGACCAACCCTGCCTGGCCCTACTCGACACCGGTTCATCGGTAACCCTACTCCGGCCGGGCATCCTCCCCGACACCGAGGGCACCAACCCCCCCAGGATGGGAGGCCTCCAGCCTGCAGTTGAGGACCGTGACGGGACAGCTCGCTGCAGTCCGGGGGAAACAGGTGCTTGTCTTCCGTCTAGGTGCAGCGCCGGTGCGCCACCCCTGCTACCTCGCACCCATCCAGGAGGACTGCATTCTGGGGCTGGACGTACTGCAGCGAGTGGGGGCCAGTTTGGACTTGAGCCGGCAGGAGTTGGTGTGGCAGGGGGAGCGACTTCACCTGGTGGAGGGCAGGCCCGGCGAAGGCCGAGAGACGCGGGCTTGCTGGAGCCGGGAGAAAAAGAGGCAGTGGCGGCGGCGGCGGCGGCGGCAGTCGCCGGGGCAGACCAGGCCTGTGAGCCGGGGAGCGAGCGTGCCGGAT
Organism: Lepisosteus oculatus; assembly: GCF_040954835.1. Taxonomy (NCBI): domain Eukaryota; kingdom Metazoa; phylum Chordata; class Actinopteri; order Semionotiformes; family Lepisosteidae; genus Lepisosteus; species Lepisosteus oculatus. The sequence goes on along the minus strand of NC_090698.1, from coordinate 50,268,428 downwards.
CCTGCTCCCGAGTCAGCCGGGGGGCCAGACAAGGCAGCGGCGGCGGGGGCCGAGCGTTGCGTGGAAGCGAGGCGCGCCGTTGAGGATCTCTACCAGCGGAGCTGCAAGGGCCTCAATCAGGACCAGCGGCAGCGGCTCCAGGAGCTACTCGCCCAGAACGAAGACCTCTTTGCGGCGAGAGATGAGGTCTGCACCCGCACTGCCCTGGTCCAACACGAGATCAACACCGGTGACGCTCGGCCCATCCGCATCCCACCGGGACGCATGATTCACGCCAAGCGGACTGCTGCCGAGGAAAAGATCCGGGAGATGGCCGCAGCGGGGGTGATTGAGCCCTCTGCGAGCCCGTGGTCGGCGCCAGCTGTACTGGTCAAAAAAAAAGACGGCTCGTGGAGGTTCTGCGTCAACTACCGCAAGCTGAACGAGGTCACCCGGAAAGATTCCTACCCCCTGCCGAGGATAGGTTACGCCCTAGACTACATCACTGGGTCGACCTGGTTCAGCTCCCTGGACCTCCGCTGCGGCTACTGGCAGGTACCGCTTGCTCCCGATGCTCGCCCGAAGACGGCCTTTTCTATCGGCCAGGGCCTCGTGCAGTTTACTGTCATGCTTTTTGGCCTGTGCAATACCCCGGCGACGTTCGAGAGGCTGATGGAGAGGGTGCTGGCATCTGTCCCGCGGAACCAGTGTGTGCTGTACCTGGACGATCTGCTGGTTCATGCCCGGGGCTTCGACCAGGCCTTGACAAACCTCCAGGCGGTGGTGGCCTGCATCCGCCGTGCTGGCCTGAGGCTCAACCCCCGCAAGTGCGAGCTCCTGCGGCGGGAGGTGACCTTCCTGGGACATGTTGTTGGACTGCGAGGGGTGGCTACGAACCCAGGTAAGGTCGCCGCAGTGAGGGGCTGGCCGACTCCACGCACCGTCGCGGAGCTCCGCAGCTTTCTGGGGTTGGCCTCGTACTATCGGAGGTTCGTCCGGGACTTTGCCAGCATCGCTGCCCCGCTGCACCGCCTCACCGACAAGGGCCGCCGTTTTGACTGGGACTCGGGCTGTGAGACTGCCTTCGGCCGGTTGCGTGAAGCTCTGGTGGGGGCCCCCGTGCTGGCCTACCCCGACCCGCGGTTGCCGTATGTTCTCGACACCGACGCGAGTGACTCGGGGGTGGGTGCGGTGTTGGCGCAGGAGGTCCACCACTTCAGGCCGTACCTGTTCGGGACCCGGTTCCGGTTGAGGACCGACCATGCGTCCCTCACCTGGCTGCTCCACTTTAAGGAGCCAGAGGGGCAGATGGCGCGATGGATAGAGATCCTGCAGGAGTACGACTTCACTGTCGTGCACCGTGCGGGGTCTCGCCATCTCAATGTCGACGCTCTCTCGCGGCGCCCTTGCGAGGCCGCGGACTGCCATCACTGCGCCCGGCGGGAGCAGCGTGAGGAGGCTGTCTGCACCGTGGCGGGGGTGAGCACCGCGGCCACAGCCCGGGAGGGGCCGCTGGGGGTGGGCCTGCCAGACCTGGCGCCGCGTCAGGCAGATGATCCTGACATGGGGCCGGTGCTCCGCTGGAGGGCAGCAGGAGTACGGCCTACGCGAGAGGATCTCGGCCCTTACCCGAAGTCCGTCTCCAAGGCCATTTTTATTGGGGTCTTTGCCACCGGGACGTGGAGCGGTACTGCCGAACGTGTGCGGTGTGCGTGGCGCTCTCGGGCCCCCCTCCAACAACACCAGGTGGGGGCTCCTATGGAGCGGGTGGGAGTGGACGTTTTGGGCCCGTTTCCGCGCACCGAGGCCGGGAACCGCTACGTCTTGGTGGCCATGGATTACTTTATGAAGTGGCCGGAGGCCTACGCCCTCCCGGACCAGAGTGCCCCCACGGTGGCCGATGCACTGCTGGAGGGGATGTTTGCCAGACTGGGGGTGCCGGAGGAGTTACACAGTGACCAGGGGCGTAACTTCGAGTCCCAGGTCTTCGCCAGAGTGTGCCAGCGCCTGGGGATTACTAAGACGCGGACCACCCCGCTGCATCCTGGGTTGGTAGAGCGGTTTAATCGGACGCTCGCCACCCAGCTGGCCACCCTGGTGTCCCGGCACCAACGGGACTGGGACCACCACCTCCCCCTTACGCTCTGGGTGTATCGGACCGCGGTCCAGGAATCCACCGGGTGCACCCCGGCCTCGCTCATGCTGGGCCGGGAAATGCGAACACCGGTGGACCTGGTCTTCGGCCTGCCGCCCGGAGACGGGTCGGCACCACCGGCTGGACCAGACTATGAGTGGGACCTGCGGCAGCGGATGCAGCGGGTGCACAGCTTTGCACGGACCCACCTCACACAGGCTGGGGTCCGGCAGAAGCGGTACTACGACCTGCGCTGCAGGGGGGCTGCCTTCCAGCCCGGGGACTCGGTTTGGGTGTACAACCCGCGCCGCCGCAAAGGCCTCAGCCCTAAGCTGGCGCCGTCGTGGGAGGGGCCCGCTGAGGTACTCGGGGTGGTGGGCGGGGTGGTCTGCTACCGTGTCCGGTTGCGAACACGGGGGAGAGTGGTGGTCCTGCACAGAGACCGCCTGGCCCCCTACCGGGCCCGGGAGGAGGAGCCGTGTGGGGAGGCTCCAGAGGAGCAGCCGGGGCCAGAGCCGGCCGATAGTTGGGCGTCCGTGGATCGCCAGCCGTCACCGCGGCGCAGCGACCGCTCACGCAGGGTTCCGCAGCAGTTGGCCGAATACGAGTACAGCCTGAGGGGGGTGTTCGATGTGGGCGAGATGCCAGACGCTTCAGGTGGGGACAGTGTAACGCCCTCGCCTGGTGGTGAGGAGGAAGCGCCCCTAGGCGCTCGTAGTACCGTTGGGCATGCTGGGAGTGGTAGCCGGGGAGAGTCTGAGGGTCAGCACGATGACCAGCGGCTGACCCTACCTGTGTAAATAATGTCCTAGTGATTCTAGTGCCCTGTGTAGTCCTGTAAAAGTGTAGTGTGTTGTTAGGTAATTACCACCCTAACTATGTGTACGTGTTCCGTCAGTCTCCTCATGTGTGTGTAGATCCTGTGTTTGGTTTTGTGTGTGTCACGACCACCAGCCAGCGGAGATCAACACGTAAGCGAGCCAATCAGCACCAGCAGCGGATTACTTCTAACAAGCGCCGCCGCACGAGTTAACACACCTGCAATTGCTCTACCGTGCGGCACGCCGGGTTATTTATACCATTCGTACCTGATTCCCGTTGCTCGGTATTGAGTTCTCTACTTGTGGCTCAGCCTAGCGTTCTCACCCCTCTTTTGCCTTCCTGGAATTCTGCCTGCACCTTTTGCCTTCAGACTTCGGATCTCGTCTCGCCCTTTGGATTGTTTGCTATCATTGCCTGTTTTGGATTTGACCCTGTAGCTCTCTTTTCGACTACGATTCTGTCTCACGTTTTGGATTGTTCGCCACCAGTGTCTTTACCGGATCTCGACTTACCTTCGCTTTCGGACTACGGCTCAGCTCCTGGATTTGCTCGGTACGTTTACTTACCTCCCTGCGACTCCTGCATCTGCATCGGATCCTTTTCACCTCTACAGAGCATCGTTACAGAATACCGAGCCAGATTATGGATCCCGCAGACGCACAGACCCTTCGTTCCCTTCTCCCGCAGCAATCCCAGACCATCGCCCAGCTTCAATCTTCTCTCCAACTGCTCACTAACCAAGTCGCCTGGCTTTTTTCTTCTGCTGTTTCGCCGGCTCCCGCACCGATTCCTACAACGCCTTTTTTACAAACACCTGCTCCAACCACCGCGGCCCCGCCCACCACTCCCTCAACTTTACCATTTGTGCTCCCGGAGAAGTATGACGGCAATCCTGCAGGCTGCAGGGGCTTTATTGCCCAGTGCTCCCTGGCTTTTCAGCTGCAGCCTGAGCGTTTTTCTACTTCTCGACAGAGGATCGGATTCGCACTTTCCTTGCTCACAGGCAAAGCATTGGATTGGGCTGCAGTATTGCTTGCTAGAGGAGATCAGCTGTTCTCTGACTTTCAGCTTTTTGCTGACCGTCTCCAGGCGCGTTTTTCTCAAAACAACCCGGATTTGACTTGCCTTCGGCTTTCCTCTTTTCGCCAGGGCGACATTCCACTGCAAGATTATGTGGCTGAATTCCAAGCCCTCGCCACGGAGTCTGCCTGGAACCCGGAAGCTTTGGTTTGCCTCTTCGCTAAGGGTCTCTCGGAGGATCTAAAGGACCACCTGGTGCTCATGTCCTTACCAACCTGGTCTCTAGAGGCGGCTATCGCTGCGGTAGTTGAATTGGACACTCGCATTCGGCTGCGGAGAGCGGAGAGACACCCAGGAAGCAGACCTGTGCGCCCCATGGGTCCTCCCCTCGTGGCGCCCACCCTACCACATGCACCCCTGTCCTTGGAGGAAAAGGAAAGGCGCCGTCAGGAGGGGCTGTGTCTGTACTGCTCTGCGTCGGGTCACCTGCTCGCTACTTGTCCTTTGAGATCCCCACATCCACCTCGAGCTCCCCCACTGCCTACTGTTAGTGTCAGTAGTGCTGTTTTTTCACAATCCTCTTCAGGGCCTTTATTCCCAGCTGATATTTCCTGGATGGACACGCACCTTCCCCTTTCGGTTTTGGTGGATTCAGGGGCAGCTGGGAATTTTATGGATGCCTCTTTTGCTAAGAAGTGGGATATTCCTCTTGCTCCGCTTTCACCCCCTATCTGCATTCAAACGTTGGATGGGTCACCGATCGCTCCTGGACGTATTTCCTGGCAGACCATTCCCCTATCCCTTACTGTTGGTGCCACTCACGTGGAGGACATTTCACTCCTTCTCCTGGACTCCCCTGCTTACCCTGTGATCCTGGGCCTTCCCTGGCTCAAAAAGCATGATCCCCACATCTCCTGGGCCAAGAATGAGATCATTGACTCCAGATGGAACCGCGGTACCCTGCAGTATTTAGTCGACTGGGAAGGTTTTGGTGCCGAGGAGAGATCTTGGGTTCCAGAGAAGGATATTTTGGACCCTACACTAATCAGTGACTTTCACAGGGACTATCCTAATCGGCCGTCTCGGGCGTCGGGAGCCGCCCGTGAAGGGGGGGGTACTGTCACGACCACCAGCCAGCGGAGATCAACACGTAAGCGAGCCAATCAGCACCAGCAGCGGATTACTTCTAACAAGCGCCGCCGCACGAGTTAACACACCTGCAATTGCTCTACCGTGCGGCACGCCGGGTTATTTATACCATTCGTACCTGATTCCCGTTGCTCGGTATTGAGTTCTCTACTTGTGGCTCAGCCTAGCGTTCTCACCCCTCTTTTGCCTTCCTGGAATTCTGCCTGCACCTTTTGCCTTCGGACTTCGGATCTCGTCTCGCCCTTTGGATTGTTTGCTATCATTGCCTGTTTTGGATTTGACCCTGTAGCTCTCTTTTCGACTACGATTCTGTCTCACGTTTTGGATTGTTCGCCACCAGTGTCTTTACCGGATCTCGACTTACCTTCGCTTTCGGACTACGGCTCAGCTCCTGGATTTGCTCGGTACGTTTACTTACCTCCCTGCGACTCCTGCATCTGCATCGGATCCTTTTCACCTCTACAGAGCATCGTTACAGTGTGGTTGTAAACGAATAAAGCTAATGCTTGTTTGTTAATTGCGTCTCCACTCGTCCTTGTTCTGTAAAGAACCTGCAAACGCTACAATATAATATAATATATAATATATATTAACTATACAATAATAGTGATGGTACATATAACTTCAACTTTTTTTTTACTTTAAAAGGTGACTGTTGATAAAAAAGAAGAAAATAATCATTCCTGTAAAGAGTGCCAAACCCAGATTTCCCTGGTCAGCGCACACATTTTCGACACCACAAATCAATTATTAATAAAACTCACCCGGCCATCATAATACCTGTTGTTTTGCCGATGACAAACATGTTAAAAGTCAGGAATGATGCTTTATCTGTTAATCAGATGTTGTTTTAAATGTCACCACATAATAGAAAAAAAAAACAATGAAAAATAGTTTCTGCTTTGAACTGTATGTTTTTTAAATGAATAGCTTAACAGGAACTATGTACAAGTTTAATATATACTGCATACTATAAGTTTATATAATAGGTATGCCTGCAATCCTAATCAATGTTTTGTTACTACTTATTGAAATAACGTGCATATACAGTGTATGAACATATGGAATAACATGTTTGTCTCTCCAAGATCTGGCTTTTCACAAATCACAGCACTGTAAAGGTGTATTGGAAGAGAGAATTCACTTAAATATGGCAACTTAGCACTTATTATTTGACAGGCACTGAACTTCTTAAGCATGTATGGAACTGGTAATTGGGAGTTGAATGGTGTTTCTGAGAGATTCACTTTAGCAGTGGCATTACCTTAAAAAGGGTAAAAGAAAGAGTGACTAGCATCTCCACCATCTTTTTGTAAAGTCTGCTATTAACCATTCAAATATATACAGTATATAACATAAACTAGATATGACACTGTATGATACAGTATGTCAGAGCATCACATATCAACACTGTTGTATTATTTCAATGAATTCCACATTCGTGTGCAGAGATTCAAATATCAAAATAAATGTAAAGCATTTACTTAATAAATTACTAAAAACCTTTTGATGCATTAAAACTACTAAAACTGGAAATTAAAATGAATAACCATAGTTAAATATGTATTGACAGCAAATGCAGTAAGAGCCAAATAAAAGCTATTAGGAGCCTAACATATTTGGTTTATTGATTTGTTAACATATGCTGTACAGTAGAATTTAATGGGATGACTGTTTCACTAAAAGTGGAAATTAAAGCTATGGGATAATTGATTCAAAATTGCTAATTACTTTGTAACTGCAGAGACTAGATTCAGCAGGATTAGTCCTCATGGCTGACATCAAAACAGATTTCATAAAATCATTTTTGAGTCATGTTTATAGCATTGGGGCAATAATTCTTATAATTTAGATAAAAAGGCAAAAAAGTAAATTTTCCTTGTCATTATATTTTTTTCATTGCTTCAGTGCTCTGTTCTTCTATTTTAAGAACTTCTTATTCAATTTTTACAGCAGAATAAAAGGTTTAATATATAAAAAAGCATTTGACATAAAAAGCTTTTGTCATGATGACAAGTGAATGTCTATTTAATGAGCTGCAGTGAAAGGTTGACACCTACAGTATGAAGTTAGTTCAAATGTACTGAATAATGCAGGAATTATGTTTTAAAATGGCAAAAACCAAAAATAACACACATATTCAACACAAGAGGAACCAGCAAATCAACAGTCTGAATCTCAGAGGCTTGTGGCCCTGTGCAAAATAGGTTACACTTTTTCTAAAAGTATAACAAACTCATTTTCTTAGACTAATGAATATTAGGTTGAAATGAACATTTCATATTCATTTCTTTTCTCTTTTTTGGTTATCTTGCTAGACTTTTCTCTCTAATCTTTTACAATTGCTTTTCTGAAAATGGAATACTGAAGAAAAATTACTGTGGAGTCAAAAGCATTTGAGCATCGCTTTAGAATTATATTCTATATAAATTATGTACATAATTTTTGCATGTATTTCCTAAAAATCTGTTTTGAATACTGGATATTTAGATATACAGATTTTAGATATTGAATAAATGCTTTCTTTGTCATTTTAAGCAATCATTCATGACTCATCAGGATAAACTTAAATACCTTTTACTCTTGCATAAGCACAAAATCTCCTGATCCAGCTTACTCAAATCAAGAAAGTAAAACACAGAAAGGAACTGATGTGTACTGCTTATAATGAGGACAAAGCCTTCATGCTATCAGTATGTTGGAGCCTGGACTAAGTCAGCACACTGTTGTTTGCCATCTGGAGTACTCACAGCCAGCAGTCTCTAACCTGGCAAGACCTTAAAGAAACAACAGGCTTCACCATGTTATTGATGGCAACCTGACTGCAAGGCACTACATTGATCCAGTCCTGAGACCTCACTGGCTGCCCTTCAAACAGGTTTATCATGACACAATATCCAGCAAGACAACGCACATACCTAGTGTTACTCATGTACTGTAATTTGAGATGAAAATTTAACTGTTATGACACAGATGCCCTGAATTTTACTGTTTTGCATCTTACTATACAGTATACAGTTTTGTGGTAGGCTTTGAGGGGACATTTTAAGTGATTTGCCACTAGAGGCTTTTGAAAGCTTCTATTATTTGTAAATAGACACACTGGGTAATAATCAATTAATTACTTAGATTACCTACTGTATGAATTGGTTTCATCACTCTGTTCTCCTCGCCACGGATGGCTGATGTGTGGTAAGCGAATTGGCGCATCATGCAGGTGGGGGCTACACATTGGTAATAGAGGGGAGCCCCCATTACCAGAAAAGTGTTATATACTGTAAATGTAAGGATTATTATGAAAATAAATCCTCTTACAATGTCCAGTGTTGCTATCATATGTTTTTAAAACATTCAGATTCCTATAGTCACCTTAAGGGTGGTATTTGTCACAGTTTCTTCCTTTCTGTAGTTGAATTACAAACTCAGCCTCAATCTGTGGTCTTTGTTGGACAAAACCATCGCTTAATGCTGCAACAATGTGGTAGGTGATTACTTTAAGTATCCAATTAATTACAAACTGTGTGGTAGGTTTGCTGGTTATATACAGTAGGGTACTGTTAGAATTGGTATGAAATGGCTCTCTTTGACAACTCAATCTTCTGTAACACTAGGCAAGATTTATTTATAAATTTGCCTTCCAATATTGCCAGATTTACTTCAGCTGCATTCAGACATCAATGTTTATTTTGCCTTGGTAAGAAAACTGCTTCAACAATTACCACTTTAGTAAGATATATAAATCTGTCCCCAAAAAATGTTGAGCCATAGACTTTTATCTCCCTGTAAATTTATGGAGAAAAAAAATCAATGCTTCTTTTGAAAAGCTTTTTGTGAAGACAGGGGTCCCACAGTCACAGTGTCAATAAGTACTAAAAACATAAGCATTGTGTTGTGTGAAACTGGTAAACAGTGCAATGCAACTATAAATTCTAAATGACAGAATCTCCAAGTTGAAATGGTCATCTAAAGGAAGACCTTGTACAGAAGACAATTGTACAAAAGTCTTTGAATGATTTGTATGGACAATTTCCTGTAATAAAATGTCAATTTTAGGCAATATATAGGACTGGTAGTAAAGACATTTAGGATGATTATTTCAATTTGCACAAACTAAACAAATGAAAAACACTTACTCATCCTTTTTTATATAATAATACTACTGTGAATGTACTTAATTAAACCAGTGATTCTCCTATTGAATTCAGAATTCTATAAGCATTTTTTCCTTGTGGAAAGTCACTGTATGCTTTCAATACTCATAATAGCTCTTTGTTTTTATAGTTTAATTTTTTTTGTCATTGAACTTATCATACTATAAATAACATGCATATTTCTCTTTTGGTTTATTGAATAACGTGCCTTAATGAGAGATGTTTTGGAAATTTTTGCTTCTGCTATAAAATTCAGCATAAACTGCATTGTTTAGTTGAATGTTTACATTTTCTAACCTATTACAATATTTTGACAAATATTTTTTAAATTTGTTTTTGTGGATTTTGAGAGTTGCATTAGTGGTTTAATTTGTATTGTGTTCTCAGTTGAGTGATATTTGAATTTCAAAAGCTTGTCTGAGTTATGATTTTGGCAGACTGTAAACTGGAACATTTAATCTTGTCTTCCCATTAGGGATTAATCTTGAATTTGGTCAAACGTGGGCATCCCTGTCAGGATTAAGCCACATCTTCAAATTTATTTTACTAGTTCATTACAACCGTAGAACAGCCTGATGTTTCATGTAAGCATCCTGTAGTATGCTACAGACAGTGCCAGCAAAGGTGTGCAAATCATACCACTTCCTATCACAGCTCAAAGATTCAATAAAGTCTTTCAAAATGCTTTTTGAAAAAAAAAGTATTTCAATAAGACTTTGTAAATGATGACAAAATTTGAGATGTGAATTATTCCAAAGCTGTCACAAGCTACATGCTTGTGCGTGCTTGGAAATTTTTTTTAAGATTTCACATAGATTTCTTTTATGTGGTATTCTGTCTGATAAAAGATAGTAAAGCCTGGCCTCTCTATCCTTCAATGCAAAGATTTTAAAACAGGACAGAAGTCTAAAAGGAAGGTATTATGCAAAAAAGGGCAGTTATTTCACATGCAAGATAATGTCAAGCGCTAATTACATGCACCACAATCAATTGCAAATAGTTATATATGCAATAAGGAGATATAAAAATGAGAGAAATAATTTCTTTCTAGAGTATAGTTTTATTAATGTTCTTTTTATTTGAACTTTGAAAATGGCTACTAAGGATTAAAACTAATACTGTCTTAAGCACTAAAGTTAAAACAGTATATTTTTATTATTCTATTAAATTGCCAGTTGCAGAGGATGTCAAGGTCAGCTGTTGAAATAATAATTTTCATAGCAGATAATTCCAGATACAGTATAAATGAGAAATAATATATTACTGGATTCATGTTGCGTTAGACATTTAATTCTCAGGTTGACTCCAATAGCTGATAAATTAAATGTATGTGGTTAATAACAATATATTTGTTTTATTCTTTATGACAAGATACTCTGAGATGAATTGCAGATCTGTAGAGGTTTTGCTGTGCAAGACTAGTATTGTTTATTGATTCAGTCTTTTTCAGTATGGAATCTCTTCCTTAAAAACTCTACAACAGCAGAGGAAGATTAAAATCTGTCATATCACTACATTACTAAATATGACATTAATATTATAATCTTTAATGTTCTGTTGTCAGACTGCACTGTATTAGAAAACAGCAAGGTGGCATAGTGAATGCTTAATGTGGCCTTTGAAAGTATTTGGGCTGTCGCCAGAATACACCTGGTTTTAATCCCTGTCAATGCTGAGCCCCTTGGGTCAATCTTTTTCCAATTATAGATTTTAAGTTGCATACTTTTAAAACATTTATTATTTTTTAACTGTATATTATAGGATGTTAAATGTTAAATTATAAGAAAGTAGGGCTATTTTACACAAATTAAATTACTCAGTTGGATATATAAAATGGTTTATTATTATACTGTAGCTTGTTGTGAATGCAATGTGCTTCTTTCAGGTTTACATCCACATTGAGATAATCTATATTCTTTCTTAATGCAAATTTCGGCAACAAATAATCAGGAAACAATTTAACTTTAAATTTTAATTATGAAAAATATATTTCAGACAAACTATGTTGTAGTGGCTTTAAAGCCATATGGTATCTTATGTAATATATCAGGTGGGTAGCTGCATCAGCATGCGTAGGCTGCAAAGGAAGAAGTAATAGGTTTATTCCATGCTGAAAAAAAAGAGAAAAAAAAAGAGAACACAACGTTTCGGCCATGGAGTAAACCTATTACTTGTTCCTTATGTAATATATACCTAATGTACGTGCAGTAGATGGCAGTCATAGCTAAATATAAAAAATAAAGTACACAACAGTATTCCACCTTCTTCATAAATATATTATGCATTTACCTTTTGACTCATAACTTACAGTGGTTATTTTGCAGAAGTTTTGATGTGCTTGTTCTATCTATATAAAGTTTATGAACTTCATAAAATGCTGTAATATTTAGATGCCAGGGTGCAGCTGGGTGGAGGGATGGGTGCTAGTAGAGATGCTCACAGAGTTGTGGGCAGCTAGTGATTATTTATACATTGGAGTGCAACAGTAGACCTCCTTCTGTTAAATAACACCATTTTGGTATTAACAAAAGGGTCTTAAGAGCCACAGCACTTATAACAAAGACATGTACAGTATGCATGTACACCATAGGTTCAGGACATCTCTAACATCTCTAACTTCACTGGTCCTTCCCATATAAACAGCAGGAAATGGGAGGGGACATAATGTTGATGGACTAATAATTTGCATAAATTACATTTTTTAATCCAGGGAATTTGAATCATAACTCAGTATATTGAATGCAAGATGGGCCAAATGTTCTCCACTTGTTTGCAAATTTCTAATGGATTTGGTTCGACACTGCGAGAAGGATAAATTCAGCAGTTTGCTTGAACAAGGCAACGTTGGTCTTTACAAGAATCCATACAGTATGTATTCCAAAATAAAGCAAACAATTCTTAAACCTAAAATCCAATTAATTCTAAACATTTTCAAATCTCCGATCTAATCCACGCGAGGAGAAGAAAATCTTCAATGTTGAACTACTTACAGTATGTGAGCCATTAGACCCTAGTGAGGACATGTGAGTTAAACCTAAGGGAAAATACAATAAGTGTCTGATAATAGTGTTTGGTAGAGGCCACCAGGCTCAAACAATAACACAGCCATCTCTGAAAACTTCAGGAATGCATGCATAATAGGGGATATTTTGACAAAAGGAGATGTCAATTTTCTCTCTATCAATAGTATAAGCCTAACAAATATGGGAATTCAAGAGAAAGAGCTTTTGGCTATAATGATTGTTTTTATCACAGTATATTAATACAGCAGCAAAAGGAAGTGCATGCCTTAAACTAGTTTTGTGTCATAATCAGGATGTCCACAAAACTAACATTTTGGAGCTAATAGATACAATGTGATGATGGTTACATTTAAAATATTTTGTAATCTAGACCAGCATCTTTGAACACTAAATTATTTAAGTCAGAAAGGTTAAATTCAGTCAAATGACTTTAGACCATTTGCACAGCAATTGGCAAGTGAAGCTGTGGAGAGTAACTGGGACATATTTCAAATAATTATTTCTAAAAAAGCTGAAAGAGTCAATTACAAAGCTAAGGAAAATAAAATTGATCTCCAGTCTCCAAAATGGATGAACAGATCTATAAGGATATGTTTGATGAAGAACAAAGTTATGCTGGCTATTAAAGAAAAACAACTCAAAAGTTAAAGGAAAATGTGATTTAATACAATCGGCTTTAAAAAATAAATAAGAATGTCTGAAAGACAAAGAACATTGCTATTGGTGTAAAAACTAGCCCTAAATCCTTATTAGAAGTTAAGGTGGATTCAAATGCATTAGAATTGTAGGAAATTGCAATGTCTTTACTAGAGGAAATGTTACGAAACTGGTTATTGCTTCAGATAGCTGACAAGCACAGAAAAATGTTAAATAAAATTTTCAAAAAGTGTTAAAAGAAATATTAAATTAAATTGGTCACCAAGCCTACAATGCATATAACATATTTTCCATAGAGAGATAAGAGAGGTCATTTAAAATCTAATAGAATTGTGTCACTCATTAAACACTGGACAAATTCCAGAAGACTGAAAGATTACCAGTTTAACACTCATATACAAAAAAGGAGAATCTACTATACGAGGTAATTATGGGCCACTCCGTTTAACATGCATATTATCTAACACATTAGAGTCTGCCATTAAGGACAAATTAGGATCATATTATTATATGGACAGCAATATGGATTCTGCAGTGGGAGATCTTGTTTAACACAATTTTCCAGATGTTTTGCGAAGCCACTAAAAATATATAAATGTGTAGCACACATGAGCTTTTGTATCTTGAAGCTTAAGACAGTATTCCTTGTGTGCTACACATTCTTAAACACAAAGCTGTGGGAATTAACTTTGTACTATGTAAATGGATTTACTGACTCCAGTGTGGGATACAAAAAGTAAGAGTGGAGCTGTCTTTGTTGAGCAATGTGCAAAATAAGCTGGGACAACTAATCCTTATTTTATAGATATATTAATCAAAGTATCAGAAACAAATTAGTCACACTTGCAGATGTTACAAAGCGTGGAGATCTAAATACATTTTGATCAATATAGGAAGCATTTGAGAGGATTCAGAACCAGGCAGATACTTGCCAAACAAAAATTGCAAATGTTTGATATACAGATACTGTCCAAACTGACATTCAATAGGAAATGTAGATAAAGACACAGCAGGATATGGGTAGGGGTCTCCAGCAGTGGACAAGAACATCAATCTGTGTTTCATCCGATATGTGATTTCTCTTTCTGTTACCATGGGACTCTGCCATGGACCCCAGATTTATAATTGATCAACTTCAAATGGTAGTTCTGGATACATTGTATCCTGATAATGTCAGAGTTTTGGGAAATTTCCTGTCATTTACTGTACTTTGGGTGTGAATGAATTTTTCTGATCTGATATTTAGATAAAAACCTTCTTAGTCTTCTTCCTCACAGATCTATACTCGTCTAGGATGAGAAGGAGGATAGGGAAAATCATGGCTGATCCCTCACACCCTGGCCACTCTGTATTTCAGCATTTTCCAAGAGTGAGAACCCTAAAAACCAGGACTAACCAACACCTGACCAGTTTCTTCCCCTAGGCCATAACTCTTATAAACAAGAACACTTATCTCATCCCTCTTCTGTGATCAGCTGTATATTTTCATTTAACAGCGCATGCTACCTATATTTTCAGTCAATATATGCAGTATTCACTGTACATTTTATTACTCAACTGTATATACTTTTAAATTGTATCACTGAGATTTGTTCTTTCTGTAGATTTCTTTTTTTGTTACTATTATCTTACTGGAATTTATGTCGACACATGCACCAAGAGAAATTCCTTGTATATATTGTACTTGGAAAATGAAGTTTCTGATTCTGATTCTGATTCCAGGGCTGGCCAGGTGATGATGGACATCACAATCAAAACATTTGATGTTTAATTGATATATCTTGGTCATTAGCAGCCATATCACCCTGTAACTCACAACTGGCAACCCACTGAAGCTAAGCAGGTGTGAGCCTGGTCAGTACCTGGATGGGAAACCTCCTGGGAAAAACTAAGGTTGCTTCTGGAAGAAGTATTAGTGGGGCCAGCAGGGGGCGCTCACCCTGCGGTCCACGTGGGTCCTAATGCCCCAGTATAGTGATGGGGACACTATACCGTAAACAGGTGCCGTCCTTCGGATGAGACGTAAAACCGAGGTCCTGACTCTCTGTGGTCATTAAAAATCCCAGTGCGTTTCTCAAAAAGAGTAGGGGTGTAACCCTGGTGTCCTGGCCAAATTTCCCATTGGCCCTTATCAATCATGGCCTCCTAATAATCCCCATCTATGAATTGGGTTCATTACTCTGCTCTCCTCCCCACTGATAGCTGATGTGTGGTGAGCGTTCTTGCGCACTATGGCTGCCGTCGCATCATCCAGGTGGATGGTGAACATTGGTGATGGTGGAGGGGAGACCCCATTACCTGTAAAGCGCTTTGAGTGGAGTGTCCAGAAAAGCGCTATATAAGTGTAAGCAATTATTATAATTATTATTATAAGAGTTACTGATTCAATTTTTTTTTATCTTAGACTCAGATAATTCTGATTTTTGCCCTGATGAAACAGTACTGAGTGTTTTTCTGCTGAGTTCAGCCTACTATATTATCCATTGACAGTCATGGTGACTTCCAAAACAATCTGAGGCTTTATGACAAAAATTCTAATGGATTAAAACATTTTTCAATGTATTTAGAGGATATGAATACGTTTGAACATTGTGTATTTAGAAGTATAATCATTTTCCAGTTAAGCTTTTGCTCAATTTAATATCCATTTTCATATGTATTATCACACTTTAATTCCTAAATGTGAGAAAATATTGATGTACATCTGCTTATTCTTTGCTAAATTAACTTTTAGTTAAAGTTCATCAGATTATGAGTAAATGTGGAAGTCACTGCAAAATCTCCATTGTCCTCTGTGTTCTGACTGAGAGAGATTTCACTCAGCTTCCGCCAAGTCAAAGGGATTACAGTACAGATTCAAATCCTCTTTGGACATGTCTGAAAGAAGGCTGTCTGAAACCTAGCAGCAAACCTTATTATGCAAAAGCTCACTTTCATTATTTTTCACTAAGTAAACATCACCTTTTCTGTTGTCTATATTTAAAATATTATAAAAAGATGAGCTTGCAACTACTGACCCAAATAATTGAAAAAGTGCAATAGAAGGAATTTCCTCAGAGGAACACTACCTTCAAAAACTGGAAACTAAAATGCAACAGAGCATTATTCACATAATAGCTATACAGCATAATGCACAAATAGAACTGAACTTCACTGTAAGATTAATGGAAAATGCAGGTGTATTCCTTGTTCGTGATGCAAACACCAGTATATTTGAATAATATCCAGATGTCTGAGTTCTAATTTCATAAAGATGTATTCTTTTATTTTTCTCACACTATTGGGTATAATGGACAAGGTGAATAAAATTTAATTATTACTTTAGTTGCGTTTCTTGTTATAATAAATTACATCATGGTAGCATTTAAAAAAATTATAAATAACACCTGGTACTTAATGCTTTATGATCAACTTTGACAAGTCTTTGCAGTGCACAATTAGACAAAATGTAACTGTCCTAAGCATAAATTACAATACAGTAAAGAATACAAATAACAGGACACAAAGTGGTAATACTGTACATTCAATAACAGAAAAACAAAGATTATTAAGTACAGTATTGCTCATTGCTCTTTAAATGTCATTGTAATTAAATATTACAAAAGCAATGCAATTACGGAAAAAAAAGTCCCACTTTTTGATGAACATTACTTGCTATAACATTTTCTGGAAAACTGAAGCTTGAATTTGAGGAGCTATAAGCAAAAACATAATGAAAATGTCAGAGGGTAAGTGAAGTGAATATAACAGACCTGTCTGAAATGCTGCTTTGGAGCACAAACACTCAAAATATAATAAACCTGTCCCCTGTTTGAAATCGTGTTCATTACAACAGTTTATTATGCATAATATTGCAGTGGATTTTAATATTAAAGATTTATTTCCAAACAGCAATACAATTTTTTGTTAAAATGTTTTAAAAAGTTTTAAAACACAATAAAAAAAACAGGGACAAAAAAAACTCTTCAACCCATGTACTGTATACACAATTTATGGAATACTTGCTTCTGCAATAAGATATTTAAAAGACAATCGCACATATCTTATAGGATTCACATTGACTTGCTATACTGTATATATATACAGTATACTTGTTGGGCTCCCAGAAAATGATTTAATATATTTTTGTTTTTCAAAATGTTTCATTCTAATAGGCAATTATAAATGATTTATAAATTAAAATATGTGCTGTCATTTCAGAAGCAATGCACACTTGCTCTTCCTGAAAGGATAATCCGTTCCACAGATGAGCAAACTTTAGAGAAGGCAAAAAAAACTTTATCACAATCCATCTAATTATGTGTACGAGATGCTGTCATTTGATTACTTTATTGAAAATGTGTACTTTTCCCAAATGACTGCATCATTAGATTGGTTCCATCTACTCTAGAGATCACAGGTTTTATCAAATCACTTTAAATCATTCTGGGATTCTAAGCTTTTAAGTTGATTATCCATTATGGTACTGTACATAGGGTTATTTTCCATAGTAATCTGCAAATATCACAAGTACTGAAACAAAATTGCTCCTGGATTGAATCCGGTATATTCTTGTATGGAATAAAACACATTGCATATATAAAACAATGTTATAGTGGTCAAATGTGATGAATGCAGATATCCAGCTATTCAATATCAGAAAGCCAACCATTCCCAGAAAAGATCATAGCAACCTAGTGCCTAGGGCTTAAGGCAGTGTTTCACCTTGGATGGAACACCAACCCTTTAGGGCACATATACAACTACAAGACAACAGTTAACTTAGGAGATGAACGTTCACTTAGAAGAGCACTCAGAGACAACCCACATGAGCACAAACTCCACAAAAAAGAACCCAAGTCCAAAATCTAGCCTAGGACCCAAGCCCTGCACTATGCACTGTGCCACTGTGATGTGATTTATTTTTAAAATTTATATTTGATTTCTGATGTCAATATACAGTACCTAGTGTATATCTCATGTTATATAAGAATTTCTCAAATACAATTATGTAATCATATGATTCACATACAATGAACTTCTTATTGAAAATGACATTGCTCTACAAACACAGCACAAGCCTTTGGTCCTTGTTTTTGCTATATTATACTTAAAATAACTGACAGTTATATTGTTTTTTATATGTGATCCAAGTAACATAGAATGGTGTATATAAACTCCCTTCTTGACTGTGTATAGATGTCCTCCCACACATTCACTCTTGCCCTCTAGCATGATGTTTTTTTTTGTAAAGGCAGACATACAACTGAAAACATTCACTATTTAGAAGCAATATTGTTCATGTGTCAGCTTACCCAAAAGACGAGCTATCGAGTTTTGACACGGGCTGTATAGATGCTTACACATGTGGAATAACTGAAGACACACAAAAGGGTCAGTCAAGATCAAGAGTACATGAGGTAGCTTGAAAAACCTATTCAGAAAGTGCTATTAAACCATAACCTCATTCAACTTTTAACACTGTCAATCCATGAAAAACCGTGTCCTCTCTGAAGCTTTCACAGAGAAATGTTAAAGATCCATCTTTAAGATCAGTGAACACTTTAAATACATTTTTTCACCTCCTCATAGTTTTCTTCTGTGCATAAAAAAGATTCAATGGAGAATGCAGGAATAAAGGTATTTTAGTAAAGCAGGTTAGCAGAAACAACCTGTGCATTCTGGCAGGTGCAAAGTAGTTTGGTACACAAACCAATGAGCTTTTTGAAAAGAACACTTTCCCAGTAAAAACAAATTCCTGGAGAGTTTCAATAGAATCATCCCACATGACAGAATACTGTATGTGTGGAGGTTTTGCTATGCTATATGGCAGCAGACATTAACGTCATAAATGGTCTACAGCACATTAGGGCTTTAAGATAGTCTCATTTTTTTGTATTTAAAAAAGTAAAATTGTGTCCAAACCCAATTTATTTCCAAAAAATGTAGAATTTTTCTTCAGCCATCCATCCTTTCTCAGAAATCTGCTTATTTTGTCAACCTTGACCATATCCTGGAATTATTGGGTATGCACAGTCTAACAGGGATAAGCATAGTGATACATTTGTATGGAAACTTTGATTTAATTGGCCTGGCGATCCATAGGATTTTTACTGTAAATTGGCAAGTGCCTACTTTCCTTATTTGTTTTCTTTCTGTCACTGTAATTCAGGTCCACCATCCACCCTGCTAGACACCTCTACACTCCTTATGCAATTCACAAGGAATTATGCTATCCATGAAACAGATGCTTTGTAAACATTTATTCAAGTATAATACGTTTTGGCTTAACCCACTTGGTTAAGAGGTAGCCTCCAGGCCATAGGAAGAGAAGGCTCAATCCCCCCTTTGGAGAGAGGGAGGTAAACAAGGGGGAGCAGCTAAGGTGGAGATGGGGTGGAGGCAGGATGAATGTGTAAAAATGTAAGAAGGGATGTGTGCAAGAGTAGGGATTGCAGTATAAAACCGCTAGATGAGATTGTCTTGTCTGTCGTTATCCCTCCTGAACTTCAATTAAGAACTTCCATTTAGCATCTTGGCAATGGCATGTTGATTCAATCTACGTGTGGTTTGACAGCAGCCATGCAATTTCATTAGTGTGGCATAAAAAACTTTAAAAAGGCAACTGTAAAGACAAGAGTGAGAAGCAGACAATCTGTCATTGTCTCCATGTTGCTCTTTCAAAATCAAAGCCTTGTGCTTTAAGAAAACAAAAGACTAAAAAAGAAAGACAAGTATTTTTAGTGGAAGCTTCTGCACATATGAGACACTCACAAGCAGAAAGGGCCAATTTACCAACACCAGTTAACCCAGCCAACTTATCTTTGGAAAATGGGAGGAAACTGGAACAACTGACAAAAAACAGCAGGAACATGTGGAGAGATTTGTTCTTCACAAAACGATGAAAAGACATTTTAAAATGTTAATTTTTACTAAAAATCCTTCCAGAGAAAGAGATTAGTAATTGTATTGTTTATTTTTAGGGAAGAAAAATACCCATTCCTTTTTAATATATACAGCTGTATTTTAGTGATTAATTGTATGTAAACATAACAGAGAGAAGCTCATGAAAGCAAAGTGTCCTCGGGGGAAGTAATATTATAAACTGGTTTTCTGAACTAAATGATTAGAAGACACCAAGTGCACCATTATGTAAAGAATTTGTATCAACAGTATAAACTCCCATACCTCAATAACATCCCATGCATACACATACCATACACACAAGCAGAGTAATAACAGTGCAAATACCAATTATGTTACTATTGGTATCATTATTGCTATTGTTACTTCTGAAAACGTGTTGGAAGTAATTGCTTCTCCATTTGCAACAGGGGAATAATTTAAGAGCACTCTCAATCAAGGGTTGTCATGGTACTGATAAAGATGGCACTGTTTCATTTTTTTTTACAATATTCATATTATCACCTGAATCACAGTTTAGTACCTGTTTTGTCCAAGCATTAAATATCTTCTTCCATTGAGGAAGAGTCCTGCTGGGTATTTTTTTTGTTTCAAACCAAGGCATTTGCTTCCACACAGTAGTAATAATCAATTTTATGCATATTTTTGTGCATTGTTATTTACTGTTGTATGATTACTGCACCTTTATGTAAGTCACTCCTTATAACATGATCTGCTTAATACTTAATAACAAACAAGAGAAAAAGTATGAATTTTCATTTATTCATTTTTTGAATTTATAGAACAGAAAGAGACAATTTGTATTGAACTGGCGTTAATCGAATGTGACGGCTAACTGATCTAGTGGTTAAGCTCCTTTCACTTATTGTCATCCATTGAAGACCATGCTCCTCTTTCAACTGCTTCCCATTTGCACAGATGGAAAACCTTTAACAGACAAAACAAAATCTATTGAATACACAAGAGAAAGTGATTTAAAAATTAATAAGCTCTCATTGTACTTCAAAACAGATCTGGAGTGAGAGAAGTGTCACAGGAGTTTTGTCATTTACTCATCCTTTATGAGATGATGACAGCAGTGTGGATGGGAGGAGGAATTTGTTGTTGGAACAGCAGGCCCCCACACTTCATGGCTTGGAAAGAAATAATCAGGACTCAACCACATAGCTGGTTCAATGGTGTTATCTATTCTGTTAAAATGATTACATGTTGGATTTTCTTTTTGCCCTTAAAGCATATTTGACACTAACAGATTGTAAATTATGACTAACAACATGTAATACTGAAAATATTTGCGGTGCACAAATCATGGGTAGTACGAGCTTTAAAAAATATGATTTTTCTCTTTTGTTTTAACCTACTGTCTAATTCATAATGTCTTAGATAAAGGTGCTAAATGATTAAGAATGACTGTGATGGAGAGGAAAAGGATATGTCTTCTTTGAGCTGCACCCACCAGCACACCTTGCATTCACTTGTCCAGAGACAGCATGAGGAAGGATTTCTGAGACAGCAGATTATTCTGGAACTCAGCAGTGCTTACTCCCATTCATCATCCTGACAGGCCTCCTCTAACAGCAAACAAAACACTTGGGCCAGCAGAAATGCAGGCCCCAGGTGGTGAGCTTGGAGATAAGTTGAATATAGTGGGCTGTAATGGCTCTGGTCTTCTTGCATTCAGCAGGACCAAATTAATGCCATGCTTCTTGTCAGCCCCTTCATTACCTGTGTAAATGGGAGGTTTAAGAGGCAACATGGAGGTCATGATGGAAAATACAGTTGAGTCTGTTGTTTTTATATTTGCTCCTGGGCTCTTCTTTTTTACATAAACCATGTACGAGAAAAGGCAGCTCATGTTCTCATCATGTAAGTCACCTACATGCAAAAGAATAGGCTTGTATCAATGATACTTTATTTTTATTTGTATGTACAGTACTTATTTCCTAGTAGGAAATGATTATATTAATGCCTCAAACCCCTGACTGACCTTTCTAATAAAAACATACATTTGCTTTGTCTTGTTTTCCAACATCTTGCACCATGCCTTACCATGCTATTCCAATCTTTTTGATACTTTTACAATGATTTCGCCATGCTCTGCTACCGAATCAGGGAGCTTTTACCACTGTAAACTTACAGTATAAAGGCTTGTTAAACATGTGTGATCTCAAAATAACTTAAGGACTTAAAGTTGGTCAAAATCCTTTGATTCTAAAATGTGTATCCATTTTCTAACCGTTTGTTTCAATTCTGGGCGGCAAGGGAGCCAGAGCTTTTCCTGGCAAACAGTGGGAACAAAGCAGGATAAACCCTGGACATAATCCCATTCCATCACAGGGTACACATACACATGAACACACTCACAGCAGGGCCAGTTTTCCCAGGAGTTAGTTAACCTACCAGTATGTTTTTGTTCTAGAGCATCCTGAGGAAGCCCACACAAACATGGGGGAGAGCATACAAACAACCAGATAGCACCCCAGGGCCAGATTTGATCCAGGACCCCAGCATTGCAAGCTCTGAACACCACTGAGTTAGCACGTAAAGCACATATACTATATACTTAGGACAGCCACTATGCCATCCTAAAATGTTTATTTGGTGCTTAAAGTGATAGGTGACTATCACCTTAAAGATGGACATAAACAGCTTCCTTTCTTTCTGACATTCATTTTACAGTTTTTGTTTGGGTCATGATAATATCCGAACTATTCCCATTACATTGCCTTTGTCCTTCACTGTTCATGTCCTGTCCTACATTTAGATGTCCTTCCTTTATTGTACAGCTTTTTCTTCTCTCACTTGCCTGTACTCCCACACCAGGAGACAGGAGTAATGTCTGTGGCCTTTGAATAGGCATTTCATCATCCTGGATTGGATCAGCTGAAAAAACGTAATCAAATTGACACCTCATCACCAAGGCCAAAGGACTGTCTGCGGCAACTTGTTTGATCCTTGACATTAAACTGCATAATTAAATCGACTTAACTTGCCCTTTTCGAAATCCTCATGTCATCCTTAAATCATTTTTAACTTTCACCATGAATACAGCTCCACAACTGCAGTGACAAACTATACTTTCATTTTAATACCTTAAAGATTCTGTTAAAGAGGGAATCAATCATGGTTTAGTTGTAAGAAAACTCTCTAAATTCATAAATAATATGAAAACAGAGCAATAATCTGCATATCAATTGTAAACTGAACTATTTATACAGTAGCTTGATTTCATATCGTTGTGCAGTTACTTTTTAATTTGAAACAATTTATTCATAAAATCCAAGGGTGTTGATTTTTCTTTGACCAGGGATAGCCATTATCTTTTGCAGTCTTTTTGGAATTATAAAAAACTATAGGGATAGAAAACTTAATAGTGACATTTTAGTACTTTCAGAAGCATTATAGTACAAATATTAATATATGTTAAAGTGATATATCATGAGTCAAATGACATGACAGCACACCACATATAATATGCATTGTATGTATGCATTTAAAGCCATTTCTTATTTAAAACAGATTTTATTAAAAAATATATTATATACAGGTATCTCCATTACACAAATATTCACATTTGAACACAATTTCTCTTGTCTTCATACAATGAACTAATGTCTTTCAAGGAATACTACACAGGCTTAAAAACAGTAGGTTTAATTTTATTAATTTGCTGAGCAGAAGCCTTTATTCAAAAAACAAAAATGTATACATATAATTTTAATATTAATGCAGTACTATAACTACAATGTTAATGCAACAGTAAATTTTAAATATAATATAAATCAGTACAGTAGTACTACAGTACCAGATTAAAACAAATTAAATTAATTAGAATTTGTAATAGAGTATAAATGCAATTAAATATGAATATGGTGTTAAAAGTTAATTCAAGTTCTCAATGAGATGTGCTGGGTGTAGGATAAAACACTTGGCATGAGTCTTATTCAGACAAGAAAGCATCACATCCAGTAAAGTTCTGTGGATCCAAGGTACTGTCCAAGCAGGCGAGTCTTGTGGTGGTGAAGGTATGCGTTAAGAGATTATGCAATCCTGACATTCATGGGTAGCCTTCCATCATTGATCTGAAAGACAGTTGGTTTCTCCTACTGAATCTATCACACAATTCATTCATCAATCTTTCAACCATATGAAACGTGATAAAAAGTGGAATTATAAATGTATTTATGTGGCTGATACTTTTATTCAATGCGCCTTAGATTGGCAGTCAGTTCACTGTAGTACAGTTTTTACTGAAGCAATCTGAGTGAAGTAACTTGCTTTATTGTAGAATAGTAATGACCTACCTGGGATTTGAATGTACCACCTTTCAGTTATGAGTCCAAAGCCTTATTCTCTATTCCATGTTTCAGGATTGGTCATGCCCCAGTCTCACTTTTGATGTTCATTTCTTATGATCTGAAAGTTTTTGACAATCAGTTTGCTTTAGATAGCAGTTCACTTACGTTCCATTCAGTCTATTTGTCATACGCACAAGTGCAGTGAAATTATTAAAGATAGTACGTTTAGATCCAAAGAGGATATAATTAAGTTTGAGTCGATGATTCTCGATCCAATAAAGTCCACAAGCACTTGTCTGTCATAAATAATTGCTGAAAAAGCCGACCTGATATAAAAAGCCCAAAACACAAAACAGACAAAGATGTACTGACGAGGAGCAACCACACTCAGGTATCATGTTGATTTTCGTGAAAAAAATTATATATTTCCCTCACAACAGCACACACATTTGACACATCTGACATTTGCGCCATGTTGAGAGCAGGCTCCTTCTTCAAGCTGACCAAGATCTGGGTCGCCAAAACCAAGTGAGAAAGAGGACTATTTAGTATCCATTTAGTCTATGACATTCCACTCTCAGTGTAATCAGATTATCAAAAGCTCTTCAAATAACAGCTAATTAAACATATAAAAAAACTATTAGAAATGGGCAAAAAAGTATTGTACAGTTAACGTTATTTCTTAAGAGTGGTAAAACCAGAATTCAGTGTCTTTTTTAATTAAACATGATATGAATTTTAGATATATTATATATAGTATATTTGCTTGCACCAAATACTAAAAGGAACTACCTTCATGTGCGTGCTAGAAAGCTTTTCTCATTTTTCTTATTATTAAATTCTCAAAAGATAAGATAAAGTTTAAATATGAGATATACTATATTCTTTCTTTTGCCTTTACCTTATTCCTTTTGACCTCAGGCATATCATAGAGTTACTACCGAAGGGATTTGACTGAAATAGTGCACAGCCTTTGACTGAATGCTCATAGAAAGGAGAACAGAGTAACTGTTATGGAATTTTATGATAAACTCTTTCTTTCAATTTGTTGAATCAGTGCTTCAAAAATAAAGATCTTCAAGGTCAAGCTTATTTTGCAGTTACGGCACATTTGACTTTATAATGTTTAGAACTTTATAAGTTAATCATTTGACTTTGTAATGTGCTGAAACAAATGGAGGAGATTTGATTTTGAGTGAGCAGGTCATATGTCACTCATTGTACTAAGACATTATTTTACAGCATAATTCTTAGAAACATTTATAATTAGACCAGAAAAAAAATGTTTTATCTTCAATATTGTGGTATTTTCAGTTTAATGACAAAATGGTAATTATAGGCTGATTTTATTTGTCACGAGTTTACAAAATAATAGAAAAATATATATTGCTATCTTTTATCTTTTAGTTTCTTTATGTTGCAATTCATTGCAGGTAATGTATTCAAAATACTTTTCAACATAGTATCATAGTTAAGGCCATTGTGAGTCATCCTTCTTCCCTCTGTGCTGAGAGCCCTGGATCTGACATTTCAATTAAATGATATCTGTTCTGGGATATGGAATTTGAGGAGGAACAACCACCTAGCGTGTGAATACACATTGAGTCAAGTTATCTGCACCTGATATGGGCAGTGCTGTTCCAAACCATGATGAATGTTTGAAGTGGAAAAATGATTCTAAGATGGACCAGAACTGTTTTTTAACAAAATCAGTGATATCTGATGATTATTATATTTTCTCTCCTCTTTGAGATTTTGCATGCTTAACATGCCTTTGAAGATTACTAAGACTAAATCTATAATTAATTTTTGCCATCCTGATTAGTTTTGTCTTCTCAGCGGAATATTACTTATCATACCTTTTGAATTGTGTTTACATTTATCTTAAACATTTTGTGGTCTATAATTACTGTACTTGTTTCAGGTATAACCCTTTTTATGGGTGGATATTACTGTACATGATCAATTTTCTAGTCTAAGGGCGCTACTCCTGTTTTGAGCAACCGTGGGTATCACCACTGTCTCAAGAGAGGGGTTCTGCTGGAAGGGATTTTGTGCTTCTAGTCCCTGTAAAATTTTTACCTCTGCTACGCCCATACTATTTATATATATATAGAAATTCCTCAGCCTGAGGCATGTAGTTGATTTCTTACTTGGTGAACATCTGAGTGAAATATTCATCTAATACATTGGTAATTTCCCTTTAAATTTATGGAAGTTATTAGTATCCAGGATGCATTTTATTTCATCTTTTACTGTTCTTTTGCTGTTGTAATGCTGAAACAAAAATGTATTATTAAACTTTCATTGCAGTATTCCCTTCTATCTCTTTCTCTCTCTATGCCTTTCTGATATAAATTTTACCTGTTCTTGCAACTTATTATATTCCTTATCTTTTAATTGGATCCTTTTCTTTTTCAATCATTCTATAAAGTGCTTTCTTTCCCCTTGTATTATTCTTAATTGATTTATGAAACCATCAGGGGCTCTGCTTTCTGGACTTTGATTTATTTACTCTTGGGATAAATCTGATTTGTGCTTTAAGCTACCAACTGGTGCCATCCATGCTCCAATGATTGGATGTCTCTACTGTTCCACTTGACTTTTCTTAAGCTTTGCTTACATGGAACTATAAAGCTTTGATTTGGACTCTACTCATACAGTTTAAAAGTGTGCTTCAAAGCATACTATACTATAGATCCCTATTGATTCTAAGCAAAAACAGTGGTGTTAACTATGTGTACCATTGAGGTTTCTGCTGCTGACATTCCTATTGCATTTTTTAAATTCTAGGTAAGATCAGCTGAAATGTCTAATAAAAAAAAACACATCTTCCATTGTATGGATATATATTTTATTTCACTGTACATTATTCTAATTTAGATGTGAATTTAGTTGTGTGTAGCATACTCCTACCACAATTCACTTTGAAAGTGTGACCCCTTTAGATTCCGAGATCCTTCATTCCTCCAGGCTAAGTTCCTATGCCTGAATGCAGTACTTCTTTTGATGTCTTCCCATGTAAACTGATGCCACTTTGATGTTAACTCCTTTTGATACATTAAAGAGGGCATTGTGTCAAACATCCTTGATATAAGCTGACTTCTAAAATGCCATTTTTCCCTGACTTAGTTAATTTGCCACGTCAATTATTTCACAGATGCACAGAATTCCATGCTTCCGTGCAGATTCGTAAAAGACTCCTCAGAGTAGTTTGAGATTTAATGTACTGTAAAGAGAAAAAAAAATCTAAAGTCTATTCGTGAGGTATTATGTACTTAAGCTGGAAAAAATGGATATGCTTTACTGCCTTGGTTACACTGGATGTTGAAGATAGCTTATTAATACACTTGTCATCTATGCAGAAATTAAACAAAAAGCAATGTGTAATGTACACCTAATGCTAAGAACCATAAAGGAGTAAAATCCTACTACTTAATTTTATTCTCTTGATTTTGTCATTCAGTAGTTGGGGGAGCATTTCACTACTTATTTCATGTGACTAAAGTGTTGCACTAAATCACCTTGCTACTCAATAATCAATTATCAATTAACATGTCCTTTCATGCTCTCTCAGCATGCTTCCTATTTTTTTTTCTAGTTGGGTCACCTGGGATTTATCTGAACCTCTAAAATTATCTTTGTATTTTGGCATGGTTCTATCCCCTTATTTCTCCCATCTAAAATCATTGATAATTTATTGAAAGCATTTACAATATTCTTCCATTTAAAAGATTGTGTCCCCATTTTCTCCAAATGCATTTAGAACATACCATGCTGGGCCTTAATAAAGAATTAAAGAATAAAGAGAACTAATGGTATTTGTGAGAATGTGTAAAATAAAAGATTTATGTTTGATTATAGTTTTGTATTTTCTTAAATTTACACTCTATATTTTCCATGTTATCCTAAGAGACAGAATGTCTTTATAGGAAAAGACTGCCTTTTCCAAAGCAATAGCTTCAGTTTCATCGTCCTTTGCCAGCAAAGAGCTTATGAATCACCAAATGTTGTAATTGGAAAGGGATCCAACTATAAAAAAGGATGTAACAAGGATCGTGTAAAGAATATAACGTTTAAATTCTGATCAATTTTCATACTAATTAAACAAACATTAATCTTTTATTATGAAAGTTAAACTTCTGTAAAATTATAAACCCTGCTAGGCAAAATTGAATGCATAAAACTAAGGTACTTCAGCTTAGAGCAGTATTGCTTTGTATTTATTTGTGTGTTTAATTATTTATGCATTTCCCCCATCCAACAGTTTAATTAAAATTGACATTTTTCCCATTTTATTGGACTTATTCTAGTGTTTTGCAGAGCAATGCTGAATGTCTATATAACAAAGTGGGAGTTTTTGAGTAACACCATCCACCACCCTGTTGTACAAAATTTCTGTTTACCACAGAGCATAATTAAAGTGCTGACATTCAAAAGGAGCATTGACATCTTAAAGCAACCTACAGAAGATCCATAAACAGTCCACAGCTTTAAACACAGCTTTTAGTTAGTCGCTGTACATAGTAAACAACTTCTTAAAGTAAGTTGAAAGTTTTTTTTATTTATTTATACACAGACTGTTAATATACATTTACAGTGGCGTGGTGGAGCAGTGATTAGCATTGTTGCTTTGCAGAGCTGGGAACCTAGGTGCAGTTACTGGCGGGCTGTCTGTGTGGAGTTTGTATGTTCTCCCTGTATTCATGTGAGCTTCTTCTGGGGGCTCTGGTTTCCTCCAACAGTCCAAAGACATTAACCGGTAGGTTAATTGGCTTCTGAAAGAATTGACCCTGGTGTGGGTGAGTGCATATTTGTGTCAGCAATGGACTGGAGTCCCATTCAGGGTATATCCTGCCTTGTGCCTTGTGTTCTGGCACCACAGTGAAGAGCACAAGGGACAAGGTAGGATACACCCTGGATATTTACCCTGTACAGGACAAAACAGTTAGAAAGTGGATGGGTGGAATTATAAAGCAGTTAGAGAGGCTTTATTTTTCAGCAACTGGGAAAATAATATTTTTTAAAATGCAAATAATAACAATTATTTCACAACAGCAACATTTCTATACATTAATAGAACAATGATAAATTGATTGTAATTTATCGTCTGCCAAAACCCCAGAAGAATACATCTTGGGTTTTTTTCTAGATCTTCAGCACATTTTAAAGATGTCAAAATAACAGGCATTTGGTCATGGGGTCAATTCCCAAATTAGAGAAATCGCAGTTAATTTCACCTACTATGCAGTGATGTGATGCATTGTTAGACAAACAGGCTCATCGGAGCATTACCATCTCTTTTGCAAACACATCAAAGCAAAGAAGTGAGACCGTTAATCAAAATTGTTTCAGTCACATCTCTTGTAAGCTCAATCTCTTGATTAAATGATTACTTCTATATTTTAAATAATGTAAAGTTCACATTATTTTAGCATTACTTTTGCTTTTAGTTGTATAATTTTACTTTTGGAAAATTCCTGACCAATTATTTTTCATGCTTTGGAAGGTAAAAGTATGGATATCACTCACTAAAAGGACTTCCTATTATGAACTATTGTCGTACTTTCCAATGTTCTCGTGAACCACTGAAAGCATATTGTTGATAAATTTGATTTACATCTGTCATAAAATCCTTATGCTCACATTTATGATTTCCAATTAATCTTTATTTAATATTTGTTCTGTGTTCTGACTATAAAACAAATGTCATCGCCTGTCAATAGCTAAACAGATGGCACATAAACGTTCTGATAAGAAACTGAAAACAATATGTTTTTATTACAATGCATCACTAAGATTAATAAAAGCTGAAACCATGTTTGAAATGGTAAATAGCAAGGGGCATACACCAGGCTATAGCACATCTTATTGGAGTTTTGTTCTTTTGTTTTGGTTTGGTGTAATTTCCAATACTGTGTGAGACAAAATTCCTTACTCCAGTTGCCAAATTGTCAAGAGGTAGTTAAATGAAACTAGGCCAATGTTAATTTAAAGTAAGAAAACATATTATAACAATACAAGCTATTGTATACAGCAATCACAAAAGACTGACAGAATCTACAAAATAAGCCCTCTAATAAGGGACAACCTTATTAGACAAAAGCAAATTGTCTAGAGGACAACATGACAAACTAGAATTAATGTATCAGCTTCACAAATATTTTTCTAGTTTAGGTTAAATCTTTATTATTGTGGTCATTATCTCATTGGCCTCTTTTACTGTACATTTTGCCTTTCTAAAGTCTTTTGCAGTACAGTATGTGCAAGAATTTTATTTAAACTGGTTATACTTTGTTAAGTGCTGTCAAGTTTTTATCTGTAATGTACGAACTCTGAACAAAAAAAGAGTTGTTTTTTAAACTTAACTGTTACACTAATATATTTCAAGATCTGTTTACATTTATTAAATCATTTTTGCAGATTATGTCTGTAAATATTATATAATATGTAAAACAACACATTAAAACCACAACATTAAAGCTTATTACAACAAAATACAAAATACAGTATGAAGGAGCTTAGAAAACTTGTTTCCAATAAGATACAGTACTTCTCACTGATGTTTACTTAATCCAGTGTCAGTATTCCCTGGTATCACAAAACAAATACAGAAAATAAAAATTACAAGTACTTTCACTATTTTCTCTTTTAATTAAACCAACTTATTTCATCACCTGTTCAGTGGTCAAGCAGTACATCTGCCAGTATGAGAAAAATGTTTAATGTATTTCTTTTGTGTATCATCCATCATTTTAACTTCAGCGTTTGTGATGCTCTAGCAGTTTTGATAATTGGCTAGCTATCCAAATTATGGGGTCTCCTGAACAATCTAAAAGAAACCCCACTAGGAAAGAAAGATATACTGTAGCATAAAATATTGACCCTGAAAAAACACGGCCACACTCCAAATAAAATCAACAGAGAACATTGTTTTCTTGGATTTTACTTGGGTTGTAACTTTTTTTTTATCAAACTACTGTATGTTAGCATTGAAAGATTGACAACAGATACCAGGAAAATGCATACTCCAATATCACAGTTTCCCAGAGAACATTTAAGTAAGTTAGTTACAATTTTCACTCTCCTTTTAAACTCGTCTTATAATGCTTCAGTGGGGTTCAGGGCACAGGAAAGCCACCACATCAATTTAAAAACCTATTGCTTTTCTTTCTCATTTAAGTGATGAGGTTTAATTTAGCTGCTTGTTTAATGCCATTAGCAAGTGAAAAAAAGCAAACTCTCCTCATACACCTCCCTTCCTGAGGCTGTAGTGTGACATTGGAAACTAGAATAAAAATGCAGTTTTATATATTGTGCCAAACAACCAGACGCTTAACCCTTCCTCCTCCACGCGTAGTACATTGTCTGTATGTTGCTCATTTATTTTCTCCCAACACCCTGTTTACTCCTTGAGCTTAAAAAATTGCATTTTGTTTAATGTGCCCTTAACATTCTTTATCCATAATGCTTTTGGTCATTGCCAGATATATTTACATAGCTGCTATTTTTCTGCATCAGTTTTGACCTGCACTCTATTGCTCCACATTGTTTTTCTGTAACATCTGTCAGTCACCCATCCTTGTAAAAGGTGATTATGGAAGCATGGTCATTACATTTTTTGATTCATAGAAATGTGAGTACCTTACAGTATATTCTTGTTTAATGCATCGCCTGTTTTTTTCCAAGTTACTTCAACAGTGTATAAATAGGAAATACATTACAAATATAATTTATGTTCATTGCTGAATAATATTATTTCTTTCTTTAACAACATATAAGAAGCCCCAGCATGGAATAGTGCTTAAAGGTTCCAAAAGGTTTGGCACACTGCTGTTGTATCCTTGACCATGGTACTTAACTCAAATTCCTTCAGCCATAGTGTTCAGAATAGTTCTAGAGGTTCATTAGATCTATTTTAATTCTTCACTGCAAAGGTCACCACTGAAAATGAGAATTTGTTATCAGTTGACTTATCTGGTCAAAAACACAATTAAATGAATCCTGGAGTGGTATCTGCATGGACTTTGTATGTTTTCCCCGTTTTCACACCTGTGCACTGCAATGGACTGGCATCCCGTCCAGGGTGTATCCAGAATAGGTTAATGGATGGATAGAATATACACAGGAAGGCAACTTGTGGCTGAAGGTTTTGCTATATGATAATCGCCCTAAACATGCATTCAAAATCCAACAAGAATTATTTAGAATTACAAAGAAGAACAAGCATTTATGAAGTTTTTGTGAACTGATGCTGTAAGCCTCGTCCTAATGTTCTCCTAGTTTTTCTTGTCTCCGGTTTTCAATGAACTGCTACATCATTTGTGTGACAGCAAACTGAAAGAGAAGAAACAGCAGAAATATTTTCTAGATTTTTAGTGTCATTTTGACAGGCATAGATAGCAACAAATTACATAGGATTTGCCACAATGTGCAGGGTCTGTTCAGTTATGATGGTCTACTGCAAAACGTGTTTTGTGTTCTGTTGTATTGGCAGATAAACAGTTTTTACATGAACAAAAAAAATAAGGTGACTTTCTCTTCTTATTTCAGTTAGCTTTTTTAGGTTAACTCTTAATTTTATCCCCAAATGAATGTTTTTAAACTGGTAAAATATGCTGTATTCCCTTTCACAGTAATTAAGATCCATTCAGGAAAGATGTTACTATATATAGAGCTTTATTCCTCATCTGTTTGATTTCTTCTGAAGGCATTTTTGACACTTATTATTTTGTCCCTTGAATAAATATCAGAATGTATTTTATAAAGGGAAGGTGTCAAAATAAGATTTGAAAACTAAAATAAGAACATGATAAAACTTAAAGATACTGTAGATCTCAAGGCTTTAGTGGAAGCCAATCAAAAATTTAAATAAAAAAATATTATTTCTTCCATTGCAAAACACCTTCAGGACTGTTGATTTGCTCAGAGTAATTCTGACTTTTATTCAATCTTCAATATTGCATGGTGTAAAGTATGATTTGCTCTGGATTGGAACCAATGTTATAATTAGTTTATTCCTCACATTAAATCACTTTTCAAAAACATTCTTGAGACTCTAGTATCTTGTGATTATTGTTTCACCAGAGCCTTTGGTCATTTAATTTAAACCTCGTTCCATAATAACGTATCTTATCTTACCTCCTGAATCACGTTTGTTTAGAAAACTATACAATATACTGTTAAATTGCTCAATTTGTGTAACTGTTTAGGAAATCTTATAGGATGCTGCATATCCTGTACATATTTAACTCCAACATACCAAAAATGTTTACTTAACCAAACAACTTGAGGTCTCTATTAAGCATGAGGGATGTCATAAAATTTAACAATTGCGATTTGTAATTACTGTACATTCCAGTTACAGTGTCTTACATTTGTATTATTAAAGGCTGCATGTGTTCTCATAATATTGTTCGTGTCACTGTATCCTTTTCGTGTCACCATCTAAGGATGGCCAGTATCATTCTGTTATTGAATTATTGAATAATGGACCTTTCAAAACTTGAACCATAGGCTGTCATTAAATTTTTACATTAGAAAATCAATATTATTCTGAGTTGCTGTCCTGGCAGCATAAAGCGATTCATGCAGAATTGGCAGGGACTGTTATCATATGATGATGTGTTGCCATACAGGTATCCATCATTTGCAAAGCCAAGGGTGTACAAGTGGTCCCACTCCACTATGTGCTCGAGGAGTTGAATGGTCTACCCTGCAGCACAGATTCAGCATCAGGTGACCATTAATAGTAATTGTTTGCATAGTATATACAGTATAGCTCTTTTGTCCCAGAGGGGCACCAAAGTCTTTATTTACAATAAGGAACCCCACATTCTCATGCACCACTGAGGTCTGAGTGCCCAACCGCTCATTATTGGTTCTAGCATCTGAAGGCTGTGCTGCACGGTACACCAGTTTGAAAATGCTAATTCCTTGACGTCTTCTGTTGATGAGTGGTTAAAGGAGTAGTTAGGGGACTTCCATTATAAGGAAAAAGAGCTTTAAGGACAAATGGCCTAGGTGCGTAAAGATGATTTTGAGAAATAAAGTGGAGGAATTACTGTTTCTGGGTGCCAAAGCTGAAAATGTTTTGAACATTGCAGCTATGCAGCTATGCAGCTATGCAGGGACAAAAAAGCAGAAAGCATGGGTCCTTGAGATTCTCAGCATTTAGGTGTCTCCTTGTGTTCGGAATTATTTTATTCACTTTTTGGAGGCAAAGGTCACATATGACAGGCAAATAAGTTTAATTATGCATGCAATGCACTGTCAAGAACATAAAGCTTGAAGGACAAATGGCCTAGGTGCATAAAGATTATTATTTTGAGAAATAAAGTGGTTTGTCCCAGTTTGTTTCAGACTGTGATCAATAATTGGTCTATTTCACAGAGCTTCTGTGTGTTTCTTTTCTGTTATCCCCTATAACATATTCTCTAGATTCTATATTTGTCAAGAATTTTTTTGGGAAATAATTTACACTGTGTTATAGGACAGGATGGCACCTCTTCTCTGTGTTTACATTCCCCAGAAAGATGTAGGGATGACCTGCCACTCTTTGACATCTGACCACTTGGTAGAAGAGAACTGGTCAGTTTATTAAAGAGGCAGCCAAGGGTTTTAATTAGTCATTGTTTTTTGCTGCACCCGAGGGAAAAGAGAGAGACTGTGGGATTTGTGTCTTAGTTTTGGGAATTTTGGGTGTCACAGAGAAGCTTTGGTCTTGAGGAAAGACTTATGTTTCTTGCCAGTAAGGAGCTTATCTACCCAGTTGTTTATATAGAGACACGTCAAGAAGTGTTGTTAAAAGCTTAAGGAGGATCTTAAGGTTTCGTTATGTGGTTTTAAGTATTTTAAGGTATTCAGGTGACATTTGTTATTTTTAAACTGTTTATCACTGTGTGCCTCCTTGTCTAAGGGTTATGAGCTACTGCTGTGATGCACATTGTACATTTGTATTTTTTAAAGATGCAGTATGTTGCATATGGTTGAAAAACAAACTAAGGCCTGGATTAGATCAAAAGACTTGAAAATACCAAAACCTGAACATTCATACTCTAACTGACATTTCAAAGATACATCCTCGACACATTGTGTATATATTTCGGAAAGATATAACTTAGAGGGCCTGCCTATTGAGTAGCTTATATCTATTCTCTTAAATGTACAATTAAAAATAAGATACTTTTTCCATCCAAAAAGTAAAGAAAGATGTATCCAAAGAAATCTTCAGCAGACCTCAGCACAAGAGCAGTGCTCTTGTAGACAGTGAGCAGCAACTCTGTCTAGTGCAGTATTTATCTAGCTTTATTTTTTCTAATTTGCTATCATATAATATTTGAGAAATATTCCTTATAGCTTCCTTCTAGAATGAATTATTAAATATTATGTTTTAAATATGTAGCATTAATGTCTAGTAACCTTCCTTTGTTCTCCAAAAATCATATAATGTATCTACATCATACAAATGAAATCTAAAAATACAAAACATTTTGACCAAATATAGCTTAACGTTGAAAATGCAGTAAGTTCTTTTATAGAATAAACACATCAGTTCAACTGAAATTCTATCTTCCAGTCCTGAAGACAAATGTTTTACATTTTAGCTGAATTGAACATTTTCATTAGATTTCATACTTTTTAATGCTGTACTTTATAATAATATAAATCTACTAATAAACCATGTAAGACTGCAGTCGGCAGCACTAGAAGTACCAAAGGTACTGTACATAATGACTGTATCAGATGAAATGGTTTTAAAACTCAGACTATTAATCTGAACTTTACAGTTCACAAAGTACATACACAAAATACTTTTTTTTATAAATGTGGTTAAACGAAACAATGAAAACTGAGAGTAAGCTGTCAGTGATCATCCCAATACTTCACCTTCATTTTTTTCACATGTCACATCACATTCACACAACAATGACAATTACTATAGTTGGAAATTTTACAATAGCTACAATGGTCTCCCCATTTTTATTCCACCTAGATTTAATGCCTGATTCCTAGTCGTACCTATCTACCTCATAGAAAAAAAGTATTTGCTAGCAAAAGCAACTCCATGAAACAAGCTGCAGCCCAACTTGATGTTTCAAGAGAAACTGTGCCCAAGACTCTGGCAAAATGACACGTATTGCACTGTTAATAGACTTATAGTATATACTGTAGGTTGTGGACAGAAAAATGCAAACCTCATACAGTATGCTCTGTTATGTGCTATGGCATGTAATATTCCAATGTCTGCTGAGTTGTGTAGGAGGGATGTAACACTGTTCTTCCACAACAAAGTCCATTAACTCTCTCTCATCCTAGCGTTAATCCCGCATAAACAGGGTCCGCTTGTCGGCACGCCTGTCTCCATTTGGTGGTTTGAACCAAATCTTTGAGCTGACGTTGCCATTAAATGTGACCGAGAATACTCCAACTGGCGCGTCACTCCGCCTGCCGTCGGGGGGGGGGGGGGGAGAACAAAGTAATGTAGTCAATTCATAGAGGGGGATTATTAGGAGGCATGGGAAATTTGGACAGGATGCCGGGGTTACACCCCTACTCTTTTCGAGAAACACCCTGGGATTTTTAATGACCAGTGAGTCAGGACCTTGGTTTTACGTCTCAACAAAGTCAATTAACTCATACCTGGTAAATAATGGTTGAGACACTGTCCAGAGTGTCTTTTTAGATTGTCCCTTAAATGTTTGATTTCATTCTGATCTGGTGACTGAGAAGACCATGACATCAGTTATCGTCATCAAACACACCCCTCCCAGCAGTAAAGAAACTGCAACAACGGAGGAAGATGATTAGCAGTGAATAGCAGTAATCTTGTCTTCTAAATACATCCAAACTATACTACGAAAAATGGTCCGTACAACATTAAAGACCCAACGGAATCCTTCACTGTTGGAACTAAGCACTTCAAGCTGTAGAAATCTTCAAGTTGGTGCCACACTTGCATTCATCCATTTGTCAAGAAAGTGGTGAAGAACAATTCATCTGACCATATCACATTTCTCAACTGCTCAGTTTGCCTGTGCTCTTTGCAACACTGGACCCACAAATATCCGTTGCCAGGTGTGATGGGTGTCAACTACATCTTCACTATGATATCCCAGTCTGTGGAGTTCTCAGTGGACCATTTTTCATTAATCTGAAAGTTCATGCTCAAGGTTGAAATTTGCGGTCTTTTCAAATCAATGCACACATACCGCAGTCCTTAAGTATGCAATTCCACCTACTGCAGCTCTTTGCAGATGATGCCTTTCTTTTGGGTTTCCATGATGACATCACCTTAGTCACCTTGGTTTATGAAACTGCAAGTTCAGCATCAGCAAGGTGAGGTGGCTTGGTCAGTGAACCTCTTGCTAAAGGCTCCACAACAATCACTCCTCTTTCAGTCACTGAGAATCAGGCAACCAAGCCTTGTGTACTTAGAATTATGCTTTGAGTAACTATAAGTATGTTGGGATGTTTTTTGATTGATTAACGCTTGAGACATACCTTTGTGAAAGCTGTTGCTTTTGATATCCTTGGTGTCCTTTATTATCCCGGTGTTTTTTTCACTATCTGTGCATTCACATAATCATAGGAGTGTAAAGAAATGAAGCAGAAATTCTTTGCTATACTTCTTAAGTATGGACAAAAAAAAGTTGCAAATACACACTCTGGCAAAAGTAACTTGCCATCTGAATCTTTGTAAGGGTTATTAGTTGCAGTATCTGACTGACAATTGAAATCAAAATAGTATTTTTACTATGATATTCAGTGCAAAGAAATCACCCCCAGAAGTCAATAATGATGATTTCTAATGAAGGGCAGAGAAAAAGAGAAAGAGTCAGCACATTTTTCTGGTTCTACAAGCAAACAGGTCAAGACTGATACCCTGGCAATTCAGCTGATGACGTACATCAATAAAGATCTCCAGACATGTAGTATTTAGCTACTTTACTTGTGTTTGAATATCTTATTCATGATATGTAGCCTAATTTTACCATCATATCAAGCCCTACAGTACTGTTCATGCTAAGATCTGAGAGTCTGATAAAGCATGAAAACAAATGATTTGCTCTATGAGTGAAGTGCACTTCCACCACCACAGGCTGTTGGATGGCGAGACAACTGCGTTGGGTGACAGCTCACTGGAATGATCTCAACAGTCTGGAGAGACATTCTGCTGCACTAGCATGACTGAGTTTTAGATGCCTACACTTTCAATGCTTTGGTAGATGTCTTACAGTAAGCAGTAAGAGGCATTTTTCCAAAATGCTTCAGTCCCTGAAGTTGATCTGAGCTGCCACCCTGCTGCCAAAGTTCAAGAATGATGTCACCATAAAAAATCTGAGGGATATTCTGTCTCTAAGTAACAAAGATGATTAATATGAGTGCTTCCGTGTGGAGTATGACGACGACTGGAGTAATGCGTCTCGAGTGAAGGCAGTCGAGGTCATCCATCACATGGTGAAATCTCCGTAAAGGCACTATGCCTATTAGAAAACTATATTTGGTTTAATTAAAAAATAAGCATTCATTTAACTTTAATTTGTGATATGTTCTAAATATCCACTGAGAACTGTTTATAAAACAGTTAATACATATAATTCAATTCTTTTCTAAATTCAATTTTAAATTCTAAAAGGCATCTGTGGCTGAAATTTTAAAAAATGTCCTGGTGCAATTGGCTTAAGTGGAACTTGTTTTTGAAGACTGCCTACTGAAACATTCCAAATACATTTAAAATACAAAATACATTTAATAATTACTACTCACCTAACATAATCAGTTTTACACTGGACTGATGATATGGAAAGCAAATTCATAGAGAGAGGGATTTAAACTTTGAATCACAGTTATAATTCCAGCAGGCCTACTGTATATGGCAAATAGAGCCTGCTAGACCTCAAATGTGTGTTGGAATTATTTTTGTTTAATAATTTTCATGTCTCATATGTGACATCAACATTGTATTCATGTTATCTGTGGGGATATAAATAGTGTATTTTACAGTGCAGATCTGGAGTACATCAGGCAGCAAATGGAGCAAAGCTCTAAAAAGAGGACCTTTTTTGCTTCTTTGAGGTCTTTTGTTCAATATTTGCTCTGTTCAGAAAACATCATGAAATCTGCAGAGATGTTTTTCCCCAATCAGGGAAATGCATTATGGCCAGCACACTCCTCCCTTGCCACATCTGCCTTTGAGAGGATCTTCTGTGTCACTGGACTCTTATTTAGCAGGTAAAAGAGTGCAAAAGAGTAAGACTAGAATTGAATAAGCTGCCACTGAAGCTGAACAAGAAGTCATTAAATTAAAAGCATGCATTCTTTAGTATTGTTGAGTATAAAAAACAGATGTGATTTAATAGTTTAGAAGAGTAATAGGGATGTACAATAATTTTAAAAACAAACCTTCATATTTTTAACATTTGATCATTTAACATGGTAAAACTCTGTGGCAAACTTAAATTCCTGTTTAGAGATGTACAGTAAAGGTAGCCATAGGTGTGTGTTAACGATGGCTACATTTTTAATTCTGATACTTTTGTGCATTCCCTCATGTAGTTTCTATAAGTAAACTTTTAACAACATAGTTTTTCAAAGTAACAGTACTTTTCTTCAAGTAAATAAAAGTACACTTTGTGAACGTACTCTTCCAGTCCCTATGCAAGCCTAGTGCCTTCTGATTGCTTGCATTACAGACATTAACAGAGGGTTTTTCTTGGACTTTAACCATCTGGAACTTGATTAAACTTAAGATTGTGTGAAGAGCTGTATCCATAGCCAGCTCTTTCCACAAGTAGACATGGCTAAAGGAATTCAGCCAAATGTGACATGGCAAATCTAAGCTTCACTCTGTATACTGTATATACAGTAGCTACTGTATAAATACATGTACATGCAGTAGGTCATTTCTACAGCCACATCGGCTCATTGGGCCAAAGCTTATCCTGGTTTCCATGGCATCAAGCAAACAAGACAGCTTGTGGCCACCCCCACCACAGGACACATGTCCATCACAGAGTTCACCTCCTAGTAATGCTGGTCTCCATTTCATCCGCTGGGAGGACTGGAACAATCGGGGAAAAGGACCCGATTGGTAGCAGGGAAGTGAACCCACAATTCAGCAATAAACACTTAGGCACTGCACTACACTGTTCCCATAAATACATAATGTATGAAATTTGGAACTTTTGTAATGGCAGACTTGTCTGTGGTTAAAATTCTGTAAAAGGCAAAAGATGAAGAAGAAAGTTCTCACAAAGAAGCAACATAGAATCATTAGATTTGATTCACTTCAAGTGCCAGCAGAAAAAAAATCCAATTAAGGTTTTTTGTTTTTTGTTCTCATTCTTAATGAAACACTTTCTGCATATTTCCCCTTAATCTTTGAAAGTTCTGGGAATTCTATTGCCTTATTACTTTATACATCAAGTGAAGAGACACCAAAAAGCTCCAAGGGATTAATAACAGAGAAAAAAAATCTGAGGTCAAGGAAATACTGCTGCAGCTGTTCCAGGTACTTACTTAAATCAAATGATAGAAGCTAATCTATATTCTCACAGTAGTTTCTGTTTCCGCAATTCTTTTCTTCTGCTCCTTTCATAGTTGCATCAAATTCAGAATTAATTTTGCAGCTGAATAAAATTACAGTTCCTAAATCTCACAACAAAATACAAGCAAACGGGGAGGTGGAAAAAAGATGCATAGATCCCTTTCATTTGTGCTTTGACCATTCAGTTTTATTTTTTTCCCTCCTGAAGCACCTATATTTATGTAAAAATCCCTTAGACAAATAAGCCTATTCACTATCCCTGGTCCTCGCCATATTAGTATTTTACACACGTAAATGACACTGCAAACAGACTCCTATTTTTGAATGCAAATGAAATTTGAGTCAGGGTTCCGGAAATCTCAAGGTCTAATCCCTGGAGAACTTTGCTCAGAGGTTTCTAATTAACATTTTTTTAAAAAGAAAGCCAAACTTGGCATCACAACTGGTACTGAACATGGAAACAAAACGACATAATAATTCATACTTCCTGGTTCTGCAGTACTTTTTCAGAAAGTACTTTTCAGAGGTTTTTTAAAG
The DNA here is from genome assembly GCF_040954835.1 of Lepisosteus oculatus. Classification (NCBI taxonomy): domain Eukaryota; kingdom Metazoa; phylum Chordata; class Actinopteri; order Semionotiformes; family Lepisosteidae; genus Lepisosteus; species Lepisosteus oculatus. The sequence continues at coordinate 50,227,206 of NC_090698.1, read as the reverse complement.
TGTAAAGACCAAATAAGGGATGGAGTCTATCCATTTAGTAATTTATATACAGTAGGTACTGTAACTGTCGTGTGGATAGTTTCACAAGAATCAGACAAAGGTTTAAGCATCGCTTGCTCTAGATAAAACTGCAAAAAAAAACAACAACCCATGATGTACTTCTTTGCGGCTCTGTTTGCCCAAATCATATATTCACAACGTGAAATCTAGAAAATAATATTACGTAACCAAAATCCGCAATATGGAAACAGAACCTGTGTAATTGTTGATAGATGATGTACTCGTAACATTTTTTCAAGACGAACTACAACATGACTTGTATGTACTTGATATCTCTAATCAATCCACGGGTCCCAGCACAAAACGAATCTAAAACGCATACCGTTTCCCGCTTCTTATTAGTTGCTCAAAAGTAATTTGACCGTATAAAATGCATAATATAAACCTAGAAACATATACGTGAGCAGTACTTAAGCACTGTAGTATCGGTGTTAAGACATACCTCTCAAATACTGTAAATCAAGTTAAAAATATCTCAAGACCGATTCTGGTCATAATGAAACCATGTTTCGTGTATGTTTTCTTTAAAGTACCGAGACCAGCCATATACTGTATGTTTATGTTCCAAAATTAATATCGTTTATGGCCTTCACACGCGTTACAGTATGCTCCTATTCTTTTTATGCTCAGCTACTAAGATTTCCCTTCAGTGGTAAAATTAGATATGAATATTCAATACTTAAACGGGCACAGTTAAGACATTAAATATACATATACATACTGTATACAGTACAGTTTTCATACGGTAATATGTTTATGTTTCTAAATCAATCTCTTTTATGAGCATGTGAAAGACATGGTGAATCGATTCTAAAAAATTACTGTACTTTGCATGATTGGAAACAAATGCGTGATTGCGAAATGCTGTGGTGTTACTTTTACAAAGACGGTCAATGAAAAAAAGAATGTTGACCAGGGCAAAACTTTGAGTTTACAGCTTGTCCAAGGTCATTCATTATTAATACTATTAGTAATATCTTCGTTAAAGACTTTGATGGCCACAGCTCAAACATGAGAGGTTGAGCTTTATTAGCTCCACCTTGCGGAAATTCCGGATACTATTATTTTGCTTGTCGTATTATAGGAGAATTTACGGTAACTAGCGGTATTTACTGGTAGCTTGCGGTAGACTGCATACAGCGTACCGCAAAATAATGCGGTATCGCCCGCGCATTTTGAATGGCTGCATCTGTAAGCTACAGCTCTTGACTTAAATTTGGTAAATTTAGAATATTTTTGTTTATACAGAGGGCCATCGTGTTGACAGCACATGAGTTCATTTACTTTACGGCTAAAAGTTTTAGTTTCAGATCGTGCTTCTTGGAAATTGCAAAGTACAATATGATTATTTGCTTAGTTGAGTGAATTGACCAAGGTTTTCAGCACAAAGAATGCCAGACTAGCCATACGTTACACATTCTGCATATTTAGAAACAACATGTTGGCAATATTGGCTTCCAATTAAAATGTGCAAAATGCTACTGAATATTTCTGACAATTTAAAGTACTTATTATCCTGATAAAATCAGACCTGGAACTTGGTAATTAGCTTATATCAAGGGTGGCTAACTTGGTGTTTGTTGATAACTTCTTTAAACTAATATAAAGTAATACAAATTATTCTAAGCTGCTTTATTTGTTTTATAAGGGTATATACAGTACTATGGGCTATTTAGCTCTTGTATCTTGTTAGATATTATTTAATAGTTAAAAATGTGTGCATACAATTTTTGTATGACACAGCATGTTATCTACCAATGTGTTATATTGCAAAAAGACATATTATAACACTAAGCATTAAATGTTCTTAAAGATTTCTAATAATCTTTCTGCTTTGTTAAGAACATAACCTAGCAGTATAGGCATCTCTGTGTAAAGCACAAGGAATGGAGCTGGAAGGTATTGCTGCAGCAGATAAAAATGTTTCTTTTAAGAAATTGCAGGAATTTCAGATACTAAAAATCAAGTTATCTAGATAGAGTAAAAACACTCCTCTCCTTTGAAAACTGTCAAATATAAAAAGAATGACTTTGGCACATTTATTTGTAATGTGTATAAATAAATTGTTGTAAAACATCTTTCTAAGTCAGAAAATATACCAATTGTTAATGTTTAAATATTTAAATATTTTTGTGACCTATAATACCATTTAATATTTAAAGCTGTAACTTTAAAGTATGTCACTTATTATAAGTGTTATAAAGTGGTTTTTCACTGAAAATTAATGTACATACAGAACCACTGACTGCAGAAAAAGAGTGTGGTTGTGGTTCTCTGCTAGGTAATTCTAGAGACAAAACAGAATTATTGAATGCACAAAAGCAGTTTTACCAATGTGTCATAATACAAAAGTAAAACCTTTAGAAATCCATTAATGCACATGATATAATTCAAGTTTTGTTTAAAAGTGCTGACTGACTTTGCAAGGTCTAACAAGTGCTAGGAGATCATTTCACACCTTTAAGCAACAGGACAGAAATCCCAGTCTCCCCCTGTTCAGAGCTTTGTTTTGGGAACAAAGTCCCAAGAATACAAACAGCATGTAGGTATATACAACAGGTCACTGATGTATTCAGGAACAAAAAGATAAATTAATTTCATTTTCTGCTTCCTGACTTTTTTCTTCAATTTTCAAAGTGATGTAGGTAAAATGAAACAATTCAATATGCCTATAATTTCCCTTCATCAGAGGCTCAGGATGTAAAAAATAAGCATATTTTAAGAAAATTACATTCAGAAATTCTTTTAAAGCATTTAGGCATTCTTATCAGTAAATGTAGATATGAGGTCTCAGGTCCAAATAACAGCTACCTTTCACTTTCACTACCTCATAATGCACATAATGCAACTTGCCAGTACAGCACAAACTATTTTCACTAAATGTAAGAAGTGAGTCCTTCACTACTTCAGATTCTTCAGAAACATATCTAATTGTTTTGATACAAAACATCACATCCATTCTTTAGATTCTATTAAGAATACCTTAAAATTGGGTCTATAAAAATGTTGTTTATGGGCACAACTTATGAACGAGAAAAAATGTTTGCCTCAGAGAACAAATACGCTTTAAATAACATTAATCGGCAGAGGCTTTAGATTTTTTTTCTGAAAAGGGAAAATTTTATGTGTGAGTTGATACAGTAGGTGTGGAAACTTTAATGGTTGGGAAAAGAATATATTAAAATAAGGATCAGAGACTTTCTCCAAATCAGTTTTTTTCTGGCAACCTCTGAACACCTGCTTCAGAGCTGCTGATTTCAAAAGTAAATTAAAAGTGAAAGTCACATTTTAAGAGTGACCTGTGTCCAATAGTTTGCAATTAGGTGTTATTCACTTGTATGCTAATGGTCCAGATTTACATTGGAGGGCAAATGAGCAGCAGCAAGGCACCACAGTGCATCTTCCACCTCAGAAGAAAGTAATAGTTTACTGAGGTGTTTGTCTATGATTCTAACAGCAATGTTGTGTGTTCTAGTGAGGAGATTTGCATTATTACCTGCCTGGTTAGAACACAGGTAATACATCTTTTATAACTAGTAGATGGCCTGCTGGCCAAAGTCAAGGGAGATCCTGTTGTCATGGTCCATATTGAAACAAAACAGAGGAAAAAGTAGGTTCTGTAAGACAGATTTAAACAGTTTTACATGTTCAGGTTTATGAGTCACATGTCTTTCTTTTGAAACAGCTGTAACTGGTTGATACAAGCAAGACAGTCTACATCTGTATCAAGAAGGAGCAAACTGGCAATGTAACAGTTATTTAAACTAGGTACTGGGGAGTGGGGGAGCTCAGGGAGCTCATTCAAGGGAAATCAGCTTTACTGGATATGGCCCAGGGTGAAAGCAACATCAGTCAGTTAGGTTTGGAAGAGAACAATGCAGCCTGGAAGGCTGAAACCTTAGCAGATGAAAAGAGATGCTGTACAACATCAAGCAGGCAGAACACACTTAGGAAAGCAAAAGCCTCAAACAGCCAAGTCCTTAGAGACCCACATCTCAATGTGAGGAGCATCTGAAGCAAGATATTGGATTTAGGAGCTACAATAATTATAAGCAACTATGATATTATAAGAAAAGAAAATTTGATTTGCAGATTGTGATGGGGTTGAATTCAGAATTACCGGGTACACAATTACCACAACAGGCAAGGAAGACAGAAAAGACATCAGTTTGCATTAAAAATAACATAAAGACAGGGTTATATGAAATAGATAGTACAAACCATTTGAAAACCATTGAATCTTTGTGGATCAAACTTCAGAATAAGACCACAGTGGAGGTTAAGACATTCAGTGCAAACAGCTTGTTAGGTTACTAGGAGCTTATTGATCCAAGGATCTCAACAAGAAACCTCTTGAAAGAAGTCAAGGTGTCTTTGACAACATAGGACATCCACTGTGTCAACGACATAGGTGATGTAGAAAAACCTGATGCAGATGCATAAAGACTGAGTCCGCTATGTCTCCTGGACCTCTCAGTCCTGCCTCAAGAAGCTCTGAAGATGACAGCACCTCCCTGCGGATGAAGGGAAGGGTGCAGGGTGCAGGTGGAAACCACCATGCCCAGAAGCTAGGGTTCTCCCAGGGTGAGCTGAAATTGCCAGTCAGTCGAAGGAGTCTTTGCCTAACCCTGGGGTAGGGAGGCTTTGTGACTCGACCACATTGGTCCAGGCTTCTGTGGAATAGGCCGCCCCAAGCTCAGAGTTGTGTACAGTTCCCCCAGGCATACCAGAGCCAACACCTCCTCACCCCTGTAGACAGATCACTGCTCTTTCTGTACCCTGTGCCTTCAAGGGGAGAAACTAGGAATCTAAGCAGGGCATTTGGAGTTTTCTGGATGAGAGCGGGTGGATTTGTTTTCTTCAGACTCCTGTGGTTCTGTGACTGTCTCTCAGGCCACCCACCCTGCAGCCCCATGTGACACCTCCAGCAGGTCCCCTGTCCCACAGCTGTCCTCTGACAACAATGAGGATGACCTCCGGACTTGAACTCTCGCAAAGTATCTGGCTTTCCCACTGGCCTGCTGGCCTTCATAATCTAAGGCCTATGTTCAAGACTAAAAAAATAAGTTATTTAAGTCTATCAGTGTACCTATACCTAGTTGCTTTTCTTTGGACTGATAGCAGAGTAGCAATTTTTTTTTCCAGTTGTGCACAATACTCTTAACATTGCATTTAACCATGTTCCCAGGAGTTAGATTATTGCTGTTGATCTGACTGCCTATCTTAATGCAACTGCTTAATGCAGTTGTGACAATAACCACAACTTCTTTTTCTTGTGTTCTAGTGGCACTAACACTGATTTAAGGGACTAGGATCTGATATTCAGTATCTCCGATTCTCATTTCTGAGAACACTGCTGTCTTGAGCTTCCAAGTCAATGACTGACTATTTCCAGGTCCTGGAGCAAATCTTATTAGCAATATGATGTTCAATGACAGTATCCAGAAGGACTGCTGTGTGCCTCTTCCTTTGATAGCCCATGAACACCGATTTATGCCAGTTCATCCATTTCATGGTGCTATTTCAGTTTCTGCTCCATCTCCAGTGCATTGAATTCTTCAAAGATGAACTGGATTTTATGGTAGCTTTCATAGATGTAGTTTAGCTGTAAGGGGTCTTCCAAGAGGCTATACGGGTTGCACGCAAATCACAGGCTTGAGGATGGTTTTTGTGTTGGGGGTTTTATGGTGCTAGAGATTAATACAGCTTGTCTTTAATGTGTTTGACCTCCTCTAGCCTTCCACAGATGGACTCCCTGTCCTTTGGGCATGGCTCGTTTCATTACACCTGTTGCTGCAAGAAACCATCTGCAATCTCTATGGCAAATAGAAATCCCTCCTTCGTGAAACAACACCTCTCCTGGTACACAAATGTGTATTGTTCGCTTTCTGTTTTAAGATTTTTGTGTTTTTTAAATGCACTTTTAATTATATATTTTGTAAGGTTCTCTGAATCATAAAAATAAATCGCCTATTTTCAGTCTAATTTTTTTCACTAAAATCCCAGATACCAGTACAAACTAAATATAATTCAGGAGAAGACTTGGTTCCTTAATATACAATGCCAATTTACCAAAAACAACTGTTTTATAATGTATTGATTCAAAGCAATACAAAAAGAAACTTTTTTGTTTAGCTATGTTTCTCCTGCTATAACAGAAATAAAAGTAAAACCCAATATTATTGGTCTCCAACATTTCTGCTACAATTCTTCATGATTCTGCATTGAAATAACACAAATGTTATTTTTAGGGTATGCCTTATGACTTTTAGTGAAATTTCAAGAGATCTAGTGATAGGAGTGGGCTACAAACCTTCCAGCTCAGACAGTCATATTGATGCTTCATTTTACAATTCAAACTTATCTGCATGTAGAAAGGCAGAGATGATATTATGGAGGGATATACATTTTGACTGGGACAAGCCAATTGGGATCACATGGTTCATATGGTAAATGACTGCATTTTTACTCAGCTTGTCAAAAAGAAAAGGCGCCCACATTGATTTGGTCTTAAGTAAACACACAGACTGAAGTAAAAGGATAGGGAAACTGTGGTTGCAATATAATCAGTTTTCAGAAATATTTCAAAAAGAGATGTGAAGAGTCTCAAATAATGTTTTATGATTTTAAAGAGAGAGAAACAGAGCTTAAAAGAAGCCAATCAGATTAAGTTAGTCAAATCAGTAGAGAATGCATAGCACTGGAGACGAAAGAAAAAATCATACCAAACGTTAACAAATCATGGCTGAGAAAATACTGGTCTGAATGGTTCAATAAATCAATGAAGAATTACATAAAGAGAAAGAAAATGCTTTACAGAGAAAACAGAAGGGACCAAAATGAAACAAAGAGCAGCAATTTCAAAGCACAGACACAGAAGTAAATATAACTGTTCAAACCAAAACTCATGCTGAGTTTTTTTATCATATTACAATAATATCAGTGAAGGAAGAAGCAGAGTGTCTTAGATTTGCAATACAAACTGGGAATGTTTTAGATTTTGCACAGTTGTTCACAACAGAGGAAAAATAATATGCTAAAGGTTAAAAGATTCAGTTCTAAACTATGTCAGCATGCTAGATAATATGTTAAAGAGACTATAAGAATTTCAAACAAATTGACTGGACCAGATGGTATTTCCTTATATCTGCCACATACATGTATATAAAGTACTGTATCTAGCTACACCTATGACATATTGTTATATTACAACAAAACCTCAATATTTGTGGGCTCTATATTCACACGTTTGTCTATTCACTTGACTTCTTCTGCAGTAGGACTGTTAATGTGGGCACCCATTTCAGCATCTTCATCTCAAGCAACTATTTCACCTGGTCTCCATCAGTCTCCATAGTAAAGGTTTATCTTGGTTAACACTGAGTTAATATGTTAATGTAGCGGTGCATCATAGGTTATTCTTTAGTTACTCAGGTTCCTTCAAGAAAGCATTTGATGAACCTCGTGTGTAGACCTTTTTTCAGAGCAATGCTTGTATGTGAGTGTTGTTTTGCAAACTAAAAGAAATATTAAATAACAATAAAGACTCCGTGGTCCCCTAAGTTATCACAGTCTCAGATCATGTGTTCTCATGGACAAGCATAACAAAAGAAATTAGAAGGGAATTTGACAAACAGGATCAGGAGAGTAACTTGGCAGTGTGGAAAGGGAGTGAGCACACTTAATGTTCTTTAATAAATGTATTACTGAGCTGTAAATAATTTCATTACAGTACTGTAGTACTGCATTTATAATAGCAATACAAATAAAATGTAAAAAATAAAAATGTGCTCTACTAAGAATGAAAAAACTAACTTGAATATACAGTAGGGGAGGCTATAACATCATTACATTGAACAACATTGAACTTGAATTATAGGTGGAAAACCATACTTTTTACATTTCCAGAACGAATTTTCATTAAAATACTTACTACCAATAAATACTAACATTATTTCTTAAATGGATTACAGTTATAACGTAAATATTAATACAAACATGTTTGTTTCCCGTTCCTTCCTTTCCCTATAAGGTATTACTGTAAATAGCACATTCACAAATCTGCCAATGGCTGAGACTTCAAGGTACCTAACCCTCATAAATACTGAGGTTTTATTGAATATCTATCACACAAAAATGATGGAAGACCACACACTACAATATTTTGACTGACACAGGTTAAGGAAAACCCTCAAAAAACGTTTGTGAATACCATAGGTTGGTCTGTTTACAGTACTTTAGATGAAGAAAGTGATTTGAGCTTCATGAAAGTCTAAATAAAATATGAAAGGTAGCTTAATTGCATGTATAATACAAACACATATGGTATATTTAGAATATTTAATTGACACAATGACCTAACAGTAAATATTCTCAAATAAACTAATGACTAATCAATGAGTAATGACTTTAACCAGATATTTTCTGGAACTAATTTATCAGGCTCTGGCATTTGCTTTGGGGAATTTGTGGCCAATCATTTTTACAAAACCCATTTTTGGCTCACTTTCGGCTGATAAATGGCTTGCTTGACATTATCCTCCAAATTTTGCCACATACATTGTCAACTTCATGGTCTATTTGTTTTGGAAGGCAGTGTATAGTTTTCACTAACTAAAACATTTCTCTTTGTAGCCAAAAAGTTAATCTGTTGACTCATCTGTACCGAGAAAATTATTATAATTATTATGTGGATCATCCAGGTGCTCTTTGGCGAGCCTAAGATGAGTGGTAGTGTTCTTTTTAGAGAGTTATCCTTCAATGAAAACAGTGCCTGTTCAGTCTTTTCCTAAGAGGCATGAACACTATAATGAAAGATGCTTACAGATCCAGAGTTCGTATGCAATTTCCTGGATGATTTTCTAAATTGCTCTTGGGGAGATTTTGGCAGGATAACTAGTCCTGGTGGAGTCACTTAATATTTTCCATTTGTAGACTATTTTTCTGACAGTGAACGGATAAAGCCCTAAATGTTTAGAGATTTCTCTCCAAACTGGTGAGCATCAATTACTCCTTTTCAGAAGTCCTCAAAAATCTCCTGACATTTTTCAACTAACCTACTTTATGGTAAAAACCAAATTCATACAGTTTACATACAGCAGTGTTACCTATTTTCAGTCTTTGTTTACTTGTTACCCAATTATTTAACCAACTAAATGCTGTAGAGGCTTGTGTGTCTCAAAGATCCTGAAAGCTATGCCAGTTGAGGCTCAAACCCCTAGTACATTGAACAATACTGGACTGGTTTCAAGTGAGAGTCCAGACAAACAACAGTAAACTGGCCTTTTAGTTTGGGGGTTATGCATGGGGCAAATAACACCACCCTGTAAAAATCATTATGGTTACAAAAACCTTCACACGGAAACTCCAACTTGTGTTGAGGTAACAGAGACACATTGACATTAACGTAACATTCATGATGCCTACCAAGTGAAGATCCAAAGCCTTAAGCACCTGCTCAAGATGTTGGAAAGTAAGGACAATATATGAAGCAAGCAAATCAATAGAAGTAGCCAGAGAGAAGAAGCTACATCATAATAACATTTTGGGAATTTGTGAAGCTAGATGGACCAGGAGTGGCAAAATCCCCCACAGTAGTGGACAAACTATTTTATGATCTGGGCACACAAACAACCAACATCAAGAGGGAGTTGCTTTTATGTTAGATAAGGAGGCAAGTAAGACACTGCTGGGATATAATTCAGTCAGCCCCTGAGTACTCACAGCAAGGTTCACTAATCTTTCAATCATAAAATGCTATGCACCCCTATAATGAGGCAGAAGATGAAAAAGATATTTTTTACAAACAGCTTTAAACAATGGTAGAATAGGTGCTGAAACATGCCATACTCATCATTATGGAGGACATGAACGCAAAAGTAGAGGCAGACGACAAGAGAAGAGAAGCTTACATGGGAGATACTGTATGATAAAGGCCACATGGATCACCAACATCTGCAGGTAACATTTTCCAGCATAACGATATACATCAAAATATACAGTATTGCTCTCTCCAGACAAGAAAACAACAAACCAAACTGATCACATCACTAATAACTAAAAAATGAAGGTCCATGTTAGACACCAGAGTCTTCAAAGTTGCTGATGTGGCAACCTTTTTGTTTCCAAGATCATCCTTAACCTGAAGAAACCCTCTACAACATCAGCATGCAGGAAGTGAGGCGATTTAACCTGTTAAATGCCAAACACAGTTCACAGAGGGACAGAATTCCACAAGACAGCATCTGCAACCTTGAAAACGAGGACTTGAATACCCTTTCATAAAATATTAACTTCTGCTTTTACAGTTCTTTTACTGCTGTAGAACTGATAAAACTTTGCATTATTTTTTTCTCTCATACAATTATAATAGATTTTTCAGTTTTGTCTGTAGCTCAATATGTTATTTTTACCTTTGAATCCTGGGCCGTTTTACCATCTGAAGAGCATTTGTTTTCCTTCTGATTGTCTTTCTTCATTAAACTATACAGGTCATATTTTAATAGTCCTAGATTAAATTGTTTTGAAATTAATTCATTTTTAATGTTGTGTTTTTTACCTTTAACCATTGTTTTGGTATTAATTCTTAACCATCTGTTCCTAGTTCACTGCTTGAAAATCCTGCATTGTTCCTTCATAGTCTGCTTTTACAGATTAAAAGCATGCATCAAAAGTAATCATATGGTTACAATTTCCTAATGGCATTATTACATTTAATTCCCTTAATTATATGCTAATTATTTTAAAATATTAGGTTAATAAGAGCTTATATTTCAGTTAATAACAAATACTTTAATAAATATACCCTAGCTGGTGTCCTTAAAACAATTGTTGGATTAAAGAAGCAATCATATTTATCGTTATAATTTTCTGTTTGGTCACAATATTTACTATATGTGAAATATGTATATGTTTCTGTAATATGATGTCAGCTTTGCTGTATTTCTTACAGTTCTGATCATACAATAAGTCACTGTACATGTGCCTACTTGGACCCATACATTTGTGTCTGCACAAGGTGCTGAACTGAACACAAAAGAGAATATTACAAATGTTTACAATAATCTTTTACTATCTACTGAAATCCTCAATTAAAATAAATGTCACTGTTGTGTATTAAAAATTATACCAGTAAATAAAATACAGAGTATTTAATTTCCCTTAGGGGTAAAATGATATTTAATAACATGAAGAGAAAATAAGCTATAATGGTCTCCAATTATGTTAGTGTGAGACAAGAGAATGATTGATGATTTAATAAAAAATGACATGTTCATACAGAGTATTTCTCCAGGATATACTCTATCTCCCCTGCTACTTCCTGTATGTGTAAAGACATATTTGAAGGAAATAGTTTTGTTGGTCAGATTTAGCAAATTACGATTTCTTAAATTTCTTTTAAATTTCCTAAATTGTAGAGTCATCTGGTCTCTACTGAATTGAGGTTATTTTCTAATTACACTAGCAGCTTCTGTCAGTAAACTTTAGTTATACTTATACAGTATATTTTAAGATATGGGGACACTAGTCCATACAGGCATTTCAACCACATTGTTTGTGAAAATTATAAAATATGAAAGTTTCTGCAAAATTAGCCATCTATTAAAACATCTATTATTTATCACATCTGCTGTTTTAAACCTTTTCAGAGATTACCAAATTGAAAACAGAGTTGAAAACAAATAAAAAAGCAATATACTATTCAGGTCAGCATTGGGCAAGGCAATGCCCATCAGGCACCTCACGTGCTGATGGTGTCTAACTGTTTTGGACATGTTGTAAAACGACTTTGTTCATGGTGTTAATCTTTTTGACAGCTTTTTCTGTGTACTGACCCTAAACTCTAAACTACTAAAGGAAATAATGATAAAGAGCATGCTGCTTAACAGTGTACAAGAATGCCAGATCCCAGAAAGCTAAGCTGGGACTTGTTTTGAAACGCTTGCAATTCTGACCAAATTCCAATTCACAATAAGCAGACGCAATGTATAGATATGCATTCACACTTAAAAAGACACAAAATTTGACAGTTGTTCAGGAAGTAAGATTAGCTATCTGTGACTGTATCCTGTGTAGTCTTCCAGAATTTTTCCCTTCATGGTTTTAATACAAGTGAATACAATCAATTAGACATAATGAAAACTAGAATATAAAGTGAGGGTTTTGTGATGCACTGTTAATGATCCCCAGAAATGTTTTAATGTCTACCAAGCGTATTAGTTAATCAGAAATTAATATAAACAGTGATCTGTAAAACAGTTCCTTGAAAGTCATTGTTGTAGGTCATTTTAAATGAAAGATGCCAATCACTGATATTCATTCCTGGTTCTGGTGGGCCTCTGTGTCTTAAAGTTTTCACACCACCCCAGATTCTTCAGCATTTTTTATATGTTTAAAATGTTCACCATATTGGTCTTCTTCCAGGTCTTAAATCATTGTGTCACAAATCTTACTCCCGCGTGCACCTCCCGGCGTGCACACCTGCGCCGCATTTAGCAATCAGTCCATCACCCCCCGCTCTCTCATATATACCCCTTCACTCCCTTTACTCCTCGCTCACTGTAGAGATAGCCTTCGCTTTCTCTTGTGAGCTTTATTTTCGTCTCTGTTTACTGGATACCGACCCTGCTTGCCTTTGACCACGATTCCGTCTCTACTCGCGTTAGTTGGATTTGGACACCTCGGTGCCTTGATCTCTGGATACCTGACCTTACTCTGCCTCCAACCCCAACAACGTCTCTGCCTCACGTCTTCCGGATTTGGATACCCCGCTGCCTGACCTCTAGTTTACCGGCCTCACCTGCGTACCCCGACCTTGTACCTTGTACCACGACTTTTGGAAGTCTGACATTACTCCTATTAGCTCCGCATAGGGTTCGTTATTTTCCTCCGGTTCATACACTTGATTGTGACACATTGAGTATTTTATATATTAAGTGCCTCTACAAACTGATAGACTATGGCCCTCCAGGACAGGAAGTGAATATAACTGGATGCCCATGGATGGAATACCACAGTATCTATAGATTTTTATTCCATCTTATTACATCATTACATCTTAATGATCTATCTGAGCAATTAATTAGCCTAATTGGACCAATCTATCACTTTTCAAAGGTCTGCTGAAGATTAAAAGAAATATAGATAGCCTGTTGTATTCTGCCTGAGGGCTGGAGAACTTGTGAAAAATTAAGGGGGAACTACTGTTATTTATATATGTGGTTGTTATAAAGAAAAGTGCATTTCAAATCACAAAACTTAAATTTACACAGTAACTTGTAAAATCTCCAATTTACATCACAAAATAGATATAAATGTCTGTGTATCGTTATATCACTTGGTTTAGGAACTTCCTGTGAACAGGTTTTCTTAAATATGTAGAGCATATAAATAATACAGAACACAAACATTCAAATACAATCAATAATTTGATCTCTGTTACAATCCTCATGGTTAACTATAAAATATACTATTAACAAAAGAAGCACAATGTGTCAAATGAAATTACAGTACTAATTTTCACAGGCTCTCTAACACCACATAGGCTTAAAACATTTTTCAGTGTTTTTCTAACAATTGTTGTCTGTTATTCATTGTTATTTATATGTTTATAGGGGGACAGAATAGAGTAGAGGGATAAGCCTCTGAAATCATAATTGAAATGTGTTGTGTTCCCTGCTGCTGACACTACTGTTGTACCCTTGAGCAAAGTAAATTAAACCAGTAGCACACATTTACATGTACAGTATAAGTTTAGCACCCAGCTGTATAAGTAGGGACAAGTATTGCTGGAGGTAAGCCCTGCTACTGTATGTACATGTACATACTCTCAATCTGCTTAATGCTATGGTAACCGAGAGGATCTCTGGTTTGATGGCCTGAAGAGAAGCCATGCTCTGTTATGGACATTGCTTTAGTTCCAAAAGTGTTCTCAAACCTAAAATTCTTCGGTAATGAGCACTAAAACTAACAGCTCCTTTCTGAGATGTGGTATATCATACTGTGCAATGCTTACCTGTTTTCATACCCTTTCAATTGTGGTGGTCAAAGGCTTTGTGGAGGATGTACTTAAAAGAAGGGTGCAGCTGTGCTCTGCCCCACTTGGGATTCAATAACCGACTCAAAGCATACGCAGGGCCTCTGTTAATAGCACAGAGAATTCCCCTACTCTAAAATGCTGCACTCATTCTGCCACAGGAGAATTTATCATTAGGTTTCAAGGGGTTGATGTCACTTCTGTAACATGCTCCATGCCATGGAGCTCTGTACTACTTTTCCAGGCAAGCTGTACTTCAGCTGGAACGACACTGAGGAACTTAATATAGTTATTGTCACGGTCGTCATCCCTCCTCTTGAGGGCACTCTGACCCTTTTGTATTTTAGTTTCATTATTCCGCTCACCTGCCCCTTGTTCCCCATTTATTATTTAAACCCCATGCCTCTGAAGCTCATGGCTCTGCATTAGAAGACGGACACCCGGAAGCCCACCTAGCATCAAGTCGCCCCACGTCCACGGCTTGAGGGCATAGGCTTCAGAACCAGCTCAGTACGGGGCTCCAAGCACCTGGCCTCGTTATCTTGTTTTTAACTTCCTTGTTCCTGATCCCGTTCCTGGTTTTAATCATTTGCCTTGGACGGATCTCCCAGCACTTGAACCCTGGACTGCACCCTAGTTTCCCGTTTGGACTTCCCTCGTTTGGACTTGTTCGCCTGTGCTCCCCCCATGCACCTATATCACTGTCGACATTGCCCCCTGTTCATCATCCAGTCCCTCCCTCACCATGTTTTCCCTGTAGCCCTTCTCCAGTGTCTGCATTATACAGTCTGCATAGGGTCCTAAACTACGCACTTCACACGAGTCAGGACTGGCTCTCGTTTCAGTTAGTCTCCCTGGGAAAGAGAAATAGAGGTGCACATTCACCTTTTTGTGTGAATCCTGCAGCATAATCCAGTTGGCTCAGTGAAAATCAAAATTTACTTTGACAGGAAACAGCTCATTACCTTACCACCTTGTAGAGAAAACCGGTTCAGGGACGCCAAATATGTAATCATAGTGGCTCTCTGAAGGCACCAGTTCTGTAGGGTTTGGGCATTTACAGAGACAATTATTAATTGTAGCAGTAAATCACAAAGTTGATTCTTTTGATGGCTTTAGAATCCAACCATGCGACATAACTCAAACAACGCGCACACACAGGTACTAATACACGAGGATACATTTATTAATACATAGAATATGCATATAAACCTAACAGATCTTATCGAGAGGGTTATCAGAATACAAAAGATATATATTCAATCAGTTACAAAGAGTTACACATATCAAGAGGACATACGTTCAGTATATCATTCATTAAGACCGTTTCGTAAAGTGAACTTGGTTACAACTTCTACATTAGATACTCAAACAAGTACATAACTCTTAGGAATTAAATTGATATCAACTGGTTTGGATAACAATTGAATTCTCGAGCTGTAATGCATTGAAGTTGAATACTCATCCAATCTCTGGGGATTCAGATCTCCTGCGGGCACAAAGAAACAGTTGCAGGCCGTTGCTGTCCAATCCGCGCTCTCTGGCTCGGTGCCAGGCTGTGCTGTGCGGCTTGCGACGGTGCGCTGCTGATGCTCATTGTTGGCTTTAACTAGCAAAGTTTGTGCACAGGAGAAAAGATGACTGTGGGTCCCAGCAAGTCAGGAAGAGGACCGGTTCGTTCCTGATGAAGAGCTAGTTCTGAATAGTGATTCAGCTTTCCAAAGTTCCGACCTGTTCACGAGGCCTGCTGCTGGTTACTCTCTGGCAACCTCCACTCTAGACTCTTAGAACAAAGGAAAGTTCTGGCACTCGGACACACTGGCCGTTCCGTGGTTGTCCGGGCTGAGTCTCAGGATGGTCAGGAGGCGCGCTGCGAGAATGTCCTGCCCTTGGGAGCCTTCTGCTCCTGGGCCGTCCTGCCCTGGAATTCTCCTTTGAATTCCCTTTAGAATTGTTGGATCTGAATCTGAATCTGAATCTTGTTGAATCTGAATCTCACAGGCTCTCTGTGTTGCCTGTTTTTACCTGGAGGAACTTTAGCTCATTGATTGGCTGAAAGTTCCATGGGCATCAGAGTCCCACGTGGGTTACTCGGCCCTACCAGTCCCTGATTGGTTGATCAAGGTGAGATATGAGTCACTTAGTCCTGACACTTAGGAATGCAGTCCAGATGTCCAACTGGCACTCCCTAGACAGATAGGCGCCAATGGGTGACCATTGATCATGATAGCCAGGCTTAGCTAAGTGCATCCCCCTTTGGGAGCTGTCCTTGGACCTTAAATCACCTTGCATGAATGGTTTCTCTGTGGCTGCACCACAGAGATGAACAGAGAAATGAGGCCTAATTTGGGAAAGCTCAGAAACACTTAATTCTGTTTTATTATTAAGCCTCGCCGCTACAACCTTATAGACAACATTATAATTCCTATTTTAGATGTGTGTGATTTGAGGGATATTGTTATGTGTAATTAACAATTAAGCCCTTGTGCCATGTGGTTTTGCTTTGTATAATTATTCATGCTATCATTTACTAAGGTACACTCCAATGTTATGCTGCATGAGGATAAGTTTTTTTCTGAGATTTTTTTTGGCATGATGCAACTCCGGGTACATTTGCCAATCTGCCTTTAATACAGGGCAGTGCTTTAGTAAAACTAGAAAGACCAAAAGGCCCTCAGCCAGATCCATTCAAGTAATCCCTCACACAAACCCAACCAATCTGATTACTTCAGAGCCATAAATAAAATTATTTGAATGTTAACCACAGTTACAACATGTTGTTAGATTACATTTACTCCAGATTATATTTACTCAATTTTTAACAAAATTGCATCTTGATTTTATATTTGATCTGTTCAAATTATTCTCTTTTTCTAAGTATAGTCCACTAGTGCTAATCTTTTTATTAATTCTGTGGAAATTTCAAGCAACGGTATTGCCACAGGCAAACCGTACTCTGGACATATGTCAATTTCTGGAACATGCTAAATTTCAGATCTTTTCATTGGCATTTAGTTTTTGTGTATCAGGCCACCAAAGCCGCTTTTATGAGTGATAGTACAGTCTATCCCTGTCTATCTAATGACTACAAAATAAAATGCCTTTTTTGATATATTTCAAAAAGATGTGCTTTATGTGTTGACATCTCATGACTTACAGAAATATGTTTTAATTCAAAAGTTAACTAGACTAAATTAAAATGCTTTTCCCAATCTCTGCCCTTGTGTCAGTGCAGTTTTTTTAACTAGTATTCAACTCAGTTAAATTAATTTTCACTTTGAATACAGAATGGAATTCAGTGGCTTTGTATGCAGGCTTATCAGACACGCAGTTGACACAAAATGTATTTTTCATTCCAACATCCCATGTTTGTGCACAGTAGGGAGCTTATTTCAAGAGAACAGCTTTTCATTATGCCAGTATCTTGAAGATAGTTAATAATAGACAGATCTGGAGTATCTGTTAGAGAAGAGTGCTGTCACAGCAGCTGGTGTACAAAAGAAAGCAAATCTTCAGCCACCTCCCTTTGCTTTCCATTATTTAGCATTAACAGATGGCAGTGTTTTTTGATCTTATTCAGGTAAAAACCAGCTCGTTCTGCTGTGTGAGTGAACATTGGTGAGCACTGGTCCCTTTGTGGTTTGCCTGCAAGTGATAACTGCTCAGCCACCTCTTCCTTCAGAAACCTGACATTTCTGAAGTGGTTATGTGGTTATCTTGTTGAGTTGCAATGACTTGTGCTTTCCCAGATCATGGCCTATCATTGAAAGACCATGTTCAAGTATAACATCGGCCAGAGTAAAATTTGCTTGCAGTGAGCACCCAAGTTGGCAAGTGACAGTGCACTAATTCAGACCAGCCTTCAGTATATACAGCAGATGGCACAAAGCGTCTCTTGGTAAGTAGTACATATTGGTTCCTTGCTGTGTTTTTCTTTCTTGAATTTCAACAGATATAACATTCAATATGTTAAATCACCTTATCGCCTGTGCACAATTGACTCTCTCACTGGTGAAGTCAACAAAATCCCTTTACTGATAAGAAAGTGTAAACATGTAATTATTATTATTATTATTATTATTATTATTATTATTATTATTATTATTATTATTATTATTATTATTATTATTATTATTATTAACAAGTAATAGGTTTATTCCATGCTGAAAAAAAGGAGAAAGAGAACACAACGTTTTGGCCGTGAAGCCTTCTTCAGGTGCGAAGTTTGTTGGGTTTCTACAGTGATTTGAGCATTCTTTGCTAAAGTCAAAGACTGGAAAAAAAGAGAATTGCCCCAATTTTCAACAAGCAAATAAAATTACATTTCAAATCATCCCAGTACGAGCCCAGCAGTGTCTAATCCTGGTTCAGGTTCAACCCTGTCTTATAGACAGACCTACTGTATAAGAAGACAGACAGGAAGCAGAAACAGTTTAGAGTCACCTTCAAATTAGAAATAAAATGCTCGTGCTACACCAAAAAAGGAATAACCTGTTAACAACATAAAAAAAAAATAATGATTGAAGCTTTTTAAAAAAAAACGAAGAAGATACGTCACTCTAGAAGAAGAAAGGAGTATTAAAATGGTTTAATGTCTCTGGAATAAAAATGTGGATTGAAATATAATCCTGTCTGTCCAGGAGAGGAGCCTGAAGTGTCAGAGTTGTGCACTAAGCCAGAAGGGATTAGTCACTCAAAGGCACCATGGGGCCACCTCACCAGCAGCACCTCGCCTCTCCCAACAGAGAGAGACTGTACCCAGATGAGTCACAGAACCACACATGCATTTCAGGAATATTAGATACACCAAATGAATAACCTCCGATTCTGTCTAGATGCATGACAGTATACTCCTAATAATTACCCCAGGGAACTGTTACAATTCTTTGTATATTAACCATTGACCCAACAAATGTGGTATTTTTGGAGGGGATGTTGTGTATAAAGTGTTGTCCATTTCATTAGTGGTTTTGGTGGACTGATACTAGGGTTGGTTGACTGTGTGGATTGAGTCAGGTCACAGCAGTGTTGGAGTGGCTCATGTGTGAAGGCCCACCCAAAATCCATCATCAGACAGGAATATTCCACATGTGGTATGTTGAGATAAATTCTCCTTCTTATAATGAGAGTAGAGAGAAGATGCATTTTCTGAACATGCATAGGAATGGATTATCAGATTATTCCAAACCAAACTTGCATCACTTTCAATGCTGGATTTGCAATTTACAAATTTCTGTTACTAAAGACCTTTTAAAATTACTTTGGTCCAGCCAGTTTTGACATTTTTTGTGTGTGTTTGCAGGACTATGAACTATTTACCAGTTATTACTATTTTTCTCTTTAAATTTTTTTACCTTTAAACTTATATAGCCTGAAACATATTGAATCCAGCTGGGATAGTAGTACATTTTAATTTTCTTCTGCTATGCTAGTGCTAAAAAGAGATTCAAGCAAACCCATTTTCTGTATAGATTTTGCAAGAAACCCAATCAATGCAGCTTTGCTCTTAGTTTTAGTTGGTGAAAAACAAATTGTAAATTATTCAACACAAAAATACCATGTATTTAATCCATCCATCTATTTTCTAACCACTTTATTCAATGCAATGTCATGTGGGAGACAGAGTCCATCCCAGCAATCAGCAGGCACAAGGTGGGGTACACCCTGGATAGGAAACCAATCCATCACAGGAATGTATTTAATATTTAATTAAGAAATAAAAACCCATTCGATTAAAAGACGTGTTTCTTTTTGTTATTGGGCACATAGAAAAGGTGCTAAAAAGATAAGACAGTATTTTAAAACAATAGTTCCATTGTATTTTTTAATGTTTTTAAGGAAAATGCTTCTGTTTTCTCTAACATTTTCTCAAAATGTAATCAACAAACATGTGACAAAACTAATTATTTTCAGTATTTATTATTTTTAGCTTTGGAAAGAAACAAAGGGAATTTGTCACAGTGGGCCAATAACACACAGCAGACCTGAGCTGACAATATCTGAACTATAGGACTGCATACCAAATGAACTTCTTAAGTAGTTGAACCAATCAAGATCCCAGTGTTTATTTCTATATATTCCATTTCCCAGTGCCCTTTATTCTTTATCTTTCATTTTAATTGCCTTTTCTACCTCACTGATCTCATATTCCTTTTCTCTCTCTGCCTCATCTCACTCATTTTACCCTTTTCCATATTTCAGTAGAACACTGTAAATGGGATTAATAAATAAATTCAGCTCAATCATGGAGAACAGTTTCAATGATTCTCGCAGGTTACAGTAGGCATTCTGAATGCTGTCAATGCTTCAATCATCTGTATGGTAAATCATTAAATTATTTTTCTTAACTCCATAATTGAATTCATTTAAATTATTTTCTTACTATAGATGATATAGTATGACAAATACTACACTTAGAAGCTTTCTGTGGGTAATTTCACTAAGTAGTATATTTAACTCAAGGGGAATGCCCCTGTGTGAGTCACTGTACGCTAAAGGTAGTTATTTGGTGTTTTCCTTTAAATTGTAACTTCTGTCATTTTTCAAATTCTTTGTCACAAACCATATTTGTGATGCTGTGTAAATAAACTGTGTAATATTAAGGTGTTAAATTAACTGAGACATTTAAATGGAGACATTAACGTGGGTAGTGTCTTTACACTTGTTTCAGATATCAGTAAATGTTGCTGTATATTTTCAGTCTAAATTTAACAGACTCAATGGTAAAATGTACTTTCACCCCCCACCAAAAAAACAAAATTGCATATTGGACCATTTAATTCCAGAAGAATTCCTTTTTTATTGTATTCATACTGTATATACATTTTTATAAATGGTAGAAATGTAATTCATGGTTCCTGTTTCACAAATGGTACGTAATGGTAATTTCAGGTATAGGTGCTACAGTACATAAGGCTTTGTTGGGACATCTCACATGTAGTTATTACAAATTACATTTACATTTTTTGTCCTAAAGGACCTCAAGCTGCTTTTCTTCTAGGTGCATCCACCACTGAAGCACATCGGTAACCTGCATGATGCATGAACCCATTGTTCATCAGCAACCCTACAACACAGCAGGCAAGGTGGAGAGTTGGGAAAATTCATTTGGTGAAGAAATTAAGATGGGAGCTTTGGTGCTTTAAACAAAATTCTGCAAACAAATCAGAATTCAACTGCTCCCTACTCTTTCAATCTAAGTACTCTTTCAAATAGTGCCATAGAATTTCTAATGACCGAATACTGAAGACCTCCATTAAAAATCTTCTCTAAAACTTTTTCTAAAAGACAGCACTTCCTACAGCAGGGTTCCCAGTCACTTGTGGTATTTATTTGGCAATTTTGGCACATGTGGAAGAGTGCCACCTACAGATCTGCCAAAAACCATTATTTCAGATCAGTTTTCTTAGATTGGTTCCTTGAAATGCAGACTATCATAGACTATCACTATCAGACTAAATGCAACTACCAAGGGTTCTCTAAGCTCTGGTGGAAAGTAATGACCTGGAACTCAAGGATTCATGGGCGTTTGAACTTTTATAGATTTTAGCACAGTTCTAAAGATCTGTAATGTGGCACCTAAATTAAAGTTTTGATGAAATGGCTCGTGTTCAATTCCTTTGACCAATTCTGTGTCATATACAGTAGATTTACAGTGAAGCACCCATATTACTGATTAGATTGCTTGTTGCATAGTTTCTGGCCAAAACTGCCAGTCATTAATAATGTGCAGTACATTAAGGAATTAATGAAAAATATTCACAGGGTTCCAAGTGGAAACCTCCTTTAATGAAGTCAAAAGGGTCATATTAGATTGTATTTTTATATTAACAGACATAATTTACCTAGTTTAAAATATAGGTTAATAGAAACACTTCAAACATTTTGTCTTATCCTTATGCAGTGCAGACAAGGACCACTGATAAGACAATATAAATACTGGAGCAGTCTTTTACAGTAATTTGGCCAATTTTATTAACAAATGTGTCCTCACTAAGATTCAGTTATTTTTTTTACTCATTTTATCTTTCCTTCAGCAAACATTTGCCTATTTCAATCAACCAAAGGGTTTGCTAAATCCAAAAAGATCACTCTTCCACCGAAATCTTGTAATATTATATTGACATTGTGATAAAAATGTTTTTTCAGAGTGTCTATGTAAAAAGAAAGAGTTGATTTAGTTAGCCAAGAAAGGCAAGCAGTATATCATGGTATGTTCTGTATTCTTAGTTTTAACCAATTTAACACTGTAGATTTGCCACTTTAGTTTATATGTATTATGTGTGCAACAAAGATAAAACAAGGGTTTAAAAATCCATGTGTTTTTTTCTTCACACTGGTCTTGGCTATGGTGATGCTTAATATACTTTTTAACTTGGAAAATATTTATTTCTTAGCTAAATATTGCTGATACCATTTGTCTGCTCGTCCCTGTCCTTTGCCTGGACCCTCAGAAGGTCTCAATTCTTTTGTTTTAAAAAAGTCATGTGATGTAGAGGCCTCATAGGGCGTCAGGGTGTTCCATGAGACTGTAATAACAATAGGCTGCCAACAAAGACCGCAAAATAAGGATTCAAAGACTAATATTTTTACATGGTAATTAATCACAAATTGTATTACTAACTTTTTGAAAGATGCATTCTCACTTGAGTTCTTTATCGGGTAGTTTGTGTATATAAGGGTGTGCCAGTTAAGGATATGAAGGATATGTAGACTGGCAGAAGTAGACTGAGCAGAGTTAAGAGTATAATATTTCCAGTGTTTTGTAACAGTTTTTATGACGTCTTTATACTCCTCGAATGACCTAACATTGAGGGTTTCAATCCTGAAACGTGGAAAATATCAGCACAGGAACAGAAACTGACATGCGTGGATGCTATTATATTCAGTCCCTTGTAGCTAAGTTATGTATACTCAAAGGTGAATTTATGTTGTTGTCACGGACGTCCAAAGGGACTAACCATGGGGAGCAGGAGAGCGGAAAAAGACCCATATGCGTAGCGGTGAGACGGGAAAAGGGCCCGGGCTCATTAGTACAAAGAGTTCAGGAATGCCGTATAGAAACCTATGCCCTCAGGGAGCGGACGTGGGGCGCCCTGGTGCTAGGCGGGTCTCAGGACATCCGAACATCAATGCTGAGCGAGGACAGAGTGCAAGACCCGGAAATATATAGCCCAAGGGAAAGAGAGGGACAGGAAGGACAGCAGACGGGAAACTAGGGACAGGACAGAGAAGGAGCGACAGTTGTAGCATATTTTAGTTTTAAGGTCCTCTGAAAGACAATAAGGTAAAAGCCACGCACACACAAATGGAAAATTGTCTTTACCCAAAGTTTTGTATTTGCCAAGGAAGAGTTTTAACTCTTTACCCTAAGAAATTTATCAAACCAAGGAAATCTTTAGGATGAGGGCCATTGCACAAAAGTTCTGTGTGGCAGTTATTAGGCTATATCAACTGCATAAACAAAACAGAGAAAAATGGTTTTCACAGATTGCCACATTAATTGAAAAATCTTTGAGTTAGAAATGTTAACAAATAAGAAGCTTTAAAAATATATTGAATCTTATACGTGGAGTTATTTATTCCATATTTACTACAAGTATTTATTTCTAGTGTCTCAGCATCTAACATTTTTTCTCACACTGAAAGTCTGCTGTCATGCTACAATATAACTCCAATGAAGTGCAAATGTTCAAGAAACACCAAGAGGGTGTTTATAGTCCATAAATCCTTGACTTCAAATCCTGCTGAACTCTGTCTTGCTGTGTTATTCTTTCTATCACCTAAAAGGAATACTGCACTTCTGTGGAGATTATCCACTCCACTTCTCCACAAAGCATTTACTTCACTGATAATGCATTATTTGATTACAGAAAAATTCAAATCCATTCAAATTCTGAAGACCTATCTTGCACGCTTGTAGAGCATGATAAGTGACTGCAAAGCCACTTCAACTTTTAAAAATGCCTCTTATTTTTTCTGCCTCTGGCTTCCTTCAGCTTGAAACTCCTATGCACCAACAACTCCTGTGCACAAATATTACATCTTTTTAAGTCTCTCATGAATTTCAAAGCTCTTGCATGGCAATGAGAGCAGAGCTGTTGAAGCACTAGCACAGCACACTTCAAAAACAAGTTTGTGATATTTCCTGTTTGCACTGAATTGTAATCAGAATTTTAAGATAGTTCTTTGCCTTTATTTTTTTTTTTAATCTAGTTTTGCCAGAACTGTTGGAGTGGCAATTAGATTAATTTAGCGGAATGTGGGAGTAAATGAATAAGCCCTTGTTGTTGAAATCCGTGGAAAATGGACAAAATTGCTACTTTATCTACAGTTAATTTTAAGAGCCTAAAAATGAATCAACCATTTCCCTAACCATGTACTGTTTGAAGAGTTTAAATAGAAGAACATAGCTTCCCATACATCTGTCATAAGAAATGAAGATCAGATTTTTAATTCATTTATTTGTAGTATTGCTTTTGTTTTGCAAAATGCGACAGTTTGTCAATAGCAGCTCTGATGAGTAAATGAAGGCTTCAGATTCCCATTTGGCATTAGCTTTTTATAGTTCAAGAAAGAGAATGGTCTCTGTTCACTGCAGCAAATAAATGTGTACATGGTACTGCATCATATATACAGTAATTTATATTCCCAGGTTTCTGGTTATTTTAATTTAATAAGGCGAAATAATTAAGCTTGGACTCTGAAGGGTTCAAACACCAAATGGGAACATGCATAATAGAGGCTTAGTCATGAGGTCTAGGTTATATAATCGACCAGCCTGGCTAATAGGATTCTGATAGTTGGGGTATGTAACTGTCGGGTTAACTATGGTTAACTATGCAACAGTAATCTCTTTGGTTTGAAATGCCATCTGTGAGATTTGCCTCCATCCTCTATCTGATATTCAAACATTGTTGTTGGTGTGGGAATGGTGTGGGCAGTGGAGCCTGCACTCATAATTTAAAAGTTAAAGAACTGGTTCATCTCTTTCATTACACTTGGGAAAACTGATGGATATTCAGCATTTACTACCTAAACTTTTAATTTATATCAAATATTTTACACACTTGGAGCTTTGATATGACCTTATCAAAGTGAAATTAAATTGGAATAATTTTAATAATACATCTTCTGGTCTTTCATTATTATTCTGAAGACCACCTTTAACTTTTTTGCAAAATGCAACAGACTTTTTTCGAAGATCTCTCGCTTAGAATAGCCAGTTATCAGTTTGGAAATTCAGCATGAAGATCTAAGTTGAGAAGGTGGTCAGGAATGGGCTGATTGTCGTACAGTATATAAAGAATCTACAGGAACGAGACACACATGAGATGCAGTTAATGTGAGGCTGTCTACCACAACAAAGTAAAGTTTCTCTTTAAGTTACTTCTCTGAGTCCAAGCAAACTGGTATACAGAAACAAAAGGAGGGGACCGGACACAGAGCCCAGTGACACCCCTGTTGACAAGGCCTGCAATGCATAAACCATGCTGTACCTCTCCATAATGCTTGTAGGTGTTGACATCAGGGCAGTTTTGAAGAATGTATATGCATAATTATGTTTTAATTATGAAGAAGAAAGAAAACTCTAGCAAGTTTGCATTTCAGGGAATACATCAGCAGTAAGAATTAAACAAGAAGATTTTACTTCTCCTGTGATGATTACACTGATCTTTCTTTACATGTCCTTTCAGGAAATCCAATGTTCTCATTCCAGAAAGAAAGGCATCAGAAGCCAAGATGCTAAACCAAGATCAGCTCTTATAGATATACTAATTTATTTTTAAAACCTTTTGCAGGGATTTGTCCCCCATGTTTCCATTCGTTTGGATACAAATGCTCTTTCTTTTGTATTCCCAGCCCACACCTTTGTTTCAAATTTCTGCACCTTTCTGTCTCAAACACACTCCTGAAGAAGGCTCCACGGGAAAAAACCTTGTGTTTTTTTTTTCAATTTTCCAGCTCGCCATTAACCTATACTTGTTCCTTAATTATATTTTAACCTTTTCTTCCAAACCAAGGTCTAAAAGAGCCAGTTACTGATTGTCCAGTCATTCCACTGACATTTTCACAGCATTGCTCTGTTAGTTTAGGTTCTCCAACTTGTCACAGACTTCAAAGGGAACATGGAATTTTCACTCCATTACAAAGGGCAATTGTTATGTGGGAGTACCTCAGGTAATATGTCAGCACCATTCATCCACTATTTTATCTACTTTAAAAAAAAAAAAAGTTGATGTAGAAGTTTATTTTCCTCGCAATATGATATCAGCAGTATTACATTGTGATATTTTTAAGTAGCACCGTTATTATGAAAGGCAGCATTTTGGGGAAGATACTTCTTTGTGTCCTGTTTCTTTAAGGATGAATGAATGTGATGTTAGGCAAATGCTAGATGCAGTACCAGGAAGCTCAGCTGCTCAGGTCATTTTATTTGGGAAAGTTGCTTTGAGTCCTCCTTCAGATTTTGAGTGCGTGGCACTGCTGTGGGCAATCACAGGCTGGAACTTTGTAGAGTCTGCCAGTTCTGCACCTGGTCTCCTCAGCAAGGGGCTGCTAGGAGGCACTGATGTATGAAGCCTTTTTGTTGGGCAAAGTAAATATTAGAATTAGGGGTTCGAATAGCATGCAAGTTGTAACTGCTAGAATATGATAGTTTTCGTTTGTGTTCTAGCTTTTTACTTTTAGCTTTGAAAGGTTAAAGTGATGCCGAGCTGAGCTTGTTCATTCCACCCTTCATTGCACAGGGCTTAATCAGTATTCCTTCCACTAGTTAGACTGCACAGAACCCATGCTGGGACAGAATACTCTTCCTTAAGCGATTACTTTGAAGCTAAAGCAAGTGGGACCATTTGTTTCGGTGTTGATGCTGCTGTTCATAGACACAAAAAAAAGGACTGTGTGAATTTCTGCCCAGGTCTGCTTTCTAGAGGAACAACAGCATCAATTTTCAATTCGCTGACTGGTTTTGCACCATTTTTCAAGTCTAACATGGTCAATTAAAAAAGTTGTTTTTCAATTATTAAAATATGCAAAGCGTAACTACAAGTAACAGGTTCTACATATGTATTGGGAAGGCTGGAGATAATTAGCATAACTGTGCAAATTTTCTTCTATACTACAAGCATTAATTGCACTTCCACAATATTATACAAGTCCCTGAATGCAATTAGAAGTACTCTTAAAAAGTTGCAATCAACATTAATAGATTTTTTTTACCCGGGAGATGGGATACATTAGAGATATTTCTTTATTTCCCCCTAAGTTATCTGCTTTATTATAGAACCTATAATTGAAACTGCATAAAGCTCAGAATGCATACTGGTTAGTAAATGGAGCTTGTAAGTACCTTTATTTTCTTTAGCATTCCCACAGACAGCACAGTAATTTGCTTTTTGTCTGAATCCCCAGGCAGCTGTCTGTTTTGTGGCTATGAATGGAGCCCACCCAGGATTAGATGTGCTCAGTACTGTTAAACCAAACAAACTGTCATCTTGACAGCTTCTGTCAGAGGTAGTTCAAAGGCAGAGTGTGACAGTGCAGGCCAATAAAGAGATCTACGTATGTTGAAGAGGACAGCTGTCTCGAACAGGCTGCAGGTATGTTTATTAATGGAAAGATTTATTATTAACATTGTTACTATGTACAAGATAAAGATTATTTGAAGTAGAATAATAATTGTACAAAACTACATTACAATAATAACACTTTGGAACAATGAAATATAGATGTCTAAAAACATATAAAATACAAGCAAGAATCATCTTCTTCAGTAAGTCTTTTGAATCAGGTATGATAGGTGCTTTACATTATCCATTTTTGAAAAAAAAATGCTTCACATACAGTACATTAATACTAGAAATGTTTGAATTGGAACATATGGATTGAGTAATTCTCAGTAAAAAAAAAGAAATGGATAGTTACAGTGACCTGTGCTAAATTGGTGTTATGATTGCATGATAGAATAAAGCATTTCCAACACTTCCAACACTTGATTTAATACACCCACATCAGCTCTTCCGCCCTTTTATAATGGTTATTGTCTTGTACATGAGAAGCCCATGGCAATGTTTGAATGCCATTGCCCTCTTGTGTTTCTGAGAGGTATAGCATAGCTATATTTCCAGCTAATGTCTTGTACCCTGCAGCCGTTTCAAAGACTTCTTAATAGAGGAAAAAATGGCTGTTATTCTCAGAGATCAGAACTGTTTTTCTTTCTTTTCATATAAAATGGCTTGTTGAATTTATCCCACCTACATGAACAAAACAAGATATGTTCTGTGGGGTATTCATACATTTCTGTCATTAACATGCAAGGAGACTGATCACAGCAGTCACATTAACTTTTTACAAGCTTTATTTAAAATGATTAATTACATAAATTTTATGTATATATGCAGGTATTCAGTTGCGCTTCCTTACTGTATATTGATCTTAAAATCAACTCTGTTCTGTGGAGTGATCTGTCTATATCCCCCAGAAATCAATACGGCCTCTTCAGAATAAAAACAAATAACACCACTAAACAAATTTACCACAATTAGTCTATAAAGTGTGTACCTACAATATTGACCTTGTTTTCATTATCATAATAGATCATGGTTTTTGGCTGTTTGTCTAACCTTTGTAAACACTACACTGCATTTTGCATGTCAATTAAATGAACTTGTTTCTGTCCTTTCACCCTGTCTGTAATTCTGTTTCAAATGATTTATTACATACACCAAATAATGGAATATGTGAGTTTTGGACAGGGATTGTAGTATGCATTCCACACTAGGATCTGAGTCGAAGTACAAGTTAAAAGGTGTAAAGGGAAACATACCATTACACAGTATTAAATACTATCCAGTGCTATACAGTGACATAAAAAAAGCTATTTGCTACACCCAACTGAGTCCCAAAGCATCTCCATTACACCCACTTTGTAACCACCAATCCTTCACACACGCCCCATACTCATAGCACTACCCCATACTCATAATTTTCACAGCTGAACAGAGGAGAGACTTGGACTTCCAGGAGGCAGCAGGGTCTCTGTCAGGCCTGGTAGGCTCCCCTATCCTCAGTATTAATTGTTGTCCCAAAGATCAGGGAATCCAGCCAGGTTGGCACATGACCCAGGTCTGAACCCACAATCACAGAGCTTAACTTCCTCTCAGCCAGCAGCTTTACTGGCTGAAACACTTGAGTAACACCAATATGATATTCTTTAATTTAGAACTTCAGCGTCCAGGAATTTTCATTTGGAAGCTAATTTTCTTGCAATGCAAAATGTGCCCACTAAATAAAAAAATCAAATTCAATCACCCCACATCTAACTGCATTGCTTTAAAGGATAAAGTCTGGATTAAATTGAAACATCGACCCACAGGGCAGTGGCAATTTATACAATTTAGTACTTGATGGCATTTTGTCTTCACCTAGAGGCTTCTTCCTTACTGTATCTCCAATGGACAACAGCAAGTCATCAAGTACTAGGTTGGTAATTTCTTATTTGCAGGCCAAACATTTGATCTCACACAGACCCTATTTACATAAAAATGGACCATTTGTTAAAAAAATGAGTAATAAAATCAATTTCTATTAAATCATGCTGTTTCTAAACCATCATTTTTACACCCATACTGTGCTTAGCCCTGTGCTTGAAATCAATACTTCAGTATTGCTTTAAGTGTATAAAAAAGACTACTATGCTTTTTCTATCACATTTGTGATAGTCTATTAGTTTGGACAACATAAAAAACCATTCTGATGTTATAAAGAGATTACGTTACGTGGAAAAATTGCTCTCATTTTGTACAAAGATGTAGCATTGCGTTGTATTATTTAAACATTATGTGCTTTTGAACCTCTGCAGTGACATTTTCTTTAAGAGCAACTATCCAAAATGTTACAGCTCTGAAACTATATAGTCAATTGTTGTAATAAAGTTGAATTGCATGCACTTAATCTAGAAGTGACCACTAGGTTTGTGTGTGCAATGAGGCATACACACTGCATGATTGTAATAATTTAGAATGGCCTTCAGTAAGAAGCTTAAGAGAAGTAATCACTCCCAGACAAGGATTATCAGGATGTTCTATTGCCCTGTGTTTTAATTTCCCACTGCACACCATTTTTTGATAAAGCTTCAAGCTTTCACCTAAAGAATAGCCAAACGGCGGTATAATTAAGGACTGAAGTAACTTTGCACAACTTCTAAAAACCAAATTGTCAGTTGTTAAATTTGTTGCTTGTGTGGATATCCAACAAATAAATAAGAAGACAGTGGCTACTGAAGGAGTGCAAATTCTCCTGCATGCAGTCTAGTTGTCCAGACCAAGGCTCCATTGAGTACTGCCTTGTATTGGAAAGTATTAACAGAGCACTGATTTGAACTAGCCATTGTATGTGATATTGTTTGCAAATGGCTTGGTAACTCTTCCTAGACTAATGAACACCAGTGATTCTTTCTCGGATAGTCACACATACCTTTTGACCTAGGCGTGACCTAGCATTATCACAAACCTGAACACTCCTGGCCAGATAGACAAAGTGTCTGATAACTTGTTTAACAGCACCTGATTCTAATTACCTTCTTAACATATGGAAGTAGTAAGGGTGCACTTACCTTTTCACACAGGCCTTCTGAATGTTGGATGATTTTATTGTTTAATCAATTGTGGCAAAGTACAATTTTGTGTTATTTGTCAACATGAGGTTAAATCTACTGTACTCTTAGGACTTTGAGAGGACAAGATGAAGGTCAGATATGTCTAAATACTGTACTTAAAACCATAGAATCTTAAGAGGGTGTACGTTCTTTTTCATTTGGAAAATGAAAAATTTCATTATATTTGGAAATTATCCTTTAAGGATTTTTTGGACATATTTTATCTAGCAATCAGTATAAATACAAGAGTCAGCAACTTACTACAAAAATAATGAATAATCCTTTTTCAGATGTTCAAACTGCACCTGGATAAGCTGCTTCATTATTCTTGTGGATACACACATATAATACTCAACATTAATCATCATAAACTCTAGATTCAGAAACAATGTGGGCAACATGCAATCTAGTAACAATAAGTCACTTCATACATACTGTTGAGCTCAATACAAGAGAATTCAGAGGGTTATAGGTCTAATTTTTTTCAGGACCTTCTCTTTAAAAGAGAGGCCCATGTGTTGACAACATGACCAGATGATAAGTGGCTAAACCCATAGAACTGATTATTGCTAAAAACAGCATCTCACATGGATCTCTCAGCAAGTTAGTCCCATCTAAGCTTAATATTTTCATGCTCAAATGATGGGCACTGGACATCTGTTTTGAAGTCGCCAAAATGCTTTCTGGTGTGATTTGTTACCAGACAGCAGGAATACATTAATATCACCCCTTGGACACCCTTATGTTTTATATATTTTCCTACTATGGCCAGAGAGTTAATCAACATCGTGACTGGCATTCACCTTTAAATGTACTGTACTGTATAAGACTAACGTTTAGCTCAGATAATATTGTTCTTTTGTGAATGAGAGAGTTTGCCGCATTGCGATCAGTGTATTGTGATTAAAGTGACTCAAATCAAAAGACATTTTCCAGAAGAATCATCAAAAGCAAACCTGGCACAGGGAACACTGGCTCAAATTACTTTATTTGTCATTCCTTCCGCTGAAGTGACACAAATAAGCAGCGAGGTTGTCATTAAGCTTTAATTCCATTAAAAGATATTGTTCCGCAAATGCCCAGGTTTTTTTTTGGCAGTCATCCCAGCCAGGTTAACCAGGAGGCCAGCCCATCTGCCGTCCTCCAATAACGTGGATGTGAATGTGATACACAGTCTGCCCCCCGTCGGGCCCCTCATTCACGACCAGCCGGTAGCCCTTCTGAAGGCCCACTTCAGCTGCACATTTCCTTGCCACGATCATCAGGTGTCCAAGAAGCTGAAAAGACAGAGGTGAACTTAGAGAAATAACAGAACACGGATATTAAAACCTGCAGCTTATGTAAATCATGGAACCTGGCGATGACCAATAATATTTAAAAAAACATACACGATAAAAGTTAATATATTAACTACTTTTGCATATAATAAAATGAAGACTACTGTTCGTAGAGCTCTTAAATCACCAGTCTTAAATTATGAAAGCTTTAAAATACTGCATATATTTGAAAATGTTTAGTTTCCTGCACTAAAAGGATCTTTTACCCTGACAAAAACCATGTGCTCATTTCAGATAGGTCCCCTAAAGTCCTGAATTATAGTGTTTGGTGTGAGCTCGGAAACAGCATGATGTGCTGTGTGAACTGCCTATTCCTGTTCAAAGCTTTGAAATTTATTACAGTGCGGGACAACCTCACTAGATGGTCTAGAGATGGCACATATCTTTTATAACTTTTTCTGAATGGATATTTCTGTTCTAAAGCAGTATTATAGGTATGGTTGGAACAGCAAAATCCCACCTTACTATTTTTAAGAAAATGCAAGGAAATGGGTGCATGATTTGTCTTACTTTGCATGTACTGTACATTCATGCATCTATCCATTTTCTAACCGCTTTACCCTGTACGAGGTACCGGGGCAGCCACAGCCTATCCTGGCAAGCAATGGGCACAATGCAGGATAAACTCTGGACAAGATGCCAGTCCATCACTGGGCACACACAGACAAACACACTCACAACAGAGCCAGTTTTCCCAGGAGCTAATTAACCTACCAGTTCAGTATGTCTTTGGATTGTGGAAGGAAACCAGAGCACCCAGAGGAAACCCATGTGAACACGGGGAGAACATACAAACTCCACACAGATAGCACCCCAGGTCCAGAATTGAACCCGAGGCAGCAATGCTAACCAGTGGACCACCATGCTGCCAATGAACTAATTTCTTTAATAATTCAACCAAAT
The DNA here is from genome assembly GCF_040954835.1 of Lepisosteus oculatus. NCBI lineage: Eukaryota > Metazoa > Chordata > Actinopteri > Semionotiformes > Lepisosteidae > Lepisosteus > Lepisosteus oculatus. The sequence continues at coordinate 50,194,214 of NC_090698.1, read as the reverse complement.
GAGCTTAACAGAATCCTTTGCTCAGATCTTTTAGCCAAACAGTTTTGAGAGGTGCACCTGAGTCAGCACATACTGTATACCATCAATTTGCTGTTACCTGAACAGAACATATTTTTTTAAAGATTAGGTACCACCTTATTCACAACACGATGTTAGATTTACACCTGCCCTTAGACTCCTGTAATCTTTACATCATTACCCCATGTGAAGTTTATTGAAAGCAAAAGACTACAGCGACACCGGGTTCTTTGAAGGACAAATCTTGTTTGCCGTGGGAAAGATTTGTTGATTAGTAAGACCTCAGGAAACCTCTGTGTGAAAGAGAGGGAGTAACATCAGTATCGTGCGAATATTTTAAGAAGTCTCTGAAATAGTTCAGAACAAGACTTTCTGTGAAAAGAGCTTAAGACCTCCAAATCCCACATTCACTCATACATACATTATTAACTTAATCTCATGACTTCTATTCTTATGTTCTGAAAGGAAGTTTATTTTCAATTTCAGTACATGCATTATTTATGCCTGCTGTATGTCCTTAAATCTTTTAAACAGTTACACCATATACAGTTCTGGAAATAATTGTGAAAAGATGACAAAAATGTATATAACACTCATTAGAGAAAATCTGCAGAGAAATTAAAACAGTTAGGAATATCGATATGTGAGCCTTTCTCTTTACACAGAGCTTGAAATCTTGTTTTCATGCTCCCTTGCATATTACAAATCAAGGGATGCCATTTTTCCCCCATTACTGCGCTTTGTCTGGTTACCATTCAGCTTTCATTGCAGTGATGTCAGCCCATAAAGCTTCTGTTATGTTCAGATCAGGACCATGTGAAGAACACAACTTCTGAGTGTTCTGTCAGCCTCGTTACATTCCAAAGAGGTTTTCAACGCACTGACTGCAAGCTGGGGAGGTCACTTTTATTTTGATAGGTGGATTCCTGCCCAATGAGACGCCATCGTATGATGGATCAGAGTCCGGCTGCATCAGCTGGAGTTCGACCGTTTTGGCTGAGAAAAGACCCTACACTTCTCATGATCCACCCCTGTGCTTTAGCCATAACTGTTGCACATTGAGTGTTACAGTGCTCTCCAGACTGCTCAGAAAAAAAAAATGCCGTGGATTACTGCCCAACATCTCAAACTTGGATTCATCTGTAAAGAACATTTTGTTCCAGATTTGGTCATTGCAGTGTCATTTCTATTACTCATTGCAAAAATGTTTTTTTTTTGTTGCCTTTCCTCTGACAACTTTTCCAAGAAGCAACACACTACTGAAACCGTTTTGTGCTGATGCATATCTTACTATTCTTGAAGGAAGATGTATTTCAGTCATCTGCAGGATCTTTAATAGACAAACGTAATTTTCTAGGAATAATTTTACATTACTTTTGGATAGTTTGGGTTTTCATCAACAACAATCTATTGTGGTAGAACCTGTACTAGTTTCATGACCCCTCTTCAGAACTTTGCAGATTAAAATCACTGGAAGACATTAAATTGAGCTGCAATCTCTTAATACAAGTAGTCGTATTCAGCTAAAGCTTGTGATACGCTTCCCATAAGCCATATAGTTCACACGTTTTCAAATGTCACTGCTTCTGTGTCTATGGGCCTTCTACTAGTTGAACACAATTAAGAGTGTCAGTCAAAACATCATCATGTATCCACATTAACATGTATACTTTATCTTATGTATCTATTTTGTCCAGTTTGTTTCAAATATTCACAACACATTAAATTGCTTTTCCCCCTAAACTCTCCAGGCTCAGTTCTACTTTAGTGTTAACTCAAAGCTGTGTATAAAACTCCAGAGTCATATAAAATGAGAAAAAAATATATACTCTCCACGAGAACAGCCTCAGTCAACTCAAACACATTTTCCATTTTGAAGTTCTAGAACAGGGATAAAGATCTTAAAGGTTTTACAAATACCAACACTCTAATACACTTCCCCTAGGATAACATCTAGTCATTTGCTACCTTTCTCTCATACATCAAATATTTTCCTTTCAAACACACAATCCAGGCTCGTGTAGCACAAAAAAAAACATCCACTTATATAACTAGACTTCTTAAACAATTGAATATTCAGAAACTATTTGTGAATTTGCACTCTTAATTTTCCTTCTCTCATATAACTATCAATAAAACAATTATGTTTTGAATAGATTAACAATTATGGTTTGAATAGATGTCTGTATGGAAATATTTAGCAATCTAAAGGTTTCAAGACCTTTGTTAACAGAGAAGATGAATCTGGGGGTCCCAACAAAACCACCACAAAACTTTGTGGGGGGGGGGGGAAATAGATTCCATTACAGTTGCCAACTCAGAGATAGAAATGCATGTTTTGCTCCTAAAATAATTAAACTGCAAAGGTTGTATGATCGCAGGTAACACTAGTTTTTCTATGTTCAGAGACATCAGTATTTAAGATCATACACTGCAATTTCTGTAAATGGGGATTCATGCTTTAGTAAACAGCAGCCCCTGCTGGCAGCCCAAATCTACTGAGCGACTGCACATATTAGACTGATGGCCACCTTTTCTAAGATACAAGTTAAACTAAAAATGAAATTTAATTGACTCACACCACTACAAAGAACTAGGTTAAATGCTAATCATCGAAGAACCTTATTTAAAACAGCCCTGAAACCATAATATACTGTATTACAGCTAGGCCATTTGCACAAAGTTTTACACTAGGATGAGAACACTTCCAAAACATGCTTATAATACCCGCTTACAATGAATACTGTTCCCCTATAAGTCATTTCCAAGTCTCATTCAGTTGTTTTCAGAAATTGTAATTACAGTACCAACCATGTGGACTTATGAGTAATATCACACACACACACCTCTCTTTATGAAAGAACAGGTTGCTTCTCAAGACAAATACACATAGCCAGAGCTTAGGAACTTTTATTTGACAGGTTATCAGTAAACAGACTGAAGAAGTAGCACTGAGGCATCAGATATTAATGCTCTTAACAGAAGCGATTCCGATGTCAGACATGGCTGCTGTTTGTGTGGTACACAAACACAGGTCAGTCTCGTTACTGATGTTAGCCAGGGGGCCAGCGCATCTGCCTCTGTCCGAGCACGTGGATGTGAAGATGGAACACTTCCTGTCCCCCATCAGGCCCGTCATTCAGAACCAAGCGATACCCTTTGGTTAGGCCCACATCAGCAGCACACTTCTTCGCCACAATCATTAAATGTCCAAGAAGCTAAAAAACACAAAAGGGCGCTAATATTGAAAGAACAGCCAAACCGCCTTGGCCTTTTCCTAATTCAAAACACAACACAGGAAGGGGATCAGGTTGTTTCATGCATCCTTTCAATTGCAGAGAAACTCCCAGGATTTGTTTTTGTTAAGAATGGGAGTCACTAAAACAAGTGTCTTTCGGCTTTGTTTCCCTTATCTATCCTCTTTGTCAATTTTGAATTCGTTATGACTTGTTATATAAAGTACTAGCAAATTTTACATCCTCCTCAGGTATGCTGTCCATCAGTAATTTTCTCTGTTTGGATTTTTAACTAACAAAAGAGCCTTCCGAATGGGGGAAACAGGTCATCTGTAATCTTGAACACTTTAAATTGCTTTAAAAGTTAGTTTTTCTTCCACCAAGTACATAACAGACAAACTGAATACATGCTTAAGTCCAGTTTTAATTAAAAAAACAGAAGAAAATACAAAACTTTGAAAAGTAGCTACATTATCTATGGGAGCAGATTTAATCTTTAGTGGCATGCATAAACAGTAGACAGCAGTAGAGGAAGCAGTTCTTAGAACTAATTTAAGCAATAATTATTAAGCCAATTGTTAATGTGGAAAAAGTAAATTAAAACTTTTTTTTACTTTTTTGTACTGTATTATATTTTCTTCTATTTTTGTATTTACTTAACCTATATGTTTTGTAAGTCACCCCGGAGCTTAAGAGCTTCTACTAAGCAAATAATATATTCAAGAAGCACAAAAAGACCCTCGTTTAGCTCTAGAAATAAAATGACAGAAATAATTTACCTAATTAAAAAATGTGTAGACAAAAAAACAGATTTACATTCTGCAAATATGTAAAAATCAATCTGACTAATTCTCGGATACAACAGTCATAGTTTGGATAGTCATGTTTTCCTTCATAGTTCCAATGTTTTTAGATAAGAAATAATTAATATATCATCCTTTCAAAAAGACATCCATTCATCCACTTGACACAGCAGTTGCATATTGCCATATTGTTTGGTCCATTAAACTTGTGAGACAAGGACCTACTACGAACAAGGAACTCGATTCATGACTAATTGACTATATCAATTTTAACAAGTAAACACAATGCGTTTCTACCCTAACACCACAGTGCCTTTATCCAAATGAAATCTCCTAGTGAGAGAAGTACTGCTGCCTTATATGAACTTTGACATTTAACTATCAAAATTTAACCAAAATTCTAACCGATTTACAGATTACCCAAAAAAATCTCCAGTTTTTTTACACTGAATGGATTCAATTGCTGCATAGGAAAGCAGCAGCATGACTAAGACATACTAATTACATATTCTATTTACCTCCATTATCAGATATAACAGATATAATGCAGCACCAGTTTCTATGACTTGATAAATACTGACAGGTAAGTTCTTCACAGCTAAATTTTAGAAATTTAAATAATTATTTTAATTTAGATTCTAATTTAGGAACTCGTCTAACTGTTGATATAATGTATTATGGCAGCAGCATTAATTCATTAATAACAAAATTTTGCTTAAACGGAAAAAAACTTATTAGGCAGTTTTTCACCATGCAACATGACAATGATCCCAAACAGCCCAAATGTAATCAAAGACAAAAAAGCAGAAAATCTGAGACTAGCCAAGTAAATCTACAGATTTAAAGCCAACATTGCATGCATTTTACATGCTGAAGAAAAATGTGGCCATGCAAAAAAAAAGCAAGAATTCACAGGTACAGCAAAGCATCTCAAAGATTCAATGGTTTTCAAACTTTATGAAGTGCAAATGTATTTAAAATGAATGTGCCCCAATATTTATGGTGACTTGAAATAATTGGGCTGAATACAAAGCAGGTTTATCATCTGTTATCAAAATGTATATATAATCAGTGATTCTAAGCTCCAGGAAGCTAGACAATAGGTATTTGGCCTTTATTTTCTTCACTATGAAGATGAATCTCACCTAGGGCTGGGCGATATGGCCAAAAACATTATCACGATAAACATTTTCATATCAGTCGATATCGATTATTATAACGATAAATGTCAAATCTTTATTTCTTTCAAGTTTAAAGGCAGATTTTTTCTCCTGAGTGAAAGCTGAAGAAACCAGACAGTTAATTGGTAAATTAAACAACTCTTTATTTTAAGAACACAACAAACACTTGCCAAACACCAGAACATTAAACAAATCTGAGGTAGAGAGTATTCAAGTCTTTATGTCAAAATATGCATGAGTAAAATTTAAAAAATAAATATCTTAATAGAAAAATGAAATACTGCAGTGTGATAAAACACACAAGGAAGATGGCTCAGACAGACTGCAAAGTTTAAAGTGCTCTGTTTTATGTCTGATCGTAAAAAGTCAAAATATCTCCAAATTACCGAAATTGAATGACCTTTTCTGTAGACGATGTCATCGTCCTTTGAGCTGGTCGTTGGCAGCACTACATTTGCTTCAGTGTCGCTTGTTTCTCCACTCTAACTAAACAACACCACGTTGGCTGCCTGGTCTGCAACACACACGTGCACTCATGCAGTATTTTGTGCGCATGCGCATATCATGCGCAAAGCTTAAACATATATATCGAACATTTATCAAACTTTTGTTCAAAGTATATTGAGGAAAATTATATCAGGATAGTTATCGTTATCGAATTATCACCCAGCACTAATCTCACCCATCTAGAACACAGAAAGTTGTTCTCAATTTGTTTAGCTACTCAGCTATCAAGTAGGCAAGATGGAGGAGGATCTTCTCTTATCTGCAGCAGCTCCTACTGTATGTAGTTACAACACATGATGAATATTTTCTATTATGTACACTGCCGGCCATATTTTCTCATATCCTCCATGAAATAGGAATAGAAAACATGATATAAAAAAGACGTACAGATCAGACTTTGTGCTTTGCTTTAAAAAGCCTAAAAATGTTACATGGCAATCTTATAAGGGAACTGCAGTCCCACTTTTACAGACCAGTTATTAAATCTCAGTAACAAAAAAAAAGAATCACTGACAGCATAGAAAAATGAACAAATTTCAAATTAAGCAAAAAATTGTGAACTTTGTGAAAGTACTGTAAGCTGCCTTGTTGCCGCAGAGCCCTGGTCTAGCCACGGGTGAGAGTTCCCAAGAATTGTGACGTGAAGCGGGCTTTCCTGCTCACTAGTCACTGTCATAACTAATGTAATGCAATGTACGAGCGAATAAGTACGGGTTGTGCAGTAGATATTTCACCACAAAATGTTCCAGTGTGATCTGCATGCAGAGTTAACAAGTAAGCTCCACTTATCAGGAAAACCGTCTTGAAATGTATTCACAAGCCTGCTTCTTTACAATGTAATACAGTTGCTTCACCTCACCAGATGTTTTGTGCCTCGTCCTGAGTAACAGAATATAGTGCTATGCATACCTGGAAATTTCTTTTGTAAATTTTTACAAGTTACTGCGTACAGTTTACTTTTATAGATTTTTAAGTGCACTCAACAATGCTGATTCTTTTTAATCCCAAAATACAAAAATCTCATATTTGTCATAAAGAATTGAAATTAAGAAAACACGAGCGTAATGCCTTCACACCACTGTAGGTAATATTTTGGGGTCAACTGTAATTCAGATGTAGAACATTTTAGCAAATTTAAGTCACATCTTACTTGCAACCTGGCCATTAAAATCAGATTAATGCAGGCAACACTGAAGCTAGTTTTTGACACTTTGTATCCTGAAGATGCCCTTGTCGGACGTCTCCAGCTGTTGCCTATGAATTGTTTCCCAAAATATAATAATAATAATTGCTTACACTTATATAGCGCTTTTCTGGACACTCCACTCAAAGTGCTTTACAGGTAATGGGGACCCCCCTCCACCACCACCAATGTGCAGCATCCACCTGGATGATGCGACAGCAGCCATAGTGCGCCAGAACGCTCACCACACATCAGCTATCAGTGGGGAGGAGAGCAGAGTAATGAAGCCAATTCATAGAGGGGGATTATTAGGAGGCCATGATTGGTAAGAGCCAATGAGAAATCTGGCCAGGACGCCGGGGTTACAAGTTACACCCCTACTCTTTTCGAGAAACGCCCTGGGATTTTTAATGACCACAGAGAGTCAGGACCTCAGTTTTACGTCTCATCCAAAGGATGGCACTTGTTTACAGTATATTGTTTACAGTTTACAGTATAGTGTCCCTATCACTATACTGGGCCATTAGGACCCACATGGACTGTAGGGTGAGCGCCCCCTGCTGGCCCCACTAACACCTCTTCCAGCAGCAACCTTAGTTTTTCCCAGGAGGTCTCCCATCCAGGTACTGACCAGGCTCACACCTGTTTAGCTGTAGTGGGTTGCTAGTAAACTGTACTGTAAACAGGCGCTGTCCTTCGGATGAGACATAAAACCGAGGTCCTGATTCTCTGTGGTCATTAAAAATCCCAGGGCGTTTCTCGAAAAGAGTAGGGGTGTAACCCCGGCGTCCTGGCCAAATTTCCCATTGGCCCTTACCAATCATGGCCTCCTAATAATCCTCATCTATTAATTGGCTTCATTATTCTGCTCTCCTCCCCACTGAGAGCTGATGTGTGGTGAGTGTTCTGGTGCACTATGGCTGCCGTCAGATCATCCAGGTGGATGCTGCACATTGGTGGTGGTGGAGGGGAGTCCCCATTACCTGTAAAGCGCTTTGAGTGGAGTGTCCAGAAAAGCACTATATTAATTATTATTATTAAACACGGTGATACAAGCAACATCTGAACATCTGAATGTTTTCTGTGAGTTAACTTCTGCATTTATTCCCCACAGAAACCAGAAAACAGAAAACTTCAGAGACCTTTATAAAATTCGTTATAAAAGACTTTCATTGCACTGCCAAAGAGCAGAATGTTCGTGTACATGTTTTATTTAATTGAATACCTAGAGGTATGAATGAACTAGTTTTGTGGAGTCAATCATGACAACTGACTAATCCCTTTGCTCTATACAGTCTTTTATTACAGTATAACAATTTTCTACTACACCATAACTCAATGATTTTTGTTCCCACTTCTTTTTTTATATTTCTTTTATTAAAGGTGCTTTATAATGTAAGGTTTAAAATTGTATTTATAGAGGGTATTAGCAAGATTAGACATAGACACGTAACAGGGTGTCTATAGTATATAAGGTATATAAGGCGTAAGAGAATCACCAGCATATAAAACTCGAAATGACTGCCTATTTCTATCCAAGGGATGTACTGTAAAGTAAACCATTTTTCAGTGGCTTTATTTCACCAGCTTTCCTCAATGTAAACATTTTTTTAAAATTAAAATATAAACTTTTATGAGCATCATTAAAGCATTTATTGTATGCAATTAAACATTCTTAACATTGAACTATAATATCAATTTTTGGTGGACGTATCAGTCATTCAAATAAATTATTTAAAACTTTGTTCCTTTGCATCATTGATGGATACCCTAACAATGTGTAAAAATGATCAGGTGGAATGAATCGCCGTGTAACAGCAGTTAATTTAGAAATTTAGCCAGTCATATACATTCATTTCGTGGATAAAACTTGTAAATTACTGAGCCCTTTTTGTTTAGATCAGGTGGTATAAATCGTGATACTTACGGCAGCATCGCTGTCCTCTGCTTTGGAGAGCTGAGGAATCGGCTTCTTAGGGACGACTAGGAAATGCGTTGGGGCTTGAGGCGCAACGTCGTGAAAGGCTATGCACTAAAAAGGCAGTAAGCAAACGCGCACAATTAAGGACAATGCACAGTTGTTAAGTTATCTTTTAAGTACTTACCTCTATCTTTCATTCAGCACAGACACTATAACGCAGTTTCATGCTGCCGACTCCCTTACTATATGTTCAAAACAGACCTTATGATAAAAAAACAGTAAAAATGGTAAACTATGATTCATCAAAACTAAAGAGCAATTTATTATCGTACAGTATCTCACGACTTCACATCTTTACCTATTTATACATTTTTGCTTTCCACATATTTCCGATTATACAACATAATTTTGTATTAATTAGGCTACCAGACTCTACTAACATTTCAACTACTAGTTAGTATCATTTAGAGTTTCGAAAACTTGTGGACAGTTAGATTGATTTTAATTAGCCCTTCACAGCAGATAGATTAGCTTTCAGAAACAGTCCTAAAAGTACACAAGAACACAGTACACAAGAAATTATGTCTCAGAAAACATTGAAAAGTGCTCCATTCTGAGCTGACAATAGCTAAAGCTTGACAGGTATCAAGCTCGTCCAGCACACAAATGGCCGGAAGGTATCTGATCCCTTCGAACTTTCTACGACGGCGACCCGGAACTGTCACCATTTTGCATTTATTACTTTCATAATTTACACATATGCCGCCGAAAAAAAATGATCAATCGTTTGTATTAATCCGGCTCGACCCTTCACTTCGAAACCTGTGCACCAATCGTTTAGTGTCTCCTATATCAATATGGACAATTCTTAACCGGTCGTTTTTTTTCCCTGCATTTTTATTTCCACGTTTCATAAGGCATTTAAAATAATATCCATCACTGAAATTGATTTAAATGCAAAAACATAAAATGTAAATACTTCTCAGATAAAGAAGTGAAATCGATTAGTGAAGTAAAAGGAGGACTGGTTCTATGCGAGTACTTTTATGGTGGTCCTGCGGCATAATTAGGAAAATATTAAATTAAATCTGATTATATTTCCATAAGTGCGAGACGGAATTTTGATTTGGTTTCAAAGCGATATGCCATTCCCTACAGCTAAAACCAAATATGCATCTCCATGATGACAGACTATTCCACAGCTGCCCGCTTAAAACACGTCAGTATATGAATATGATGCGACAATCCTGCCAACTTTTTCATTTTTACTGAAAATTCATTTTTACTGAATACGCGAAGTTCGCTACTTAATACATGGTGTTTAAATAGAAAATATGGATCAAAGGCCTATCTTGCATTACAAGGCCATTGCACAGCACTTCGCTCAAAACTACAACACTACTATTTTGGACATAATGAGAAAAACAATACAATTAAAGTATAACTTATTGGTGCATTAAAATAATTTACTATTAAAAATATTAAAGCTACCGGCATTATGAACCCTCTGCGTGCCTTACAATGAAAGGAGCAAGATAGGAGGGGGGGAGATATGCATAAGAAAGCCAAACCTGTTCGTCCTCATATAATATTTTTGCAGGAATCTCTTTACGAATGATCTTCCCAAAAATAGTATCACCTCCAGGCTGGGCAGTTTGTGCCTTTGCTGTTTCATCAGCCATGGCCTCAGCTACTGTACAACCCTGAGCCGCACTATTCCGAAAACAGACAGGTCCACCCGCCGGCGCTGTTTTCCAGTCCCACCGAAATGTTAGTGGTTCATGGGTGAGTAGGCGCGCCGCAAGGCCTACAAACTCATTGGGCTACGCACATGCCGATCCAAGTTGTTACCCCTCCCTCTTATCCCATTTGCGGTACTTTCTTAAATGTTTTACATGACTCAGCGGCGTTCTCTTTTTTCTGACCCTGGAACCCAATTTCAGCATTTCAAGACATGCAAATTTAACATGTAGAACTGGTCTATGCTGCAACTTATTGAAAATACATAGGGCAGACCTGCGTGTCAGTAAACGTGTGCCTAAAAACGTGCGCAGAGGAGATTATGCAAAAATATTGATTTTTCATACTAGCAAGATTTAAGAGCGAAAGGTTTATTTTATTCAAAGAAACGGTACAACGGTTCAACTGTTTTAAGCATTATCTTGTGTTAAATACTGGTTCATTTTGAGTACTGTATTTATGTCCATCATACACCACTTCCTTTACATAGACGATTCTCTCAAGATGATTTATGATTACTTTTAGATGTGGCGCTGAGGTCCCTGATGTTTTAGTTGCGATTGTATTACAGATAATACGGTACGACCATGCTCTTCATCCGGAACTGCTCTTCCTATTTGTCAGTGAAAACGGAAGAGGCGGGGATAGTGAGCTGTGCGGCTGCATGAGGAAAGTCAATATGGACAGTCGATTGAAGGTGAGTGAATCTTAAGCGTCCGTGATAGTAAGTGCAGTGGCCCCAAGGTGATATTTTGGTTTTAGAAACTCTACATGATATTGCAAGAATATGTAATGATTATGATGATGGTGGCGATTTTTTGCGTTTTTGATGTGAACATCCAGTATAAGAGAATTATGTATTTTGTGTAGGTTCTGCGACTCTTCAAGTTACTGCACAGAACAAGGCAGAACGTATTCCGAGATGATTCAAGAGCCTTAGGAGGTACGGTTTATCTGAATTTAAATTAACAATACCAATAAATCCAAATAATGTCAGATAGCAATTCTTTACGACTTAGTCACTTGCAGATGTATTTATCTCATTCTTAATGCCATCCCACTGTGTTGGATTACAAATTATGTCTTATCGGTTTGTAAAGTGAATATTTTAATCAAAATTTGCACTTCTGGGACTTGCACTGCTAACCTTGCTCTTGTTCAGCTTCTGGGAGAAATAAATTAAATGTTTGTAATTAAATATTAATAAAAAAGGTAAAATATGTTGATTACACGTTCAATCATTGTGAATAAACCTCCGTGAGTTCACAGAATTACAGTATTATGACAAGTCACAGTTCGTTTGTGTACAGACAAGGCTGTACTCTGTAATACACCTGGCTGTGTCTGTAATGTTGCTCCTTCAGCAAGTCAATTTAAAAAAGTAAGTTAAAAAAAACAAAACTCAACCATGGGACTTTCAAAACATTTCAGAGAGAAAGTTTTAGAAAGGAACAGATCAGTGTAAGGGTATAAAAAATGAAATGATAGCAGCTTTAGTGTGAGTAATGGTAGCATTATGTTAAGGGGTTGCTTCTCATTGCCATGACTGGGTGGGTAAATGGATGGAGAAAGTGAATGTGCTTGAGTGGCCGAATCAAAGTCTTGACTGTGGCAGGAACTGCTGTCTGTTTCAGCCCCAACAACAAAATGGGACATTGTTGAAAGGGGGTGAATTCTTCTACACTTTTACAAAGTACTGTATGCCTGTAGCTCACAGCAAAAGACATAATGGGAGCGATTAGCTTGATTCCAGTAGTTGCCTTTTCCTCAGTGATGGTGGTAAAGTGAAGTGGGCTATACTGTATATGGACTATAATTAGTTCCTTTTCTTTAAAGCTGCCAGACAGAAGATAAATGAAGAATTCAAGAAGAATAGAAATGAAACTTCTGTGGAAAAAATAAATGAGGTACTAATAAGTTGCCCATTCCCAAAATAAAGAACAAAGCAAAGTATTTGTTGCGTGCCATAGTTCATCAAGCTACTGGAGCTTGTAGATGTGTAAGCTGTAGGTGATCATGTTAATCACTACAGCACCGCTGTCGTACCCACAGTTAAGGGAGACCAGTTTGTAAGTTCCAGTTTCAAAAGATTCAAGTTACATTTAATGTATATTAATGAATCTCTGCGTTTTTATCATTTGAGCAGAGGTAATTTTGAGAGGTAAACACACATTAGGAGATAACTTCCTATGAAAATATATACTTTTTAAACAGGAATAATAATAATAAGTGTTTTGTTCATATAAGTTAGATTTGATCAGCCACACAAGTGTAACCATTTGTAATATATATATATAATACCAGCAGCCATATCACCCTGCAGCTCACAACTGGCGCAGAAAGCTAAGCCACTGAAGCTAAGCAGGTGTGAGTCTGGTCAGTACCTGGATGGGAGACCTCCTGGGAAAAACGTGCAAAAACATTCAATGATGGCAGGCTCCATAACTAAGATGCAGCAGGAGTCTTCAGCTGTTCAGTTTAGAAATGTCAATCTCAGATGCTTCCTTTTCTTGTAGTCACAAAGTTTCCCAAGAAGCCTCTTGAAAGATGAGATGTGTTTCTTCCCAGAGAAGCATGAAATCCTTTCAAGTACCTTTGAAATAATGTTTCCTAAAATGGTCTAAATAAGTTAACTTCGATTTTCTTTAATTTAATTACCTTGCCCCCTGCCCCCCACAACAAAATATTTTTTACCATGAAACTACATGGGAAACAAGCATTACAGTTGCTAGACAGACATAGATGTTGTTCTCTGTTTCCAGATCTGATGTTTCTAAGTTGGCTTAATTGTAATGTACTGTAATGTCTAGGTTTATGGATGAAAAATAACTATGGCCATGGAAAATGTAATTTTTTCTGCCGTATTGTAAGAAAAAAAATGTCTATACTGTACTATGTAAGATGAAGTGTTACCTGTGAAACCCCAGTTCAAGAATTTCACATTTAAAAGCTGACTTTTATTAAATTCAAACATCACCCTGCTACTCACAACTGGTAATCCACTGAAGCTAAGCAGGTGTGAGGATGGTCAGTACCTGGGTGGGAGACCTCCTGGGAAAATCTAAGGTTGCTTCTGGAAGAGGTGTTAGTGGGGCCAGCAGGGGATGCTCACTCTGCGGTCCATGTGGATCCAAATGCCCCAGTATAGTGACGGGGACACTATATTGTATACAGGCGCTGTCCTGTGGGTGAGATGTAAAACTGAGGTCCTGACTCTCTGTAGTCATTAAAAATCCAGGGCAGATTTTTAAAAGAATAGGGGTGTAACCCCGGCGTCCTGGCCAAATTTCCCATTGGCCCTTACCAATCATGGCCTCCTAATAATCCCCATCTATGAATTGGCTTCATTACTCTGCTCTCCTCCCCACTGAGAGCTGATGTGTGGTGAGCGGTCTGGCACACTATGGCTGTCGTCGCATCATCCAGGTGGATGCTGCACATTGGTGGTAGTGGAGTCCCCATTACCTGTAAAGCACTTTGAGTGGAGTGTCCAGAATAGCACTATATAAGTGTGAGCAATTATTATTATTAATGTACCATACATAATGAAACTATCTTTTAATTCTTCATAATTGTGTTAACATTAACATCTGACATTTTTAGATGATCAAACTGGGTTCGGACGTTGAAATTGTTCTTCGCCAAACAGTAATCCAAGGTGTTCATGTAGATGATAACAAAATATGTAAGTAAAATGTATTTCTGAAATCATACATTCTGTATATTTATGGATCTCTGCGTTTTTATCTTTTGAGCAGAGGTAATTTTGAAAAGTAAACACACATTAGGAGATAACTTCCTAAAAAAATATATACTTTTTAAACAGGAATAATAATAATAAGTGTTTTGATCATATAAGTTAGATTTCATCAGCCACACAAGTGTAACCATTTGTAATATTTTTATAAATTATATTAATATTTATTTTTATAATATTTTTGGCATTACTCATGATGCTTGAAAATCATTTATGAAACATTGAAAAGTTTCAATACAGCTGTTAACATGGAGCTATTTAGTTCCACCTAAGGGATTGGACAGAACTAAATAAAGAATATTGTAATTAAATAAATTATCCTAAGGGATAATTTCAGCAAAGTTTATACATTGGTTATGTCTGAAAGGCATGGAGTTGATAAATGTACATTAATGCTTTCTGATATAAATATAAAACCATGTTTTTCAGCAGGTCTTTAACAGTGAGTGTATATACATGGAGAGAAAGCAAAATTTAGAAATCTTTTTCATAGTTTTCAGTGACATCAGTGAGATCTTGATTTTCTCAGTAGACATCAATACTTCCTGCTGACTGTGGTCAATGTTCACAATGGTTTTAGCATTTTATCTACTCTTATTCTAGAACAAAATACAAATAACAGTTAACATGCAAAATGCCACAGCCCATATGGTTTATAGGTTTTTTGTTGTGTGGGATTTGCATTTTATGTGGATCGGCTTTAGAAAAATGTAGTGAGTGCTAACCTTGATTTTGTGCTGAATCCTTCTGTGGTTGTTCACGTTCTGCAAGTTCTCCACTAGATGTCAGTGTTCTTATTTGCTATAAAGGCTCAGATCGTTTCACACAGAATTTTATGTATTATGAATAAAAATTGTAATCTGACAATTTCAATATAGACTCTTGTTTTTGAAGAAAAATACTAATTTTGCTCTGTTTCCTTCGAGTAGTGCTACGGCCCAGGGAAGACCATCTTCTGGAAAATGTACCTTATTGTGACAACCCCATAAAGAAAGCATAGTTTTGTTTTTGCCGTTTTGGTTAAGATATCTCCATGGTGATTTCCTTATTTTAATGGGTTTACACATTATACATTCTAAAACAACAACTAGAATGTGGGGTGGTCACCGCTGGAGGGTTTGCTGCCAATCTCTGGTGATGCCTGAAGAATGGCTCCTGTCCTCATGGACATTACAAGGAAGAGTTCCTTTTTGAAAGAACATCAGAAAAGTTCCAAAGGAAATGAGACCATCCAGCCCATCTAGATCTTTTGGAGCAGTGGTTCAGTGTTGCTATAGAAACTGTCAGGAAGATGCAGTGCATTTTCAGTGTGACTTGTATACAGAATAAACAACTCTAAAAAATAATTGCACAAAACATTTATAAATTGTAATTACAATTTTACTGTTTTTCTTAAAGGTTGCTACCAGAGGTAAAGTGATCTGAATAAATACGTTCATATTCTAATGTCTCTTTTCTCTTTGTGTCCCTTTTTTTGTGAAAGCTTGTATTAAAACATCGATAAGGAAGATAGTGACAAATTGTATGTTTAAGATTCTTGCACAAAAAAACTATACATGAATTGTTACAAGTAAAATTTTGAAATGTTATTAATACATTTGAAGTTCTTTATTTCCCTGCTGGTAGATAAATATTATCTACCAGCTGGTAGATAAATATTATCAAACAGTAGTTTGTCACTTTCCTGGGTGTGAATCTGTCTCTGTTCATATGTTTACCTGTTCTCCCCATGTCTGCGTGGGTTTTCGTGTTACTCTGTGGAGCATAGTTCAAAGGTAGGGTTTCTAGTTGACCTGGCATCTCTAAATCCCCATGTGTATGTGATCCCTGTGTCTCGCTGGCAGGTCAGCTGCTCACTACAACCTAAGAAGAAAGCATAATTCGCTGAAAATGGGTGAAGTCGATTAAAATTGTAAATGATTGCATCCATAAATCATGTTAAAATAGAACATTGCAAATTGTTAATTCTTTCTAAGCCATGATTAAGTATATAAAGATGCAAAACTTAAGATAACTTATCTTCTTTAAAGACATAGGTGTTGCTCAAGAAAGCATTATCATTGTATAGTGTATGTGCATGCAGTTCCACTCTAAAGTTTGGAAAGCACTGTTTTACTAAAGTATTTCCATTCCTGTCTCCTCCATGATGAAACACTACATACCGTAAGTTAAGAGTGTGATTTTGTCCTCCTTTCACTTGGAAAATTGTCATTGATAATGGATATGCAATACCTGATGTATTAACATAGAGTACTAATAGATTAAATATTTTGGTTTCTCTAGACAAACATCTCTTACTCATCTAGTTTAGGTGGGTAGCTGCGTCAGCATGCGTAGGCTGCAAAGGAACACGCAATAGGTTTACTCCATGCTGAAAAGAGAAGAAAGAAAACGCAACGTTTCGACCATAGAGCCTTCTTCAGGTGTGTAACCCCGACTGCATATCTGATGTCCATGGCTGAAATGTTGTGTTTTCCTCTCTTTTCAGCATGGAATAAACCTATCTCCTACTAATTACAACTAAGTAAACAATTAAAAGTGCTGTCTTTCCCAAAATATTAACTGCTACAAATGTGCAAGATCAAATAAGGGAAAAACCTCTCCACAGTTCAGTTTTCCTGCTGTGAGGAGGATAAGCTATTTAACTGCTGTCAGTTACTGCTGTATTTAGGGGACTGTTTCCTTCCCAATGTCTTAAAACACTTCTCACATTAAAGAGGAGACATTGATGAAGAGAGCGAAAATAAATTGAATCCAACCAAGGACCAGTGTGAAAAACAGCCCCTAATACTTTTTTTCCCAGCTGTCTTATTTTCCCAAAAATACAGTAACAAGAAAATGCAAGGCAATAAAAGTAATTTTTAGGAGAAACCGAAATATGTAATCTTATGTTCATATATGCTTCACTGTCACAGCTTGTCTAATCAAAGGAAAAATGCTGTATAACATAAAAAACCTATATGTGCACACAACCTATATATAGTTTGCATACAAGGAAACTATTTTATATACGTATTTTATTTCAATTATTTTCATCTCATAGAGCAGGATGTCCCTTATATGGTATTGTTGTACACTGGATAAAGAAATACAAAAATAATATAAGACATTCTGCATTTGATCAATCAACTTACAGTACAGTGCCTATTTCAGTGGCCACTGAAGAGCTAATGCCTTGGGCCCAGTAAGTGTTATTCTATCTGCTTAAAACCGTACAGACCTTTTGATGCAATATGAAACAAAATGGGACATATGTGAGCCCAGTGGTATCTACACGTTTGGCCTTGTGCATGACTCTGAAAAATAGCACAGACACAGAGCAGATTGATATTAGAACCATGGACATATAAGCATTTCAAGAAAACTGGACACTGTTAGTACTAAATGAGGAAACGTGTATTTTAAAATGTCAGGGTACTGTAAACAAATGTTCAAATTGTTTGATTGCAATTTTAAAATATTACATATTCAGATGTACTTGGTTTCAAATGACATTTTCATTTAATAATTAATACTACTAGTTAAAATATGAAGTTCACTATTAAAAAGATCAGGTCCAACACATACTGTAGGTTAATGCTTTTCCTTGCAGCAAATCCTAGTTTTCATTACCATGTAATTTCTAAGAGCTCAGAAACACATTTTAACAGGGTGAAAGCCTGCATAAGCTCACGAGTTCTGTTAAAAAGATTTTTTTGAAGAAATCTACTTCAGAAGGATATAAGAGTCAGCATCATATGCATTTAATTAACTGCAGTATCTGATTATCTTTCATCAGGTCTTTTAATACAGTTTCCGTAGATATCTAGTTTGAGTCATCTTTCAGAAATGCTGTTTGGATCATTTGCCACATGTTATGGAGTTACTCTCAAGACTCTCTAATCTTTACTGCAGGTCTTCCTTTGACAGATTTATTCAGTGTTATAAAAAAACATTAAAACCCCTTGTAAAATACTCTGAATACCCACTTGTGTAAAATTTGTTCCATTAGTTTGCTCCAAATACAGTTTAAGAACAAAGCTCATATATTTTGAATGTAATATTATGCAAAAACATATGTGCATTTAAAGTTTCATTACTACAGTATGTCTCCAATTTTGTGTTTTACTGTATAGTTCAATTATAGATTTCTTATTCAGTAACAGATTAAAGCATCTTACTACTTAATGGGTGTGGAAATCAGCAGTCTACTTTCCTTTTTGTAACACCTATATTAAAGTATTATATGGTATGTTGGAAGAAGGCCAAAGTTTCTGTTCAACTGTGCAAAGGTTATCTTTTCATTTCATGGTTATTGTCCATCCATCACAGCTGGTTGGCACGAGTGCCATAAAATCCA
Organism: Lepisosteus oculatus; assembly: GCF_040954835.1. NCBI lineage: Eukaryota > Metazoa > Chordata > Actinopteri > Semionotiformes > Lepisosteidae > Lepisosteus > Lepisosteus oculatus. The sequence continues at coordinate 50,175,529 of NC_090698.1, read as the reverse complement.
GGCAGTGGCTAAGAATAACTCATGATCACTTTTCCCACATTCCACTTTGAAGTTCCTCCTTTGAGATTTTCAGTTTGAAGAGCAGGGCAATGCCAATTTAATTAACTTCACATTGACTTCATTATCAATATCATTCAGCCTTTCCTTTTTGATGAGTTTTTCTTTATGCACGAGCTGAGGCAAACTGTTTACGTGCATCATTGGACATAAAATCTTTAGCATCAATTAGTAGAAGCCTTAAACATCAGTCATTTCAGCAAAAAGTAGAAAACATCAGTTGTTACTGTTACACTGGCTTTCAGTCTTGGTATTTTATTACAGTTTTTATTCACTCAGTTAAGCATTTTGATTAAAATCTGTTCAGAATTCACATAAAGCCCTTCAGCTTTGTGCAACTTGTCCAATCTATTAATTGCAAGCTGCATACTGTAGGCTGCAATTGTACTGTAATTGTCCAGAATAAATGTAAATAAAAATATATGAAGAAGATAAAAGTTAATAATTAAATAGATAACTGAAATGGCCCCTTGCCTGTCTTGTTAGCAACAGTGTCTCACAAATTATTTATTGTTTTAAAGAGCACTTTCAAGAGACAGAACAGAAATCTAAGATTTCAGTAGGGTAGGAGGACATACAATATTAGGAGAATAGACAGTGTTTTAATTTTTATCAACAGGCACAGCCCACCTGGATGATATACAATAAACTTACACCTACTGCAAATCTACTTTCAGATTCCTAATTTGAATAACAATTATTTCATTATATTTATTTTTTCATATTTTGGTACAATTTGCCATATTATCTAGTTCCTGTTAATATCCACCCAAAAACATTGTGTTCATCTGAATGGGAGAAAATGGGGTAGGGAACAATACATCAGTGGAAAATACTTCTGTATGCACTGCTTATTGGCTACACTTTCACATCTCAACAAAATCTGTTAAGAGAAGTATTTAAAAAATAATAAGTAATAGGTTTATATAGGTTGGGTAGCTGCATCAGCATGCGTAGGCTGCAAAGGAACAAGTAATAGGTTTATTCCATGCTGAAAAAAAGAAAAAAAAAGAGAACACAACGTTTTGGCCGTGGAGCCTGGTGAAGAAGGCTCCACGGCCGAAACGTTGTGTTCTCTTTTTTCTTTTCTTTTTTTCAGCATGGAATAAACCTATTACTTGTTCCTTTGCAGCCTACGCATGCTGATGCAGCTACCCACCTGAAGTACTTTAAAAAATAATGTTTCGTTTATGAATTGTTAAATGTTTATGAAACTACAGTTCAGAGGAAGAAAACTGCACACAAAACAGAAAATAGCACCTAAAATAAAAGTAATAGTAGAACAAAATTGATTTTGTCTGCTTCTTTGGAGATACATGAGATAGAATAATTATCAATCAAAATGAGTTGTGCTACTCTAGGCATATAGCCCATTATGTTTCAATTAATAGTAGTGGTGTTATTTGCAGACTATCAAAGTGGTGTTGTTTGTAGAAAATGATTCCAATTTATTTCCATAGTCATTTTGAATTTGTTCCTAGACCCTAGTTGATTTATTGAACTTTCTTTACAGTCAGCAAATGTACAGCTACAGCATTTTATTCAGCCCTGCCTTCTGCTGTAGAAGGAGATATACAATACACTGATTAATTTGTGTAGTGTTTTTTTAAACTGAAATTATCATCATAGTACTTTACCTGTGAGTAATAAGTATTGAGAAGGCATTTTGTCTCCAATAATAATAATAAGATCCTTTATTTTAAATTATATGCAGCATAGAGATGTTTTGATAGCATTTCCAGTATTCAGCCAAAATAAATTTCAAGAAAACCATAGTCTGTACTTTACTTTAAACAACCTTTTAAAGTACTGTTAATGTTTGGAAGTAATTGAAGCAGGTCCATCATCTAAAATGTTCTCCAAACATAAGGTTTTGTCGAAGCCTATATATATTAAATAATTATTTTATTTTATTAAGTAGATTGATGTATATTATCTTACAAAATTTTATTTTCTGTTGCCAAGTATTTTAGTCTTGATTATATACTATTCTGCAGATTGAACCATGTTAAAATAAAATGTTGAAAATAAAATAATAATAATAATAATAATAGCTTATACTTATATAGCGCTTTTCTGGACACTCAACTCAAAGCGCTTTACAGGTAATGGGGACTCTCCTCTACCACCACCAATGTGCAGCATCCACCTGCATGATGCAACGGCAGCCATAGTGTGCCAGAAACGCTCACTACACATCAGCTATCAGTGGGGAGTAGAGCAGAGTAATGAAGCCAATTCATAGATGGGGATTATTAGGAGACCATGATTGGTAAGGGCCAATGGGAAATTTGGCCAGGACTCCGGGGTTACACCCCTACTCTTTTCAAAAAACACCCTGGGATTTTTAATGACCACAGTGAGTCAGGACCTCGGTTATACATCTCATCCAAAGGACGGCACCTGTTTACAGTATAGTGTCCCGTTGCTATACTGGGGCATTAGGACCCACATAGACCGCAGGGTGAGCACCCCCTGCTGGCCCCACTAACACCTCTTCCAGCAGCAACCTTAGTTTTTCCCAGGAGGTCTCCCATCCAGGTACTGACCAGGCTCACACCTGCTTAGCTTCAGGAGGTTACCAGTTGTGAGTTGCAGGGTGATGTTTGAATTTTATAAAAGTTGACTTTTAAATGTGAAATTCTTGAAATGGGGTTTCACAGGTAACACTTCATCTTACAGTATAGACACATTTTTCTTTTTTTACATTTTACTTTTTCTATTTTCTTACAATACGGCAGACAAAATTACATTTTCCATGGCCATAGTTATTTTTCATCCATAAACCTAGTTACAGTACATTACAATTAAGCCAATTTGGAAACATCAGAGTTGGAAACAGAGAACAACATGTATGTCTGTCTAGCAACTGTAATGCTTGTTTCCCATGTAGTTTCATGGTAAAAATATTTTGTTGTGGGGGGTAGGGGGCAAGGTAATTAAATTAAAGAAAATCGAAGTTAACTTATTTAGACCATTTTAGGAAACATTATTTCCAAGGTACTTGAAAGGATTTCATGCTTCTCTGGGAAGAAACACATCTCATCTTTCAAGAGGCTTCTTGGAAAACTTTGTGACTACAAGAAAAGGAAGCATCTGAGATTGACATTTCTAAACCGAACAGCTGAAGACTCATGCTGCATCTTAGTTATGGAGCCTGCCATCATTGAATGTTTTTGCAAAAATCCAGTCAAATCAAATTTGAAGTATCCTGGAGACAAGGGAATTCAGAGAAACAGTGATTTAATAATACATGAGAATACAATTACTGTCCACGATCTACTTGCAGTTTAGACAACTGAATAATATAATTCCTTTAAAGTAAAAAACAGTACACAATTGTTTTCAAAATTGTCTCCCTGTCAGAGCATTCTAAATGATTATCAGGAAGTATGCTCTACGTTAATTTTAAATGTCTTCTTCAATGCTGTTACATAACCCTGCAGAAGCTCATACAAACTAAGATTTAATTTTAAATATTTAAAAATTAAAGTATGCTGTGGTGTTTCAACTGTTTCTCTTGACATCTAATAACTTTTAACATTGAGATTTACTCTCTATTAAAACCACAAAGGTATTTAGTTGATTTTTTGTGCTGAAGACTTGGTACTCCATGGAATGTTTTACTAAATGATGTACTGTTTTATGAAATGAGTAGTATAAGTTCCTTTCCACTGTTCCACTGTGGTCATTGAATAGCTGAGAGATGCATACAGCTGAACTGTTTTCAAGTCCGTATATTAATGCAATGTAAATTGATCACCAATGACTTACAGTACACTTCTTATAAAAGATATTTCTCATTTAAATGTGAAAAAAAAACATTCATACAGAAAATTTTAACAATAGGCGATTGCATGTGTATGTTATATTAACAGTACAATATGTGTAAAATGGCAAGGTGCTGCATTATGTGTCAAACTGAAAATTTCATTCCATAATGGACGTTTAATGGAATGGAAAATTAGATTAAGTTTTAATCAGAATTTTAAAAACTTTTCTGCAAACCCTGCTTTAACCGTGAACCCATTTTATTACAGACTTTCTAAAAACTGATGTCCCGGTTTTAATACGTATTTTACTCTGTGATATCACAATTAAATAAACAGCCTTGAATTAGCAGGAACTCTTGCCAGTTTGCTGCGTATGCTATGACATGTGCATTCCTGAAATCAATGACAATTAAATTAATTAATGACAAAACAAGATGGTTCCTCTGAGCATTGTGCCTAATAATGCACCCAGGAGTGACAGTATACATGATGATCTACGCTCTTCTCATGTCCTATTGCTCTCATTGTTTCCCTTAGCTTTGAAGAGTCCCCTAAATGTATCACTGTTATGTATTTGGTAACAATATAATGCATTTATATATGTACAAACTAAAGAATATTTAATTTGGGATTAAACTATCTTCAATTCATTAGAATAAAATAAATCACCCCTCCCTCCACTTCTCTATATTACATGATGTTGATATACTTGTTATAGTTGATATACTGTACCTCATGTTCTCTTAAACTGTACTGTACATTAAACAAGAGGACATTGTTGTTGTTGTTGTTTTTCAGTAGAAATCAGAACATTAAAACCACAAACAACGTGATATTTTTTTTGTGGAGTGCCACATAGATATGTGCTAGGTAGGACGTTTTCTCGAATTTCTCTCAGTGATCTTGACTGACTTGCTTCTTAACTTGGAGGTAAAACAAATATCGAGGACGAGTGAAGGTGGTTTCAGAGCATACTGTATACAGTAAAAACAGTACACACACAAAAGAAACTTACTGGCAGTGGCATATTCATGGGGGAGGGGGGTTTGAGAAAGTATTGTAGGCACACAGTAAGAATGTGTTTCAAATACTGTGTAAGTAATATACATACAGTATACAGTACAGTAAGTATGTCAGAAAGCGATTATCTTGAAGAAGAAACATATCAGGAGAAAGAGCATAACAAAGGGGTGTATTCTAATTAAAAGTCTGTGTAATTGTAGAATAAGGTTAGGGACATTCTTTCTTCAGAAAAAGAAAACACTTTATAACAGTTTGTTAGTGAAATTTCCTTCGAATTTGGGTTCGGGAACAATCTGCTAACTAGACACAGGGATTGGATTTGTAGACCACGAGTGTGAGTCTATGTCGGATTGAACACGTTTTTAGTGTTTTTATGTACACGTATGTATGTTTACATGTCTGTCGTCTTATTGTACCTTCCTATTTGCCACTTTGGCAGTGTTAATCATGCTGTTGTTCTATCAATATAATTGTTTTGTAGTTACTAGGTGTTTTTTTCTACTCTGCTTTTGTGCGATAGCTTCGTCGGTGTCAGTAGGATCGAAGTACTTTTGTTCCAAAAACATTAAAAAAATATTACATTTGTGACAGTTGTTTTCAGATTTTATTTTAAACACAATTCAATTAATATTCAAAAACTGGAGAAACATAAAAGTGCTTAAAAAATCTTTATTTAACCACAGAAATCAGAGGGGACAAGTCACTTAAACTCTCTTCCTTAAATTTCCTTAAAGCTATACTGTTTGTATCACTAAGTGTTAGACCACCGCGTCCATCAAACTTTGCCATTCCAAGTGTTCATTAAAACAAAACTCATGAACCACTGCGAGGATACGTTCCGCTTTGCAAAGTCACTAGTACGAGCCAAGAATGTCCTTTTTTGCTCCACGCTAAACTCATTGAGTGTGAGGCGAAATTGAGGATCCTCTTTTATGGGGCAAGCAAATAACTCAGTAGAGGTGGAGGAATTCACCCGCCAAGGGAGGCGCTGTGCTCTCTTTTTCTCCGCGCCTGTGTCCGTGACTATGTGGGAGTGTCCGTATGCGAGAAGTCCCCTCCTTTCAGATACTGATTTCTCCTGATTCAAACCCATAGAAACGGCAGCGGCAGCGTTTCAGTCTTCTGTAGCACCGCGAGTCGCCATCTTCAGCGACCTCTGCTTCTCTCTCACCTCTTACGTTTTCTATGCACACACACAAGTCATATTGGGGAATCAGAGCACGTCCACTGACGGACAGCCGGTTTTGTTATACCGCTGAAATCAGATTCTCCGCATTGTGGAGGCGAGGACTGCAACGGGTTATCGGAAGACAAGAGAATATTGGTAAGACAGCAGTTTTATTTAATTATTTACATTAACAGATGAATGATGTGGTTTATTGCCCGGGGACCGATAATTCATTACGTTAATGGACTTTTTTCATTTAATTTTTTGCTTGTTGAGTTCTGTTGCTCGCTTTGTGTAGGGTGTGGGTACAATAAGATTGAAAATATATTCTGAAGAAGATGGAAAAAATAAAAAGAGCAGATTAAATGAAAATTTCCTCCAGGAGGGCTGACATTGTCTAGATACTGTATTGTAGTGTTGTAACTGATTTATTCGTCCATTCATTCGTTCCATTTAATATAATTCGATATATAATTGTTTTTGTATTAGGATACTACCTACACATAATGAATATGGGATTCTCTTACTACCCAGGTCCTCTCAGTTATTTGAGCACTAGAAACAAAATGTCAATCCACCCTGTTTGCAGTGTGATCGCCTAAGGGGTTTGACGTAGTGTGGGAATCCTTCTCCCCGTTGTGAAGCGGAATTGTGCCAATGTGGTGCGTGAAACTGGGTAGAGTTTTTTTTTCCCCGCAAGGGTCCATTGTACTATCCTTAAAGACGCTTTGAGGGTAAATGGTGTTTCAAAAGCTTTCCGTTTATTTTCAAATTTATAGTAATTTGTATTCGGTCAAATACGTCTGGGTGCGTAAATGCTGGCAGCTCCAACTGCAAAACTCAGCCATTCACCCGCGGACCTGGTCTGCAGAGATAAGCTCGAATATAAAACAGGATTACTTCCTACTCGCAGTATGTTCACGACGTTGTCACCATTTACATCAGGACATTTGTCTAATCCGATTGATTAGAAATTCCAGATACAAATGCTAGAAGAACAGATTGCAACTCATTCACTTAACTGGGTTTCGCGTGTTCCTGGAGGGCGGTTGGTGCCTCAAGTTTTGAGTGTCTGTGATGTAGTGATTTTTTTACACGTTCTGTAGTGCAGTTGTTTGTTTGTTTTCTGTATCAGCTAACAGCAACTTCATTGTTACTTTGCTGGTCGATATATCAATTTATAGGCCGTGCAGTCCATTGGGGGGAATGTCGGTATTCGAGCAGTGATTGCCACACGTTTCTATTGGTTCCTGCTAGCTCTGTTGCTTTCTTTCTTCGGGGGAAAAACATGTAGATTAGATTATCAATGTTTTCATGCTCGTTCGTCAAAAATACTGTACACTAAGATCTGCCTTTAGAGCCTGTCAGATTTTGGGTTCGTTACTCTGTTTTGTTTCCAGTGTTTGAGGTGGCTACAAATCAGGTCAATTGTGATTTTTTTAAGGGAAGTTAAAACATTACTAACGCAATTAAATAGCACATAGGTGAGCTTTCTGTTTTTTAACTAAGGCACATATTTGATACAAAGATTTTTTGGGGTATTTTTCCCAGGTTACATATAATTGCTGTGTATACCAAAACGTGGTGAATGCTTATTAGGGGAACCCTACTCCACTGTCTACACTACCCCAAATAGCAATGAATGAAACCTGGAGTTAAGTTATGGGCTACTGAGAAGCTTCAGGTTACAAGTTGGTAATAGATGTCCTACTAATAGTATGCTTCCCCATGGGGTGAGGATCGCTTTTCTTAAGAAGCTAACTCCACTCCATTTGTCTACAGTGCAAAGGTGGACTGTAATGTGCAGTACATGCTAATTTCTAGTGAGCAGGAACAGCGCTGAGACCAGAGTGGACTGTGATGCACAAATGATTATAGTGTATAGTCTGCATGCATTGGCACTGAATGGTTTTCCTGTTGTGGTTGTTTCCCAATGAAGACTGAAATGTTCTGTTGTTCAGCATTCTATACACCGAGTCAGTATACAATAATAAAATATTTCATACCAGTAATTTTGCATCAGCCTGCTTTCCCTCTGAATAAGTTTAACTTTCCAAGTCTTAGAGGTCAAGTGTAAATGTATAGCTTAAGGATAAGTACAGTGCTCTTTAAAATATATGAATCAAGAACTTGAAAACATGTTGTGTTTGATGTCATCCACTGTGAATTGAGTTTCTCATTGTCCCTTGTGCCATACATTATAAAAAGCTAATTTTTATGTTAAATATCAAAAGAGACATGGTAAGTCTTTTTCACGGAAGTCTGGAAGCTTCACAGATCTTTGTGTATGTGCATCTTTGTACACATTTGTATCCGGCTGCATATATGGGCAGTATTTTGTAAGTATTTAGCTACTTTACTTTTAACAGGATTAAATTTTGGAGAAGATAAACTTTCTTTTTTTTTGTATTCAGTTATAAAGATGCAAAAGGCAAAAACCTTCATGGTTAAAAAAGATGTCATAATGTACTGCAGTTGTAAGGAGAATCTTTAAATAGCCCTGTATACAGTAAATAAAGTCTGGAGAGAACACATTTCATGACAGCTTCATTTTAACTTTGAAAACTCACAGGCATAAAAAGACAGACAACTTGCTTTTGGAAGTCGATATCATCAAAACACACTTTCATTTTTGACATGGCGACAAAAGGGATTTTTTTTATTTAAAAAAATAAGAATAGCTCAGGGAGGCTAAAACTGTGGGCAAAGCTCAGTTTTTGCAGCAAGTGCTAGAAATAGGAATCAGGCTGGCCCGAGCATGTCTACCTTATCCTGAAACAATCTTGTTAAGCTAAATATCAAATATGGAGTCTTTCCAATTGGTTAAAGAGGGGTCAGATACAGTGCCCTGTAAAAGGAAAGAAAAAAAGCTCATTGTTTTAAAATGCAGGACAGGCACTAAGGTAATCTTCTTATTGGCTAACATCACTTAGATTGTGTAAATGTATTGCTTGTAGATATTTCACATTTAGAAATTATTATATTCAGTGTGGCTATATGTGTTCTATGAAAAAAAGACCATTAAAAATATTTGAATACTTATCCAGCTACAGTATGTCAGAGTCTTTATTGTCACGTGAATGTACTGGAACCCTGTGCTCAGTATAGGATAATTAGTGAAAATGATAATGACCCTTCATTGTTTTATTAACAGTGAAGTCTGTTGTCCTAAATGTTCATCATTAGAGTGGCATGGTGGCACTGTGGTTAGCATAATGGGGGACTTGGGATCAGTTCTGGCCCTTTGCTGCTATCTGTGTGAAATTTGTATGTTCTCCTTGTGTTTGCAAGGGTTTCCTCCAGGTGCTCTGGTTTCCTGTCACAGTCCAAAGATGTACTGGTACGTTAATTGGCTTCTGGAAAAATTGCCCCTGGTGTGTGTATGTGTGTGTGATGGATGGGTGTTCTGTCCAGGCTGTATCCTGCTTTGAGCCTGTTGCTTGCCGGGATAGGCTTTGGCTCTCCTGCGACCCTGAATTGGATGAAGCGGTAAGAAAATGGATAGATATTCATCATTAATCTGTTACAGTATCTTGATTTATGGAATAATAAGGGTAGGATGTGATCTGTCAACAATTCTATTTCATGTTGCAGTAAATTCCTGCCTGACTCACTGGCTTTATCTCTAAATCCTTCTGTTTTGAGAAAGTGCTTTATCCTTGGTGGGCCAGTGCCCAAACTGACAGCCACAGGACACAGTAAACACTAGTCCATAACAGCACAAATGCACACAGGGTCATTTTAGAGATGCCTACTAACCTGGGCATGTCAAATAGAAACAGTGCATGCTAATCATGAAGGGTGAAACATCTGCTCACAGCTTTGTTTTAAGGCACCTCTGCACTGTTTCCTTGATTTAAAAACTATAGTATTGCCTGGACATGTGGAGGTATTCACGTAGTACTGAAAACATGGGACTGGATAGTTTTTCATTGAATGTTTGTCTTTTTTTGTGTGTTATTGCAATGTGTATTATTTGCTGTCAGCTTAAGTATTGTTTCATGTTCACATGAAAAAAAATGTACTGTAAGATTGTACTTGTTGTTTTTTTCCCCCCAGGAGAGAAAGAGGTTGTCTTTCATTTCCTCTTAATTAAATGGTACACAAGTCCTGTTCTTTTCAGGGCCGCATTCCCATAGGCTTTTCAGACATCTTTTAAATGTAGGCTCCATGCTGTAGAAACCTCATGTCTTTGTATCTGTAAATAGTTAAAAAATAAGGAATAAATACTGTGAGAAGATATACTGCCATTGAGAGCTCGGCCACAGTCTACAGCCTTAAACTGAAGATTGCGATGGGTAAATATTTAAGAGTCCAACCATTTACTCTGATTCTGCATTAGGGTTTTTTATGTTTTACTTGGCTCAAACTCTTTTCTGACTCATAGTGTAATAAAACCTGCTTTTTGTTGAGCTTAGAACAGAATCGCTGAGAAGGCTGAGAATGTGAGACCCTGCACTACTAAGGCCGAAAGCGGTAAGCATGCCCTAACTATTGTAGGTCGTCTGTCATTGCTGAAGATCTCAGAGAGTACCATTTAGTTGAATAATTCTTTTGAATATTTTATGTTCAGTCTTTTTGGCAGCACAGTGATGCAGTGCTTAGCATTGCTGCCTCGCAGCGCTGGAACCCTGGGTTCATTTCCAGGCCCTTAGGATTCTGTCTGTGCAGAGTTTGTACGTTCTCCCCATGTAAGAGTGGGTTTCTTTTGGCTGCTTCAGTTTCCTCCCACTGTTTAAAAACATACTGATAGGTTGATTGGCTTCAGGGAGAAATTAGTCTTGTGTAAGTACGTACTGCCCTACGGTGGACTGGCATCCCATCCAGGATGTACCCTGCCTTGTGCCCGTTGTTTGCTGGGACAGGTACCAGCTCCCCCGCCAACCTGAAATGGAAGATGCGGTTAGAGAATGCATGGATGGGTGCTAGACCTTTTCACCACTGTTTCATCTTTTTTTGTCAAGTTTGAGATTGTTAGTTTATTCACACGGTCTTCCCCCGCAGGTCTGATTTAGTACGATCCTTTTGTTTGTGACTTCCACTAATGGGAAATGGTGAGAAATTATTAAATCGATTCTTAAAGTACTGCAGTGGTCTGATACAAGGGTGTATCCTGCCTTGCACACCTTGCTTACAAAGATAGGCTCCAGTGTCCTTGTGGCCCTGAATTTGATAAAGCTGTTAGAAAATGGATGGATGGATTCTTAAAGTGGTCCTGTAGATTTAGGATTTTTTTGTCATAAACTGTGTCACATTCAGGTTAATGCTTTTCTTTTTTTGAATGGCATTGTTCAAAGACTATGATATTCTGTTTGTTTTCTTTGGAAACAACATCTTTTAAATGACAGATCCTGGAGATAGTAAGGGGAAGTCAATCTTACCAGTGGTTTATTAGCTTGTAATGTCTGTGACTTTCACAGCAGTGAGGCCTTTTGACCTCATTAGGAGGGAAGATTAGGAAACAGCCACTACTCTTCCTTCAGGACTAGTCTACATTTGGTTTAACCCTTCTCTCTTGGAGTCTCTACTACAATAGACTTGGCACATTTGCAAAGGCAGTTTATTTTCCATAGAAGTTACTGAACTGTAAAAATGGAAAGAAAAGGCTTAGAGTTCATCTTAAAATATGCACAATTTAAGGTATAGCAGCCATAGCAAATAGGGATAGGTTATGTGATGTACAGGGGCAGTCAGAACAAGTCAGAACTTTCATTTAAAATATGCAATAATCCATCAAATGAAAAGTAACATTTACAGTATAGCAAAGATATGCGTAATAAAGTTTTATGAGTTATGCTTTTTTACAAGTGTGGAATACACATTAATTCCGAATAGTGTGTGATATTTCACAGCTGCTCAATTTTGTATACAGTTAATATAAGCACAGTTCCATAAAATGTTAGCTTATGAAAGAATGGTAGTGATCTGATCTGGTCTATAGAATTACTGTAGATGTAACAGTAATATATATTAAAACAGGAATTATTACAAAGGTTTGCAGTAGTTGAATAGGAAAAAGGATAGACATTTGGTAATGTTTCTTCACTCACAGAGATTTGTGCAGAACAAAACAATGAAGGCAGTTCCCAGCAATACAGTTTTGATATAGGAAATCATATAACCATGGTGGATGATTTACCAGTAGACGTGGGTAATGACCTTGTTAAATTATTATTTTTTTAATATGAAGTGGTTTGAGAATAGAATTTTCTTATTTGTATAAATCACAAAGAACAAGACTACATAGCTACAGATTTCAGCTGTGACAAAATGCTTAGTAACATGGCTTATTTTGACAATAATAACTCCAGTGACGTATATAGGCCAATTCTAAATATGTCCCCTGAAGGAGAATTGTGAAGAAGGCTTTATTCAATCCAGATCTGCCTCGGTTAAATCACAGAGCTGTTCATCATTGATGTGGTTTATATTCATCTGTACCTTTTATCCTGCATGGCTCCTGCCCTTGGTTGTCAAGCTTTAGTGTTTTATTTTTTGCACATTATTCAGTATAACGCGCATATTGGTTGAGCTGCTTAGCACTTTAACCCTTTGGAGTGCCGGGATCTTCATGTTAGATTTTTATCTGCACGGCAGTCTTCTGTACCAAAAAAGCAAATTATTTGCACGCTTGGCGAACATTTGGGACGTTTTACAGTACTGCAACTTATTGTTTCCAAATACTCAATCTCAGGTCTTATACAACCAGCCTGCGTATTTTATGTTTTGTGATCAACAGTTGTGGGAAACATCTTTTCACGTTAATGTCGTTGATCCAAAATTTGCATTTCTTGTGTAACTGCTGCCTTTGGACATTTTTTCTAAGAGAGTTTGCTAAAGGCAGTAACCTAGAATTCAATGAGGAAACATTTCAGTGTTGTTTTGCAACCAGATATGAATGAGCTTGTTTGTTAACAGATAATGTGATTTTGTTGAAAGACGACTTGTGTTCAGGCCATTGATGGGATAGACTTATGACTGATGCATCTGATGAAGTAGGTCAGCTAATAAGTGAATACTATTTAAAATCAGTTTAAAAAAGATTCACAGGAGGAATGATAGAAGAGTTTTCACTGATTTTAGTCTATAGTGTTTACCTCTGTTAAGCGAACCTAATTGTAGGTAGACTTGTCCCATGAAGGTTTAAGACAACAGCAAGCTTGGAAAAGTGCATTATTGTGTATCTCATCTATTCTTGAGGAACCATTAGACTGGGACAGGTTGACAGGATTCCAAGTGCATTCCTTAAACACTGCACACATGTCTTTTTTTCAACTGGATCTCATCTCCTGTGTCCCGGGTTACATAATTAACCTATTTTATTTAGTGCCAGAATTTAATGTATGTACAGTATATGCTAATAAAAATCTATCGTGAGAAACAATCTACAGCAAACCCCTTTGCACACTGTCTTTTGTCACATCAGAGCAGCATGTGTTATAAATTAGGTCTGATAACATTCTTACTACCCCTCAATAACCAGTAATGATTTAAAGTGGTGCCTTATGTGCCAGTGAATGATCTCCTAGCAGTGAAACTAAAGCCTGCTGTATTATGATATTGCAACCCACTTACAAATAAATTCACTGCAGTATTCTTATCCTGCTATCATTTTGTACCGTGGCATAGCAGGAACAGAAATCAAATTTAAATAAGGTTTGGAGTTTCAAAACAAGTAAAGCTCTAACCATGCAGCCCACACGACTGAAACATTAATCGCTACTGATGTCAAGGAGCTTTGAAGTGCTGAAAGGGCTACAGTTCTGTACTGCAGAAAAGAGATTGATTTGTAATAAGTGTTGCTCAATCAGCCTGCTAGAGATACGTGTTTACAGAGAGCAGCTACAGAAATTGGATGTGCACAGCATGCATTGATAGCATCCAACAACACAAGTCGTAATGCAGTGCCCTGTTTACAATTACAATTACAGAAAGCCCTTATTAATAGGACCTGCTGCAAGACTATCTGTTGCTCAACATTTAGGTAAAAATCAATGCAGTGTTTCTACAAGTGGTGGACATGGGAATGGGGAACATGTGCCTCTTACTGTACGTTTATAATAACCAGCATTCAATCAGTGTCAATGTAAAGATGTGGTTTTTCGATAGTATGTACAAAACAGTTAAGTGACTTAAATTCCAGTTATATCTCCCTCATAATTGCACTTAACATGCCTACTCATTTTAAATGTTGATAGGAGATGAGATTGATAAAATCAATGTAGCTCCAGTTAGCCTACACCCTGATACTTGAGCAAAACCATATCCATAGCAACGCAACATGAATCATAGGATTACTAACTCAAGAATGGCAATGTCGTCAGGCAACGAAAGATTGATTTGAAGGCAAAAAAGAATTCAGTTTCCTTTCTAAGATGAATTCTCATGCTCCTTTAAATGGAAAGAGTAATGGTATATGAGAAATTTGTCACTTTTGCCTTGACCTTATTTTTGTCTTCCAATACAAATAGTGTGAATCCATCACTTCTCCTGTTGCAGTTACTGGAAGTTTTAATACATATTTCCAAACTGTAAGTGTTTACCTCAGCCTGGGGTTTTTAAGATCAGTGGCTCCTTTAGAGCAGCTCTTCCTCAGGCACGTGGATTCCTTTCTGAACGCTGGCCCAGTTTCTGTGAGCATTTGCTTGCAGCTCTCGCATGGTTTGAGGACTGTCATATTACATTTTCATAGGTCTTCCAACCTACCATACTATTTTCATTTGAGCAATCTGTTTTTATCATTATTTTCAATTTTTGTCTTCTACCTTTTACAGATTGTATACAGTAAGTAGGTGACTAAGCTGGAAATCTCAAGGATATCAGAAATGTTGTGTGCTGTCATGCAGTATCTCCACATGACAAATACCCATTAAAGACAGGTAACTCTAGGTAGCTTTTTTCAGTACTTAGCTAATTGGCTTAACATTGATTTTTCTCCGCTACAGCAGTACATTTTGAAAAGCCTATCCTATGTGAACATATGTCGGGAAAGCTCACTTTAAATGTGAATTTTCACTCTACAAATGCATGTCCTTGGACCATATGACTCAAGGACAGGAACTTACAAAAAAACCCCATGCAGTACATTTAAAGAAGAGTGATGTTCAACAAAAAAAATACACGTAATTAAACAGGTTTTGGTGTAAGACATTTGTCTAGCTTACAGCTGAAATAAAGGGGTTTATAACTGCAGGGCTTGTATTGTTGTGAGAAAATATATTCTTAAAAGGAAGTTCCCCATTCATATTGTATAATGTCTCAGAGCATTGCAAAAATCTGAGTTTGTTGGTTGTACCACAGACACCCTGAATTTGCTTATCAGCGGCTTTGTGTACAGCTTTATGAAATCATTTGTTGACTTTAGGAAATGGTTGTGGGAATAGAACTTGTATCAGGCATTTATTGGGGATGGCGCTAATTTTCAGGTTTGAAGAAACCTCTTTGACCTTTTATCCTCCCGACTGAAAGATGTTTCTGTCACCTCTCATCCTCTGAAAAGATGTTTGCTAAGCAGCCAGATACCAACATATTATTTTTATATTTAGCACAAATCTTTCCAAAAGCCTTTTACAGCTTATTTGCTGTTGTAGTCTTAGGTCCAAGGCTGCATTTAGTGCATTTTAAAAAGAGTATAATATTTTCTAAATCACCTGTATGGTATTTTGTTTTGAAGTTCTTACTCCATAGAGACCATTGTAGTTATGAAAGGAAAATGATATAACTGAAAGTACCAATCTGTTGACAAAGTCCTCATGATGTGGAGTAGAAAAAACTTCACATATTTTATAGGGAATGACATCTGCTTGTTTTAGATGTTCTTTAAGGAAATTGGAATAATGTACTGTGATGGAATGTTGAAGGATGACAATAAGTGTTTGTTCTGACCGAATGGTTCTGCTGCTGTTCTGCTGTCAGGTATCACAAATGAGCTTACTTGTATAAAACAACATATTGTCATAACAATGATAAGTCCTTACCATTATATAGCATATTTAATTCCAAAGGATTCCAAAGCACTTTCCACATCTGGATGACAAGTGGCGGCCATTTTGCACTGGCAGCCCCACTATACAGCAGATCAGGAGAGGAAGTGAGAGATTGTGTCACCAATTGACTTCAGAAGGAACTTTAGGAAGGCTGGGTCATTCCATTTTATAGTGGAATTCATCCAGAATATTGTGCTTCACCCCTCTACTCTTTCAAAAACTGCCATGGTCTTTAATTTCGAGTAGTCAGGGCAACGGATTAATATCTCATCCGATGGATAGCTGCTCTGCAGCCCAGTGTCTCTGGTTATTGGCAAATTGGGATGTTGGGTTGGAAATTGGGATCTAGAAAGAGGGGCGCCACCTACTGGTCCACCAACACACTTGCAGCAGCAATTTCTTGAAAGTCTCTCTTACTGTTGCTGACCATGGCACAGCCTTGATTAGATTCTCAGATCTGACGAGATGAGGTTGGAAGGTTACAACATTGCTGCCCCCAGTGTTAAAAAAATCACTGCAGTGTGTGGCTCGGTCCCCAGTCTGTCACACCAGTCACGTCAAATGTTTTTACCTTTAGCAGAAAAGATTCCCAAATGGTCTCCCAGGATTTCAGTTTCCTCTGCACCAAAATTGTAAAGAAAGAAAAGGTTTACTCAGGTTTACGTTTCTTACTACATTTGCTACTTTTATTTGTATTTGTGTTGCTAAAGGCCACATGATGGTTGGAGGCTTGGTCTGTGATCAATTACCTCACGAAAATCGTACGGAAAATCCCACAATTCTGATAGGATGACGTGATGGAGAATGAATACATTGATTTTTAATTACTTACAATATGAAACTGGTTCTGGAATGTTTTCTATGTACTCAATGTTAATCTTACAATATGAAAATATTTATGAAAATTATATTCTCTGTTGTTGACATATGCTTAAATGTATTTCTGTAACTCTTATAAGACTCCTGTTGTTAATTTTCTAAAGGATTAATATTCAACTACTATCTTGCTTCCATCTAAATGCTGGTATTACTTTGCATGCATATACAAGTCATACATGCTAATGTATAATTAGTAACAAGAACAGCATCTTAGTTTTGTGATTCACTATTCTTTTATTTACACTGTGTGTTTAAAAGACCAGTATTTTGGCACTTACTGCACGTCAGGATAACAGCTGAGTGGACTAGCAGGGGAACAGTAAGCAGCGCAGCCCATCGCGGATATTATGTAATCCTGTTTCTGTATTGCTGATTGGTAAATAGAAACTGCAGCTATAATGCCACAGCCATTCAGTAAATGGGCCTGCAGACATTGTTTAGCTTTCTTTTATTTCTGCTGTTTACATAGTGTCTGGATTCCCCCTTGAAGTGCTGTAGTAGTCCTCTATGTTTGATTGGGCTGAGAGTGACATTTATTTTTGAAAGGTAAGCTGCCTTGATTGTTTGAAACTCTGAGACTCGCAGACCCCAGCCAAGGTTTCAGCTGATGACCAAGTCCAACTCGAATTCCAGCGGGCCCTGTTTTAACTGGTCAGGCTGGTCTCTGTGTTGTTCTGGTCTAGCAAGTGGATTTAATGTGAAAAAGTCTCTGAACATCCATGGAAACTACCAGAAAGGACTGTAGGCATACATAGACTGATCGAACTGATTGATTTTAAGCTGCTTTCTGTCCTACGATGATATTGGTATAAGTTAGGGGGACATGGTGGCACAGTGGTTAGCATTGCTATTTTACAACACTGGGGGCCCTGGGGTCAGTTCCTGGGGTGCTATGTGTGTGGAGTTTGTGTGTGCTCCCTGTGTTCACATGGGTTTCCTCTGGGTGCTCTGGTTTTCTCCCACAGCCCAAAGACACACTGGTAGGTTATTTGGCTTCTGGGAAAATTGGCCCTGGTGTGAGTGTGTTTGTGTCTGTGTGTGCCCTGTGATGGACTGGCATCCCATCCGGGGTGTGTCCTGCCTTGTGCTCATTGCTTGCTGCAATAAGCTTCATTCCCCCCATGACTCTGTGGATGGCTGAATGTGAATTGTTAGGTAACCATTCTAGTAATTACATTTTTTCTTGTCCACACACTTATTTTTGAAGAAAAAAACATTTTAATATTTTACATTAGATATCTCCTACAAGGGATGAAAAGAGCAGACTTTCAGTTTGGTCACACGGCATATTACAACAGTGTTTACTGAAGACTATAACATTTTATCGATTGATTTGTATTGCTAAATTTAAGTAAAATCAATGACCTAAAACGTTAAGTCAATTACATACTTTGAAAGTGTGGTCAAGGATTCAACCTGCATACTTAAAATAATAAAGAATCTAAACACTTGTTAAAGAACTGCACTCTTCAATTATTCATTATTTTTTATTTCTGTTCTATGTAGGATTTAAAGTCATCACTTCTCTTTATGTAGGCTGCTGGTTAACATTTTATGAATGTATCTTTATGTTATAAATGGTGTTGCAATGTACAGTTCATGAATAGTTTATTTGGAGAATTTGGAGAGTTGTGCTGACTTACCATTACAAATTGATAAAATACTGCAATATTTTTCTTTTTTCTTATGTTTTTGTTTCTAGTTGTGTTATTACATGTTTTGGTCAAGAGATAAAAAATGGTAAATGTTTTTTGTTTCTTTCCTGTACCAGAATGTGAAAATAACTTAAAGTACACTATTCTGGAAGTAAATCTATTATACATTGGGAGTAAGAAAAGAAATGTAGAACTACAGAAGGAATTTAACAAATTTTGTAGTTTTGTTGGTGTTATACAAGGATAAGTCTTCAGAATATCCTTTAAGGTATAACTAGAGCATTCTGACCAAATGTTTGGCTGCTGTCTGTGCTTTTGAAGTACAATATTTATGTCTGTGGTTTTTCTTCTAATTATTGGTTAACACAATGCACCAGCTGGTGCTATTCATCTAATAATGAACATTTTATTTCCTTTGAACTATGAACTTGCAGCAAGACTGTACCTTTGCTGTCTTTTATTATCCTTCACCTATTAATAGATCAAGTGTCCAATTGTTTAGTTTTGTCTGTTTGTTTCATTTAAACAAAACAGTATAGTCTACCTATACATTTTTTGCAAAATATAGCTATTATGTCTTCCTAGTGTGTTCTGCTAGAGAGGAAGAACAGCTTTCTGAGATTGTATACCAGTATTGTCTTACTCTTCCTAATCTAATCTTTGTATGCGTACACACTTGTTCACAACTAGACTGCTGGCTTTAGAACTATAATTCCCTACATTTATATAGCACTTTTCATCTTAAGGAAATCCCAAACTGCTTTACACATGGAACCTACTTTAACCACCTCTGAGGTGCAGTAGGACTGAATCTGGGAGATGCATGGCAACCGTGAGGCACCATCAGCCCCACTACACGACGGGTCAGTCAGAGAAGTAAGAAACTCTATCGCCAGTTGAATTAAAGGTGAACTGCAGGAAGATCAGTTTGTGTAAGGAGTGAACTGGGGATAACACCTCTGTTCTTTGAAAAGTGCCATGGAATCTTTTATGACCAAGTCGTCCCTGTCACCGTTCTGGGGTATTGGTTTAGATATTCTGGTCCAGAGTATAGAATTCTTCCTGCTGTGGCAGGGATCTGGATTTCCCTGAAGGTCCTTGTATTATTTCATTTTGTAATACACAGTATTATTGCAAGTAAACAGATTATAACTATCCTTAAATTCAATGTGCTGCTTCTCTTCTCTTATCGGGGAAAAAAAAAACCCAATGTGTATAGCTTTACATTGACAGAATTAATCACGGATTATGTGCTGCTGTGCTTCTTGGAGTTAATATTTCCCATCTGTTTAACAGATTTTTAATTGGATGTCACGGTATTCAATCACTCAATTAGCCTAAAAATTCGAATCTACTAATTTCTGTCATAAATATTTTTTCCTCATGAAACCCTCTGCCATCAGAAGCTTTCTCAGAAAGATGTCTAGGGATCAGATTTTTTCTCGCCATTAAATTTCAAAGGAGGTCTTCTAATAGCTCCCGATTGTTGTAATGTAACAAGTGTATTATGCACTCTGTAGAGAACCTGGGAAATGAAGCACTTGGAAACGTTAAACTTTTCCTTGAAGCTATGTTCCACACCTCTAGTGTGCTAAAAGTTATAACACTTAAGTTATAACACTTAAGTAAAAACACTAAGATGAACCACAATTTAAGTTTGTCAACTAAAGTAACAAAAAAAAACAGCTGATCTTGAGACAAAAGATCCAAGGTTTTAAGTGCCAAGGTATTTGTGCAATAGGGATTTACACATCCATGGTACAGTATGCCTGTGCTTATGAGTTGTACATAAATGTGCCAATTTTAATCGCACTACAGCAGTGTCATGGTTCAGTGAACGATAGAGAGAATGCTATTAGTAGAGTGGAGGATCACGTGGTCCCACACGTGAATTAAATTAAGCGTTCAGTGTCTATTTGTCCATCTTCACTAGGTTCCATCATGTAACTGTAACAGAGCAGCTCGATCTGAGTGTCAACAATTTAGGTCACCATGGTGCAGTGTCACGACTCTCCAGAAACAGGGAGAAGATGTAGTATCTGAATGTGCAGGAGGTTATTAAGGGATTGGCATCACCTGTTGAAGGCCAGTTAAACCCTGTGTAAAGGTTCAGAGAATACATGGAGCTTGTCTGCTCAGGTTTGTGAGTCTGCTTATTTGAGGGACATCTAAGAGTGAGTGAAATATCTTGCCGCTGTGGGTAAGAACAAAAGTCATGAAAGGGATTTTGTGTTCAAAACTAAGACTCCTGGTCTTGGTGGAAGTTTTCAGGGTGAGCTGTCTAGGAGCAGGGAGACTCCTAGATGGAAAGGCTGTTGAGACCAAGAAAAGGCAGCCTCTGTTGTCTCTGGGTCATCTTTAAACCCCAGTCATGAGACTTCACATTTGTGGTGTGCACTAAAGATGATGACTGACAAAACTGAAGAGCAAGACGGGAACTTCAATTGTGCAGACATTTTCAATTTTGAGGTAATTTAGTGGCAAAGCCTTGTAACAATAGTCCTCTTACAAACTGAGTTCCTGTAGGATGGAGTTATGAAGAAATTGTGGTACTGATCAATGTTTTTTTAACATTATATCCTAAGTACATTGTGCATTATATTTTGAGACTTCAAATGTAATTAAATGTACAGTATATTGGCTACAAAGCTTAATAAATATTAAGTTTTAAAATCTTACTTAAGAATGTAAAGAAGGATACACACTGGGAAGAGGCCATTTGCCCCATTTAACTCATTTGATTGCTAGTAGCTCATTGATCTGAGGGTCTTATCCAGTTGTTTCACAAGAGAAATCATGGTATTAGCTTCAACAACGTGGTTGAGTAGTTTGTTCAGGACCATCATTACAATGTGTACAAAAATGCCTTCTTTTCTTACTTTTAAAGAGGACCTGCAATACTACTTTTACATTTTGGGTTAGAAAGAATCAGTATTCATGAGTGCATTTCAAACCACAATAAAATTCAAATGTACACAGTAACTTGTAAAACCTCCAATTTACGTCACAAAATACATTAAACTTGCAGGTAGGTGCAGCGCCATGTTCTGCTCTTCAGAACGAGACACTTGAAACTTCCAGTGACGTGATGTGGCCCTATTACATTGTAAACAAGCAGGCTTGTGAATATATCTTTTATAATCCAATAGACATATCGCTCTTGATTTCGAAATGTTTCTGCCAACAAATACTACTCACTTGTTAACTCTGCATGCAGACCATATTGGAACATTTCAGCAGTGAAAGGTCTGCTGCACAACTTGTATTTATTCGCTCGTACATCACATTACATTAGTCATTACTGTGACTAGTGAGCAGGAAGGGCAGCATCACATCACAATTCATAGGAACCCGAATGTGAGTTTGTGACAACATGGCGACTTATAGTACTTTCACAAAGATCATGATTTTGTGCTTAATTTGAAATTTGTAAAAATCTTTTATAACATCAATGAATTTATTCTGTTACCGAGATTTAATAACCGGTCTGAGAAATTGGGACTGCAGTTCACCTTTAAATACATTCTCCTTTCATTTCCGCTTTTGTCCTCTGTGTTTTAATGTTGAATGAAGAAGTCCATGTGGTTGGTTTTGTCCCTTCCTTTGGGGACTGTGGATACTTCTTCTGGGTCCTCTAGTAATCTATATGTTCAGTATGAAAAACTTCTTCTGCCATGGCATAACAAAGAGGTCAACACACACCCGAGGATATAAGTTAACCATTTTGCTTTCTCACATGATGCGCTGAATCTTACGAAGTGCTGCTTCTTGCGACATATTAAGATGGCATATCTGTAAATCCAGAGATCCCTTCAAGCAGAACACTGACGAGGCTCATTGATAATTCCCCACCAGAATGAGGAATGTGAAATGATTTGTACTGGCTATGACATTTTAGCATTGCCTCGAGCGGCTTGTGGACATTTTGATTACAGCTTCTGGTAATGAGGAACTATCTGCAGATTCAGCTTCACCATCTTAGAGTAAAACCTTCATTAAGTGAAGAATGTGCAGTCATGGCAACCAGAAGAGGTGAAGATAATTTGTATGTCACTTGCTGTTAGTTTAGTATTAGGGAGTTTCCAGGAGGTTATGTCAAGCAGTCACTCCTTGGATTTTGAGGGAATGTGCTCATTAGGTCTTCAGTTTGCAATAACTGTTATTCCCAAAAATTAAATAAACAGTTTTTTAAGTAGCACATTTTATACTGTATAATTCAGTTATAAGAAGGATAAATGTTCCCATAGTAATATGAATTTTATTACAAAGTAATAGGTGGGTTTTGATTCTTTCAGACATGCAGGAGGGACACTACTGTTCCTTTGAGCAAAGCCTATCACTCAGGTTGCTCCAGTAAATGGCATTCTTTATAAATGGGTCTGCAGGTTATCTTTATGATTTAGAAGTTCTTCTCAGTTGATTTGCTAAAGGAACCAAATACTGATAAAATGAAGAACGATTAAGTAATATTGAAAACGTGGCAGAAGTCTGTACCAAGAAATATCTAACCAATCTACAAAATCTAAATTGGAAGAAGGAATACATGTGTGTGAACTGTACATCTGTTAGCCTGACGTTTGGAGATATATCACAACCACAGTCTTTTATTCTCAGCCTTCTGCATATTTTTCTGTATCATTACAGTTAATGATCCTACTTGGAATCTTTTATTTAGTAATAAAATATCTGTGCCAACCTTTGACAAACTTGAGCATACCAAATGAAGAATTTATACTTTCATTACACATGGGGTAAGGCGATTTTGAAGAAATTATATAATTAACTGGTGTTTAAAGCTGACTTAACTTGGGATAGAGCTGTAATGCCAAGGGACTGCTTTTCAGAAATTGGTCTCATGCAGTCAGCTCACTGTATCTACAAGTGTACAGTACATGTGTGTCATCATGCTGTAAGTTGTGGTGAACTACTGTAAATGCAGGGTGTAACAAATGTCTCCATGCCAGTGAAACTGATGGCCTGTTCTTTTTTAAATCCATTCAAGACCTGTACATGTATGCCGATTGTGAGATGCAAGACCTTTGCAAACCAGCCCCTCATGCTGTTGGTGGTAGACGGGGGAGGGGGACATCTTTTGGGGTGCCTTGTTTTCGGCAAAGTGGGTCCCTTTGCCTTTGCATTTCTGGGAGGGTGTAAAGATTTGAATTATTTCTTTAGTCATGTTGGGAGCCAGCTGTCCTGCTAGCTCCAGGCCTGCCTCACACCACGACACCATAACCTCTGTTAACCATCTGCCCAGGCTTGGAGATGCCCAGTTTGCAAGAGCCAAGATAATATCTGGTGCTACCATGGATGCTGGTAAAACTCATGGAAAATAGAGGTTCTAGGCTTATCAAATGACAGGCAGGTACATTTTAAGCATTAAATTAAAATAAAGAGCTATAACTTTAAGTGATCTAAAATAACAGCAAGTAGGAATATTGGAAAAGGCTATTTTGGGGAGTTTCGTTTCTTGACCTTGCATCTTGATGTAGATTTATTGATGTTTCCAGAAAAGCCAGAGCACATCTCAGGTCTGCAGGGATGCAAGATTGAATTGATTCATCAGATGCTGTGTTGTGTTCACTGGTGCGAACTGAAAACAGTGTTCATTTTAAAATAACTTTTTTAAAAGCATCTTATCAAGGACGGGTACTTTACCATAAACTATCAATAAAGGTGATGGCAGGATTTAGAATTTTAGGGTAGTAGTCTTTATTTCTCATATAATTCAGTTGAAATAGTTATTCTAGCCTCACTACACTTCGGTTCAGGTGGTGAAGTGAGAAATTAGTTCACCAAATGAATTGAGGGGGAGCTTTTAAGCCAGATTGTTCAGTCCCCTAGTGGAATTATCTACTGTGTTGAGGTACTTGGAAACTTTGGCTCTGTCTCCATAGTGTAGCCTCGGATTGGAAACTCTGGTCCACGTGGCAGGAGCGCAGCTAACTGTTCCACCAGCACCAGTCCCATCCCATTACCGACCTGCCACAGTGTTGCTGGGCTGACTGGTGTCAAATTATTATTTTGTAAAAGATAAAGTGCCCAAAATGACAAAGATGCTGCTCCCCAATGGAAGCCTTTTCTTAAACTTCCTGAATGTCTGAATTTTCTTTACATCTCTACTGATAAAGATATCCAGAAAGAGAACATTTGTACTTACCCTTTGGGTTGAATATCTGTGGTAGAATACAGTTTAAAACTATGAAATCACTAGTTTTGCAGCAATTCAGTGAAGTCAAGATAGTATCACTTCTTTCTGGTTGCACGCTGCTTTTCCTTCGAGTTGCTTCTGAGGCAAGGTCCTTCCTCTCAGATCCATATTGCGACGCTTCATTCCATTATGATTTATCGCAGTCACACAGCTGTAAAAAATCTGTGCGCACACTTGGTTCCTTCGTCAGAAGCCTTTCTTTGTGCAGGTCCTTAATTGCATAATCAGTACTGATGTAGGGCAGATGAAATTAAAGACCTCAATAGGATTATCCAAATTCTGCAGTACAGTAGCAAAGTTCAAGGCAGGCAATATAATATTTAACGCGTAATGAAAAGACATACATGTATGGTCTGCCTGCAACGAGAAAAAATATATCAGAGCTTCTATATGAAAGCACTAAACCTTCTATACAGTATCTTGATTTAGAAAGCTGAGCATGCTGTTCTTGATGCCCTTAAAGTTAACTAGGAAGCAGAGTCTACCCGGACAAGAGGTACATTCATGTTACAATATCAAATTTTATTTTCCTTTGGTTGGACTTCTTTAAGATCTCAGTGCATTTTTCACAGGCTTACATGGTAAAAATAAGCAGGATTTCCAGTGTTTATTGTAAAACATTCTAGATACATGATTAACCCAATTAATGTAGTACTGTTTCCAAATAGTTCTGGGCTTAAAATTTAAAAGTGATTTTATATTCAGTGATTCCTACATGAAAAGCCAGGATGTTTGAATGAATTTATTTTTGTCTGAAGGTATAACTTTTCTCATAAATAGGAGTGCCAAGTTGTAAACTAACATTGTAAGCCTTAACTGTTTCTAATTGCTCTTTACAAAGTAAGGACATTCTGCCAAGACTTTCAATAAGAACAGGGGACTGCTGTAATATAGAAAATCACACAGTGAGCCTTGTGAAAGGCACAAGAGGAAGCATTTGAGTGTAATGAGCTGCAGGAGAGAATGTTAAACTAATTCCAAGTGAGATGTAATAATTCAGCATTGTTTTAGATCTCACTGGCATCCATAGTAAACAAAAACTCGATTGGTTATTTACACATTGACACAAACATAGATGAAATTAATTTAACCTTTCAGCTGTAGATTTTGTAAATACAACAACAGAATATTGTACACAATTTAAATGTAATTACACTCCCCTTAAATTAAAAAGTTTTTGGTTGTTTTCTTAACAGCAGTGCTTTTAATGTCTTCTAGTAGTTTATGGACAGAACAGTATCTGTACTTTGTTGTTGTGGAAACCTGCTTATGACACATTATATATTTCAAAGACACATAATCCTGATGCTGGAAGAACGCTGTGTATACATGGACATTTTCTTCCACATAATTAGTCTCATTTAATTTTTTAAGCAGTAATGAATGTATAGTTTATATTCTTGTAGTGATATATTTCTATGTATATCAGTGATAGTTTGTTGCACTGTTACTTTGATGATTTTTGCGAGGCCCCTATGACAAATGACTGAATTCAAACAAGGAATTATCAACACAATTCTGCTTGCCAGGAGTACAGGAATATGATATTTTGGTTTTGTACAGGGATTCCAATACTTTGGAGAAAGGTCCTAAGATGATCCAGCAATATAGCTAGACATTTTAAGTGCAATTTTCGTCACACTTTTGAATGTCCATTTTGATTATCTTACGCTTTTTCCAGTTAATAGGAAAATCAATTAAGCATTTTATCACCCACATCCAGGTTATTGAATTGCAGTCTTCAAACACTTAGATGAAAAACAAATAAGGGGATTGAACAAAACCATAAATGCAGAACTATTGTGGAAGATTGTGATAAACACTGTGGCCTACAGTATATCAATGTGGTTTGCTAGAAATACAGTTCTGCTTGATCTCAGCCACATCCACTTGGGTTCATTAGCTTGGCAGTATTTGATGTTGTTGAGTGACAAGACTGTAGGGGGTGGAAAGTAACCTCTGAACTTTAATCTTCCTGCTTCACATGGGGATTTTACTGCAGAAGTGAGGAGTTTTCCCATTTGGGTAGAAGACAAGAATTAACTCTTCATTTATCACACCTCATCGTAGTAGCAGTTTCTGTGGTTCCTAGGTAAAATAGAAAGTGTCTGGAAAAGTCACCCGTCCCTCATAGTTTGAGCTGTATTTCCATTCTTTAGTCCAATGCCTGAATGTTTCCTTATCAGAGGAAGTTTCCCCGGGAGAAATACCTTTTATAACCTGTGTCTTTAGGAATGAGCATGATGTGTTGAGCACAACTCTTAATGCAGAATTGAAGATACCATTGTCCTTCAGGTTTTCATTTTTGTATGTGCGTTGCTTCTCGCGCTGTATGTAGGAGCAGAGGCACTAAGTTCAGAATGCTGTAAATGGAAATGCACGAGTACCTGAAGAGTAGATGTTTTAAACCGAGTTGCTAGGCAATGCTGTGGATTCAAATTAAAATGCAAAGCTGTGTTACATCATTTAGTGCACTGCAGTAAAATTTTGACATATTTGTATACTTCACTTTTAAACATGTAAAAATAAATTAAGATACTTATGTGGTGAGTACTTTTTATGTTACTTATGCAAGAAACCTCTGTGAACATGTATGTGAACTTATTTATTAATTGTTTTACATTATGCTGGAATGTTTTAGGTGTATTTGTTGTATTTTAGTGATATTTAAAAATACTGACATTATACTTTTTAAAGTGAAACATTCATTATTTTCTTTTACCAGAAGTTCAAATTGTTTCACTTATGCATGTATACATATAGCAGAACAATTGCATGAAAAAAATCAAAGTAGTGGCTTTATATTACTGGTATATATTAATTGCTCAACTATGTTTGTAGTTACCAACAGTTACTTTATCAACAGTTTAAGGAAGTACATGAAATTGTGTTATCCCTGGCTTCCAGCTCTGGGAATGTCTTCATCCTGAAGTATAATACAGATTGTTTTATGAGCCTAACTGGTTACCTATAAATGCCCGGACACTCAATATTTAACTAAAATTAAGCTAAGGATGCAAATTGTTCTCTTCATGTTGTCTTCATTCCTATCTGCAGTACAGCACAGATAAAGTTAAAGACTGCTTTAAGTAACCTGTAATGTTTACACAGTTTGTAAAGTTAACTGTACAGGAGGGCCGTGTACACAATTTGAAAAGTAATAAAAAGTTTACAGTGGCAAGACACCAGGGCTTCTATCCAGTTGTATCTGATGTTGCAAACAAAACCTAACAAGAAGGTTTCTGTTCCCTATTTTATTTATGAAAGCCTCTGTCAAACAGTCAGGATGTTGTGATTGTCTTGAGGTGTGAACCACAGTGTTTTTTCAGCCTGTTACTAAGTGTTTCCACACTTTGGGCACTCTTGATTAAGTAATTATTCTGAGACCTAGAACCTAGAAAGAAAAGTCACAAAGCAAGATCAAGCCATGAGGGCCATCTTGCTTATCCAGTTGCTAATAGCTAAGGAAAGCGAGGATCTTTTGCTACCATTTCTTGAACAAAACAAGTGTCTGTTTTGACACCATGGTTTAGAAGCTTGTTCCTGACTTCCAGATTCAATGATTCAGTGAAAGGGGACTGATCTGTTCTCTAACAAGAATATATTGACAGTACGTAAATGTATTTTCTGTTATCTTTTTCTGTTCTGTTGAGAACAAAAGAAAAATGTCAGTGTCCTTCCTCTAAGAAAAAGTTTTTGTCATGTCTTATAAATAATGTATTTTATTTATTAACATAATTAAAAAAATTTAAGTACTAGTAACTGATTAGAGCTGTGCAGCTCAATACAATAAAACGTTTTTAATATTGGTTTTTAGTCACCTGTTGCTTTTGTCTTTATAGACCCTAGTTTCTCTAAACTAAATTTGTGAAAGTTTAGTATATCTGTGAATTTAGTAAGTAGTGCAAGAAACTTCAGCTTAGCTGTAGATAAACTGTAACTTAAAATCCTTATTATTCACCAGGAAGTAGATAGTATATTTGTATGACTCACATTTGTAATAAGTAGTACCACATTAAAAAAGAGCTGCAGATTTTTATTAAGCAGTTGGTAAAAGTAGTATATTGAAAGTGAAGGAATATTGTAGTGGTAATAAATTGAAATAATATTAACAGCTTAACTACTATAGCCTGGATTTTCACATGGAAGGAAAGTTATTTTTTTTTACCCCCTGCTGGTAACAGCAATTCTCAGTGATTACTGTAGGCGATATGTTTGTAAATATACTTATGAAAGGTTAAAATCTAGAAAATTCAAATATGCACTTCAGTGGGGAGTTAATTTGGTAAGACTGCTGCAGTATTATACTGTTCTTTTTGATAGTGTTCAAAATGTCTGCCTGCACTAGTCCAGACACCTTTCCGCAGCAGCTGACAGTACTGATGAAGCAAACAGTGCACATTTCAAGACAGACACTACAGCAGAGGCATGCATTGTAGGTGTGTGCAACACGCTAAAGAGTATTTCTTTGCAGCTTTTATTTTCATGAATTAATTGTTTATTTTAGAGACTCGTTTTCATCCATGACTAAAATGTATTTATGGCTGTTTAAATATTTGTTGTGCAGTGCAATAAAGAACACATTTGTTGGAATCCCTTGGGTTTAGTCTGTATTTATCTCTATTGTGCATTAAACCTGTGAATGGAATGACTCTTTGTGTGGTGCACTACAGATGTTTTTTGTTACCTGACACTTCAAAAGGACCTGATGAACAGGTCAACTCTTAGAAGCAGGGGGCTTTAAATCTTGTGATTTAATAAAACTTATCTGGTTAAATGCTGTAACAAATATGTGGTTGTCATGGTCTGTGACAGTATATTAGTCATTACTACTGCCATGTTTGAATGTTTCTATTTTAATATAGAAGAGGAAGAATATTGTTAAAAATAATTCCCTTACAAATGGTTTAACAAAGTTTCTGATTTTGGAACATTTGAAGCCGGTGTCATTAAAATGTGCAAAATTATGCCATTATGCTAATAAACATAGAAAATTGCTTGGGCTACCTTTATAGATTGGAACAGATTTTAAATGGATTTTAGGTCAACATTATATCATTATAACTTGAATCATTTTGATATGGAGAATTTGTAGTCTGCCATGAGATGTAGGGGGTATATGTTTTTTTGGTTTACAAACCATTTGAAGGGAATCATATTATGGTTTTAAACTTGAATTTACTCATGATTGCATTCCAGAATGTTCTTAAAAGGTTTCTAAACATGAAACGTTTTTCGTGGCATTTTACTCATATCCTGCGTCTTATAGATCTTTCCCAGAAACATACAGATGTACAGTAATGTACAATCAACTTTATTTTTAAAGCTTTTTTAAAACTATTTTTTTCTTTAAGAATAATTTCTGTATTACGGCAAAAATATGCTTACAATGTTGGTGTTCTCAAGAAACACTCTGCTTTCTGTTTAGAGGATGTTGTGAAGGCTGTAGTTTTATCTTTTATATTATTTAAACCTTAATTGTAACTGAAAGATTTCTTTCCCCAAGCTTCATTGTCAGTACCTCTCTTTGCAGATATTTCACAGGGCTTTTGCAGAGAGCTAGTAGTGTAATTAATTTGACACACAGCCTAATAGGACGCAACAACAGCTGACGTTTCTTCCAGCAGGCTTTGTTTTTTAAAGAATAGTATATCGGACATTTTTATATTCAATTACAGAAGATAAGCAGAACCTAAATGAAGCCAGCTGTGCATTCGTCCCTTCAAAGTCTTTTTTTATTTGGGCTGGTTTTATATGGAGATGTGCTTGGACTTAAAAAAAAAAAGATGGTTGGATGAAACTGACTTTTCCAAAATAGTTTGAAGAAATAGATATTGACAGTTATCAGTATATTACATCACTAATGAATCGGTACACAAACTCACTTGCTATAATATTATGAACCCCCCACAAATACTGAGTTGGGCCTCTACAAAGAACCACATAAACAGTACTCCACAAGGTTGTGAAATATCCCCCATCTAATTTTTCTCACAGGTGGGTGACTGGTTTGTGGGATTGAGTGGCATTTTCTACTGGCTCTTAAGTTTGAGAGCTGGGTTTTTTTGTTTCAGATTGGGATGGTGAGACATGGTCCTGTCATCACTTGGTATTCATCTGATAAGAGGGGAGGGTAGCGAGTGTATGTTTTAAGGTTTTTTCTGGGGGGAGGAAGAACTGATGGAGAACTAAAAGGGAGAGCTTTTACTACTAGCATACACAAAACCAAATTTAGAATCAAATGACTGAACCTAGAAACACTGTTGTCATCCTAAATTGTGTCAGGCGCTGGTTGGTAGTCCCAGTGATGCCGCACAATCGCCAGGGTTTGGGTGAGTTGCAGTTGGCTTGTTCCACCATTCCCTTCCTTGGATTAAAACGTGCACGGTTAAGAGCTGTCTCTCCTCAGCAGTTTTTCACGCAGGCAAACAGGGCATACCTTGTTAGGACCACCTCAATCCTCTTTGTTTTTCTTTCCTCTCCCTTCTACAGTTCCTTCAATGTTTGGCTAAACCCGACATTTAAGGTTGATTCACTGTACCTCATCTAGTGTATAAATCCTGAATACTGAAACCGTGCTTCCAACTGCTTGATTACGAGAGTAATTCTGCTCGTCCACATTTCCTAATATCCCCCACTGAGATCTGTTCTATCTGTTTGGAGACATTAGTATTCATTCTCAAACATAATTGGACAGAAGGCCCAGATGTTCTGTGACCCTAAATTAATAGGGTGAGTTATCATAAAACAGCCTTGCAAGGGTTGTGGTGAGCAGAGAGAGAAGAAGGACTTAATATGCTAGCTGTTTTTGAAGACTCCAAACATCTGAAGCACAAGTAAGGAAGAAAGCATGCCTCCACTTGAAGTGCACTGTAGGTACTGTAGAACAAGTGTTTTTAGTTCTGCCTTTGTAATCTACTACAGATACCTATAATTCTGTGGTTACTGTAGCAGTTAGAGCTATGATGGAAGCTACATTTGCGGTACTTTCATTTGAGCTCTGTGTGTAGATGTATTCCCAAAAAATAAATTCAAATATGTATGTCAGTGGTATAGCTGGACATTGGGGAAATTGTGAAAAATGATCCGAAGAGATGTTCTTCAGAAGCCAACTCTATGGAGAAGATACCAAAGATTCTACCAGAAAATAAGCTGTAATGTTATTACCTACCCAAAATCTTTCTCTTATTTGTCAGTGTATACCGCTTACATGCAATATAGTTAGGTGAAGATTGATTGCGTTATTCTTATTTTTGATATGCAGGTTTTGGATAATACTGATGCAACATTGTCATTGTTATTCTTCATAGCTACAGTATACTGTTGTGTCTGGCCACGATAGTGTAGCCATGAAAAATACCACACTGGTATTGACACACCGTCCTAGTACGGTGTTTTTAATAGCAATATGATAGAAGATAATTGTTTAATAGATGATCTTGAAGCAAATTCACGTGAAGATTGCTATTCTTTCCTCATGGATGGTATTACTGTAGCAATTATATTTGCATTTTTAGTCAGAAAAGTCTCCTTTTTTTACGAACACTTTTTCAGATATGATTTTTTACAAAAATATTTTTAGTATTTTTAATTAGAAAGTTTTTTTAATTATTTTCCCTGCAAATCTTGAGAGTGCTTGCACAGCAACACAGAGTGTATCTCTTTAATTGAATGGACCTCTTTTGAACCAAATAAAGCTTATTTATATCCTTCTGTTCTAAATAAACAGAATGTGAAATCATGCCACAGTACAAATTCAAATTTAGTGACCTTGATTAGCACATCTACTGTGATGTATGTTCATTGCATGGCTGGTGTAACTTAGATTGCTCAGGATTCGACAAGGTCATTGCAGTTGGCTCATATGTCGTATTCTGGATCCAGACATTTTCACTGAGATAACCAGTGCTTTAAGAGTAAAACCTGCATCTGTGTGTCTATGGGCTGCCGGCTGTGTGGTTCATCACATAGAGGGCTTGTAGTTTAAATCAGCCTCTGGCACGTATTCCTTACTGCAGAGGGCATTCTGACTGTTAAACACATGGACAACTTCACAGAAATAACTGCAACTATTATTGTCTTCTGGGGCTATTGTTTTCCATCCTGTTTGGTAATTATTATTAGTTTTCTTAATCACATTTAAATTGGAGACCTATCGCTTTTTAAAAATATATAAATGTCTTATTTAGAAGCCTTAACCATTGAAAGTGCTAAGCCTTTTTGATTTCTCCATTACAGAAGACCTTGACAAACATGAATTCATGAAAAAATGAATTGTATATTGATTGTCTATGTACAGTGCCTTGCGAAAGTATTCGGCCCCCTTGAACTTTTCAACCTTTTGCCACATTTCAGGCTTCAAACATAAAGATATAAATTTTTTATTTTATGTGAAGAATCACCAACAAGTGGGACACAATTGTGAAGTGGAACGAAATCTATTGGATTTTTGAAACTTTTTTAACTAATAAAAAAATGAAAAGTGGGGTATGCAAAATTATTCGCCCCCTTTACTTTCAGTGCAGCAAACTCACTCCAGAAGTTCAGCGAGGATCTCTGAATGATCCAATGTTGTCCTAAATGACTGATGGTGATAAATAGAATCCACCTGTGTGTAATCAAGTCTCTGTATAAATGCACCTGCTCTGTGATAGTTTCAAGGTTCTGTTGAAAGCGCAGAGAGCATCATGAAGACCAAGGAACACACCAGGCAGGTCCGTAATACTGTTGTGGAGAAGTTTAAAGCCGGATTTGGATACAAAAAGATTTCCCAAGCTTCAAACATCCCAAGGAGCACTGTGCAAGCGATCATCTTGAAATGGAAGGAGTATCAGACCACTGCAAATCTACCAAGACCTGGCCGTCCCTCTAAACTTTCAGCTCAGACAAGGAGAAGACTGATCAGAGATGCAGCCAAGAGGCCCATGATCACTCTGGATGAACTGCAGAGAACTACAGCTGAGGTGGGAGAGTCTGTCCATAGGACAACAATCAGTCTTACACTGCACAAATCTGGCCTTTATGGAAGAGTGGCAAGAAGAAAGCCATTTCTCAAAGATATCCATAAAAAGTCTCGTCTAAAGTTTGCCACAAGCCACCTGGGAGACACCCCAAACATGTGGAAGAAGGTGCTCTGGTCAGATGAAACCAAAATCGAACTTTTTGGCCACAATGCAAAACGATATGTTTGGCGTAAAAGCAACACAGCTCATCACCCTCAACACACCATCCCCACTGTCAAACATGGTGGTGGCAGCATCATGGTTTGGGCCTGCTTTTCTTCAGCAGGGACAGGGAAGATGGTTAAAATTGAGGGGAAGATGGATGCAGCCAAATACAGGACCATTCTGGATGAAAACCTGTTGGAGTCTGCAAAAGACCTGAAACTGGGACGGAGATTTATCTTCCAACAAGACAATGATCCCAAACATACAGCAAAATCTACAAAGGAATGGTTCACAAATAAACGTATCCAGGTGTTTGAATGGCCAAGTCAAAGTCCAGACCTGAATCCAATCGAGAATCTGTGGAAAGAGCTGAAAACTGCTGTTCACAAACGCTCTCCATCCAACCTCACTGAGCTCGAGCTGTTTTGCAAGGAAGAATGGGCAAGAATTTCAGTCTCTCGATGTGCAAAACTGATAGAGACATACCCCAAGCGACTTGCAGCTGTAATCGCAGCAAAAGGTGGCTCTACAAAGTATTAACGCAAGGGGGCCGAATAATTTTGCACGCCCCACTTTTCATTTTTTTATTAGTTAAAAAAGTTTCAAAAATCCAATAGATTTCGTTCCACTTCACAATTGTGTCCCACTTGTTGGTGATTCTTCACATAAAATAAAAAATTTATATCTTTATGTTTGAAGCCTGAAATGTGGCAAAAGGTTGAAAAGTTCAAGGGGGCCGCATACTTTCGCAAGGCACTGTATATCTAACTCTGTGTGTAAATTGTTTTAGATGGGGTATTCCAGCACATTAAAGGTATATGAAAGCAGACTTCTGATGAAGCTAAAGATGCCTCATATAATACAATAGGATGAACGCTGGTATCCATGAAATGGCTTTCATGAATATAGATTAAAGTCGTTACATCAGCAGCAGAATTGCCTACATACTTGTATGCCTTTGCATTCTGCATTAGCCTGGAAAGCAGTGGTGCAGTATACGTTGATGCAGGTTTACATGTTGTGGTTTTTAGATTAAGATTAAGATCTCCAAGAAAAAGATTCTAGAATGTGATCTAAATGTAATGTAGGCTATATAGCCAAAACGACAGTCACAATTTAAACTAATTCTAAAATGTTTCAGTATGTGCAGCATGTTAAGTATGATTTATTGCTATCCAAGTAGGAGCGCCTTACAATTAGTTGAGAATTTCATGTTTGTTGTACCATGCATGATCTGTGCCTGTTTTTATGTAAACTGTCTAGCTGGTTGGATTATGTGCAGTTGTGAATAAGATACAGTGATAGCTTTATTATGAAGTACTAACATCACAGCCAGTGACAACAGTTGAAGTGAAATTGAAGAGATATTATTTACACCGTCCCAAGACCACCTTGAAACTTACAGTACTCAAGGATTTCAGTCTCATTCCTTTGAACATGTATCATTATTAAATCATTGTTTTCAGTGCAGTCTCCTAAAACAGGAATATCCGTAGGTATTAGTTAATTGATGGTGTTTCGCGGTTTCGGTTACAGTTGATTCTTTTTGTGACGTATAACTTTGTATTTTTGTTGGGCCAGTTTTTTTCAGTAAAGCACAGGCTCGCAATATTTTGGAAGGAAAGGGCAATCGTGTGCAAGACCCTGAATTGCAGTGTCCAAACGCTTCTCCTGCAGTCCGCATTTGCCATTCTTACGCAAATGTAGCCCCATGGCGTGCTTGTGCTGGATGCTGCGTTTTGCATTGAGCGTGTTCTGTCCTTGCTGTGTGTGCGCGCGCACCAAAGTAAAATAAAGAAGCGCTTTTGTGAGTCGTCGTGTCCTGTTTGCAACCCCCACTAGGCTTCCTTACCCACTCCCCTCCCGACACCACATTTCTTAAGGACCAACTCAGCAGCTGCAACCCTGGCAACAGGTCTTAGGAGCAAAGAATGAGGGCAGGCCTCCAAAGACAAGACTGATGATTGTCGTGTTTAGGCCTGTGGCAAATGAGTCTGGCAAACATGTAAAGAAATAAATCTGTTATATCCTTAAAAATAGACGCATCTGTCTAATTTTGTGTCTGCATGCATTATTCACGTAATGTTTCAAATTCTCAATTTATATACTTCCCTGTAAGGTCATTGTTTTGCAATAAAAGGATTTACAGCCTGAATCACACAAGTATTTTAAGTTCCTTAATCTATCATTTAGGATATTGAGAGAAGTACATTTGTGTGATTTTAGTGCCGTTTGCAACTGGAATGAAAGCTGTTTAGTGCTATAAAGGAATTAAGCATATGTTGAACATTTAGGGGGAAAACA
Organism: Lepisosteus oculatus; assembly: GCF_040954835.1. Lineage (NCBI taxonomy): Eukaryota > Metazoa > Chordata > Actinopteri > Semionotiformes > Lepisosteidae > Lepisosteus > Lepisosteus oculatus. Next base: position 50,139,306 of record NC_090698.1, on the reverse strand, counting down.
GCATTCGCACATTTGAATGTTACGCCTTTCAAGATTGAGAAACTAAGAAACACACGTCTGAGTGGAATGATGGATAATTGGAATTTATTTAGAGCAAAGAATGAAAATCTGTGTTTAATTCAGTCCTCTTTCTGATGCCTGAAATGGATTAGTGCTCGAGAAAGTCTTTTAGTCAGAGCTAAATTAAATTTCCAGTGGAATGTCAGCTATTTCTTAACAGCTGGCGAACCTGTGCAGGCCTAATCAAATGTTGTGTGCTACTGTGTAGGAAGCTAAATCTTATGTAAACAAGCGCATGACCAGTTTGTTTTTGGGTCCAGCAGATGAGACGGAGAGGAGGACAGTCGGTAGCATATTGCAGAGCCCTGAGAGTGCTCATGAAATCCCGTGTTAGTGTCAGAGCAGAAGTGATTCAGTAAATACCTCCTGCTAAATGATGTGTGACTGAATGAAGGACAAAAGAGCCACTCGGGGTTAGGACACCCCAGAGGAGGGTCTGCAGGCTCACCGAGGCAGACGGTGGGCACCACATTTACCCCTATTACTAGCTATGCACTAAGAGAGAGAAAACGGTAGGCAAAGCTTCTTTTTCTCCTGCTTGTTTCTGAGGAGGGCTGTTTGAACGGTCACTAAATATTTATGCCATCTCTGCCAGCTGTAGAGAGGGGTGGGTGCCCAGCATCAGATTGAGTTTTCAAGTCAGGCTTGCTTTGGTGACGCACATGGAGAGAGAAGTACCAGTGTCTATTCATGAGAGGTCTGAAGCGACTTAGCACAGGCAAGCAGCTATGGCTTTTCCTTGAATTATTTATTCTCCAGCGCAGAATGATGTAAGCTCGTGTTCGCTTTAGAATGAAGGAGAGCACTGTATCACGAGCCCTGCCCCTAGCACTTCTCATGGGGGCTCCTTGAAGTAGAAGTGCTCTGTGCTTGAAAATGTAGTCTCTTCTGATTCGCTTTTAATGGAACCACAGTAATGATGGTTCCAACAGGTTGAAAACAAAAGCCCTCCACACGAGGAAGAGTAAGTCTTTTCTTAGTAGGAAATTCATGTAGTGCTGAAGTTGCAATTTGTTATAGCTTCGCTTTTTAAAAAACAGTGCTTGAGCGTACTGCATCCTGTGTTCCTTGTATCTTTTACTGCCTTTTAAATGCTTGTTTTATGGTGTATCGGATATAAAGAACCACATCTTTTTTGTTTACAGCTAACTTTGTCATCCTTTAGTTCCATTTTTTGTGATTTAGAATCCCATAAAAAAATCCACAGTTAATTGCAATCACAGGGATTTGCTAAATTCAATACAAAAATATAATTTCTTTATTCTTGTACATTAAAATCTTAGAAGCTATGTGTGGTAAGCCCTTTAGACGTCTGTAAGCGAAAGAAAATCGCATAATAGAGATCCTGTTGTTACAGGCTATCTTGATGTTTCATTGCGTGTCATGTAGGCGATTAAAAATAACTGCTTTTTTAAAGTTGGGATCACAGATTATTTTTCCCAAGCCTCCTGGTTTAGCCTCAGTGGTGTGTTTCTTGTGTCGAGGCTCATCCCCACATCCTGGTGTGTAAAGGGCACATGCCTGCAAGTCCCTGGGCGGCCAAAGGGGTCGCCATGTTGCCAAAGGCGATAAGAGCTGACTGGTCCCACCCTAACCCTCAGAGGTTACTCTCGATTTGTCACTGCCACTTGGGGTATCCCCATCACACTCGGCTCGAACCCGCGATCACAGAGCGCCACCTGCTTTGGGGCGAGCATCTTTGGATGTGTTTTTGTGATTAGCATAAACCATCAAATATGTGAAACAGGTAGTTGTTTATTTTACTATGTGTGGCTCAGTTAGAATGTCACACCTTCCAGTTTAAGAGAAGTTTGCTGTCACTTTCCGCAGCTCTATACTGGAAAGTAGCGCATCATCATTGCCACAAGTCAGTGACCGTTTTCAAAGATTCATGAACTACATAAAACAAGGTGCTCTTCAGTTAGTTTGGTTAATAAGTTATTCCATTTAAAAAATGTAGTAGTGTAGCAGCATTGTGCATTATAAAAAACATACAGTAATAATAGTGTAGCTTGTGACTATTACAGTATGTATCTTCTGCCTTAGACTGTTTTGTAGAGAATATGTTGCTTTCATCCCTCTTATAGTTCCATATATATCCTATTTTTAATGCACAAGATTCCTTGTACAATTCAATACTTTATTTTAAAATAAAAAGATTACATTTGTCATTCATTTACATTACACACATTTCATCAGCTTTCAATTTTTAGATGATGAAGGAGAACCAGTATTCATAATTATATAATTATTGCTTTACACAATAAGAAATAATTTGCTTTTGAACCATGATATTTGGCTTTTGGCTAAGTAGAAAATAAAAACATAAATTAAATTTAGTCTCGGGAATGCTGTTTCTTTTCCTCCAAATCGTATTTAATTAGTTGATGACTGTTTTTGAAATACACTGGAATGTAGACGCACAAGCTCTAATTGAGGGAAATTAATATGTGCAACTGAAAAATGTATGTTTCTATGAATTGTAAAGAATTGTAATATAGGGTTAAAAGAGTAAGATACATTATACTCAAATAGTGATAGTGTAAGTACAGAAGTGTACAATACTGAACACTGCTGGTCAAGTTGGGTTTCATGGCTATTTTATGTGCTGAGCATGGAGTAAAAACTCAGGCCCTAATGGTTATACATTTTTTTTAAAGAAAATTAGTCAGTTAATTAAGATGCAGAAAGTCGCCAGATTCATGAACTTATTAAACTTCTGCCAAAATTTGCCATTTCTAAATTATTGAAAACTTCAGAAGAAAAATTGAATGAAAAGACTTAAGAGGATAATTCCCGAGAAAATTATTTGATGGAGAAGTAAAGGCTTCTTTTGTGTGATGGTGACTGTCACATTAGGTTGGAAATTGTCTACTTTTAGCAGCATCGGGGGCAGTTCTTGTAAAAAGGTTAATCTTTATGTGAGATTGTCCAGGAAATGCTTTGAACGCACAATTTCTGAGTTTTCAGCATTGATGATCCACCTAGCTAGTATTGAATGTTTTGTGTGCAGCGGATTTTTCAAATCGTAAACTATTTAAGCCTAGATCTTAGTGTTAAAAGAGCCGTTACTTGTGTCCAAATAGTTCAGAATATGATTAGGCCTGTATGAGATTAACTCAAGGCTAAAACCACAGAAATAACTGAAAAAAGTGCCAGGTCAGCTTTTCTACACAAACTCTCCTCTGTCTTTTCTCACTTTAATAATTTTCGGAGTCTGTGTGTTACTTCATCAATCTCAGAGATGAAATTTAAGTTTCCCTTTAAAGCTTTTTTTATGGAGTTTTAGAACAAGTATTATTGCCAGTCATTGTTGTTACCTGTTAATCAAAAACAATAAGTTTTGGCCTTATTAAATACAATTTTTTTAATGTAATACAATGTAGGTTTCTACATAATATTTGTGTAGAAATTTCCTGTCTGAGGACATAATGTATTACACTGATTTGGTACAGATGGTGATTTTAATTTAACTGAATTAAATTAAAATACATGAATTGGTCAAAGAACCACTCTTCTCAAGTTCCAGTGGGTTTTGTGTAGAAATCCTTATTAAACTTGAAGTAATGAATATGCAATTTGCTTTTCCTGTTCTGTTTTGTTATATGCCAACATGGATGTTTTCATCTAAAGCTTTTTATAATTACTCTGGACATTTCAGCATGGATCTAGTGTTCAGCAGAACATATATGGATAACTGATCTAACATAGCTGCTAAAGTGAGGATAGTATAATGGAGATTGGTTGTTTACATTGAGCTTCTAAGAATAGCTGAGTAGATTTATGCTTGTTACTGCTTTAACATTAATGAGTAGCGATGATTATCAAATTCCTGATGGGAAAACACATCAATACCTTCCTGGAAGTGACTTAAAGAGATATTGGAGGGCTAGATTCAGTAGCCTCTATCGACAGTTTTGATGCTTACAAATCAATTGATTCAGCACTAATAAAGTGGGTGATGGATTCCTGTTGAAGTGTTAAAGGACTGTGATAAGAGACCTGGAGGGAGTTTTCCAAGATGTCTTATTACTTGAAATGGTTATGGTCAAGGAATTTATCATTCTGAGCTGTACTCTGATTACCATAACTATTAACTTAAAAAAACATCTTAATTGCTATTGTCAGGATAGTCTGTAGCTTTGTATTAGCCATGGGCATTTGGTGTGTTCACACTGATTTGGTACAGCTGGTGTTTTGTACTCCCACGCTCTGCTTGGCACTGGGTCTTGGCCTGGCATTTTACTTGGACCATTGGCGCGCTGTGGACCGCAAATGTCTTTGCAGAAACCGGTGAAATTATTAAATTCTCGGCAGATTCTTCGCCTGTTAAATTTGTGTGTAAAATATACCTCGGTGCTATAAGACATACTGATTAGCATACTCAATGAAATGAATTACCAGCCCAACTAAAATTGTCCACATCGCTGCCCAGAAATCTGGTAAAGATTTATAAAAAAATTTATTGAGATGAGAATTTTATAAAGGTGAATACAGTATAGTTGTTTAGTTTTGCTTAAATCCCTTTTCTCGTATATTTTTTTAATCACTCCACTGTTTAGTTATTTGTGAACACCTTACCCCTCATAAACAGAAAAAAAAAATTCAAGACATTTACGCTCCAGCACTACACTGCCTTCTTCCAACTTATTCTGAGCTACTGTGGGAGACATAGTTTAACGTGAGCTTGTGGAGCACAGTTCAATAATAATAATAATAATAATTGCTTACACTTATATAGCGCTTTTCTGGACACTCCGCTCAAAGCGCTTTACAGGTAATGGGGTTTCCCCTCCACCACCACCACCAATGTGCAACCCCACCTGGATGATGCGACAGCAGCCATAGTGCGCCAGAACACTCACCAGACATCAGCTATCAGTGGGGAGGATAGCAGAGTAATGAAGCCAATTCATAGGTGGGGATTATTAGGAAGCCACGATTGGTTAAGGCCAATGGGAAATTTGGCCAGGAACGCCGGGATTACACCCCTAGTCTTTTCGAGATATGCCCTGGGATTTTTAATGACCACAGAGAGTCAGGGACACATGAGTTACGTCTCATCCGAAGGACGGTACTCAATGTAAGTACTAGTTTCATTATGTGCTTATATCTTTATATTTGTTGTTTTAAATACCCTTTCTTTTTGCTTTCCTGTTAAGTACAGTAGTTCTTTATTGTAGGTTTAGCTTAAAGTGTTTCTTCGCTATCTAATCAACCAAAATCTATTTTGTAAAATTATTCTGGAAGTTCATTAGGGTACTTCAGTGTTCAGAAGACATCGGTGTACAGCTTATTGTTTCACAACACTGGTATGCTTCTGTATTTCACTCTCTCTCCAAGACATTTAAGAAGCTGCACTGTATAATATGTAACAGTTGGCATGACAATATAAAATGGCAGAAACAATTGTCACAGAGAACTAGATATGGATCAGAAATTCAAACAAATAACAGGAAAACAGATAGATAATAACCATACATTCTTCTTAAGTTTGAAGTATTGAATAACTTAAAGGTGGGGGTATTAAGATTAATTTGAGACCGTTTTGCTGTAAGTTATACCAGGACCCTTTATACCTATAATGCAGGACTGCAATTGTCGTGAATATTGCAATATTCTGCTGTTATATTTACTTTATACTAGTATCGATTTAGAATGAAAAAGGTAACCTCCTAGGTGATGTAATAATTCACACTTACAAATTAAAAAAATAACCACAGCCTGGTTTTTTTCCATCTCATTGCCACCATTGCTGAAATGGCTCATTCAGGATGTGTGCAGCGATGCTGTGGTCTCTGAGCCTCTGTGTATTCAGGCCAGCTACTGAACAGATCAGCTGTAAATGGAAGCTGTTCTCAGCTTCAGCAGCTTAAGCACATAGAACGCATTAGGGGTACTGTACCTCCTTTGTCCTCCAGTTCAGGGTTTTTGTGCACTCGTTTTTCTCTCTGTGTCCGTAACTTTCTAGTTCTTTGGCTTCTGCTTTCAAAGACTTGCCTGAACACTTAGGCCTTAATTTGGGCTATATGGCAAAATGGTTGCATGTTCTTGCTGTATATCTATTGCATGATTTTAAAAAGGTGAATATATACACAACTGGTATACACCTAATCATTTGGTTGTTCATATCTTTCTTTGACATGAAACATCCTTAGAGTAAAATATAGCTATGAATTTAGATGCATTATATGTAGTAGTACTCTTTGAAAATCCATCATGTTTCAGATGTCTCTAATCAATTAAGCATTTCATTGCTCTTGGGCATATGACAAATAAAGTGAACTGAATGAGTATTAAACTGTTGTTTATTAATACATTTAAAATAAATTGTTAGTGCTATGCCATATTATTGGGAAGGTTGGGGCAATACACGCTGTAAATTTCTCATTTAGTAATATATCACGATTTACTTGTATATTAGATTAATCTTGGAGTCAGAAAGTATAGCTCAAGTCATAATACTATAGCCCTGATTGTACGGATTGTATTAGGCAACATCTGCAGTGAAATGGAACAGCGTTCAACATGAAAATCTGCGCATTTTATTTATGGTTTAGGGTTTTTCAAATACAGTTTGGGTAAGCGGAAAATGTCAGCCCGAAAAACCACTGACTGAAAGAGGCAGATGTTTAAGGAGAATCTGGGTGTTTCATAAAGAAGGAAAGGTTTCTTCATAGACCACCAGCTTTGACAATCTGGTATACTGCGTTTCTGCTGTGACCTGGCCAGTCTCAAGGTGCACACCCCCACTGAAACCATGGAAAGTGCTTGGTCCATCTTGTGAGAGTTGTGATGTTTCCATTAAACCCAAGTAAGAAAACCTTATGTAATCTGTATAGGGAATGGGTTGTGTTCCAGCCAAGGTGATTACACTAAATGTAATCACATTGAGACAGTACAGTGACACAGCAGGTTCATTTCTGGACGGGGATGCATTCTAGCGGGTGTTTGGTAGGATGGCCTCACTGCATGGCACTGGTTTAGTTACATTCTGCACATGTGCGTGCTGTTATTTGATTTAGGTACTAATTAGTGTCCCTTGGCATACTGGTGAAGTGAGAGGGATGAGGAAATAGAGCATCCTCCCACAAAAAAGGTATTTTAACAGAATACGTTGTAATCATTGTGGATTGTGCTTTCATGGCACTCATCTTACCTAAAAAATGCAAATGTCCGCTGATAATTTCGGATTTCTCTTTGATATGACACAAAACTTTGTGAGACGAACAAAGAGGACTTCAAAAACTAAACCTGCTATCTTTTTACCTCCTGAGAAAGAAGGGACTCCCTCTCTAAATCAGATTATTCTTCTAAAACATGTTCCAGTGTACTTTCATATTGACTAGAAAGTTTTGTGGAACCTGAAAGAATCCTGATGATCAGGTATCATGAACACTATATTATAGGCACGCAGCTGATAAAGGAACTTTGCTTAAATAGTTGGATTTGAGGGGAAGGGTTACTTTGCTGTCTAGACAAAACTGTAGCTCACCAGTAGCTGATTTTCTATTGGATATGAACATTGGAATGTGCAGCTGTGATTTTTCCAAAGTTTTTCTGAAGGTGGATATTAAATACACTATACCTATACTCAGTTCCCACATTCACACTGTCCTGGGTTTCAGTCTGCAGTGGCAGTCTTCCCCAGTGTTGTGTGGTACAAAATACTCCGTCGACCTGCATGTGCTAAACACGTACTCAGCGTAAAGGTATAACTGGCAGCATTTACTAAAAATGTCTTTATGGTAAAGCTCATGGTGCAAGTTTTCTTTGTTTTACAGTGTTTTATGCATACAATGTTTTACCAAGTCTTTTTTTTTTCTTTTTTCATCAAGCATCAAAAGAAACGTATCATTCTATGTATGTTTAGATATTACATGTTTTTGATGTCTGATGAATTAGTTATTTATGTCGGACCATGAAACATTGGAGTGACTTTGTCTGGTACATAAACACCAATCACCGTGTGAGTGAGAGAGCTGAATGAGCACGACAGAGGATGTAGCCTGTTAAATGCGATTGTGAATTGGAAAGAAAAATGCAGGAAAGAACCGATGTGTCCCACTCTTTAAGAGAACACCTCCCTTTGTACCGTTAGGATGTTAAAGGACGTTGGTGCTTGTGGCTGATTGCTGTGAAGAATAGACTGATCATTAGGAGGGTATGAAGGTCTGGTTATGAGTGTCCAATTACTACTGCATACTTCATGTCGCTACATTGACCAAGACCTGGGACTTCACTTGCTGCTCTTCCAGTCTCACCCTGACTTTCTTAGGAGATGATAATGTGACCGTTATGCAACGGATGCCTTACTTGCCAGCCATCAGACATCTGTGGAATGAACTACAATGACCTGCTCCATTTAGTGTTTGGAAACGAGTGAACAGGCACGTGCTGATCCAGGATTTACAATTAAAATGGGGCAAAATCCCATAAGACATGCTTTGAAGCAGGTTGCAGATGCTGTGCTGCAGCTGTCAGGTGTATTGTTTCCAGCCATGGCCTGTGATGTTCACAGTATAGCCCCTGTAGATTAATACTGTGATCACAAATGCTACTCAACAGTGCTAAGTGCTCAGCTTCATCTGATGCTCATTATATTGTATAGAGTATGTGTTAAATTCAGTCTTAAAATGCAAGTGAAATATAATGGCTGGAAGGACTTTTTAGTACTGTTTGTTTGTAATTTAATTCTGTGTCTTGTAGACTTTAGTATTAGCTTTTTTAATGGGACATAGAAAGGCTTAAAATAGTTTTTCAGATGAATATTTTTAACTTCCATGATGACCATGCGTTTTTGTTCTCGACCCAGACACCATTTTAATCACCTTGAGGTGTATGCAGAAAAAAAAAACAATTGCTTTGAGTTTTCATTTTTCATGTAATGCTGTACCTGCTATAAACCAGACCATCTCAGGGACCTTGTGTTTTCTGGATTATACTAAAAAGGGGCAACTGCCTCTCTCCTGCGTGTGGAATTCTATGATACTAGCCTTTATACTTCTCAATGAAGAGTGCAGACGAAGGATTTAACGTTGCGACAAAAGTATAATGTGATGAAGCTTCTCTGAAGTCTTGTGAATTAAATTTGAAATACAATGCGCTTTATCACCAGTGTCATGTGAATTAATAAGGTATGGAGAAAAGGGGCAGAAAATCTTAACTGTACATTTTAACTGTAACTGTGCCAACAGACCAATCTGGTCTTTGTGTGGTGAACTGTGAATAACTGAGACAGCATCTTGTTTTAGACTGCAAGCATTCACAGGTGTTGGAATTCAAACAAGGACCTGCTTGACAAAGAGATAAGTGACAGCACTGTGGTTTTTTTAGCACCAATAAAATAAACCTACCAGGTACTCTCAGATTACAATGCGTTTTTGTTCATCCAGGATGTGTGTAGGACTTTAGAGTAGCCCTGTCATTACTGTTAGCTCAAGAAACTGAACACTGAAGTTGCTCACTGTGATTGATTTTTCAGATTGTAGTGTGACCTAGACAAAAAGAAGAGATTGTTCAATCCTGGCTTAGAATATTTTCATTAATCTTGATATTTTCGTTAAACATCTCCGATTCAAAAAGCAACAGCTTTTTGAGGCATTTGTTTCATTGTCATATGCCTAAACTTGCCTAAAACTAAAGTTTAATAACATGTTAATTCAATTTTGTATATACAATCAAACTTTATAGGAATAGGAAATGCCAAGAAAGGTTTGTAAAACCAGAAAACTAACCGTAATTTACTATTTTTCATCAGAAATATTCAAAAAGCAAAATAACTATTTTAATGATTAGATAAAATTTAAGGTGTCATGTGAAGGTATAGTGATCTCAGGCTTTTAACGTGCTGGTTTGTTATTTTTTCTAAACTGTGCTCAAGTGCTGTTCTAACATAACCAGCTGTATGGAATTACAGTCAGAGGAGAAATAAAATGCAGTGGGCTACAGTGCATTTTTCTGATCACTGAATAGAGAGTTGTATGTGTGGTGCTCTGTGTGCTTTTAAACAAACCTTTGCATCTATGGGAAAGATAATATGCACTGCGCCTGCACTAAATAGGATAAATCAGCTATAATTAAATGGTAATTGGTTTCCATTATAATTACTACCGAGTTCATTAAACTAGTGATTATAACAAACTGCAATCAGTGCGTCATACCTTAAATACTACCTTCTTTAGGATGCTGGTATTCCGAGACATTCTCTTTACTGTTTATGCTTGTTAGTTTTAATGCTCACAATTGAATTGCAACAGAGTTTCATTGTGAAGAGAGTGTTGAAAGTAGCATCTGAACTGGAGCTCTGTGTTGTCCCGTTATCAGCTGATGCCACTGTTCTTGGGAATCTTTTTTTTGTGACTCATGAGACATAACAGGCTTTGCTGTATTTTAGGGATATTTCAGGACCTGGCTAAGGAAATCAAATTAAATACATGAATAGTTATATTTCAAGACTTAAGAAATCAGAGGTTATAATTACCACCTTGTCTATTTTAGGATAAGTAATTTTTGTGTTGTGTTGATTATTCGTGAAGGCAACATTTCGACTTATCTTTTTAAAAAAAACGCAGAGCATGATTTATTAAAATAGCTTTAATTCTGCCTTTTCACAATAAACCTAGTATGTTCATTTCTGAAAGTGATACCAGTGTGATGTAGCTTTACCTGAAAATTAGGCTGAAATTATTGAGCAAATGCTTCCTTTTGCAAAAAGTGTATCCTGCCTTGCATCCATTACTTGCTGGGATAGTTTCTGGCTCTGGATAGTTTTTGGAAAATAAATGAATGGATGGATAATCTCTGGATGTACTATAAGGTATTTCATCCAGGCAGATAACACACAAGGTTTATCTTGTTTCATGCTGAAATCCTAACTTTGTTTTATTTTGTGTGTTGTAGGTTGTGTTGATCGGACCTGGAAGAGGGGTACTTAACACTCCAGCACCACAAATTGGGCTTCACTTCCCTTTGCAGGGCTGGGACTTTTCCCTTCAAAGCACATAGATCATATCTGTGGAGCCCTGAGCTGAACTGGACAAGGACTCGAAACCTGGGGCTTCTTCCACTGGGATTTAAGTTTTTTGTCTTCTTTCTGGACCAGTGGCACTTAAACACTTTAAGACTATTAAGCATGAGTGAATTCTGGTTGTGCTTCAACTGCTGTATTGCAGAACAGCCTCAGCCGGTAAGTATAGTATTTAAGTGAAGCAAAGACTTCTCTGGACCCATGGTTTTTCTAACTCTTTTTTTTTTATCTGTATGATAAAACTAAAATTTCATATTTGACTGTAGCCCTATTTATCATTTACCAAAATAGGCATTTGAAAGATTTGAAAGTAAGCTGGACCTTCAAGGTTTCCTTCATACTTTTCATCTGGCAGGATTCCATTGCCTTTCTGTTCTAAATGGTGTTAAATCACGGAATGAACCTGATGTGCCAGAGAGGCTACAGTGCAAGTGCTGAAAATGTAAGGTGTGGTAAGACAGCCTTGGGAATTTCGACAGAGACATTGTTCAAGAATCTGAAGCAAAACCAACACTTCAGCTTTTTTTCCCCTGTTTGGTTTATTTTTCCATATTGTACTTATTGTTCACCGCTTGTGTATAAATCAGGATTGCACTGTTGTCGAATGTACGGTAGTTCAGGAAATTTGGAGGGTGGCTAACATTCAGTGAGTTACAAAAAACATTTCTTGTGACATACTGAAGCCTGGTAATATACGTGACAGCTGATGTATTAAATGAAAGCAAAAGTAGCACTTTTGTATAGCAGAAGGTAGCACAAGACATAGATTTCAGTCACATCAGTGGGTGTGTGGCTTCACAACCCTAGCATGATCAAAATAGACATTTTGGTTCCAAGTTGAAAAATCGGGCTCAGCAATGGCATTTATCCAGTTTGTTTCATTCAGACAGCTCATGTTCTGCTTTTAGTAAAAGATGTGAAGCTTGCCTCCTCTGTCCTTTTACGGGCAAAACATTTCAAGAATCTGTCAACCTCTTCCATCCAGAGTCCTGTTGTGTTTTGTAGGATATTTTTGCACATTAGACCAAGCCCAGTTAAAAAAAATCAGTGTTATTCTTCTAAAATTATCCAGGTAAACACCTGTTTCCTTTTTTAAGTTTCTATTTAAGTCAGCTATACTTTAATGTTGGATTAAAAAATGTCTACAATGTATGGATCACATGCTAGACTCAGACAGCACTATATAATTTAAATATACATTTTTAATTTGAAGGAATGTGTTGAATGCAAAAAGATTCAAATTGGTTTTATGTCTCTAGCCCTCCTTCTATGCATAGTATTGGGTGTGAATATCTTGAAATAACTCCAGAAAATGTGTCCATGTAATGATACATAAAAAAGCAAGCTTCCTGATATTGAAGGCAATCATTTGAGCCAGAAGCAGAAAATGGAATCCATCTTTTCTTATGACAGTAGATGTCAAAGTTCTATTTTGTCTTGCAAGGATATAGCTGCTTTATGGGGGTATATTTTTCTCTGCACTTGACAACATAATGGCTGTCTATAGGATTTCAGTTCAGCTGAAGGTCTGTGGCAATCTGGTTCTGTAAACTACCATTTTGATTTCTTTTTTAACTATACGTCTAAACTATAAACTACATCTAAACAATATTAGTTAACTGTGCTATAATTCATGAAATATTACTCCCAAGTACTTCATTGTCGTGCATTATAGTTAGGATTTGTTTATACAGTATCTGAAGCACAAAAATATCATTGACAAAGCACTTACTTAAAAGACGATTGTTTCTTTAAGCCAGCTGCCTCTTCAGTAATTCTGGCCATTTGGCAACGAATATGGTCTGTGATAACATTCAATTGATTAGCTTGTCTTATTAAATGGTATCAATTGTGAAATTACTGCAGCCTTGACTCATTTGATTGAGACAGATTAGGAGAAATGCATCATTGTATTCTCAGGAACACAAAGGGGAGACAATTATTGAATCTGGCGGTCACATATTTTAAATGCATCTAATTCGCAGGGCTCTTAAACTCTCTAATTGATGCAAGTCTTTCGGTACGTTTAAAGCAAATTAATTGATAAAGTCTGAGATGTGACATTAACTTAAGACAAACACTTTAAAATGGATAATAGCATCAATGTCTGGGCATCTAATATTATTTTGACAAATCAGACATAGAACTCCTCAACCACCATTTTTGAGAGGTACTGTCAAATGTGTGTAGAAACAAACGAGGATGGTACCATGCACATTTCATTTCTGTTATATGCTGTTCATTATGATAATACACCCGTGGAGACCTCTGTGCTCTCTAAATGCGTGTGCATAGATGATGGGTGGTTTTTAAGTAAGAAAATGGTGCAAAGATAATTCATTGTAAATTCCAAGAGGAGGCTTATAGCATTAATGGGTTTCACTTGAATTACTGCACTGCATGGGACTGAACAATAACAGATGGCTGTGAAACATGCACACCAGTGATATAGCAAGCTGCTTGGGTGACTCATTCAGATTGGAGATGGAAATCCTGATAACATCTTCCGTTTTGTCAAGAATAACTATTGTATGATTGAAGCACCACAGGACTTGCTATTGAACTAAAGAATGGGGGTTAGTGTTTTTTTTGTCTTATTACAGCCTATAACATTTCAAAATGATCTGAAATAGGAGTTCCCAATATCTTTTGCTTTGGGGTTTACATTTTAAGTCGTCGCATTTAATAGTTTAAACTAGTATCAGGGCATTTTGGAGTATGTTATCCAAGTCAGATTAACAGATATAGAGAACAATGTAATGTAAGTTAGGAAACTACGTTTGTTACCGTGTAGTTGTATTTTTAGGACAATCTGGGAACACCATAAACTGGCTCTTTGGTCTAGAAGTGGTTTCCACTGGTTGTAATTGATTGATAAGTGAATGGTATTTTTCTTTATAATAGTTAATGGCCTATATGTCATGTGGGAAGCCTGCACATTACATGTTGAAGTAAATGCTGCAGTAGTTTCTGTTGAAACGCAGGCTCTGGATCTTCAGTGGTTGAGGGTGGGCCTGTTAGTTGTTCGGAATGTAAATGGATTTAGCCTGAGTAATGGTAGTGATCCAAAGAGCAAAATAAAGATAACTATCTCTATTATTATCTTTTCTTTAATGAAACCAAAAATAATTTAAACCTAAATCCAAAGCTCACTGAGGGATTTACGTGATCACTGCCACATAAACTGTTCACAAGAAGAGTTTAAGGTTTGGAATTTTATTTTCTCAGTAAATTGTTAAACAAATCATACTTTTTTGGTTTCACCTTGCAATTAATTAAATACAATACTAATAATGAGTGATCATTAAAAGTGGTTTCATTTGCACTTCTGATATGATTGTGAATAGCCAGTAAATGTATGAATATTCAGTCTTTTCATCTTCTTTCCTTGGTTAGGGATGTGATTTAGAAGTCAAGGGGGGATTGTAAAAACACTGAGGGAAATGAATATCTGCCAGTATGATGTGGAAATCGAATTGCCATTTTTACAAAAAGTTACAACATGTTTTCATTGGTGAAATCCTGTACACATTCAAGTTAGTTTATGGTAATCATTCTGTAAACCATATTTAGATTTTCTTAGATATACGTAGAAAGGACGTATGTTACGTCAAAGCCATGTACAGTAAAATGTTTTTATTTATTTTGTTTTGAGGTTCCTGCAGTTTATGTCAAGTATATTTACATTTATATTTGTTTTGTATTAACAAGACTTTGTCCTTCTCTGTTTTTAGAACTCTAGTCATTGATCCTTTAGTCTAGTCATCTTGTTTACTGCTCTGACTAGTCTGGGCTATTTAGCTTTTCTTTTAGTCAAATCTTTTAATTATGAAAAAGGCACAGTCTTATTAGATTCAGACACAGTTACCAGATCATATTCAAATAAAATTAGTATTGTCTGAATACATTTAATTTGAAAGGCCTCTAAAATGTGTGGATTGTTCTTTTCAGCAGGTGTAAAACCCCTGGATTATTACCAAGGGAAGGATAATCAAAGGCTAGGGTCCACTGATGTGAAATGCCAACTTACTGTAAAGTTTGAAAAGCCGAGGGACTCTACCATGAGTAATTTTAGATTACAGAGTCGAAAATTGTATGCTTATTGAAATCAAATCACCATCAAGCCCTGTTTTATGTACTGTACTTATACAACTGCACCTGGCCCTAATGTTGACAGACCACAGTTCTGGAATATGTTAGTTGTATCCTTGTTAATTGTTGAAACATCTGTAGAAACATCTTGCAAGGCTTAAACAGAATGACATTACAGCATAATATAGAACAAGCAATTACTAGTTCATAATGCAGTAGCTGTAGATGACCAGCAAGGTATTTTACTTTGCAACACAAGCTCCCCTTTTAAACAGATGCAAATGTGAATGGGATACAATTTTCCATTTTCTCATGTCGTTGTTGGAAACAGCCAATTTTATCCGTTATCTGAAATGCAGAAATGAAAAACCCACACGTGATCTGTCTTTGAAGGACATACATTTTAAAAGAAATTCCCAAAGCAATGAGTTGGATGTCATATTAGGAATATATTGTACTTGCAAGGAAAATATAATTCAGTAGTATTTATTCAGAGAGAACAGAGCAGAATATGCATGTTTACTCTCCTGCTGCTGAACATGTTGGAAAGCAGAGGGGTTTGGAATCTAGTCCCATAATAATAGATTAGCTAATAATACAACTTAAATTATATTATTTCTTTAAAATCTTGATTTTTCCTGTCTAATATTTTAGTTTTTTATTAAGTTGCTAGGTTTTTTTAGACTATTTAAAAATTGGACCCGGGCTATAGCTGTTTCTATTCAGTTAGGTTAAAAGCAATAAGAATGGAACAGTTATTGAGTATTTCTTTAGTTTTGAACATCCTGCTGATGCAGTAAATGGAGAAAACAAGACTAATGTTATATTAAATGTCACAACCGATAGGAAGTCTTTCAACCCATCAGGCCCATTTGGGAGTTTTTTACCTAATGATCTCATCCTGTCATTCCTCGAACAAAGTCAGAAAATTGGATTCAACAACCTGGCTGGTTAGCCTGTTCCACATTCCCACAATCTTCTGTCTAATAGTATTGTGAGGAATGTGACAAATATTTTGAGATGGGTTTCCCACTCAGCCTCATGGGCCAGCTTTATAGAATGAGTGGGGTACTGTTGACCCTTGGATGTTTTCTCCTACAGTATCTCAGCCACTGAACAATGTGAATCTTTCAAAGTTGCCACTGGCCTTAGAGTGGCATCCCTTCCTCCTTGTCTGGCTGCTTAGTCTGGAGAGACAGCCTGATCTAGACGGTGATGTGTACCTTTTATTTCTTAATGATTGACTTCACAGTGGTCAAAGATATTAAGTTTTAAAAATGTTTTTGATAGGTTTGTCATAGCAAAGGGTTGGAATATAGTACTTATGCAGTCATGACTTTGCCATTTTTCTTTCATGTTATCTACACATTTCTTCTTTTTTTAGCTTTTCTTGTGCAGTGTTGTTCAAAGTATCATGACTGGAGCTTAAAAAACTGCTAAACGGTCTGAATACACCAGCAAGGCACTATAAAACAAGACTACGAGGCCTCCTGATTCAGCTGTTTAAAAAATACTAAGGCATTAAAAGAATCAGCCCGACTGACTTCAGAATCAATAGATAAACGCAAACTAGAGGACACAACTGAAAATTAATTTGAAGTACATTTGAACATTTGCATGCAAGCAGTTGGCACATTCTCATTAACCAGTTTGCAATTGTTAATTTTGTGCTGTATACTCATGGGACATGTACGTTCTAGAATTAAAATCTTTTGCTCACCTTTACAAAGATTTAGTTGCCTTGTATGTGGGACCATGAAACATTACCCAGTTCTTATTTCTCTTTTAGTTAATAATGGATTAGCATCTTTAGTAATAGATTGCATTTGTGTAGTACTTTTCATTTCAAGGGATCCAAAAGCTCTTCACACGTAGCAGGGAAGCCAGTTCTTTTACCAGTGAAATGCAGCACCCACCTGTGTAATAGTGGGCATGGGCAACACATGCCAGTCATTATGGGCCAGAAGCTCCTCTCCACAGCAGATGAGTGAAGAAGTGAGAAGGCACTTCAGCAATTGAATGAAGTTGAAAATTTAAGCCATATTGTGCAATCCAAAAGTAGAATTTAACGAGGACCCTGGGGTTAACCCCCATTATGATCCGTGCTTTAGCAACTGTTACATCCTAATGACCTCAACTTTATTCTCCCCTGACAGACAGCACCTTTACAGTACAGTCTTATTTGTCTTCATACTAGGGCATTTTTTTAATTCTGTTTCTCTGACAGCTGTTTCACTAACTTTGTTTTCCTTTGAGCTTCCATTTAAGGCCCAGCCCCATTTAACTTTTGAGATCAGGTGGTAACAATACTGTAAGTGGAGGATCTGACTACAGGAATTACTTTTAAATACGTGTATGTATGACCAGGCTTCAATGACCCACATTGCTTTATTTTCCAGAGTTGAAAGAACACTGACAGTAGGAAAGAGGAGGGTTTCTGAGAATTCATGTTGAGCAAATGTGACCTATTAAATTCAAATGTCCCAGGATAAAAAAGACATCTAGAATTTTGAAAAGATATAGGACAATAAATTAGGCCACTAAATCCTTTAGGACATATTGTAAGCAATGTGTGTGAAACTGTCCCAGATATAAAAAAAACTGCCTTAACCATTGTCACAATTATAAATTGTAGACATTGTAATGATGACATAAATTGCAGTGAAGTACAGCACAGAAAACCATAAAGAAATATGACAAACCAGGCTTTCCCACTATGACTTATTTTATTAAACATGCGTTGTAGGTTTAAAGGTCAGATTTCAAATTTTTATAGATGTATGAATTCTACTGTACATTGTCATCAGGCAACAATAGAAATAAATCTGTATTTGTTATCTGTAATGGCTTTGTGACCTACCTCTATAACCCAGATATGCACTTGCAATAAAAAGATTTCATTTTTGTTAAGGGAACTGTAATTGGAATAGACTGCAGGCCAAAACAAACAGAAGTAGAAGCTTATGTCATCTGACTCATCCTCATTAGAAAGATTACTGGCCCATGTGGACTGCATCTGAGAACACAGGCCTAAAATGTATTTGAAAAGTTTGGTTTATTTCAAATTCTTTAAATATTACATATGCTTACCAGACTTTGGAAGATTTCTCTGCGTGATAATAGAATTTATTGATTCCTACTCATAATTCTTTGTACAACTGGATGACAAACGTTAATTCGGTTTTATATTCTGAAATATTTTAATTACATTTTTTTTATGGTAAACTGAATTGCCCCATAGGTTCTGAGAATTCTTGTGGCGTTGCTTCAGAAATTTGTCTGAATGAAACGTCAAAGTGGCCTGAAAGGCAGTAAGCAAGGAGGTATCTGGACTGAAGAAAAGCTTCACAGGGCAGATGCATAGACACTGACGTCATGTTTGCATTCTTTAAAATTTCTTTATAGCATTTTAACATTTTTTAGTACTTTTTTTTAAAGGCAAATCACTGTAAGTAATACACTCGTAATCCTCATAAGAAAAAAAAAACTATGATATGATCAAGTAAAACAATTACACATTTAAACCTTAGTACATTCTCATAGATGTACAGATGTGAATAGTATTGACACCTCCACTGTTTCTATTTTAGGAAATATGATGTGAACATTGTAGTCTTTTCTTGAAATCTTGAGTAAGAATTACCTAATGCGAAGCTTTTACTTCATAAATGACAATTTTGACAGTCATTTTCCTGCACAGCCTTTGTTTAAATTACTAGGAATTATTTAGCTGAATGCAATATACACTAGTCATTGTGATTTTGGCATTGTCAACAGCAAAACGCGATCGACAGTGATATCTAGTCTTACAGATTAGGTGAATGTGTCTGGGTACAACAGCATGAAGGGCAGGATTGCGGTCTGAACTTATTTTTGCCACCTAAGTTCTAGTGCTGAAAGTGTAATACTCCGTGACTGAATAACGAGTTTATTAAACGTGCATGATACAGATGTGTGTCAGTGGCACAGGATATATAAAAAAGGAAAAATCATCAGGAAATTGTGACCGTTAAGTTACACTTTAGGATGTGTTTGTCCTGCCATGATTTGTTTTTAAGCTTTTGATTTTACCATAAAATCTGAATGAATTCTAAGGAACCCCAAGCATACATTTTACTCCTGTCATTTGTAGTGTATTCTGACGTAAAATCTAGTATGTTTTTTTTTAAATATATTTTTAATCAACCATAGTTGTATGACCAGTTATTCAGGTTCTTTACACTGTGTTGACAGCTCATGCACAGGTCTGTCAGAGTGTGTCTTCTTTTAGGTCCGGTACGGATCATTCTATGGTATTTCTTTGCCTTTTCTACTCAACTTAATAAAATACATAAATTACTTTAATTTTTCATATGTAGAGTGCTTTCGATTCAGTACTTTATAAGTTGTCTTCTCAGCTAAATCTATGTTTGACTTACGTTCTGAGGTGTCAGCCTGAGGCTGTGATGTTCATAAATCTTGATTTTTATGTGGTTACAAATTGGAGGGGCTTGTTGATCTCTGACACTAGTTGTAATAAATATTGAGAAATAAATTAGCATTCACACCCTAACACCAACATGCAGAGAAACTAAAGAAGTAAAGTTCTTTAGTAAAGAAGTAAAGTTTTAGAAGTTAAGTTACTAGGAAATTCCCACTACTCACAGACTGTCAAGCATAGTTGCATGTCCTTGTTTCTGACACAGGGTAGTGTTAAAGTAAAGGAACAGGAAACACATTTGGAAGACGGCTTTAGTCACAAAAAGTGATACACAAAACACCTGGACTATCATTTACAATGAGTACAATTACTCGGCCGAGCCTCTTACAGAACTGAAAATTATTCAGGTCTCTGTGATGAACAGAAAGAGAGAAGGTCAGTGTAATGAACATCAGGCCTTAGTTAAACAAATTAAGGACTCTTTCTGGGACAAAACTGCTTTCTAAGCTGATGCTGAACAAAAGGTTACCCTTCTCTCTAAACCAAATGAATCCGATAATTTTTTTTTGTCTTAAATGGAACTGAACATTTCAACAAATGTAATTTAATGGACTCCTTTTCTGAGATATGAAGTACTGACCTTAAACTCAGTTATCTGCTTTCTGTTTTAAATAGACAGCCTGAAGTCTGGCCTCTAAAAGATGTTACCCTCTCACACTGCGAAGGTGCTTCATTGTCATAGGCAGAAAGAGAGAATTATGTCACCTGAACTTCTGATGTATTAAGCTGGTCTTATGAATGGCCGAACTACTTATTAGCTTATCATTTACTGTTTATACCTCCCTCTTCCAAATAGACTTAGGTTTAGTGGTATGTGGTGTGCTGTATCGCATTTTCATACCTGCATTCAAAATGCAGTCATAAAAAACAGCTTTTTAATCTAAATACATTTGCTTATTTAAACCTGTTTAATGATGCTAAACATAAGCTCATACCTATTTAAATGTTATTTACCTATTTGACTTCTAAAACACTGAGACCTGGTAATTATTTTTTTAGAAATGAAAGAGTTCAAATACCCCCCATATTTTTTTCCAAAGACATAAAAAGGTCTACAGTGACTGAAACTATTCAAGACAGCTTTAATTTTATAATGAATCCACATGCATGGTCACATAGAATAAACAGATAGTCAGAAGTTATTATAGAGGAGCTCCCCAACCTCTTGTCAGACAGAAAAAACAAATAGCAAGTATCAGAAGTATGCTTAAAAAAGTTATTTTGAGCATTATGGTATTTTGTGCAGAGTAAGAAAATATACGTTTAAAACTACCAAGCCTTTATACAATGTAATAGACTTAACATTTGTAAACGAAACACATTGTAATATCTTGTCTGGAAAATCTAGAGAACAGCAACATATCTGCATAATCCCTATCACTGTAGTTATTTAGTTTGCATTTGGAGAACCATACACAGGAGCAAGAAACTGAATTCGTTTCTGAACTATTCTACTTACTGGAGTTATGTTAGCCCACATTTGTGTGTGCATGCTTTTGCTGTTTATTTCATTATAAACTTAAAATTCAGTGAGAGGTGGGTGAACTCTTTTGAGTTGTCGTATAAGTTGCCTTTCTGTTGAGATACCACACGTCTGATAATGTTAGCCTTCCACGCTGGAAAGAGACACTATGTACTGTTTTTTCTTAGCTTTTTCCATTGATTTCCACATGACTTCCTCAATGTGCGTTATAATCCTCATAAATAGCCAAGCCTTGACCTTTTAGTGCAGTCAAGTGACTAATAACAGCAGCTTCACCTTAGAGAATACTGTGGAAAAGCTTCACATTCTTATACACACACAAGCACACACTACTGCTGAAAGATGTTTGAATCGTACTTCATCATTATTGGGTTGGCTTTATTGTTGAAACTAGCTATAACCATTTTACTCCAACTCATAAAAAAATAAACTGAGTTAGATCATTTATGTGGTAGTAGAACTGGCTAGATTCCTTTAAAAACGATAATTACACAAAGAGAACATTTATTCATTTTTAAATTATCTGAGAAGACACTTTGAAAGTGGTCTTGCTTATCTTGCACTCGGTTGCAATTATGTCCAGATTTTGTTCCCATCTGGCAGCTTTACTGTTAAACTAACAATCACATGAACCCACAGAGCCCTGTACAAGGCCTTTTAAATTGCATTAATGAGGCATTGGAGTCTTATTGAGATTTGTACTGACAAATTTGTACTGGCACTATTATTAATTGTACAAATGTGACATTCAAGATTTTTTACACTTAACTGAAGCTGAACAATAACTCTTTAAAGTGAAAGTAATCTGTACTGGTTTCTGCGTGTTTATACATATATGTACATAGAGCCCTCTACATTTATTTACACCCAATTCTGGACATGAATTAAGTCCAAGAAACACATTTTGTTCACACCCCTCTAGCTCGTGTTTTGTAACTTCTCCTCTGGTGCGGATTAAACTAACAAGATGCGTCTTGTAGAACTATATTTCGTAATTGTCCCTATCTATGCAAGAGACCCAACAGCCACCCCCCCTCCTCATATTTCACAGTTCTTAAATTTGAGCTCTATTTTACACCCAACATAACTCTGTCCAGAATGCTCAGTTTTTATTTCATCTGACCATAAAGCATGGTTGCAGCTGTCATTCAGACTGGTCTGGCAAACCGGAGTCGCCTCTTCTTGTGGCTGACCCTTACAATCGGCTTCTTCCTTGGTGCTCCATCACGAATCCCATTCCTGCAGGCAAGGCTGAAGGAGAGTTCTCAACACTTTGTATCCTGAAGGTGCCAGTCTGTGGTGGAGATTTCCAACAGTTAACTGTGGATTTATAGGTTCTCCTAAGCCACTTGTCTCACAGAATGATATACTGTACTTGCATCCTCTTCCTGGCACAGTTACCACTCCCAGTAACATTAATTTATTGAAACTGGGTGTACAATGAAACAGCAGTACCTTTATGATTACAGTATAACGTTTAGGTTTTAAGCAGGACACATAATTCGGTTTATAGTTCACGTTGTAATACTATTAGAAGTATAAATAAATCTGAAGGGCAATCGTACATACAAGAAATTCCCAGAAATTCTGTTTAATTACATTGAACTTATTGATTTATTGAGATACAAACAGGATTTTAAAATGTTTTTGAATAAAATTGCGTAAACCCTTAAAATGCCATTTCTGAAGTTAATTTGAACAATTTACAAGATTGGCAATGCATTCTGTCTGAACCGTGTGTGCGCCACCCTACTCTCCTCTCCTCTGAAACCATCATTACTAAACTTGTGTAATTTTGTACAGACGGTCCCTGTTATAAGTTATCCCGCTATACTGTACATAATTTTTCACTTGCGTCATTGATGAAGTATATAAAAATTCCCCATAATTACGTCGTTTTTCAAGACACCAGAAGCCAGCAATGTAGGTGGTTCGAGGATCATTTTCTCCTGGAAATGAAAAACTATGGTCAAGCAAAACCTAACATTCTTCTTCATGTAAAACATGCTGTTGCCCATTATTTAGCTTCTGAATCGTTACGTCCCAACTTTAAAGTTGAATTCTCATCCACGCCACATGTAGCTTATCCAGCCAGTAGAACAAGCTGTGATTAACTTTAAATGCATGAACAGTGTGTAGAAAAAGATCTATCCTGATG
This sequence comes from Lepisosteus oculatus, assembly GCF_040954835.1. Classification (NCBI taxonomy): domain Eukaryota; kingdom Metazoa; phylum Chordata; class Actinopteri; order Semionotiformes; family Lepisosteidae; genus Lepisosteus; species Lepisosteus oculatus. Next base: position 50,116,004 of record NC_090698.1, on the reverse strand, counting down.
CAGTGAATGAGTTAGTTGGTTTTGACAAGACCACAATTCAGGAGGAGTTGGTGACTAATTATTCATTTCAATTTATTATTTTACGGGTTATAGATTCATTTAATGTATATACACATTTGAACTGTATGTTGGGAACATATATTAATGTATTCCTTATGATATTAATTTCAGTTTGTAAGTTATTTCACTATAAGTTGCATCATTTAGGAATGTAACCTGTATTACAATGGGACACTCTGTCCTACATTTAGTTAGCTAAAAGTGATACACATGCTCTACCTTATATTTCCCTAAATTGTATGGGAAAAGCCTCCCTCTTAAAGTTGCACTGATAAAGTTTGCATCCTTATGGTCCCAAACCCCGAATATTTATGTTGTTCGTATGGGGCAAAATTCACCTTTTTTACATAATCTCACTACATTTAGGAAGTTTCTGGTCCCAACATATATTATATTGGGGACCACCTGTATTTTATTAGTTTACTTCTGATTTCATTCTTCAACTTTCAAGTCTGAAAATCACTCTGAACAGATTTAAATATTCTAAAGGATATGTCTTACGCACATGTTTTAGTGTTTAATTTATTTAATGTATTACGTCAGCTCATTTTTAAGTATCGTGGGGCATGTCTACAACATAGTATGTACGTAAGTCAACTACTTTTTATGACCAGAACTTCAAAAAGAAACAGCATTAACAAAACGGATCAGTTCACGTGTAAAGATATGCTTTTTGTACTTCAAAGTAAACAATGGTTTCTTTTTGATCTTCATTTTTTTAACTTGTACTGTACATTTTCTGGCCACACGTATCCACTTTCCACTAGGATAATGTATACAATTAATTTTTTTCTTAAAAACCTTTTACACTTAAAACATGCCTAACACCCTGCATTAATGTAAACCCAGTGTAGATTCAGGTGAGAAAGTTAAGAATCCAGACAGGCAGATACTAGGCAATACTAGCAGAGAGTTTACTTTAAATCTAGCACTTAGAGGCTAGTATAATGTATGTCACTTATATTTCAGTATAGAAAATACATATATAAATCCTATTATTGAATCATGCTCTATGCTGTATGAAAATCAGTTACAAATATGTTTAAATTTCTTTTAGCTATTTTACATAAAGTGTCCAGTACTGTTATTGATTGCTAATTTCCCATAACATGGTAATACCAAAATGCATGTATGATCCGAGGTGTACTAAAATGGGAGCCACATTCATTAATTTTAAGAACGACTCAAATTATCAAAAGGTCAGGATTTCTAACACATATTCAGGTGACATCCAAAAGAACACATCTGTGACAAAATTGATTAAAAAGATGTGATTTATGTGTGCAAATAAGTAAACTGCATCCACCAGCTACGCTATGTTCAATTAGGAGTAGTGTTGCAAACAAAGTTCTGCGCCACTCTCTTATAAAAAGTGCAAGAGAAGAGAGAATGTGAACTTTATCCAAAGAAAACTGCAGTGTTTCAAGATTTACTGGTTAATGGGATATATGACTAGTTTAAAAAAGTGTTTGGGTTTGTTATTCTGCAATTGTTTTCAAGCTGAATTTCATTAGCATTTTTTGTGTTAACTTCTGCTTTCATTTATATTTTCTTTCCTGTGTCATTTGAAAACCCGCACTCTCATCTCACCAAGGTGAAGTATTCATCCTGATGTGCCAGATGTGCAAGGAACTCTGCAGCGATTGTGTAGCTTAAGTAGTAGCTATTTTTTTTTTGTATTGGAAAAAGCAGAGCAGCTGGTTCCTATCTGGATTCATTAAGATTGTGGAATATCAAATATAAAACTAATATATTTTTTCCTGATGTAGTTCACAAAGAATTCTTGTAAGTAAATAGCTAATTGCATCTCCCCAATATGATGTCAGTGAGGTCTCTTTTTTTGCAGAAGCGACGAAGGCGGATCGACCGAAGTATGATTGGGGAGCCAACAAACTTTGTACACACAGCCCATGTGGGATCGGGAGACCTGTTCAGTGGCATGAATTCAGTAAGTAGTGGCATCAGGGTCTAATGTATTGTTTTGGTTGAATGTAGCCGAAGTCCTGATTATCCATGGTTATATAACATGTGGATGCCATTACTAAATCAGTAAGATGCTGAGTATTTGGGGACCAAACACTTAGCAGTGTTTAGGAACCAGTAAAACAGTAAAGGCATGTTTTATGAAAAGAAAAATCACAGCAGGATAAAATGAGGGACTGAAATGATAATTTACCATATACTAATTTAGATTTGCCTAGAATTAGTGGTTTCACATAAAATGTATGTCTAAGTTGTTGTCTGATGAGACTCCAGAGGTTTCACTGTAATGAAAAGGATATCGAGATACTGTACTGTACTCTAAAACTTATTGTTTGTAAAAGGAAATCTTGGCTGATACACAATACATTCTAGATATCATGTTACTCCTGGCAAATCCTCGAAAACTAGCTTTAAGATCAGAGATTTTCACAGAACTGACACAGCTTTATATCAGTAGAATACCAAGATATTGTTTCTTTTGGCTGTAAGACTATTTGTCGGTTATTTATAAATTGATTTGCTACACAGACAATGCATGGAGATTTAGATCATATGGATAAAATGTGTTTCAGTGCCTTTTTTGGGATGAAATCATAACAAATTACTTGAATATTTCACAGAAAAGGATTTTAGACTACATATCATCCATTTCAGTTTGTGTTACATAAATTGATCTTACTTAGCAAGAATGCTTCTTTCAAGAATGTTTCTGATTAAGGTTAGATATGATATCACTGTCAACTTGCAGAGAAAATTCTGGAAAACAAGTTTGGGGGTTTAACCTGTTTCATTCTTCACACTATTATTATTTTACAACTTCTTTGGAATGCAGGAATTATTCATGTCACTTCTCTTCCAGGTGAATTCAATCCAAAACCAAATGCAGTCTAAAGGAGGATATGGAGGTGGTGCCATACCAGTAAATGTTCAGATGCAGCTTGTGGATACAAAAGCAGGATAACTTGTTTTGAACGTATGTTTTCTAAGCTTTGTCTTTTTCTGGTGGGGGGTCTTGTCTGTCATTTTAAAACTGACTTTGCTTTTTTTAAGTTTAGTTTTTGTTTTTCATGCTTGAATGTATTATCTTTTTAAACAGTGTTAATAGTTGAAATAAAGAAAAACATCAGAGAGGAAGCAGTATCTTCACAAGCGAAATACAGAACAATTATGGTTTTTACCTTTTTTAGCTGCAGACAAAGTCTTCATACTGTTCATGAGACAGTTATTCAATAATTAGTTTTCTAAAAATTGGAGATTAAACTCTCTAGTCTATATAATATGCAAAAGTGCAAATATACATTTCAGAACCCCAGTTTAATAACTTTCATTTAATACAGTATATCAAGATTAATATATCATGTCCATTCATTAACTAAATAACACTTTAAGGATGTTATGATTTTGCTGTAGTAAGGATAAATAATTATATTTGCTTAAATGTTCAATATCGAAACAAATAGCAATGAAACTGCTGCACTCAGATTTCAGTTTCTCTTAAATGAAGGTTGAAAGTAAATGAAACCATTAAGATATGTACAAATGCAATTAAATAGTATTTGATGTCTGTGTCCAAACTAGGTTATTCTGTAATACAATGTTTTTTTCCCCAAACACCATTCATCATTGTCTTGTCTGCAGAATTGTTTCCCAAACCTTTCTGCTTTTATGAAGAGACAACTAAATGTAGTATTCCTTCAACTGCTACAATGTCTCCTCCACATCGGCTGAAAATGTTATAAATGTTAAAACGTGATAAGAAATGTTATAGTTGGAAGTACTGCTGTTAAACAATGCGGAGATGAAGAGACGTTCTGCTCTAAACAAACAATGTGGCAACAAAGTCCACATTTTCATTATTCAATTATTCTGCCCTGCTCCCTTTTATCAGCACTTTTAATTGCACTTTCTTTTCTGTACTTTAAAAAATAAAAACATTAACAACAATATTTACCATTACCAACATCTCTTCCCACTCTTTTCCCTATTCCATCTAGATTCTCCCACCCACAAATACACTTACAAATCTTTACCCACCTTCTCCTTCTCTAAAGCAAACACCTCCCATTCCTCCTACACAAAACCTTAAAGCTTCAGCAGGAAGCTACATTGCAACAGATATTACTATAGATATACAGTATAGAAAGACAGATTATTATACAGTACATCTCACACCAGGCACTATTAACACACTGAATTCCCTTTAATGTGACAGAGATTATTCAGCGGTTTTAATAATAGAATTCCAGTTTAACTCTGCTTCTCCCTAGCCCTGAAATCCCTTATTGCTTTGTCACTTTGCCAGGCACTTCCTCAAGTTTTGTCTGGCCCAGCAGAAAGTTTGCCAACTGTTCAAATTTTTTTCTCCTTCTGCTGTACCACATCCTAGACGATGTCCTTGCCTTCTTTAACATCTTGCTGTTAAAAATGTTGCTTCCTGGTTTCAACAAGTATAAATCAGCACATCACCATTTTAGCCCTGAATAAAAGTCATCAGAAACATTGTACCTCCTTAGCAAAACACAAACATTTTTGACCTGTTGCTTCTATAGTTCTATAGTACCTCCTCTCATACAGTACCTCTCTCTGTTAAACATCTGCAGTTTTTACTTGCTTTTTTACTAATACTAATACAAGTCCATTTGTTTTACAGGTTCCTGAGTGTATGTTTCTTCATCCTTGCCTCCTGTTTGCCTTTGGTGACTGCTTTTCGTGTTCCTCATAAGACAGAAGTGATGGTTGTGCTATACCCCTGTGACTGTTCTTCGAAGAAAAAAAAAAGTTTGCCATTCTGTTGGAAATAAGCTGCCTCGCCTTTCACAAGGTGTTTGGCTTAGGAAACATGGACATTATGTTTTCTCCCTTAATCTTTACTGAATCACATGTAAGCATGACCTTTTGTTTCTGCAAGTGCCAGTGCAAAATGTAACAATGCTCCTCTTTGTCATTTGCTGAGAGAAAATCTGCTTTTTGTTTTTGAGTTTGATTTGTTGATGTTTGAAGGTCTGGAACCTACAAGCACAAAAGGCTTAACATTTATCTTTTTTTTCTTTTTTGCTTTCCTGTTTTGCTGTCAGCATAGTAGTTGACTGCGTGCTTGTGAAGTGGCTTTGTATGGTGGCCTATCAGTGCCAAAATGCCTGTAGTTGCGGAATGATACTTTTGCTGACAAGAAATAAAATCCGGCAAAGTCAATGCCATTCCATAGGAAAAATAATTACCTAGCTGCTTAAAAATGTTTTTTGTCTTTTTTTTTATTTCTGAACTGATCTTGAAATAAAACTGGCTTTTCACATGGTGAACTGCTGTAAAATGCTCAGTATACTTGATTTTAAGAAACCTGAGTTTTATTGTGTAACCTGTGTAGGTACATGTGTATAATGTAGTGGTGTCGTAGTGATCAGTACTGGTGTGGCAGCAATATTTATAAACCTGACTATGATGCAACTTGAAACTTGCAGTCTTATGCAGTCACAGTCTAACCTGTTGCCTGCATTTATTAAAACTACACTTTTGTAATATTTTTTTCACAGCAAATGTCAGTATCTCTGTATTAAATACTTTGGGGCCATGAAGGCTGCCATGGGTAGTTCTCAAGCTGCCTGAACAAATGCCAGTAAAATTACCATCAACAAACAGGGTGACTAACTATTTTACTTAAGGTTATTTAGCTCAGGTTAAAAGGCATATTTTCACTTCTATAAAATGATGTACATTGTATAATATTGCACTGTTTTCTAATGTTAGTGTAAAAGTGTACCTTTAGAAAAAAAATATAACAACAATTGTATGGCTAGATTGTTTATTGGTTAGGTAGAATCTTTTTATGAAAAGTCCTTTTAACAAGATGTAAAAAATTTATAAATCTAGGATAATCGGAATTTGTCTTCACTGTTTCAGGTACAGTTTACGTGGCATCCAAAAAAAAGAAATTCTGGCATTTAAAAATGCGACAGCTGTGAAATTGTTTTGCAGTCTGTGGTGGAACTTGTATTGCGTTTAAATATCAGACTGCAGACTCCAAATACTCTTTTCCTAGCTTTTCGTTAATGGCCTTTTGCTTTTCTATTCAAGTATTTTCTGTTTTCTCAGATCAGCATTTTTTTTATTTTTCATTTCAATTCATGTAGTAGTTTCATTGAGCTGGTTTGTTTCACACAGTGGTAGCCTTGCAAGTAAATATCTCTTGTAACTTGTAAGAAAAATGACTGAAACACCAACAGTGGATTATCTTGGAATTACTATGTATGCAGTAAACTACAGTTGTGTGCCAGACTTTATTGTTCCTTAGGTATGTTTTCATTTCTTCCCCCTCAAGTGCTTTGTTTGTAAATGTCGTATTCTTTGTATGCCACATTCTATGGTAGTTTAATTTATTCTTTTTAGTTAATTACTGACTGGTTTTACACTGATCAGCTCGAAGCTTTTCCCATTCAAATCAGAGGGCAGTAACTTGCATTAGCGCACGATTGTGTAATTATTTATTTTTTTAAGAATATCAACCAGCTACGGAAGGATTTCACAATAACATAACATCTGTGACAGGATTCAATTTTATTTAAAACAAAGGACGACAAAGCCCTTTCTCAAAAACACTTAAATAAATGAAAGGATTTAGTAAGCACCAGTTGTGACATTTTCACATTGTTTTTTGTGAAAATGGTGAAAATAATTAGAAGCACAAGAAGGAAGGTATTGACAGATAATCTAGAGTGTAAATATCCAAAAATAATAGGCAAGGTGTTGTAAACCTTATAGTAGTATAAATTTACTTTTACCCATATCTATTTCCTAATGTTTGTTTCACTTTACAGCATCAGGGAGTTCATCCAGATCAATTATAAAAAAAAAGAAAATGTTGTTTTTTTATTTTTTTATGATACATATTCAGGTTTTGTACACTTTTCATCCCTCAGTAAATTCACTTCCAATGTTGGTTTGTAGATTACAGAATGTCTACAGTTTAAATAAATATTTTTTCCATGTTATACAAATTGTCTTGTATTTTATGTATAGTTAAAACACTAGCCGAATTTTGTGAGATTTGGTTCAACAAGCTTGGTTGGTTCCTATTAGCTACGGGATCTGAGGATCTAATCTAACCATTTCTTGAGACCATTTCAGCTTGTGGAATTGTATTTGGTTGGTTTGTTCAGTACTTCTGCAACCCTTAGAGGAAAGAAGAGGCACCCAGTTGACAGTCTTGGATGTACAGTACTGTACTTCACCTTAGTTTGCACTTCTATGCTCTGGTTCATGTTTCACTGGTAGATTTTTTTTTTTAAACTCCACTGGAACCTTTTTAATAACTTGGAAAGTGCTTTCTTATACTTCGTGTAATGTTAAAGCAAGAACTCTTCCAAAAACTTGTATCTCTAATGAATCTACTACTGTTTCCCCTTGTCCATCTATCTATTAAAAGAAAACCAGGATGTTCCCAGTGTTCTGTACTTTAATAATTATAATTAATCATATTTAATAGACTGCTCAGTTCTTTTTGATCTGATCCTTTTAAGTTATCCCACAACTTTTCATAGGCTGATCTTACTGTTTTAATACTGTTTTTAATGCATTGTTTTAATACTGTAGTATTTACTGACTTGATTCTCACTAGAAGCTCCCTGCTTGAATTCCTCAAAGGTTTTAATTACACAGTACAATATCATGTATATTTATAATGTTTTTGGAAATCACAATTGTATTAATAGGTACTAGTCAGAGTATGTATACAGAGTATGACTGCATTTTGCTTTTCCTCCACAGTGTAAGAATGTGTTTGGTTACTAGGTAACAAGCCTAACAGTGAGGCAGGTGCTCTCATTGACAGATGTTTCCTTGTGGTCTGGGGCATGTTTTTGTCAAAGCTACTTCTTTGTGTGGGATGTGGTCATTAGAAGCAACTGGGAACCATTTTTATCCTAAGACACAGGTCTATTTAGTTCTGTTTTCAGGTTAGCAATTTGCATCTCTTTAAAAACAGTGTACAGAGTAACCACAGTGTTCAGAAGAAAAAAACCATGAAGGGTAGTACAGCTGTCGTAGTTTATGAAACTGCTGCACCAACAAAGAATTAAGGTATATTAAAAATGGAGTTATATTGTACATACCTATTTGAGTTCATTGGCTTCTTTGTTCAAAGTTATAAAGTTATTTTTACATTAAGAACATGAATGAACTTCACAGAAATTCAAGTAACAATCAAAGTTATTGGAGTGTATTTACAACCAAGCAGTTGAGCCCCTAGAAAATTAAATGATTGTTTATGATTACAACAGGTTTTAGGCATTAATACACAGTATTGTTACAGCTGTGGATTTACAGTATAACAGGAACATTATGGGTGGGACACTGCAGTTGTATCCTTGAGCAAGATATCAGACTGAGTCAATTAAGGATGCATCATAAAATCACCTTGGATTGAAACACCTGTCAAAAACATAAGTAGGTTAATACAAGTTGTATATTTTAGCAGGTGACATGATTGTTAATGTCCTGCAACATTAGAAATTATGGAAAAATATTACATTATTCTTCACTTTTCATGACTTTGCATTTGTATTTGCTTTATTAATAAGGATAAATATTTGTACAAGTATGCTCTGACCACACTGACATCTCTACCTCCATATTTAGTAGGTTTGGTCTGTCTCTTTTTGTGTGTGATGACAGATTCCCTCAATCCTCATTGAAGTCATCAGGGTGCCCATTGCTATCGATGATGGTTTTGACTACTACTTGCGAGTCTTATCGATGGCTGTACCATCCAAAGTGAGAAGCACACCGTCTTCCACAGACAGCCCACACGAAATCCAGGCCTGTGGGGACAAGAGAAGATTTGACCATATGCCTCTTCTGTCTCATTAGGCAACGCTTGGCGCTCTCTTCCTCAGCTAACTGCCCTCCTTGATAGCAGTGCCTCCCTGGGTGGATAGTTCTGCTACTGCAGTTTCAAGGGAACAGGGTTTATCCCACACTTCTTTAGCTAGATCATCAGTTGGTCCTTTAGCCACCTTTTCTGTCCACTTGAAGAACAGTGACTGGGTTGTAACGGGCCGTACATGTGTTTTAAATGGCAGTTACAGTAGTCCACTTGATGGTAGCTTCAATACTCCTGCAGTTGGTTCTCTTTAGGATTTCTATTTATGGCACATGGTCATGGCAGGTCAATTTCAGAATTGGAGGCATTTTGTTGTCCATGCCATAGCTGGCATCCAGCAAAGTCCTTATGTCCCGTGGTGCTAGTGGTAGGGAGGTTTTTCTGCTGTGAAGGTTTCTATACCCCTAGGGTAAATGTCCCAATAGACACGGCAGCCTATCCAGCAATGTTTGAGTAAGCTACATTTCTAGGCCTTTCCCCAGCTGGTGTGAGTGATGTGGTCCTTAAATAGGGCTGCTCAAACACAGAGGAGCACCTAAAGTCCCATCTAAATTTCTGCCGCTCAGCTGAGCTGCCACTCGAAGCCCATCTGCTACCGATAGCCCTGTATCTCTGCCTTCCAGGGCCCTGACTAGTGGCTTCCAGATCATTCAATCCTGCCCCCATCACCAGGAACCCAAACACCAGTCGACAGTAATGATAGGGATGCACGTGGGAGTTCACTAATAGGCAGTCGTGCCGGATACCTTTGCGATGAAATTGTTTATAGTCATGTGGGGGTTGTGGCTTGGCCCTGACACCACTTCTTCGCCTTAGGGAGAAGAGCAAATCTAATCCAATGAACAAATCCAAGGCAACCAGCACCTCTACGCAGCAGCAGAGGAGGCTGCCGCAACTGGGTGTCGGTTTTAAGATATGGATGCGACAGAACCTTCCTAAACTTAACTCAAACAAGACTGAATTTCCGTTCCCAACATCAGCTTCACAAACATGTCAGTGTTGTTGTTGATGGTGCTGAAATCAGGCTTACGATGAAAGTTATGTATTTGAAGTAAGGAATGTTGTTCAGTTAAGACCCTCTCTCTGCTTATTTGATGTGGGCATATTGCAACAAATCCCTTTATCTCATGAAGATTAAACTACAGCAGTGTGTTACCTCCTGGGGTATCCTCTCTAAAACACAAAAAAAGACTTTTGTATTTTCTGAAATCTTCAGTTCCTGTGCAAACTAAAACTATTCAACATCTGCCCGTTACTCAACCAAAAACCAGGCTCTATGCAATGAGTGATAAAGCATTTTCATGTGCAGTGACTCCTTTGCACAAATCCTCTTCATACTCTGCAACTATCAACACCTTTAAATCTTACTGAAAAACCTCCTGCTATTAAAGCTATTTAATTTAGAATTTTGTTTTACTCTTAGCTGTATTGTGTCAATTTGCATTGATTTTTATTTTTATTCATATTTGTCACATACATGTTGTTATACTCAGCTTTGAGTTTTCTGATGTGCATTCATTCATAAACTTGTATTGTTAGTAGTAGTAGTAGCAGCAGCATTGAAAGTGTTACCCTCTTTTAATTCCATAAGAAAACAGTTTCATGGGGTGTTATCCATTTATTGATATCATTTCCAAGTGATGTGTTTCAAGTGCGATTTCACTTACAGAACCCTCCAATACAATTTGAAAAGCAGTGAAACATGTTTATCCTTTGCAAACAAAATTGGCCATGCCTATGGAAACATTGCCAAAAATATCTGCACTTTATTAATAAAAGACAAACATACTGTACATTATGGTCCAACGAGTTCCTGTCACAACAATGCACTACTGCTCTCACATACTATGCTTCAATGACATCGTTTGTTTATTGTAGGATTAAAAGAAAATGAAACCTGTTGCTGTTTTTCATGGATTATCTTCCTACTGCAAAAGCCACACAAGTATGTTTGAGTTATACCATCTTCTCCAACAGTCTTCATCTTCTACATTACCCTCTTGGTATTCTGTTGATTTAATTGAAACTGGATTCACTGATGATGTTAAAAGGGTTTTTGTGTCTCTGGCTTTTAAATATGCAATATAAACAATACTTTTAATGAACGTATTAAACAAAAATCTGGAACCATTATAAAATCTTGACAGCTAGTGGGATCCACTTAAATGTGTACTTCTGTGAATTCTGCTCTAGGCACTGGAACTTCACAGGGATTTCTGTGTATTTCTGTATTTAATCTTCATTCTCATTAATTTTATTCAATTTGTTGTACACTTAATTGTTCACGGTTACCATGGTTTCCACTTCCTTAGCTACTGTGGGTGTCAGTTCTTATAATGCCCTTATGATGTAATAACTCCATACTAGTTCCATGTTATGCTTAATTTTGGAAAACAGTGAAATGGTTCAAGAACCTTGAATGTTTCCTAAAGGAAACACACAAAATACAGAAAACACACACACATTTACCTTAAAATGAGCCGATTCTCAAAGAAAAAGGTAAATAGATAAACAATTCTGTTGGTTTCCTTCCTCTTATGAGTATTAGCCCTTATCTGTAGCAATAAATAATACACTTATTTAGTACCTCTGGACATTCCACTCAAAGTGCTTTATGGGGGCCCCACCTGGATGATGCTGCCAATGTGCACCAGTGCGCTCGCCACACATCAGCTATCAGTGGGAAGGAGAGCAGACAGATGAAGAAGGGGGTTAATAGGAGGCCATGATTTTTAAAGGGCAGGGAGGGAAATTTGACCAGGACACTGGGGTAATACCCTACACTTATCATGAAATGCCCTGGGATTTTTAATGACAACTGAAAGTTTGGACCACATTTCATCCAAAGTATGGTGCTATTTTTACTGTATAGTGTCCCCATCGCTATACTGGGACATTAGGAATTAGTCAGTTAGTCAATAGAATGAAGATAATACTTGTTATTCTTTACTGTTTGATCTTTATAATCCTAATACATACAGAGAATTTTTTAAGGAATAAATAAACTATGACTTCATCCATTAGTCAATTTTCTCTGTTTAGTGCAATACAGGGGTGTGGTGAGCCAGAGCCTAACAAGGCTGACAATGTGTGTAAGGCAGGATACACCCTAGAAAAGAAGTCAGTCTTTCACAGACGCATTCACTCACAGGACCATTTGGAAATGCCAGTTAAACTAGGCCAAATGTCTTAGGTCTAAGCAAGGAAACTGGAGCCTTTGGAGAAAACAGGCATGGTAACTGGAAGGACATGAAAGCTTTATACAGAAGGCACCACAGAGTTTGCCAGAATCCATCCCAGAACCAGTCTATTAAGAATTATGAACCAGTCTTGCTGCCCTCCATGCCACCCTGATATTACTTCACACCTTCACAAAAATATAAACTTTAACTCCCATGTGTCTAGCCAGAAAATGAAAGCCTAAAGGTAAAAGCCCAACACTTCCAGTGCTCAAGATTTTCTGTTGGTTCAGACGGCCATTACTGCTGTTTCTTATACTAGGCAGTCGCAAACTTTCTCACTTAGTACTGAGAGAATGCAAGTATTGGAACTTAAACCTAGGAAAGGGGCAGCATTACGTCCCAGAGCTGGAAAAACATTTTCTCCTTTTGTTCGTTCAAGGCACTGTTTTATACTAAATACATCACTCATTTCAAGAGAATTTTGTGGTGCCGATCAAAGGTTCTACAATACATAACAGGATAATTGCATGTACATATTTTTCTTTCAAGCAAGTTTTATGTTTTGATTATGATTTAGTGAATGGTAAGGAAACATTTAGATGGTCACATAATAACAAATAGAATCAATGATTACACGGAGAATAGATTAGAAAAAAACTAGACATTATTTCAATCACAGCACCACCTACTGGAGAATAAGTGTAATTCCAAGGTCTTTACTGGTTAATAAGAGAAATCGGTACCAATAAAAAAATGCCGTAGACAACAAAAAACAAGATATAAACCTACATGTTTTTGTTAACCTCAAGGTGCTTTATGAACTTTGAGCATTGCGTATGTAACTATTGTAAACCTAGTTTAAAAGTATAGTTTAACATCACCTAAAGAATTTGCTAAGTTTACTAACATTAGCTGCACCTCCTAAACTGCACCTTCAAACTGCTTTTTGTTCGCGCATCTAAGATATATCTTAGAAACATATAGCAGATTTGTTTGCAAATTATTATTTTTTAAATAAATAATAACATGTTCAATACATACTACTTTTAGTTTGTTCACTTTCCTCAACCATACAATTAAATTTCACGGCATCCTCTGAAGCTAGTACAATTGAACAACTTATTCAGCTATTTTCCTTAAATCCTTTATAGCAGGGTACACTGGATTCAGATGAGAAGTCAAGCCAGTCCTCTCTTATGGATTTTCAGGTTTTTCCAAGCTGCAGATATTTTTTTTTAGCACATTACAGGCTTCAAACTCCTAATGAAAAAGTCTTTGTACAGTCATACAGAATTACTTTGATAACTTTCATAATGAACATTTTTACATTACAAACATACAGACTTCGCGGGGCACAAAACAATTAACTGTTCATCTGCTCAGCGACAGCTCTAAGGAAAATTACTTATCCACTGCCTATGGATGGCTTAAAACTACAGAAATATTGACAAAACAGCACTTTCGCCTGCAAGTGTTTCTAAAAAATAAAACTCACTAAATTGACAATGTACTGTTACATTGCAAAAATCTTGCTCGACGTTTACTCACAAAGAAATTTTTAAAGAAAAAGGTCTGATTACGCAAAAATAAAAAAATATTTCAACTTAAAAGTAGTTTATATCGCAATAGCAACAGTTTGTATTAGTTGTAGCAGGCTTCACAACTTAGAAAATTATAAAGGTGCTTAGGCCCTTCTTCCCACACAGGCTGGAGCCACCAAAGGCACATAAATACAATTATTACTGTAATTATTAGTTAACTTCTATAGCTGCTCACAATTACAAAAAAGGTAGCTTCATTATCCACTTAAAAAGGCAACCACAAGAGACACATGCAAACAAGAATCCAACATAGTTGAAAGCACCCAAAGGAAAAGAGGCCCTAGAAAAGCTCTTTGCAAGAAAGAAAACATCTTCCTCCTCTTTCACTTTCACTGGAGAGGAGACCTACCTTTTAGAACACCTGTGCCAGGATTTTCTTTTGCACTGCCTCTGCTCCCAGAGCCTCTGGGCTCCCAATGAATACTTACTCAGCTCATGTCAGCCATCCAGATGTGCTTACTTCTGCCAGAGCAAATACAAAAACCTCAACACTATCCTTAATCTGTCTCGCTGGTGTCGTCCTTATCTTGATAGTCCTGTAGCCATATGTTCCAATATACCTCTCCTGCCCTGCTGTTTCCAGCAAGGAACAAGGCGAGGGAGGAACAGAGGGTGTGAATCCTTTACCCCCACTGGCCACTGTTTTTAAGTCCCCTTTCTGGCCACAAGTCCAGGACTTGAATGAAGAACAGGAGTGTCTGGGTGGTCGTACAGGGAAATCAGACATAAACAACTTGGGACTACTTGAGGACCATGTCTGTACACAAATTACCAGATGTTGTGGTGTTTTGTCTTTCCTTCCTCTCCTTTGTTTCCTCTTTTCCAAGTCTGGTCTCCACCAGCTCATGTGTCACCTCTTGCTGTGTGATAAGTGCCAGACATCTAGATAAACAGTGTGTCATTCAGTTCTGTGAAGACCGCTGGCTGCTGTTCTGCTTGCACTAGGCAGAAGGAAAGCCTTGAAAGCAAAGGGAGGTGGACACAGAGAGATAAAAATCACCATACCCGAGGAACACTGGCCATTATAGGCAAAACACATGTAAACAAAGCTCTAAAGCCACTGTTCTTCACAGACTTTTGTCACACTGTGATACACTAAATAAATGTTAACCTTAAAGAATAATTTCAGACTTTTAAACCAGACATTAATTTCAGATCACTGTAGACAAGGATTATCATTTTAGAAACAGCAGATAAAACAATACATTAACATCTCAGTTCTCACAAACTTTCCATATATAGTAATAGAAGGAAATCCTTCCAATCGAAAAGGCATTTCCTTCTTGTATTTAACTCTCATTTAAACTAGCTCTTTTTCACTTACGATTCCTTTTTTCTTAATGCCTCAGTTTGAGTTAAAATCTATTGTTTCAAGCTGAGCCACACCTGCGTGCATCTCATGTGTCTTTCATGATCTGATGAACCTTTCTGTGTTCTTCCTCTTAAGTGTCCTGCATGGTTGCTATCACATTGTTAAAGTAAGATAACACAGTATGCTTCAAGTCTTTCTGCAAAGATGACTGAATATGATCAGAAGGCTGAGTAACTTCATAGACGCCTTTTGAAAATTTCCACTCTGAAACCTGTTATCCCATTGACAATTTGGTAGGTACAAAGCAAGCTTTAAAAACCTGAATCAATGCTCATTTTTAATTTGATTCATTGATTTATTCTCATTTGGAAAAGTCCTGAAAATAATTTCAATGTCTTTTACCCATAATACTTTGCTTTCACAGTCTACAGTATATGCTTAATAAAAGTAAATAATGACTGTAATGTGTAGACATTTCCAACATCCAATGAAGGTATATTAGTTTTAGGGATTTAGAGAAACACCCATATAGTTAAAAGGTAGAAGCAGGTTCAATCTCCCATAGATTCCCTCCCCATGAAGGATATGGTTTCACATATGGTTGTGGTTATTGAACAACTAACTTGTGCCTACAGTTTAGGTTTACAGGGAAATCTGTCATAGTGAGCAGTATTTTACACCAGGTCATTTCCAGCATCATTCCCAGTTTCACAAGTTTTTTCAGGTAAAACAGGGGGCTCATATGTGTAGGTCCTCCATGCTACTGAGTAAACCAATTACCCTGGCAATTTGGCTAATTAGTGAAAGGCATTGCATTGGCTGTTTGACTGTCAAATGGATATGGGCATAACATCACCACCCAATTTATTCCCTATTCCTTGCTTGTCAGATGTTGCAAAACAGCAGGCAGTAACAAAGATACAATTCATATGATCCTAAAAAAGCTTGTTTTAGTCACAGAAGCCATGTCGCTAGGCATAATCCTTTTTTAACTACAACATGCAAGGTGGTACTTTTCTAGAGCTACTGAAACATGTCACGTCCTGTGGTTTTGTGGATGACAATAGTCTTCTTAGACGAATCCTGATTTCAGCAGAGAGGGCTCAGACAAGGCAGTATCAGTATCATGGTGTGGGTTGCTGTTTGGTGGAGTGGAAAAACGAACTTTGTTTTTCTTAAGTGTCATTTAATTGCTGCTGGTATTATACAGGAGCACTTCATCTTCAATTGAGGTGTTTTATGGTCTCACTCCAATACTTTTCAGGAAGACACGGTCACTTTGTCAAATGAAAACAACATCAGAGGAACAAAGGGGAAGACTTTAATTAAACATGTGCCCTGAGTTTGATGGCACCCTCATATGTTATACATGCTTGTTCTTTGGGGGTTCTTTTTTTTTTGTTTCAGCATGTAACATCCATGCTCAAATGGTTTTAAATCTGGAGATTAATCTGGCCAGTCCAACATTTTCCATTTTCTTCTCCCAGTGATCTTCCTGGTTGCATTGGCTATATGTATGTTTTGGGTTGTTGTCTTGCAGCATTGTGAAGCACTGTCCAATAACTATGGAAGCATTTTGTTCCTTCTTCTTCTACATGAGCAGGAAAATATTTCTGTGAACTTTAGAATACATTGTGTTGTGCTGCTGCCCTCGTTAGTTACATTATCAATAAGGACGAGGGAGCCAGTTTCAGAGACAGCCATGCATGCCATCTAATACGATTGCTCTTTCTTAAGTATCAAAAGCAGTGTATTTTAAAGCTATAATGGAGGAACATATGTAGATGGTGCACATTTGTTTCCAAACAAAATTAGGCCTTAAAGGAAAATTACAGACTATGTGATTGACTGAGTTCGTGCAAATTTATTTTCTCAGAAAACAATGTTCTTATATGCAACTTGAGAGAGCACTGGATATCGTTTGAAATTGTGGCCAACTTCTCTTCTGCTGAACACCAGCCTCCTTTCACATAATCTATGTTCCGAGCCAGAAAAGAGGATTCCAGCTGTCTCCCGTCAAACCCTGCATAGAATGTTAAGATCAGGTCATTTTTTAAACAATTTGTTTAGTCTGCCTTACGCTATTTTATAGATAAGATCCCTGTCCCACAATAAGATATATAATAATGCTTGACATTTAATACATATACAAAGAGAACAGAAAAGGCAAAAAAAAAGAGATGAGGTCATTCACATCTGGGTGTTCAAGAGTCAGAACATCCTCCAGCTAATCCTTTGTGAGTCATGTTTTATGGGTGTCCCTTGTGCCAAAGTGCAAATGTATTAATCAGCACATTAGTTAAAGGTAGTAAAAGGTAAAAAGTAGCATCAGTCAAAAAGAAAGTTTTACTTTATGGGTGGCACAGTGGTACAGCTGTTTGCATTGCTTCCTTGCAGTGCTGGGGCCCTGGGTTAAATTCAGGACCTGGCCTGCTATCTGTGTGCAGTTTGTATGTTCTTCCTGTGTTTGTGCTGGTTTCCTTTTCTGTGTGCACGTGTGCCCCACAATAGACAGGAGCACGGTGTACCCTGCCTTGTGCCTGTAGCTAGCTTCATCTCCCCCACAAAGTGGTTAGAGGGTAGAAAATGGATGGATAGATTTGCTTAAAATTATTGAAGTCGTACAAAGCTAAAAATAAGGTAGAGTATATAATGGACCAAATATAGTAACATAGATAGTTGTTTTTAACACATGCCTAATACAAACCTTATTAATAGTACTAATAATGAAAGAAGAATATTAGAATGTAGCATATCTGCTAGAATAATCTTGTCAGACCTCAGGAGTTAAATACTATAAGTAAGTAAAGGACTGAAACTGCTGATGTATAACCAGCTGGTGTAACACCTGCATTCCCCAGATTTCAGTTGTGGATTGATCCTTTGGAATCAAAAACACTGTATAGATGAACCATAGTATGTTGCTCCTAACAAAAGGTTCTTTTAGTACCAAACCAGCTTTTATACACTGTTTATCTATGTGTTAAGTGCCACACATTTTAGGTGTTGCTTAAAATAAAGTGTTACCATTGATTGACTTTAAATTCTAATATTTGCGCATATATATTAATTTTTAGTAAATTACAAAATACATCACAAAGAAATAAAAGCATTTGGCATCAGTTGTAACTACAAGAAAAGTAAAAAATTACATTTAATCATGCGATAGATTTAATAAGAGCTCTATGGCTCTCTGTAGGAATTTGATAAACAGAAATTCTAAACATCAGGAAATAGAACGTGTATATTGTGTGTTTTGGTTTTACATTTAGTATTTAGTATCAGAGTGTTACACTGTATCATCTTCACACATAAGCTCCACAAATATAGACACATTTTATGAAAGATAAAAAGAAGGTAGATGTGGGTTCAGTAAATAACAATTGTATTATGTAAAACATCGTTCATAAAAACAAAGATGTGTTTAGCTACACTTGGAAACATCAAACAAAATAATGTGGGAAAATACAGTATATAGTAGAAGTAGATACAGTATTTAAAAAGCCTGTTCAATCAGATTTGAGGTGGCATTAAATACAGTAATAATAGAAATACTGAAATACAAATATATTAGAAGAAATAAAACTAGATACAATTACACAACATTCAAAATAAATAACTAAAATAAAAGCTTAATAAAATAAATTTAACTTCTGACATTAATTTTCATAATTTTTTCACTTTGAAAAACTGTAGCTTTGGGGTAACCAACCAATTATTCAGGATCTAGACATTACTGGATGTATATTTTATTAGGATGCTAGTGATGGAACAATAGATTTAACCAATAAAAGTGAAAGTCATAATATACTTTTGGAATATGTGTTTTCCACGATCATTTTCTTAATGAAGAAACAAGTCCTTGCGTATAACTTTAGCCATAGAAAGCCAAGTGCAGACAGAAAAAAACAATCATCAAACCTTTTAAACAAGTGGAAGCCATTAAACACTTGTCCTCCACAATATATAAAGTCAAGCCTAGCTCTTACCATAAAATGTAATATAGTCCAAGTAATGCTGATAATGTGAGCTACACAAAAATTATTCAATGGAGGTTTTAAAAAGACTTGTTCATTTTACATTTGTAATTGTAAATAATTGTTTCATTCATGTAATGTTACTTTAGGTAAGGCATTACAAAACTGAGTCAAAATGTATAAGAATGCTTCTGAAGGTTCTTACAAATAGAAACTCCTGGGCAGTTGTATATGTTGTGTATATACAGTATATGCTTTCAAATGTACGGTATGTGTGCATGTGAGACTGGTTAAGGTATGCCTACTGGAGTACAGTTTCTCCAGTCTGAGAGTTTCTAACTTCTTCTGAAGTCTAAGTGGGGTGATCAGGATCTGTTTAGAAAGTGTTCTCATTTTTCAAGCAGTGTTTGTATGTGCCACTCTCATAGCTGCATCACAGACCACACACTTACTCATCGCCTTCTTAGTTGAAAAAAATTGGTTTTGCTCATGAGTTTCAAGTCTTTGCTTTTGTGCTGCCTCAAGGCTTTTGCCTTTCTGATGGCTCAGGTGCGGGTGCTTTGAGTTGAATGGTGACTGTGTTATTTCCAGCAGTGGAAATGCGTTGTTTCAAATCTGGCTGTTTCTTACCTTAGTGAGTACTTGTTCTCAGTATTTGATAGTGCTTATACCATGTGTACTGTTGTTCCAACAGGATGGAGAAAATGTTTGCTGATAATGTTCATAGGTCTGAGGGTTGTTTGCTTTTATGTTCTGCCAAGATAACGTTGGCCTGCTTTTTACTTGGAGGCAGAGAGGCGTTGTGCTGTATGATATTCTTGTGTCAAGAAAGGCTAAACCTTATGTGGGTTCACGTTAATGTGAATCCTTTTGGCACAAGGCCGGAGTTCTGGGGTTAGAAGCAATGTAATTTATGAAGTAATATTATGGTCACTCAGTGTGCATGAATAGTTCAGTAGTTCATCTGTTAGTGCTGGTACTGGAAGATCCGTGCTTAATTTCGGAATTTATTTTAAGTGGTTTAAACATCAGCAAAATTAAAGGTTATAGTCCATCCTTTCACACTGAAGAGATATTAATGATTTTTCCCCTCTACCTCCCAAACGTTTTACCAAACAATAGGGCATAGCATAAAATGACTAACTTAATACATAACATTGGTTTAATGAAAGGATATCATTTAAGGATATTATCAATCTTTACATTATACTAGACTTAAAGTGAAAAATTATTAGCTACTCATATTTTAACATTTTTTCTTGCCTTTTTTTTACTTTAACAGGTGGAAGGATCTACAGTATCACTTTAGTGGGCTAGCTCTCAAGTGGAAGGATATGCTATTCCCATTCATGACATGGTACAATACGATGCAGTGTGCTAACTCTCAAGATGATATGTCAATAGTGTGTAAATGCTTTGCAGACCATGGAAGTATATAATATTTCTTGAGCAATGACTACCCACTGAGTAAATAACAAATATTCATAAAATAAAAATATTTTGCACCTTAATATTCTGCCTCTTCTCATTTGATCAACTAAGTGGTGGTGGTCCCCTAAGCTTTGAAAGCTTGGCTGCCATCCAGGCACAGCACACACTGAAGAGATGACTCTCAAGATATTACACTATCTCTGTACTAAATGAGTACCAGAATATTCAAGTCAACCTATAGTTCATTTGATTGTTTCTTTAAGATTCTTTAAAAAGCAAAAGCATAAGACAAATCAGAAAAGATTTGTCTCTTTAATCCCTATCGTTTTCTTGGATTTACAATGTTCTGAATTATTATTATACATTAGATATAGGCCAAAGCAAAAAAGCAAAAAAGCATTCCATCTCTTAAGAATATATGAAAATGCAGTGCCTATCAGAAGTATTGGAACAGTGTGGAGGAAAAAAAAGAACAAAACTGCTATTTTTGTTTTACAGTTGAGAAATTTACTTTTGCGATCATATGAATTGTAGGTACTATATCATATATGCTTTATTTTGGGGGTAATTCCATGAAAATATTTAATCATATAAGAACAAAAACATAATTTGTGTTCAACCCGGTGGTCTCAAGTGACTATACTTGTTTGGACTCATTAACTTAAGGTAAATTTCAGAGCATAAAACTCTGAACTCATTTGGTTGTTGTATGAACTGTACAAAGACCCAGTGAGCTCACCAAAATCTGAATGCAATTATGTGAAATGGTTTTGAAGTGAAATGAAGTGCTTTGTGCAGCAACATTGAGTTCTTGTTTGTTCTTTGACTGTTTAATTTTTTCCTCAGTATGTACAATACATGCTCAATTTGATTGAAATATGCGGATTGACTTGGACACCCTAAGATTTTTCACTTTTTTCTCCTGGTGAATGTTTTGGTTGAACTGGCTGTATGATGTGGGTCTTTGGTATGTTGCATGGTGAAGTACCACCCAATAAGTATGGAACATGTTCTAAATAAGCAGTGACAAAGTTTCTGTAAATTTCAGAATTCACTGTACATCTGCCATAATTACTTACATCATCAATAAAGATGAGTGAGCCTTTTTCTGAGATGGTCAGGGAAGCTCATGCCATGACATTAGTTCCACCATGACTCATAATTTGCTTAGAAGTACAAAGGAGAGGAACAAGGGAACAAGGAGGGTTTTGGAAAAATGTTATTATGGACAGATGAGACCTGGACAAAAGTGTGGACAAAAATACTCCGAAGAACATAATTTCATCTCTGAAGCATT
Source organism: Lepisosteus oculatus (assembly GCF_040954835.1). NCBI lineage: Eukaryota > Metazoa > Chordata > Actinopteri > Semionotiformes > Lepisosteidae > Lepisosteus > Lepisosteus oculatus. Next base: position 50,094,287 of record NC_090698.1, on the reverse strand, counting down.
GGTGTCTTTACAAATGTTGATCTATCCAGACCAAATATATCAGTGTTTTCACTTTCAATTTTTTTATTCTATTACATTCTGTTTACACTCCTCCCTCTAACCAGCACAAAATCGACATGGGTTAAAATGAATTCAAGTGAACCAACATAGCAGATGTTCATACTTAGTATTTACAATTAAGTATGTTAAGGGTATAACTGAATTAATTGAAGACAAAATATTATATTTCTAGTTGTATCAAAGAGAAATGAGTAATTCATTAATAAACAGTTGATAATGAGCTATATACTTTATTTCAGAGAAATGTCTAAGCTTTATTTATTACCTTAGCAACATGCAAGTACTGCTTTTTGATGAGGGTCTTATACCTAGCACCCTGTGTAGGAGGTTTGTTCCACCAATTCTTACTAGACTAAACTTACTGTTTCCTAAAATCATAGTTTTAATTCAAAGTATTAACCTTATCCTATTTCCTTATCCCATCTCCAATCCTAAGACACAACTTAGTTCTATAACATTATTAGGGTTAGTTTTGAATAAAGTTTGTAGCTTAGGTAGCTGGGGTAAAAACTAAAGACTAAAAAAAAGTTTAGTCTAGGTCATATTATTATTTATTTTATTTTTTTTCATTGACAGAAATTAGCCATTTCTATGTTTTCAGACAAGCCTCTGTTGTAATAAGGCTCCTGTATGTCTGTCTCAGGCTATGTTTAAAATGGTATCATGTCTGCATGAAATGTAACTTCTTCAACTATTGCTGCATTCAATTTTTTTTGTAAAAAGTATTGATTTGTCCATAAAAGGATAATGAAAGGTCTACTTGTATTTCAGTTTAATTAAATTGTGAATCTTATCATCTAATTATCATCATCTAGGAACTCCTCTTTGCCTGTCATGTTTGACCGTATACAAAAGGCAGAAGACACTGTGAAAGTACTGCAGCAATTTCCTCTTAATTCCCCTGAGAGCTGCCACTGTATGAAGAGAGGCAGGAGACTGTCACTGGAGTGACAGACAGAGGAAGGGGAAATGAACAGGGAAAAGAGGATGTTTGGTCAGACTGCCACATGGGCAGAACACTACAGTACTGAGTCTGCTATTAAGTCTAGATAATATATAAGGTTAGAGCTGGCATTCTACAAATATGGTAAGAAAATATCAAGGATGGTGTTGTATGGCTCAGGAAATGTACCTATCATGTATGATGGAGCCAAAGACAACATCTAGTTAAGAAAGAGCAAACAAATTAGGAATCTTGTCTGTGGGGTGAACAAATTTTGGTGTCAAAACAGACGCTAGTTCGCAAAACCAAATCCTTATGCAACCCCAGGCTGTTCTTCCCACTTCGACATATGAAATCCTTTTTTTCCACATCAAACGATGACATATGGCGCATGGGGAAGAAGCCTGCTGCCTCTGCTGGGAGACAGCTGGAACAAACCTGGAGTGCATTATGGCAGAATGCAAGCTCCAAGTCAACGGCATCCCAGCTATATAGATACTTTATTAATCCCATGAGGGAAATTGCAGAAAGCCAAGGAAAATTCATAGGTACAGTGGGGGTAGAGGCATAGAGACATTTTACTGAAAAAGTGATACAAAGGAGACCTAAATTAGAAGGCTAATGGATAAAGCGATCTACTCAACTTTACTTTATCTACTATACTTATCTATTGTCCACATCCAATGGAAATTTTCCTTTGCACTACTGAGACAACAGTAGACAAATGCAGACTATGTAGAACATCAAATATAGTACATATATAGAATATAGAATATAGTACAAAAAACAAGATTAAAGTGTGACATATATATGCTGTCAAATCTAGAGCTCTGAAGGGGATTACACATCAGAGTTTAAAAGAGTAATGACTCTCAGAATGACTTCTTAATGTGTAGCCTTTTTTACTCAAAACATTGTCAAGATGGTAATTTTTCAAATTGGAAGTGTAGTGGCTTAGTTACTATTAACTCTTAGTATACATTTCATTCAGCTGTTCTGTTTCTGACCAATAATTTTACTGCACACGTTGTTTAATAATCCTTGACAGTTTAGCTGTACTCCCGACACTAAAGTTCCCACACCAAGGGGAGATGTTAAAAAAGAGCACACTCTCTCCCAGGCTTATATAGACCACCTCTGGGTGTGTTTGCTTACCTCAAAGCTCCTGAACCTTTTCTGAAAAAATAATCTCTGTGTGGCTTTTTAAAAAAACATATTCTGTTTTTTTCCCATATCAATGTATGAACTAAGTTATTTAAAACAAAGGACAGTCACCACAAGCTGACCATTTACATATCATAGGCTGAATAATGACTGGCACAAATCTGCTGAAGTGTAGCAATAATTCTTTTGCTTTCTTAACATTTATTCCAAATATTAAATGTTCAGATACACGTTTATACAGTACATGTGTATAACAAGGAAATAAAGCCTACAGGCCACAACAGAGGAGTCCACTTATGTTTACAGTTCTTTTAGAGATGTGGAGAAGGAGACTTGCTGATGCTTACAAAATGTGCATCAAAACCATTCTCCCCATATCAATTATATTATCCGTCCATATCTATCTCATACTCTGTACAGTTGTGAGAAAAAGTTAGTGAACCCTTTGGAATTATCTGGATTTCTGTATGAATGGCTCCTAAAACATGATCAGATCTTCATCTAAGTCATAAATAATAAATAAAGACAGTCTTATTTAACAAACAACACATACAGTACAACATTTTACATTGTCATATCTTTATTGAACAAATCAATAAACAAGGTCTTTGCTCACTTACATATGATGTTTGTTGGCAAGTTGAATCAACATGAATGTAAACTCTTTGGTCTTGGTGCTTGATGGTGTTAGATAAAGGGCAGGTAGGAAATATGATCAGCATACAGTAGTTATGATCCCAGATATTGGATTATTATTTTACAGTCTGACTCTTTCAAGGGGCAGCACTGCACCCTAGTGGCAAACATTGAAGTGCATCAGTGTGAAGATAAGTGAAACAAAAAAATTCATGTTCCTCTCCTCAAAGTCAAGAAGCAGAGTTATTCTATCACATATGTGATAGTGCCACAAAAGTATACTATGGTCTGTAAGCTAATAAATTTAATATGTCATCATGTCATATTAATTTCATCTGGATTTCAGTATGAATGGGTCCTAAAACATGATCAGATGTTTTTTTTGACACCTGAAGAAGGCTCCACGGCCGAAACGTTGTGTTCTCTTTCTTCTTTTTTTCAGCATGGAATAAACCTATTACTTGTTCCTTTGCAAGGTAATAAGATGTCTTGTGGCCATGAGTAAAGTCTCCTTAGGAAATATCCATCCATCAAATCACAAGTCTCAAGCATTTCTTTTACTGTTAACTTTTTGTTTCAAAGGCTTTTTAACAGACTAACACATTATTCACTACTGGTCCAGGGAGGCCAGAGTCCACCGGTTTTCCTTAACCTTTAATCGTCAGTGAGTTGAGAACTGGAAACGGTGATAATATAGATCAATTAAGTGAACAACTGTTACAAATGAAGTTATGAAGAGTGCTGGTAGGAATGACCCAGAGGACACAATTATTCTCCAGGACCTGGAAGGAACATCAGTGATGAAAATAAATCAAAAGTAAAAGGTAAAGTCCATACCATAGCTTACTCTGGTTTCCATGGTGTGAGGCAGACAAGAGAGCACCTGACCTCTCACCTGCATGAGACACTGGTCCATTGCAGAGATCACTACCAGCTATGCTAGTTCCCATTTATAAATCAGGTTGAACTGGAGCATCCTGGGTAAAGTAAATGAAGGTGCAACAACAGGGTTTGAATCAGAGCCACGAGTTAAAATGAATTCTCACTTACAAATTGCTTTAAAATGATAAAACAAAAATGCAAATTAACAGGTCATTTAAAACTGTTGATTATTTAATTAGTTTAATGTGATTATTATTTTAATAATCAAAACATTATATGTTTTTATAATTATTTTACATTGATTATTCTTTGCATTTACCTCGTTTTTATTGTTGTACAAGCACTTTGGGATGCCTAGACATTAAGCGTGATAACTAAGAATAAATGAGTATTATAATATTTTAAAATGCAATCATGATAAGGCCCACAGCTGTACAAAACATAGTCTTCCAGACATCCTCAGACTGTTTTGTCATAAACTGGTCTGTTTCAAGTCTCGATTTACGATGGCTCTGGCCTATTGATACCACTTTCCAAGGTGTTAATGATGAATGTTGACATCCTTTCTTGCTGTGGTGACATATAGCAGCAGAATGAGGACATTCATCAACACCAACAGTTGTCTTAAATTTTGAAAATTTCCAAAACATTCTTAACATCTTAATCCAGGTTACTCATGTAAACTAAATGACATTATTCTGAGGTTACATTGATGTTTTACAGAAGCTCACTGACTCACTACAGCTCATCCAGAAGAGTTATGTGAATTGGAATACAGGTGCAGAATTCCCCTCAAATGGATGCATTTCAATTACAAACCTGGAGAATCAACTTATATAGAGCTGATCACAGAGTACCTTGATCAAGGATTTAACAGCAGTATCAGCACTTGGAGTTTGACATTCTGGTAATAAATCTACAACCACAGCACCATATACACATGCATTTTTAATTGCAAAGCTAACATTTTGTAATTTTGTACTTCTCATACAACACATTAGAAAGGACATCAAAATAGCAACAGTACCATTTAATGTTTTTTGGCTCACTATATTTCAGAATGCAATATATTTTATTTTTATTAACTTTTTCTTTTCTTTGGATTGACTTTCATGAAGTATTATTTCATCTGCAACAGCAAAAAAATATTGTAATTTCCTACGCAATCAATCACTGCAGTTCTCCTTACTGAAAGAGCAGGAATGGGATATTCCATACAACGTCTGGCCACAATATGCAACACTCACTCCCTCAACCATAGCTTGACATTTTAATTGTGATTTAAAGCAATAGGGAATAATTCAAATACTGCCTGATTCCAGCTTTCAGTCACATATGGTAGAAAGACTGTTTTTAATCAAGACCACACTCTAATTAATGTCCAAATACTTTGGAAAACAGATATCTGTTCTTAATTGGATCAAACATAACATAATAATGAAATTAACTAAACGATTTTAAGCTGACGTGTCCGTTCTGGGACAATATTCAATAGGTAAAGCAACAAATATTACACCAAAACAAATGAATTGATATGTAATTATAAGCGTTCTCATTTCTTGTCTTTAAAGTTTAGTTCGAGTCTTTAAAGTTTTTTGCGGTTCTACCCTCAATATTTTGCATGATTTACTTTTGAAGATCAAACACCTTGGAGAGAAGTGTATAATCTTGCTATTAGATAGCCATGAAAGGATCAATATCTCACTGATCTTCTTTGTACAGTTGATTTGAATTATTTTAATTGAAAATTTCTACAAATATAACAGAGGACATGGTTTGCTGATGTTTTTCAAAGGCTGCTGAAATATTTGACCCCCAGGCTTACACATACTGTACCTGATCTTTCTGCCGAAAAAAAACTCAAAGTGTTTGCAAGCAATTTTCCTAGTTATTGCTTATTAATTATATATAATTATGATTTCAGGAAGTAAAGAGTTAGATTAAAAAAACAACTAAAATAAAACAATTATGCAGTCATCCAAACAAGAAAATTGGAAAATGTAATCAACCCATTTAGTATGTTTGGTAGGTAGAAACTAGTACTAGAAAATATGCTATTTTTGCAATTCATTAAAAAAGTAAAATCTACAAAGTATAATTTATCAATTAAAGAGGTAGTATTTATGTGTCTTATCAGATTCCTGTTAAAATCTTACCTCCTCTCAATCTAGAGATCAAGTTAATTGACTTGACATTGATATTTATCTGATATTTATGTACAATTGTTTTGAAGATCTCATCCAGCCATTTCTTAAACGACGCCAGGGTATTCACTTCAATTACATGGCTGGAAAGCTTGTTCCATTCTCCCATACTTCTATTAGTGTAAAGACCTGCTTCCTGTGCCAACATGTCTAGCCCCACTGTTCACAAAAGGAACATTTTTGACAAGTCTCTGGACCAGCCAATAAACCATCAATCTGGAAACGCCATATACAGCTGACACAAAACCGTAAGATGCTGTATTGAAACAATTTAAATGTTTGATTGTTACACAACATGATTGCCAATGTTATTGTAGCATACGTTATTTGATAACATTTCATTTTTACAGTTGTGAGAAAACGTTTGTGAGCTCCTTGGAACCATCTGTTTCCAAGGCATCAGTATTCCTGCAGTAAATGCTCCTGAGGTGTGATCTGATCTTCATCAAAGTCTTAATAATAATAATAATAATAATAATAATAATAATAATAATAATAATAATAATAATTGCTTACACTTATATAGCGCTTTTCTGGACACTCCACTCAAAGTGCTTTACAGGTAATGGGGACTCCCCTCCACCACCACCATTGTGCAGCATCCACCTGGATGATGCGACGGCAGCCATAGTGCACCAGAACACTCACCACACATCAGCTATTAGTGGAGAGGAGGGCAGAGTAATGAAGCCAATTAATAGATGGGGATTATTAGGAGGCCATGATTGGTAAGGGCCAATGGGAAATTTGGCCAGGACTCCGGGGTTACACCCCTACTCTTTTCAAAAAACGCCCTGGGATTTTTAATGACCACAGTGAGTCAGGACCTCGGTTTTATGTCTCATCCGAAGAACGGCACCTGTTTACTGTATAGTGTCCCCATCATTATACTGGGGCACGCACATGGACCGCAGGGTGAGCGCCCCCTGCTGGCCCCACTAACACCTCTTCTAGCAGCAACCTTAATTTTTCCCAGGAGCTCTCCCATCCAGGTACTGACCAGGCTCACACCTGCTGAGCTTCAGTGGGTTGCCAGTTGTGAGTTGCAGGGTGATACAGCTGCTGGCTGCAATAATAAACACAATCTGATAAAACAACTAACACACATATAATTGTACTTTTTCTTGTCTATATTGAGCACTGTTCAAACTTTCACTTCTCACATCTGTACATAATATTATGTGGTATTGTCATTACACACCTTTCCCTTTCTAGTACTAATTCTCTTCTAATACTAATTTCTCTAATACCAATACTACTGTATATATACAGTGCCTTGCGAAAGTATTCGGCCCCCTTGAACTTTTCAACCTTTTGCCACATTTCAGGCTTCAAACATAAAGATATAAATTTTTTATTTTATGTGAAGAATCACCAACAAGTGGGACACAATTGTGAAGTGGAACGAAATCTATTGGATTTTTGAAACTTTTTTAACTAATAAAAAAATGAAAAGTGGGGCGTGCAAAATTATTCGGCCCCCTTGCGTTAATACTTTGTAGAGCCACCTTTTGCTGCGATTACAGCTGCAAGTCGCTTGGGGTATGTCTCTATCAGTTTTGCACATCGAGAGACTGAAATTCTTGCCCATTCTTCCTTGCAAAACAGCTCGAGCTCAGTGAGGTTGGATGGAGAGCGTTTGTGAACAGCAGTTTTCAGCTCTTTCCACAGATTCAGGTCTGGACTTTGACTTGGCCATTCAAACACCTGGATACGTTTATTTGTGAACCATTCCTTTGTAGATTTTGCTGTATGTTTGGGATCATTGTCTTGTTGGAAGATAAATCTCCGTCCCAGTTTCAGGTCTTTTGCAGACTCCAACAGGTTTTCATCCAGAATGGTCCTGTATTTGGCTGCATCCATCTTCCCCTCAATTTTAACCATCTTCCCTGTCCCTGCTGAAGAAAAGCAGGCCCAAACCATGATGCTGCCACCACCATGTTTGACAGTGGGGATGGTGTGTTGAGGGTGATGAGCTGTGTTGCTTTTACGCCAAACATATCGTTTTGCATTGTGGCCAAAAAGTTCGATTTTGGTTTCATCTGACCAGAGCACCTTCTTCCACATGTTTGGGGTGTCTCCCAGGTGGCTTGTGGCAAACTTTAGACGAGACTTTTTATGGATATCTTTGAGAAATGGCTTTCTTCTTGCCACTCTTCCATAAAGGCCAGATTTGTGCAGTGTAAGACTGATTGTTGTCCTATGGACAGACTCTCCCACCTCAGCTGTAGTTCTCTGCAGTTCATCCAGAGTGATCATGGGCCTCTTGGCTGCATCTCTGATCAGTCTTCTCCTTGTCTGAGCTGAAAGTTTAGAGGGACGGCCAGGTCTTGGTAGATTTGCAGTGGTCTGATACTCCTTCCATTTCAAGATGATCGCTTGCACAGTGCTCCTTGGGATGTTTGAAGCTTGGGAAATCTTTTTGTATCCAAATCCGGCTTTAAACTTCTCCACAACAGTATTACGGACCTGCCTGGTGTGTTCCTTGGTCTTCATGATGCTCTCTGCGCTTTCAACAGAACCTTGAGACTATCACAGAGCAGGTGCATTTATACAGAGACTTGATTTCACACAGGTGGATTCTATTTATCACCATCAGTCATTTAGGACAACATTGGATCATTCAGAGATCCTCGCTGAACTTCTGGAGTGAGTTTGCTGCACTGAAAGTAAAGGGGCCGAATAATTTTGCACGCCCCACTTTTCATTTTTTTATTAGTTAAAAAAGTTTCAAAAATCCAATAGATTTCGTTCCACTTCACAATTGTGTCCCACTTGTTGGTGATTCTTCACATAAAATAAAAAAATTATATCTTTATGTTTGAAGCCTGAAATGTGGCAAAAGGTTGAAAAGTTCAAGGGGGCCGAATACTTTCGCAAGGCACTGTAAATATATTTATAAATTCAGCGTAAAGTCTACTATTTATATAATATAAAAAATGCAAAATAGTTCAAATGTTTGTATTGTGCTTGTAAAATAAAAAAAATATGTTTAGTTTACGTGTTTGTTAAACAATCTTTACGAATGACGTGCAATAGTGTTTTATAGGGTTCTTTAGGGTTTTTTAGGGTTGTAATCATAATTACTCCTAAAAACAGCGCCTAAACCTACTTTATGTCTGATCAGCACTATTAAAACAATATACTCTTTTGGTGGTCAAATGCATACAAGAATCACCTACTCTACTGTATAACTTTTACAAGAAAGACATGCGTTTCCACAGCTTTCGAAAATCAAGATTGCAGGCTTCCCTAAACTTTCAAATACGCATGCGCGCTGCTATTGCGGCGAGATATTGAAACGTCGTTTCCGTCACGTGGTTAGCATACCAAGATGGCGTCCGGTCAGCAATGGGTGTTAGTGGAGATGGTCCAGGCTTTCTATGAGGTAATTATCTAACTTTGTAATTCCGTGGGTTTTTAAGGTAGCTGGATGTATTCATTTGTGCAAATTCATATTTTGATGTAGATGAAAGTCATTTATCCCGGAACAAAATGGTACGGCATTGAAAACTCCCAAGTTAAAAAAAATATATTTGTACTTCAGGAAGTGTTGTCGAGGTTACCAGATATGATTGACATCTGAAGTAGCCAACGGTCTATCGGAAAGGGGTGAACTTTCTTCTGTTTTTTTGTACAGGCCTATAAGAAGAACAGTACATTTGACTCCGACCAATAGGGTATTAACGCAGGCATGTACCTAGTTACATAGGAAGTTAGCATCTGGACGAAAGAACATTTTATCTGCCTTTGACTTATTATATATAGTTAAAGCTAATTGTACGTCATTATCCAGCAGTAATGAATCACAGCGCTGTGTGGCGTGGTGTATAGATAGATAATTTAATACATGTCACAGAAAGTTATTTTAAGCCAATCGTTTGTTGTGAAAATAACGTATTTTTGTTCATCTAAAGTTATCACGAAAAAAAAATATTGTAGAGTTTTGAAAAATTTCCAGTTCTTCTTGTTTTCAAGTGGTGTTTGGGCTCAAATAGCAATGTATTGAGTCACCATTTGGTTCGTTAGTTCTTCTCGTAGATTGTTAGAGATACTCTGTTATTTGCAATGTATTTAAAAAGTAGACTGCAAAGTTTATTTTATCGATTAATGAGGTAGTACGTAAGCGTGCCGTATCAGATTCTTGTGAAAATATTCCTTCCTTTCAATCTAGGGAATAACTTAATTGACATTGTCTTTGGTCACCATTTTACACCTTAGTCATGCTACTTTACCAAAAGCTAGTATAACACGTTTTATAAAATCTGTATTGCCAGGTAGGTACTGATCTCTTCATTCAGTCATATTGTATTATGCTGCCTTAACAAATGGCTTGCTTATTGAACCAGCATCTTACCAGTTTACTTGAATGATCAACTTGCATTACTGTCATGCTGCATACAGTATATCACTGATATTATCAGTGGGAAGGATCAGAAGCCACGTTTTTTTTAAAGCCCCTGTTTAAGAACATCCATCCAAATGTCTTACATTGAGCTTGGTACAGCTCCTTCAGCAAGTCTGACAATTAAAAAGGAACACCTGCTTTTCACAGTACGTGCAATGACATTTTTAACCTAATGTTTTTTAAACATTACAAAAAACTACAATACTATTTAACATATGATTAAAGAAGCAAGGTATTATGTTAGGAGTGTTCCTTTTGGTTTGCTGGCTTAGTGTTATGTGTCATAAATAGGTTCAGAAACTACAATATGAATGTGTTCCCAACTGTCAAACACTTTTTTTTCTGTTTTTTTTTTATACCTCTTAACACAAGAAATAAAATGTGATTCAGGAATGAAGAACTTCCCCTCCTAGAGCTTCCATTTAAGGATATAGAAAATCAGTTCCAACAGAAGCCCCTTCTACTAAGTGCTCTGCACAAGTTCTCCTCTGGACAGCATTTCCAAGCTACACAGGGAACTCGATTCTCATGATATGGTCTTTGAGGGGTCAGATATAATCTGTGAAGTCTTAAGTAGATCAGTGCACCAGTGACCACTGGTAAGGGTTTAAATCGAAGTCTGCAATAAAAGTAAATAAAGGAAGCCAATCTCTTTCCTTTCCCTTTGATGTCTAACTGATTTTGTTCAGTGAAAATATAAGTATAAAAGAGGAGCCAGGTGTACAATGGTGTTTGTGGCAAAATCTTTCAAGGTAAAATTAGTTAAACCTGCTTTATAAGGAGTGTAAATCTCTTGTTTTGTTAATTGTGCCATTGTGCTGTTAACATTTAAAAGTTACAGTTTTACATGATTGAATTTTGCTATTTTAAGTTTTCAAGCTTGTCTTATTTATTTTTGCATTTTACACCTTTTCCAGGCACCAGCATATCATCTGATCCTAGAAGGCATCCTTATCTTGTGGATAATCCGGCTGCTCTTCTCAAAAACCTATAAACTACAAGATCGCTCAGACCTCACAGACAAGGTAAAGAATCACAATATATATTCCATTTTGGATTTCAGGATTGTATCTGTATGACTTAAAAAAATCAGTTTCAGTTTAAACTTTAACTTTAAGGAGTTTCCGAGTTCTCTTACACAAAACATAGAATAACACATTACTCTAAACAATTCTCAAATGTCATTCACTCATAAGAGTTCAATGTCACCAAAACATGTATTATGTTGATTGCATATGTATACACTGTCTTTACTGTGACAAATCACCCATTTGAGTGGGCTATGTGTGCGGTAATACTGTTTTACAAGATTTCGGAATAAATACAACTGCCTCCATAAGGTTCCTCAATCAGGTAAATCAAGATCAAGAGTGTGAAAACTTCTTCAGACAATGAATATCCATCTGAGCATAGCAAAGTCGGTTATTAGGAAGTGTGTGGTGTATTGTACCACCCAGACACCTCCTACCTCCTCACGTGTAAGTGGTATTAGTTGGCCAATAGTTCTGTCTGGAGCAGATTTGCCAAACCAGTTCCTCAGTATGGTGACTGGAGAAACTGCAACCAGAGGTGCTGACTTTCAGATGAGACATTAAACAGAGATCCTGACAAAAGTTCTTCTTTTATTCAATTGACACAATTTTCCTATTCTGTTCCTGATACCTGTGATGTGGTTCTGCTGTCACCTTTAAACCCGGTGGATGCTGGATTTCAGTAGTGAATGAAGTGGGTCCCCTTCTTTGTATAAAATCCTCTGAGATCCTCTGTGATGCAAAGCGCTATATAAATATTTCACTTAATGACCGATAGAAAACGTAGAAACGTACAATAGAAATTCTCCCCTCATTTTATTCTAAATGGTACTTTCCTTCTCAAAGCCGATCATTTCTTATTCTGTTACAGGAGAAGGAGGAACTGATTGAAGAATGGCAACCAGAACCACTAGTCCCTCCTGTGTCAAAGGACCATCCTTCTCTAAATTATGATGTTGTTTCAGGGTAAAGAATTATGTCTACTTTTTCTCATTAATAAGCCTTATTTGTTAAGTGAAATGTATGGTTTGATTTATACAGATACTTAACAAAACTTTATGATGTAAATGTAGACTTCAGATTTTGTCGCCTTTGTTCTTATGCATAGTTGTGTAATCCATAGATTATTCTGATACTAGATGGACTCAATGTCAAGCTGGGTCAATCCGGTGTTTGTTTAGCTAACCCCAGTGTCTTGCCCTTGTAGTCCTCCAAGTCATAATATCACAGTGAATGGGAAGGAGTGCATCAACTTTGCTTCATTCAATTTCCTTGGAATGCTTGAAAATGAGCGAGTTAAGGTTTGTATGGTTTACAGAATAGTGTGTACCCCACTTGTTCAAATTGTTCATCTGTTCTTAACATGATTTAAGAGAATCACATTTGTCTCAAAATTAAAGGTGCCATTAATTACAGATACAAATACAAAAGTGTAAAGTCTTGGATCTTTTATTTTTAACTCATTGTTGATTTCAGTAATATTTTGTTCCATTACTTTGCAGTAATTGATTCTACATTTTTCATCTGTTTGCTCAAAGTCCATAGGATCTTAAACATTTAGTTCTGTGTTTCTCTTTTTCATGTAGTAGTGGTGATCATTTAATCTTGTTTACCTTGCCACAGTTGCTTGTTTACGTTACCCTTTAGACAATTTGTACTTTTATGTACGTATTTCCCCCACTTAGTGATTTTTTGCAATTGAAATTAGAATGATTTCACATAAGTCATTGAAGTATTTTTGTAAAAAGGAACTGATCTTGTGTTTGAAAGTTCCTTTTTGAAATTTGTGTTTAATGTTAATGTTAAGTTTTCTTTCTTCTGGCAGAACAAAGCTTTAGCATCGCTTAAAAAGTATGGAGTTGGCACTTGTGGTCCTAGAGGTTTTTATGGAACCTTTGGTAAGCTATGTATTTTTTAGTACATGGCCTAAAGACCGGGAAAATATGTCTTAATGTGAACATAAAGAGTTGACGATTTTGTTGAAATCTTCCACACAGTGATACGATCTATAAAGAGGAGATCATGATCAATGTCCTTTATAATTCTAGCTTTCGGAACATGAATGTTGGATGTGTTATTGGAGTAGACCCTGTTGTATGTTTGTTTCTGCATGTGAACCAAATATGGACAACTGGAGAAAATTAGACGATGTACAAGTTTATGGGTTTGAAGTTCGATAGTTTTGCAGTATGATTATTTTAATTTTTGCATCCAAGTAATTTGTTTTGTGTGTTTCGGTACTGTAAGTGATTTAATCTCTTCTGGTTTAATTACATTTAAGGAATAATTTCCATTTAAGTTTTTTTTCTTTTTTTTTGGATAACCTCAGATGTTCACTTGGAGTTGGAAGAACGTTTGGCTAAATTTATGAGGACAGAAGAGGCTATCATTTATTCCTATGGATTTGCAACCATAGCTAGTGCAATACCTGCTTACTCAAAGAGAGGTGATATCGTGTTTGTGTAAGTACTTTCTACTTTCTTTTGATGTGTAAGTATAAGCAAGGGGAAGCAGAATTTTAGAAAATAAGATACCTACAACACCGGACATTGAAGAGAAATTTACATAAAGGGTCAAAATAGTTATGAAGACAAATGCACTAGGTTATACTTAATCTGTAATTTATTTATTTTAGAAAATAAGCTTAATGTGTTACATCACGGTTGCCCCCTTTGTCCTTAGGAGATGCCATGTACAATTTTAAAATATAGCTGGGCTGCTGTATATGTAGCAGAGTGAAGCCAGGTCAAGCCCTTCAGACCACCCAACTCGAGCTCTGTCCTTGAACCTTGTGTTTTCCATCTCTGGAAAATCTTTACCTGTCCAGTAGATAAAGTGCAACTAGTGGCAAAGTACAGCTGGCAATTAAGTCTGCAACAGCTTGACACACATTTCTACCGTACATTTATTGACGTCAACATGACCTGTACCTTAGTCGTGCTATTGGTAATACCTGTCGCAATACATAGGCACATTATAATTCTTTATTGAAACCTCCTCAAAGCTCAAAAAACAAAAGAAAACAAGAGCACTGTGGAATTTAAGAATGCTTTGTTGTTTATGGAGGTCTTTTTTTTTTATTCTTAGGGATGAAGCTGCATGTTTTTCAATTCAGAAGGGGCTGCAAGCCTCCCGCAGTTTTATTAAGTACTTCAAACACAATGACATGGAGGACCTTGAGCGTCTCTTAAAGGAGCAAGAAATTGAAGATCAAAAGGTAGGTTAGTGCATAACAGCTCGCTAAAGTCTTTGGTTTCCTAATTTAGCTCACTGAAAAAAGAGTTAGAAGCATTTGTACTATAAATAAAATGCACCACCAAAGGGATTGTAATGTTAGTTTTGTGTACGTTTTCTGTTTAAATTTCCTTTTAGAAAATGTAGCAACTTACAGTGTGCTGCATTGGTAAAATTCTGAGAAAACTCAGTTAAATTTAAATTCTCATATACCTTACTTTTTCTTTTTTTGTACCAGGATTGTTTTATGAAAATCCATTTTATTTTAAGTGAAACTTAATATGAAAAGAATTGTTCACAAAAAAGGAATAACTGTCTTTTCGTTTATATTTACGTAATTAGATTATAGAATTCCTGCATGGTGCATTTTAAATTTTAGGTTGAACAAAATTGTTAAGTTTGATCAGTTTTGTACAACGTTTCTAAAAGCATTTTGTTTGTTTTCTTTTTGCTATATTTTATGTTTTGCTTAATTTATATAAACTGGGACATAATTGTGATGTTTAAAAAAGTTTTTCTAAACAATACAAAAATGTTTGTACACAACTGGGTATAATATTATTGTAAAAAGGGCATTCAGAAGAATTTAAGACGGTACTCTTTCAAAATGTAAATCTCTGTAAATTTTAATCTTGTGTGTCAGATTTTCTTTTTACTTCTGGCAAAATAGTTTTAATCTCTCCCATGCCAGCTGTGCTTTAGGAATCCTGTTTGAGATAAACAGATAAACACTGTGATTACTCTTCATTTTCAGAATCCTCGCAAAGCTCGGGTGACTCGGAGGTTCATTGTGGTTGAAGGCCTGTATGTCAACACTGGAGACATCTGTCCTCTCCCAGAACTGGTGAGGTTATTATTTTAAATGAAACCTCTTCTCTGCAGGAGTTATTTTCATTAAACAAAAATTATATTTTATAAAGGAATATCTTAAAGGTTTCATCTGTAGTTCCCTGAGAAGATCAAATCACAAACAGTGGACTGGTATGTGTTTTTGGGAGGCATTTATTCATAGCAAAACAGACTGTACTGTTCCATCATTGAGTCATAAGATCGCAAAAAAGAAGCAGCCATTTGGTCCATCTTGTCATTCTGGATGTTAGAATATGATTGATCTGAGGATTTTACCCACATGATTCTTGAAAAGGGCAGGATATTGGCTTTGACAACATGTATGAAGTACCTGAATTAGTTAATTAGTTAATTAGTTAAAGCAGCACATCTAACTTAATATTCTGGAGTTTGATATGTTCGTTTATATCTAGCCCTAAAAGTTTTATAATACGTCTACATATATAAAAATAAATATCAAAATATTTATCTTAGTGATGCCACTCCTGTACAAATTTCCAGTTACTTTGAAATTTGCTGTTTTTTTGTTTTAGTGAGAACATCAATAAAACTAAGAAGCATGTGTATTTTTAAGTATAGTGTATTTTATTTAAATAAGCAGGCTGATGCTAGACAGAATTGCAATCATCCAACAAAAAGACTGAACTTAAACACGGTATCCCAAAGGTTTTGACAGAGCTGTCATTTTTAACAGGAGTCATAAGTCTATCTCCAAATTTAAAATGAATACATAACTGACATGCATTTTAAATATAATGTAATTTCTTAAATTGAGATACACTATTTATTTGGATCAAAGAGTGAAAAGAACTGTATTTAGACTTTAGGATTTAAGTAACTATATAATAATGGTAGATTATTATAAAAAGCCTAAAAGACAGACTAGGGGAGAGTCAAACATACCTTTTGTGTAATTTTCTTGCAAAACATAATTTGAAGTGGGTAGCAAGCTAAAAGAATAATAAACATGGTGATTTAAATTGACCATCTAGTGCTTTATGATTTTGGATCTTATAGGAGAATGTTTAAATGATGTTTGTTCTGAATTTTGGCATAGAAGAACAATAGTTTTAACAGACAATTTGATGGGAACTGTTCTGTTTATGTAAAATGTCACATCTGAAACAACAATACTCCAGATACTAAGAGGTGTAGGATCAATATTTTAATTTTAATTTATCAATATGTGTTACATAGAAGAACCAAACTAACAAGTGGCAATTTATATTGGTGTAAAAAGTTAAAACGTTTTTAACTTGTTCACTTAAGAACTTAACAAATTAAACATCTTTCCACAATGTGTTTTTTGTGATGTTTTGATGTTAATGGTCATTACCATATCGTAAAGAAACTAGACATTTTCATGTCTTGTGATATATTTAAGATACTGAGAAAATCAAACTTTTAAAAACAAAATCATCAAAGGTACACTGCAATGAACAATAATTGCTTAAAAGATCTGACATTTTCAAAGTTAATAGGGTTGCTCAAATTTCTGTATTCTCTGGTATTTTACTAGGTCAAGCTGAAATATAAGTACAAGGTCCGTATTTTCCTGGAAGAGAGCCTGTCTTTTGGGGTTCTAGGAGAACACGGTCGTGGAGTCACTGAACATTTTGGAGTGAATGTGAGTATTGGAAGTAAAAATATCAGAATATGCTAACCTGCAAAGTTACATTTTAGTAATTAAAGTTGTTTAAATGATAAGTATGGTAAGATCTTTGGAAATAAGCTATGAAGAGAAATGGGCAATGCTTTTGATTTTTTTTTAAATAAAAAAAATAGAATCCATCTTTCGAAGTTTATACTGCCATCACTGTGTGATGCATTCAGAAAATGTCTTTCATCTTTGTTTCTGATTGACTTTCTTTCAGATTGACGATATTGATCTTATCAGTGCAAATATGGAGAATGCCTTAGCTTCTGTTGGTGGCTTCTGCTGCGGAAGATCATTTGTGATTGATCATCAGGTAAAATAGTTAAAAGATATTATTGCTTGAATGTTTTAATTGTTTAAACTTGTATAAACAAGTGGGTACTATCTGTGTGGACTTTGTGTGTTCTCCCACTGTTTACATGGGATCCTCTGCTCTGATTTTGTCCCACAGTCCAAAGACATAGTTTTAGTGTGTTTTGTTTGTGTTTATGTGTGCCCTATGTGTACCATTTAGTGTGATCCTTGGCCTTGCTGAGGCACATCATTTTAATCAAAGAGGCTTGAAATATCTGTGTATTTTCCTTGTAAAGGTATTGACATCTGAAACATTGTCTCGGAAATAAATAGGTATTTAAAAGGGAAAAAATAATTTTGCCTTTACTGTGGTGCATTTCAAAATCCTCAGTGCCCATCCCGTGATACACTGGAAAATTCACGTTGCTGATATCACAGCTGTTCAGATGTTGGAAATCTGAGCAGACCTTCTGATGCCAGTTCTCACATGTACACTTCAAACTAAGCAGTTCTTTAAGATGTTGGTAATTGCAAAAAGTTGAGGTGTCAACCTTAAGAGAAAACAACTATCTACACACAAAGAAAGAGCACCACTCTAGTGGGGCATTGACCTTGCAGTGATATTACCCAATTGATGATGTGATGTGTTGGACTTGTACCAGATATAATTCTTGGCATTTGGATCAGAAAGTTTTTCAGTTTGTCTCATCTGACCACTAAACCTTTTGCTACATCTGCATCATTTACATGCTTTATAGCAAACGTCTTTAGTAATGTCTTCTCTCTTGCCACTTGCCCATATAGGCCAGCTGTGTGTTATAGCGGGTATTGTCTATGAATAAACATTGCCTTCCATCTCAGACCAATCTTTTTAAGGCTGTGGCGTCCCTAACCAAATTCCTGATTGCCCAGATTGGAAGAGCAATCTGACCTGTGTAGTGGCTGGAGGAAATGATGCACATTATACTTGTTAATGATGAACTGTGACTTTGAACTTTCCTGTAACCTTTTCTGATCTGTATGTCTCTAGCACTGTATCCTGACTTATTTCTAAAGCTTTTGGTCTTCATGGTTGATTTGTGTATCACTATGTGAGTTGTGGCTTTGAAATCTAATATCTAACTGGGGGAACTGGCAGAGATCAGTGTGTTTTACTCTGAAGTCAAGTTACTTTGATCACCATTACACAAATTTTGGAACCCTTCACACTAAATGTTTGCAACAGAACTGATTTAGGCAGAATCTTCTACTTTTCTTCTTGCTTGTTTCCATGCTATCAACATTTTAGTTTTATGAGTTTGGAGTCGATTGTGAAGATTCTTAGTTTAAAGTCCTGTTTGAAAATGTCAGGATTGATGCTGTCTGAGTTTTCAAAATGTAGAAACATTTCAGGTGGAAAAATACTCTTATCTTTATTTTGTAAGCAAAGATTTGGAATGCATATTTTACTGTTTATCTTTTACCGTTTACTACACATTTTTTATAAAATTGCATTTTTCTTAATTATTGTAATGGAATGAAATATCATCAATTATATTCTATTCAGTTTCAGTATTAATATTTTTTTTTCATTTGTTTTGGTTACATAGATCCAAACAATTTTAGTTTTAAGCATATCATTCAAGATTGCATTTTTCAGAGATATAAAATAAAAGTTGAATACTTTCTACATAAAAATGACAGATGAGCATATCTTTAAAAAATCTCAGTTGGTGTTTTTGGTCGGAAGGAATTCCTAGAGAGTTGTCCAGCTACAGTATCTCCATTGTTTTATATTTATCAACCAAATCCATTTAAAATTCCACTGTGCAAGTTCTCAAAAGGCATATAATCATTAGCTTTAGTAAAACCAGCTATGTAGTATTTAATGTATCATTTTGCTGGTATAATTTTGGCCATCACAGACTTCCCAAACAGTTTTTAAAATGTTTTCCAAGTTGGTCTTAGAATTTATCCTTCTACATAGAGGAGTTTGATGGGCTATGGAGGAATCTTTTTTTTTTCACATTTAAACCTGTACTCCTATACTTCGATTTTCTTACTTAACCTCTTCAGCAGTTGCTCTTAGCTGTTCAGTATGGGTTTTACAAAGTATAGAACAAGCATTGGTTTGCACATATCCAGAATGAAAACGTTTTTATATGGTGCTTTTTTACATGTGGTACTTTAAGTGTACGAAGAAAATCACCAGCCTGATGATGACACAAATCTATAATTTATGTAATAATAATAACTACTTACACTTATATAGCGCTTTTCTGGACACTCAACTCAAAGCGCTTTACAGGTAATGGGGACTCCTCTCCACCACCACCACCAATGTGCAGCATCCACCTGGATGATGCGACAGCAGCCATAGTGCGCCAGAACGCTCACCACACACCAGATATCAGTGGGGAGGAGAGCAGAGTAATGAAGCCAATTCATAGATGGGGATTATTAGGAGGCCATGAGCAAGGGCCAATGGGAAATTTTGCCAGGAATTTGTTATAACCCTACTCTTTTCAAGAGACGCCCTGGGGTTTTAAATGACTACAGAGAGTCAGGACCTTGGTTTTACATCTCATCGAAGGACGGCGCCTGTTTACAGCATAGTGTCCCCATCACTATACTGGGGCATTAAGACCCACATGGACCGCAGG